>NC_063164.1:64699261-65391120 GCF_023159225.1 Perognathus longimembris pacificus
TATCACTTGTCTCCCTATTTCTTTGCCAAACTACTTTTGTAGTAGTTTTATATTGTTACTGTTCTTATCCATATTCTTTTCCAAACTACACTATTAAATCTCACAGGTTTATTTCTTCAGATAAAATTAGCACAATTTCTCAATTCTTTCCCTCACTCGATCCCTGCCAAAGGAATATTGATTACAGTTATGTTAAATCTCCAGATTAATTTTAAGGGGGATATATGTATTCTAATGAAATTGGCTGTAAGAATTACTGGCAATCTCACCTTCTCAAACGGGATTTCCTTATCACTTAAGGCTAAGGAATGGGTAGATATGGTAGGTAGAAATCTGAAATTCTCAGAATGCATTCTTCTCAAGGGTCTTCCTGCTCAACACTTTTTCTGCCATGCACGCACCTCCTTCTCCATTTCCCAAGCTTTTAACTTAAGGAGAAGAATGTTATCATCTATTTATCCCTAAAAATACAAGGTCTTCTGTATAGTTATGAAGTTTACAGAAGGTTAGGGACATAAACAAGAAAGCCAAGATGTGGCCCTAGTTCACCTTAGTTCCACAACTTGTGTCCTTGATTACGATGCTACATACTAGCATTATGCCTGAATAATCATGGTAAGATTTGAGAAGGGAGGTACATATGCATTTTTAGACAACTTAAAGAACTACAATTGATGTATTCCTCCAACAAGAGGCAGTGTTTTCTGAAAGTGGAATTGAAACAATATGTTTATAAGTTTTATAAATTGGATCTTTCCCCAAAGCTAGCACTCTGCTACTTTAGCCACAGCTCCACTTGCAGCTTTTTTGGTAATTTGGAGATAAGAGTTTCATGGACTTTCCTGACCCACCTGGCTTCAAACCACAGATCTCAGCCTCGTGAGTAGTTAGGATTACAGGTGTGAGCCACTGGCACCCAGCTATAAATTAGATTTTTTTTTTTTTGGCCAGTCCTGGACCTTGGACTCAAGGCCAGAGCACTGTCCCTGGCTTCTTTTTGTTCAAGGCTGGCACTCTGCCACTTGAGCCACGGCACCACTTCTGGCCGTTTTTCTATATATGTGGGTGCTGGGGAATAGAACCCAGGGCTTCATGAATACGAGGCAAGCACTCTTGCAACTAGGCCATACTCCCAGCCCATATAAATATGATTTTTAAACCAACAATAAATAGATTCCTAAAACAATGTGGATGATGAAAATGCAAATAAATATCCGTGGTGAAGACTCCATGGCTTCCTTTCCTGCCTCTGCAGTCTTTGTTTATTCATTACTAAAATTATATTTGGGCATAGTGTTTTATCAGAGAGCTTGTACAAACATCTTTATGTAAGTCCTTTACCATCTCATGGTTCCTCCCCAAAATTTTGACATGCTAAAAAAATCTAATTATTACTAGTAACTTTAAAAGATCACAGTAATTTATTTTTGTCAAATGTGACTAAAGATTAATGGATACAATCAGGAATAATTTGGTAAAAACATATCAAATGCAAAAAAAGCAAAATTTGTTGTTAAGTGAAGCATCAAATATAATAAAAGAGCAAATTCCATGAATGAACAACAATGTACAATTCATTAACCAAATGCCCATGATTATTTCACACTTCAGAGGGCTACTGATAAGATCAGAAGTTGTAGCAAAAGGATAACTATAGATTACCTTCAGCATCTCCTTACACATTTTAATTATAAACAACACTATCTCAAAGAGCCACCAGCTCTATAAAAGGATTGCAAAGTTAGGTTGGTTCAGGCCTTTGGACCATAAGTCTGCACAAATAAAGTAAGGGGGAGGGGGAGGGGGAGGGGGAGGGGGAGGGGGAGGGGGAGGGGGAGGGGGAGGGGGAGGGGGAGGGGGAGGGGGAGGGGGAGGGGGAGGGGGAGGGGGAGGGGGAGGGGGAGGGGGAGGGGGAGGGGGAGGGGGAGGGGGAGGGGGAGGGGGAGGGGGAGGAGGAGGAGGAGGAGGAGGAGGAGGAGGAGGAGGAGGAGGAGGAGGAGGAGGAGGAGGAGGAGGAGGAGGAGGAGGAGGAGGAGGAGGAGGAGGAGGAGGAGGAGGAGGAGGAGGAGGAGGAGGAGGAGGAGGAGGAGGAGGAGGAGGAGGAGGAGGAGGAGGAGGAGGAGGAGGAGGAGGAGGAGGAGGAGGAGGAGGAGGAGGAGGAGGAGGAGGAGGAGGAGGAGGAGGAGGAGGAGGAGGAGGAGGAGGAGGAGGAGGAGGAGGAGGAGGAGGAGGAGGAGGAGGAGGAGGAGGAGGAGGAGGAGGAGGAGGAGGAGGAGGAGGAGGAGGAGGAGGAGGAGGAGGAGGAGGAGGAGGAGGAGGAGGAGGAGGAGGAGGAGGAGGAGGAGGAGGAGGAGGAGGAGGAGGAGGAGGAGGAGGAGGAGGAGGAGGAGGAGGAGGAGGAGGAGGAGGAGGAGGAGGAGGAGGAGGAGGAGGAGGAGGAGGAGGAGGAGGAGGAGGAGGAGGAGGAGGAGGGAGGAGGAGGAGACAATCCTGTCTGGTGTGTTTTTTTTTTTCCAGTTTATGCTTTCTATTTTTAAGATGTTTTTTATGAACATATATTAGTTGTACAAGGAGATTTCATTGTGGTAATTCCAGAAATGTATCAGTGTACCCACATCAAACTCATCCCCTCCATTTCACTTCCTGTAGATACCTCTTTCCCCCACTCCCATTCCTTGGGCTTGAACTCTGGCCCTAGGAACTGCCCCTGAGCTTTTGTGCTCATCTAGCCCTATACCACTTGAGCCTCAGCTTCCTAACTAGCTCTATTGTGTGTGGTTAATTGAAGATAAGATTGTAATGGACTTTTCTGCAAAGGTGTCAAGCAGCTACCCTCAGATCTCAGCCTCCTGAGTAGCTAGGATTATAGGCACAAGCCACTGGCACCTGTCTTTCCCCGTGGATAGATTCTTCACAGGTTATTTCTAAGATATGTCTGTGTCTTTTCTTTCAGCTGACTTTGAAGCCTGGGCATTGGCTGATGGCACTGGCTACCAGAAAAATGATGGTGTTAAATTTATTTTCCATGAACTTCTTGGGAAGCCCCTGTTGCTGCTTTGGACCTTTTGTACCCACACTATCACTGTATCTCATCTGAGTACACTGGATACTGTATATACTGGTATTAGAACTAGGGAAGTGAAAGGGAATATCAAAACTGAGAGACAACGAATAAAAACAGAAACGACTCCAAAAGCAATACTTGCAAAACCATTTAGTGTAAAACAACTGAACAACTCAGAGAAGGGGGAGGGGAAGGGGGGATGAGGGAGGAAGTAACAAACAGTACAAGAAATGTACCCAAGGCCTAACGTATGAAACTATAACCTCTCTGTACATAACTTTGACAATAAATAAGAAAAAAATGAAAAAATAAAAAAGATCCTGTTTGTTTTTAAAAGACAGAAGCACAGAAAGTGCACATAGAGGAAACTTAGCAAAGAGAAAAAAAGGCATAAGAAGCACTTGATGTCCTTGTCCTTAGCACAGTCTTTCAACCAAACCTCAATTTCTACATAGCAAATTCTGCTTTCTGACCTGCTCAGTTTTGCTAACAGCCTCATCCAGCTCTAGGTCTACCTTTAAATTTTTCCTTTGCTTCTACTCAGTCTTTCTTCATGTTCTCCTTTATTGTTGATATCCAGTGAATCCTCAGTTCTGGACTCTTATCTGCTATCATTTTTCCCTGTCTATAATCTCAGCTACTCAGGAGACAAAGGTAGGATCCGTACAATGCCAGCTCAAGTAGAGCTAGTTAATAAGACACTACCTTTAAAACCAAAATACAAATAAAAGTGTAGACTATAGTGTAAAAAACAAAAAATTAGCTTTACCAACCAGCAGCTTGCCATTCCTGACAATTCTTGGTAGATATATCTACTTCATTATAAAATGCATCTACAATGAGCCAGGCACTGGTAGTTCATGCCTGCAAACCTAACAAAACAGGATGCTGACATCTGAGGACTGCAATTCAAAGCCAAGCCAGGCAGATAAGTCCCCGTGAGACACTTATCGCCAACAAACTACTCAAAAAAGCTGGAAGTGGCTCTGTAGGGCACTAGCCTTGAGCACAAAGAGGCACAGACCCTGAGTTCAAGCCCCAGGACTGGAAACAAAAAAAGTATCTACAACAATACATTTATAAATGTACAAACAGGTATATTTACATATTTATGATATCCATGCACCTTTCAAATGGCACATCTCTTTATGAAGTAATTTGGTCTCTACAAACATAAATTATGGGCACCCTTAAGTAAAGGACACTATCAAATGTCCTTGTATTATTCTCCTATAGTACTTAGTATATTGATTATCAGACATGAAAAGAATGACTGCTTGAATACAGCAACATAAAAATAACTAATATAGTTCCCAAATTCTACTGAGGAAGGATTCTATTTAATATGGAAAACTGTCACCAAGTAAATCTTAATGTGTTGGAAGATTAGTCCCAAAGACAACTCACATCATGGGTGAAATGTATCATTTTTTTCTACTTTCCTGCCCAGGTCACTTGGAGTAAAAAGCTGAGTTCAAAATATTTTGTACTGATTATAACCATTCTCATCTTCTGTAGCATCATCAAGAATAATCTAACTCAAATTATATTCCACTGTTGGAGACAATAAATCCTGGGAAATTATAAGCACCAAAATATATTCCAGTGTCTATATTTTAACTTATCATTATTTGAAGTTAACAAAAAGGGGTGGGACTTAAGTTATAAGGTTTCAGTGGACCAAAACGTAAATATAGCCAGGTGTCAGTTGCTCTTGACTGTGATCCTGGCTACTCAGGAGGCTGAAGTCTTATGATCACAATTTGAAGCCAGCTCTGGAAGGAACGTCCATGAGACTCTTATTTCCAAATAGCCACCAATAAAAAGCTGGAAGTGGCACTATGGCTTGTAGTGGACAGCTAGCCTTGAGAGGAGAAAAAAAGATGAGGAACAGCACCCAGACCCTGTGTGTTCAGTCAAGCCCTAAGACTGGCAAACAAGTGCACCCACCCAGGTGCACATGCGCACACACACCACCTCTTCCATATCACTTAAATATGGGTTCTGGGAAGCCATAAGGAACTAGGAAATATTTGTGTGCACTTGGGTCTTATTAATTTCATCTTATTTTCATAAGAGTAAATTGTACTAAGTATCTAATACAACCAAATCTAGGGAGGCGGTAATCATCATCAGTCTGAGAAGAACCATTCCATGTTATAATCTATTAACCCTGAGTATGAAACTCTCATAAACACTTTATATAGGAACTAAAATAATTCAGTTCAAAATCCTTGCAGCAAGAGGGAGTCCAATTCAACATATTTGAAGATACAACAAAATACTATTTCTTCAGGACAACTGATTCTAAAAGCATTTTACCTTCATTAAAACAGCATCTATAATGACATCTATACTTTATTGAGCTCTACTTTGTATGAAAAGAACCATTCCAAGTCTCTGTGATTAGCCCATGTACCACTTGCCATTTCCAATTTGAAGCACAACAACTCAAAGAAAGTAAGGGATTTTCAAACACACACACACACACACACACACACACAAATGAAGCTGTCAGAATATAGATTTTCTTGACTCCCAAATTCTATACTAACCCCACAAGCAAAGGATTCAGAATACCTTGTGAACTATATATCATACATAAGGGCTCTCATATTCCTTCTGTCTAGACAGGGTGGATAAAACAAAACTAAATGCTTAGCATGAGTATTTTCATTATTCCTGCACTTGAGTCAATTTAATCATAAAATTATTGCCAAAGATTATATTTTTTATTGCACAGTACTTTTTCCTATCACAAAGGAAAAAAATAATTAGGAAACGCCAACAGATACATGACTTTCAAAGTGAAGAGTGCACACTGTGTGTGCTTTCATTGGTTTCTGAGTGAGAGAGGGAAACATTAGCTGTGTCACATCCATCCACATCAGTTCTTACCTCTGGTGACAGCATCTAGTGCACAGCCACTTCCAGTTGCTCCTCCTCCGATAACCAGGATGTCAAATTCAGATGTGTTCTTTAAAGTCAGGAGCTGAGCTTCTCTGGAGGGAGGCTCTCTGTTAACAAGTTCTGTTACATACTCTGCAGCTTCCACATAGGCCAGGTTCACCTGAGGTAAACAGCACACCAGTTTTAGTCATTCACCTGGAAATTCCAGCTTAAGAAATTTTACAGTATACTTAAAAGAAAGAAAAAATGAAATTTGTATTGAAGATCAGAAACAGTAGAGTGAGGCCATAGTCAAAGTCTGCATGGAGTTTCAGAACCAATTTCGGAACAGAAGGGTATGCTAGTTGTAATTGCTCTCATCAGCCTCAGCTATTTATCTGCACAACATTTGGTTTCAGATGCAGTAATAACTCAACTGCTTGTTTTAGCTTTAATTTTCAACTATTTCCAACACTGGACAATTCGGGTTCTTACCAAGAGAACATTTGATTATTCAGGATTCATTAATTTTTATTCAGTTAAAAACAACACACCTAACTACCCCCTTTTTTATTTTATTATAGTCAAGCCAACTAGATTTCAATGAAAATACATCCAGAAGCCACAGAAGCATACAGAACAAAAACTCTGGATTATACTGATAGAGTCCCAGAATGGAGGTTTTCATTCCTGTTAAGTAGGGATGTCAAGTAAGACATATCAGGTGAACAAATACAGCAGTGATACCCACCAGGTGCTATGTTGAAAATGAACTATAAAACTCATGAGTGGGGACAGGAAGGACAAATGAGACGAGAGTTAGAGAAATAGTGGCATTGTCCCAAAAGAAATGTATTCTATATGATTACGTAACTCTTACCCCTTGATACATCACTTTTATAGTAACAATTAAAAATAATTTTAAATGACATAACATCTCTTGAAATCTTGTTCTATCCACATTTCAAAGATAAAATCCCTGAGTGTTTCCATTACTGCATCTCTGAGTTGCACTCAGTCTAACTGGAATGATGACATTAAATTCATCGGTTAGCTACCCAACATCTGAGAGCTACTGGTACCATGACTATTAGAAATCAGAGCCTGTTGGGCATGGCGGTGAATACTTGTTATTTCAGCACTAGGAAGTTAAGACAGGAAGACCGAGCAAAGAAGCCTAGCTAGACTGGTCTACATAACTAGGCCCTGTCTCAAAGAAAAGAAGTTTTGACTTCTTAGTAGCATATAGCAAGGAACTTTCAAAATGTATTTTACTAATTATCATAAAAACAAAGGTTATAATCAGGTGCTATAATTTTCCAAGCTCTTAATTCAGATGCCAAGCCATAAAGATCTTGTTGTTCTGCATATAATTCCTCCTAATTACCTACTAATAACTACTTCCTTGTGCTTACCTTTAGATGCGCTTAAGATAACTAAATAAATATACTACTGCTATGAGCTACAGAGAACAGAATAATTTTTAGTCACAGTCTTTTTCTTTTTTCATCTAATGAGAAGAAATTGATATGAAAAAATACATTTGTGCATTCACACACACACATACACACATATACAGAGAATACACACATATATAACAAGTGCATAAAAAGAACAAATGCCAAAGTAGAAAAAAGCAACACCAGGCTATGACCGCTTAGCTGAGGGAGGGGGGAACTTTTCATTTGAGGTTTCCACTGCGCCATGACAGATGGATAGAATTTAGACATGGACTGACAAGTGACTAAACTGCCAAAGCATTTTCACACATCAACAGAATTGCTGACATTTTCTGCTTGGTAAGTTTTTGAGAAATACTTGAGAAATAAGTTTAAAGACCATGTTATGATATAGTTCATTAGAACCTGGTAATATTAAAGCACCCCCTATTCTGCTCTGACTGTGAAGAATCAACTGAACTATTTGTGTTTCTCTACAGAAAGGGCAGAATCTAAGGGGCATCGTTCGTTCCCATTGGCTACTCAGATTCTTCTGACTTCATCTCCTGCCTTAACTTTCACCTCTGCATGCCCTAACCTGTCTCACATAACAATTAAGAAAAAAAAACTTCTTTCATGTTTCTAACAGCCATCCTAAAAATTCTTGAGAGAACTTATCATAAGTTCTTGTTTTCTCTATTGCCTTCAATTCTTCTCAACTCACTATGAACTATATTTCCACATGCACTCCCCTACCCCACCATCACCAACATATTCACCACCACTCTCTTCCTCTCAAAAACACACAAACACAATGTGTGCATGCACGCACACGCACACACACACACACACACACACACACACACACCTCAGAAGAATGTAGTTACCTGTAACAGAAATTTGGAAACAACCTTGACAACTTCCATTCTTTTAAGTCCCGTATCTGACTGATCAGTGAATCCTCCCAGTTCTACTCCCTGAAAAAAATCTCACATCTAAGTCATTTCTTCATCTCAGCTGCTACATTTCAAGCCAAGGTATATTCCCTCTCCTCCAATCATGTGACATCTTCCCAGAGGTCTTCACACATTTACCTTGCTTTCATCCAAATTATTTTCCATGCTGCAGCTGAAGTAAACATTTTTTAAATCCAAATCACGTCATTTCCATACACAAAACACTTCAAGAGCTTCTAACTTAATTTAGGTTAAAGGCAAACAACTTTACTCTGGTACATAGTATTCTTCATAGTCTTTTAAATTGACCATTTTTTTAATTCAGATGCTTTTGTATAAGCAATATTTAGTAAAAGCAAAAGTACAGCATCCAAAAGCAAATCAGTTATTACCAAGAGCCAAAGCAAGACTGGCCAGGAGGAAATGAGGAAACACGGGAGGATGATAGACACGTCTCATAGCTAGAGTGTGGTGATTACACACTTCTCTGTATTATGAAGGATTAACATCACTATAATTTAAACTGTGCCCCACTTAGACCTCAATAAACTTAACTTGAAAATAATAATCAAACATATATGTACCGTTTTAATATGGCTTATAAAAATACTTTTATAGGGTTTTATTTTTTCCTCCTCTTTAATCTTCATAACAACCCTAATTCAGGTACTATTAAGCTCTCCACTACAATGAAGTAACTTAGAGATGGCAACTGTTCCATAATTACATCACCAGCTCATGGCAGAACTGAGAATTGAATCTACACAGCCTGAGAACAAAAACTAAGTCTTAGACTACTACACCAGACTGACTCTACACATACTTTGAGAAAAAACAAAATAAAAACAGACTAAATGGTTATAAGAGGATATGATCTGCCAAAAGCAGAAAGATTTTCCTCTTTTTATTATTTTCTTCTTTTTTGGTGTGGTCTTATTGCAGAAGATTCACCGCATAGTCCCTCCAATTTAAAATAAACACACACACACACACACACACACACACACACACACAGCACCATTGAGGGTAATTTATTTAATTCCTGACACTACTTTTAAAATAACGGTTTATTTTTGTTTATTTCTTTCATAAAAGCTGGAAAGTGTTGCAACTGAGAAGCTAAGCACTACGTTTATTTTAGAGGCAGTAAACACAGCCTAAGGCCCTACTTATAATTATGACAGGAGAAAGACTCATTTTGATTTCATATGGCTTTGAGTCACAAAAACGCATCTGTACTCTACCTTCTCTAGAATATGTTGATCTCAGGAAAATAAAGAGGGGAAGGCAGCAGGAATAATAAAGCAGTAGTACTGCTAACAAACAGAATACTCAAGAGTGTTCCCTAGTGTCTAAGACCTGCCCTTTCCCTACCTCTGCTCCAAGGCTGTTTGATTAAACAGGAATCTGTGAAAGGATGGTCTCAAAATTCTGGGAGGAGCTCTAAATAGCCCCTAAATAACCTGAGGAAGTGATCTGCAGAATCACATGTGTGATTAACCTCACTTACTCATTCAATCCACCCTACTGGAGAAACCCAGGATTCTATAGACTAGGAAACAAAATTAAATGATAAAGAAGTGATTATGCCACATGAGGAGGAGGAAGATACAAGATTTTGAAGTTCATTTCGGCATGGGCCAACTTAAGGAGTCTGTTTCAAAAACAAAATATAGGGGCTGGGAATATGGCCTAGTGGCAAGAGTGCTTACCTTGTATACATGAAGCCCTGGGTTCAATTCCCCAGCACCACATATATAGAAAACGGCCAGAAGTGGCGCTGTGGCTAAAGTGGCAGAGTGCTAGCCTTGAGCAAAAAGAAGCCAGGGACAGTGCTCAGGCCCTGAGTCCAAGGCCCAGAACTGGCAAAAAAAAAAAGAACATATATACATACATACATATATATACATACATACATATATATACATATAAACCAAAAGGGCTGAGGCATGCTTGGAGTGGTAGACTGCTTGCCTACCAAGCCCAAGACATTGAGTTCAACAAATTCATATGGAAAAAAAGAAAAAGAAGAAGAAAATGATATATTGCTTGTATACAGGGCATTAAAGACAAAGAAGAGGCTAAAAGAATCACAGGAGATACCCACTATCCAGACCAAAGCCTTCATGAAATGGTAGCTAAATCAAGTCAAGAGAGGCTAGTAGGCAGTGAGGATGAGAGAAATCAGAAAAGCAAGTGGGAATGGCATGTGCTAAAACCAGAAGAGATGAAAGCTTGTTTCCTCCTTTCAACATACTACTTCCTTAAATGCCAAGTTTCTTACCCAGTATTTAAGAAGTCTTCTATTTCATATAAACGTCAAGATTCCTCTATCTGAGATTAATCTGCTGAAATTAAGTAGCAAAGGTTGTCCCTCAGGCTGGGCTTATTAGCAGGGCTTAGAGCTCTTATTAGCACCACATTTTCCCCTTGTCACTGGGTATCAACAGGCACATGATTTGACAGACTTGGCCCAACACAGGGAGAAGCCCAACACAACCAAATTCAGGACAGGCTACCTAATTCAGCCACTGAGACCAGAAGAAAGGTGAGCTCAAAGTCCAAACATCACTCCAACCAGATTCCAAACAATAATAACAAAATAGTGTTACCTAGGTAGAGTTGTGTGAGTTCTGTTATTTAATATTGCATTGATGTTTTTCTAATTACATTTAATTATCATGGTTAAAGAAGAAGGATGGCATTCTTTAGTACTTATAAATCAATTTTCACCTACTTTGTAAAAAGATAACATGTCTCCAAATTCCAACAGCACACAGCTTTTGTCAAGAGATTTGTAAGAGCTGGGGATATGGCCTAGTGGCAAGAGCACTTGCCTCGTATACTTGAAGCCCTGGGTTCGATTCCCCAGCACCACATATACAGAAAATGGCCAGAAGTGGCACTGTGACTCAAGTGGCAGAGTGCTAGCCTTGAGCAAAAAGAAGCCAGGGACAGTGCTCAGGCCCTGAGTCCAAGGCCCAGGACTGGCAAAAAAAAAAAAAAAAAAAAAAAAAAAAATTAAAAAAAAGAGACTTGTAAGAATATCCACACAAAATTCAAAACCAAGTTCATCATCTTCAAGAGTTTACAACCTAGAGAACATTCACCCTGAACAAGATTTAGAATAAGATGTCTATCCATGCACTATTAGACTTGCAAATTTTAAAAAAAATCTAGACATTTGCAACTTCGGGTGAGACTGAAAACAAGATCTAATAATTAGTGTCTATTTCTGAAAGAAGTGCATATTTAAAGACCCACAGGCAATTAACAACCAGGTTGTCCTGTAATCATGTACAGTAATAACTGGAGTATAAAGTAGGGTTTCGTGCAAATCATTTCAAAATGCAACTATCACACTTACTCTCCAATGTTATGTGATTCAATTAATAAAATTAGTTGGATTTAAGAGAAACTGCTCCTTGTTGTGTTTGCCCGGGAAAAAAAGACTAACTATATTTGTATATTCCTAAAAAGAAAAAATATAACATGAACCTCCATACAGTGAGTCTGATGATATTCTATTAGTGGTCCTCATTCACTTTTTGAGTCACTTTGTGATTCTAAACACAGAGCCTTTTTCTTGTCCTTGTGCTACAGTGGGAATATTTTGGATGAAGGACTCATGATTACTAGAGCAACAATGGGTAGACTCTCATCTCCAATGAGAACAAGACAAGTCCATCTGTTAAGTGTCTAAGAAAAGAGTTCTATTCTCCTCGAAGGTGCTGTCTAATCAGTAGGTGGTTGTGATTCTTTAAAAAAAAAAAAGCTGAATTGCAGAACTTTTTATGGTAAAATCTACAAATACTAGAGCATCTGCTTAGCTTACCACCTGCTATGGTAGGCAGTTAAGTTGATATCCAGGAGCGTATGAAACAGACATTTTACTTTAAAAATATCCCTAAGAGAGCGCGAGAGAAGGGGTGACAATGTCCAAAAAGAAATGTTCTCCTTACCTGTAGCCTCTTTGTACATCACCTTTACAATGACAATAAAAATCTTTTTTAAAAAATCTCCCTAAGGGGGGCTGGGGATATAGCCTAGTGGCAAGAGTGCCTGCCTCGGATACACGAAGCCCTAGGTTCGATTCCCCAGCACCACATATACAGAAAACAGCCAGAAGCGGCGCTGTGGCTCAAGTGGCAGAGTGCTAGCCTTGAGCGGGAAGAAGCCAGGGACAGTGCTCAGGCCCTGAGTCTAAGCCCCAGGACTGGCCAAAAAAAAAAATCTCCCTAAGGCACACTTATGGAAATTGGACAAGAACTAAAAAAGGACAACTTACTTGTCCTCCACCCCTGTCAGGTAAGTATACTGTTGACCCACAGAATCAAATGACCATTCCAAGCTTTACAATCCAGATATCCCTTAACTACTTTCACCTTATGTTCAAAATACTTTGGTCTGCCATGGTAAAACCCTCTGGTACAATACACATCTTTTAAATGTATGAGAAGAATATAACAGACTCTATATAGGGCTCAAATAGTATAATCTTTTATAAATACTAGGTCAAAGCCCAGCAAAATCAACAATAACAGGAAATGGGTACACCCAAAGGGAGAGGGGAGCAAAAAGAGAGAGATAGACAAATGAAGGGGTAAGGAAAGAGAATCCAGTGAAGAATTCATTGTATATACCACAAAATTAAGAAAAGGGAAGAGCTATGAATGTTGAAGGTGGTGACACTGATCAAGATGCGTTGTATTCATAAACTGCTTTGTTATAGGGTACTTCCTTTAAACAACTACTTAAAGATATTTTTAATGAAAAAATAATGACAAGAAAATAAAACAGGTCTGTTGAGGAAGTAGGTACCACTGGGAGTAGAGATAGTTAAGGCAGAGAGTAAATGAGGATGAAATGGTTCAGGTACCTATATGCATGCATACAAATAGAAAAATAATATTGATTAGACAAGAAAAAGGAATAGAGAGAAGTGCTAGAAGGGATGAGTTTGATTGTATACATGTATAGAGATGTGACAATGAAACCCCCCTTCTACAATTAATGTATGCTAATACATGTTTTTCTTTAAAATATAGTAAAATTTGTAAAATAACACTCTCCACTTTTCCGCGAATTAGTTCAAGAACTCTTACTTATCTAAATCTGCACTCACTATCATGATTAAATCCCAGAAATTCTTTGTTGAAAAATCACAAGTAAAAAAATGAATAAAGTCAAACTGGAATAATCTAACTTTAATACCTATTTTCT
This sequence comes from Perognathus longimembris pacificus, assembly GCF_023159225.1. NCBI lineage: Eukaryota > Metazoa > Chordata > Mammalia > Rodentia > Heteromyidae > Perognathus > Perognathus longimembris. The sequence continues at coordinate 64,712,833 of NC_063164.1, forward strand.
TCTTAACTTACAAAGTCACCCAGAAGAAACTTTCCTTACACAAATACCATTTAACTACTAACTTGAGAGATGGGGAAAGGAGATGGAAGCCAAAGGACTCTCCCCAAAGAATTTATGAAAAAAAAAAATTTCCTTGGTCCCACTCTAGCCCTAAAAAGTTTCCTTAAAGAGGCCTTAAAATGAATAAATTGTTGAAAATGAAATGCAAAGTCAAATCAAAATGAATGTCAATGTTGCTCAGTTAGCAACGGCCTAGCAGCTCACCAGCTGTCAACGCTAATCATAGCTCAGTCGTTGACTCACTGGCTGACCTATAGAAGTACAGTTAACCTCCCTGATTTTGTATGCCAGCAACAAAATAGCAGCATAAACTCCTCGAAGGCCTGATGTGAGTTAGAACTCTAAGATTTGCGATGGCCCCACTTTGGGGGCTAAGTGTTAAATAAAAACCAAAATTAGAAGGAAAATGATAGGATGATCTTCAGAGAACATTTCCAGCTCTGTCTGCATAATTTCAGTGCTTTGATGCAACATGCCACAGAAGAAACAGTTAACCATATAGAGTAGTTAAGAATAGTTTCAACTGGCCTTATCTAAAATACAGAGAAATCAGAGTGCTCATCAAGCTTGGTCTCCGGCACATTCCCAAATACTCAGTTGTATTTCTAGAAGAAGAAAAAGTCCTTCCAGGAATCTATGCACAGGGTTCTAAATAAGAGAAGCAAATGAATGATACAGGCTTTGGTATAAACCAATAATCACTGTCTCATCGAAAGAAATACAGCTCATTTGTCAACAACATTAGAAACTAAATTCAGGACTTAGTATGTAATGAAGTACTAAAATAAAGAGCCATAAATTCTTCATCAACAGCAAGAAATAAGTCCTTTATCCACATTAATGTATGAGGTGAGCAAGAAATAAATACCTTAAATATGATGTCACTGAGCTTTGGAGGTTGCTTATTTAACCAACTAGCTTATTTCATTTAATACACAACTATGAGATATGTCTGTCTACCCAAGATTTTCAACTTACTCATATTGTGTACTGTCTCTATATAATTGAGTCATCTTCTGATGGATGAGGCTTCATCATTCATAGAATAAATCTGCATAGGTTAAAGGGCAAAGGGGGCCAGGCATAGTGATGTATGTCTGTAATTCCAGCACTCGAGGAGGAAAGGCAGGAGGATCACAAGTCTGAGGCCTTCCTGTACTACTTAGTAAAACCGTATATCAAAAACAAAACAAAGGGCTGGGAATATGGCCTAGTGGTAAAGTGCTCGCCTCGTATACATGAATCCCTGGGTTTGATTCCTCAGCACCACATATATAGAAAAAAGCCAGAAGTGGAGCTGTGGCTCAAGAGGTAGAGTACTAGCCTTGAGCAAAAAAAAAAAAAAAAAAAAGAAGCCAGGGACAGTGCTCAGGCCCTGAGTCCATGCCCCAGGACTGGCAATAGAAACAAAAACAAACAAAAAAAAGCCTGCCAAAGGACTGATCATCAATGCAAATCCAGACGACTATGATGCAGGGACATTTCTGTCTTCCCAATTAATGATGATGGCTCTTTAATCAAGCAGGTAGATTGAAAAGCCTATTAGAAACCATCAGTTCTTTCTTCATCTTCAAATACATTTTCCACATGGAATCTAACTTGAGTAGCCACTCAAAAGGCTGAGATCTAAGGACCATGGTTCAAAGCCAGCATGGGCAGAAAAGTCCCAGTGAAACTACTCTCCAATTAACCACTCAAACCAGAAGTGGAGCTATGGCTCCAAGTGGTAGAACGGTAGCATTGAGTGAAAGAGCTCAGGACAGCATCCAGGCCCTGAGTTCAAGTCCTACAACCAAAAACAATTTTTTTTAAGAGTTGGATGTCACAGGTTAAATAAACCCTCATACTCTCGCCATTACTCTCTGACATTCTCCCAGGCCATCCTCATTTTTCCCAGCTAACTGGGGAGCTCTCCTGCAGCCCTGAGGTTAAGGTGCTCCAAAGAACTTCAAGATCCTCTACTCATAAGCTTAGCATAAAAAAAAAAGAGGCCCTCGCATGAACTTCCTCTCACCTAACATATTAGACAGGACAAGATGTCCTCTGAATCCAACTAAAAGTCTATTATTAAATCAATTGGTCTAGATAGTAAACCATAATCATTTGTGATTTCTGGAGAGCAAGAAACCCCACATTACAGAGGGTTGGCTTGCTGTTTCCTCAGTAGGATTCAGAATAAAGGTAGGGGCTAGTAATGGAGCTTAGTGGTAGAGTTATATGTCTAGCATTGCAGAAAAGATCTCAATTCAATTCTCAAGCACTTCAAAAATGAACAAAGAAAAAAGGACAGTGGCAAGGCATTCAGCTCTTACTACTCAGTCTCCTGTCCTTTGGCATATGGCTAGTGTGCAGGGAATTAAAAAAAAAACAAAAAACTAGATTGTGACAATTCAGTCATCTACTTCTAGGTAAGGAAATAAAAGATAACTGATAGGAGACCTCTCTAAGTTTATGTTAAATATTCCAAGATGTAAAAGAAAAGAAAGGCTGGAATGTGGGTCCTATTAGTAGCCAGAAACCTCTGCCCCAACAGGTAGACATAGGAAAAGGATGCCAATCAGCATTTGCTTCCTTTCTTTCATCAGCATCATCAATGGAATTGGAGATTTAGGCTGCAGCAGCTCCAAAAGAAAACAGTTCCAAAAGTAAGTTGTGGTCCGTATCTTCATCATTCCTTAGCAATGACAACATTAGCATTCTCCCATCTCTTCTAAAACTGGCCTACTTTCCTCAGTGCCCATTGTCACCAGTGCCCATTGTCTGAAAACAAGAAGGTTGTTAAAAAGAATCCACCCATTTGTATTCAGAATGTAACCCCAGCCTACATTCTAAGAAGAACTTTTCCAGAGAGACAGTGTGAATGTAGCACACTGTCCATTACTTAAAATCAACAGATGCCTTTGTAGGACCCTGGTACTGTGGGGTGTCAATACCAACACATGCTATCAGTGGGAATCATCTTAGACAATTAGGAAACAACATCAAAGAAAAAAAAAACATTAAAATGTACTAGGTAAATATCCCTGTACAACAAACAAACATTCTACAACAGCACTTTGCAGAAAAATGAAACATCTTAGTCAATATAAGGTACCAGCTTCTATAAACAAACTGTGACCAATTAATGTGTCTAAAGGGGCAGATTTCTTTGACTACTGAAGTCAGGAAAATTTTATTCCCTACAGTGGCTCTGATTGGCAGATACTTTCTGAGAGAAGACAGCTGAGTAAAGGAAGGCCTATGGTCATTTTATGTCAATGGGTAAAACAGTTTCCTTTGGTCTTTTTTTTTTTTTTTTAACCAGAGTCCATGGCTACATCACACCTACTACCCTGCTCATGGCAATGCCTTAAAGGGACAGGCACCACCACGAAAGAAATGCACATGGTTTAAGCTCATATAACTCATTGACTGAATATGCCCATAGCTGTTCTTTTCAATAGACCTTGTCAGAACAAAATTCATATGACTTCAATCTACTGGTACCAATTTTATCTGGAAATCAGAGTAGTTAAAATAGCTAACTCAGGAAAGAAAAAATGGGTTTTCAAATCAGTCCTTTTGCCTTCAGTGTCCTAAGAGCTAGCCTCATCCTGGTTGGTTGTGGGGAGTTTCTCTTGTTTATTCTATTCTGGTTTATTCTATTATCAATTATTAAAGAGAAATCTACAAAAAATGGGTGGAGCAATATCATTTAGGTCCCAAGTTAAGCCATAAACTTTGTAATAGAACATGTTTACTGTGGTTAAAAGACATAAGCCACATACGTTTTTAGCAACAACTATTAGATATCATGACCTTTGGAAATGGCATTTTCTGGTATCGTTCCAGGTAACACTAGTAAAGACAGCAAAAGTAATCTAATCTCCTAAATTGCATGTTCCAAACTTCTGAAACTGACTTGGCAGAAGCAATATCTTCACACACTTATTTTTCAAGGCAGTCTTTTAAAAGAAAAAGTGCATCAGGCACAATATACATAAGAGTATCATATCAGTAGCATATCAGTCCATTAATAATATCTGCAACATAAACACCTCCAGGAAACCTGGTAGGTTCTGTGATCATGGTTCAGAAAGAAGGATGACCCCACATAACCTGTTCAATGCCACCCACCTTTAGGGGGAAGCAAATAAAACTAAATTCTGTTCATTAACTATAACTTAATGCATAAAGCCAGACACAGGTGTCTCATGCCTATAATCCTAGCAACTCAGAAGGCTAAGATCTAAGGATAAAGGCTCAAAACAAGCCTGGGAAGGAAGGCCTGTGAGACTCTTTATCTCCAATTAACCAGCAAAAAGTCAGAAGTAGAGCTGTGACTGAAATAGTAGAGCACTAATCCTGAGGAAAAAAACCTCAGGGACAGTGCCCAGGTCCTGAGTCCAAGCCCCAGGACACTCTCTCTCTCTCTCTCTCTCTCTCTCTCTCTCTCTCTCTCTCTCTCTCTCTCTCTCTCTCTCTCTCTCTCTCACACACACACACACACACACACACACACACAAACACACACTTAACACACACATAGATTCTTTCAGGTTAGGCTCCCACCTATAATCATAGCTACTCAAGAAACTGAGACCTGGAGAATTTCAATTCAAAGCTATAATATATAGAAGTCTACAAGACTCTGTATCCAAAAACAATCAGCAAAAATACAGTCTGGAGGTCTGGCTCAAATGGCAGAGCATCCACTGAGCCAAGCAAGCTGAGCTAGTGAAAGGCCGAAGTTCAAACTCCAATACTAAAAATAAGATACGATTTTTAACAATATAAAATCTTAAAATAAGGAAGTGGCTGGGTATGGGTTTATAACATCTGTAATCTTAGCTACTCAGTAAGCTGAGATCTGAGGAGTGCTATTTGAAACCAGCCAGGGCAGGAAATCCAAGAAACTGATCTCCAAAAATGGCAGGAATTGGCTCTGTGGCTCACATGGTAGAGAACTAGCCTTGAGCAAAAGAATCCAGGGAGCCCACCCATGCCCTGAGTGGAGGGGGGGGGGGAGGAAGAGGAAGGGGAGAAGGGGAGAGGAGGGGGGAGGAGAGGGAGGAGGGGGAGGAGGAATATTTCAGGCAGGACTATATTTCCTGGAAAATTTAACAGGAAATCAAAAAGTAAAAGGATGGGAGACATGGCTCAAGTGGAAAAGTGTAAGTGGGATGCCCTGAACCCACTTCCCATAAAATCTGTTGCACCACTACATTACAGCACACATAGAGGTAACAAGTATAAGGCAATCCTTTGCTTTAAAAGTACCCACAAAAATGTAGGAAACTCAGGATCTCATAAATTATCTAGTCACAAACACTTACCAAATTCCTACACTGTAATCTTTGAACTATGAAGGTACTGCATTGCTGGTAGCACAAAATGATGATGAGAGAAAGCTAATGTTCAACTATGTTAAACCATTGAATATATGGATTACTAGCATTTAAAGCTGAAGAGAAGAAACCTCAACAAAATTAATCCCATCCTGGCATCAATTTCAAATATGGGAAATGTGCTTATCATGAAAATTAAATGAATTCGGTTATTTGGAAAATTAATAGCTGTCCCCTTATCATGGCTTTTCCCCCTTAAAATGTTTAAGGGGCTCCTATAATCCTAGCTACTCAGGAAGCTTAGATCTGAGGATCATGTTTCAAAGCCAGCCAGGGCAAGAAAGTCGATGAGAATTTCCAATTAATCGCCAAAAAGCCAGAAGTAGAGATGTAGCTCAAATGATAAAGTACCAGCCTAAAGCAAAAAAGGCTAAGGGACAGCATCCAAGCCCTGAGTTCAAGCCCCAATATTGGCACCGAAGCAAACAAACAAGCAAAAAAAAAAAAAAAAAAAAAAAAAAAAAGGTTATATAACATAAGGTAATACTGAAGTAACTAAACCTTTAAGGAACATAAAAGCAGAGAGAGAATTTCCCATTCCCTTTCTCATCAACCTGCCTTCTCATAAGACAAATTTGGCAAGAACACAGAATGTATCCAGACACTCTGACGAACTGGACAAAACAAGTCTAAATGAACAACCCCTGGCACTGGTAAATGAAAGTTTTGCGTTTTTTTTTTTTCTTTCTTAACCCAAAGAGTCACAACAGAGGTTAAATAATGCTCTTTGAAAAAGAAATTCACATTAAAAGGAAACAGAAAAACAAAAACAAAACAAGAAACACAATGTCAGGGATCATAATTGTGAATTTTGAGTACTCTAAATACATCTCTAAATCGCACTGAGAAACTTCTGACAGCAGTTCCTAAGCAAACACTCATGCTTCAGCAGTTTTAAACTTCTTATTACAATTAATATATGCCCAGTTACTTACTTGTTTCCTTCTGTAATGAGCAAACTGAGACAGTCCTAAGATTGTGGCCAAGGCACCCCCTCCAACAAGAACAGTCCCTTTCACTGCCTTTTGAAACGCCATTTCTTAGCCTGCAAGGAGTGGGGAGGGGAACAGAAAATAAGTTAAGTGAGATTTCATTGCTAATAATTCTAATTATAAAGATACTGTGAATTGAGAAACTATGTTAAACTAGAAATACAAACAGAAAATGAGGGCACTACTATGTCAACTTGTATACCATTCAAAAGCAATAACGGCCAAAAACCTGAACAAGGGAAGGAACTGGTTATGTAAAAGTCACACTCACTTCTGACAGGAATTAAAGAAAGAAATGCAAATTATGAGATAACTGAGGATATTTAAACAGTATAAAGTCAAGAGAGCTGTGAAAAGAAATGTCATTGTGTATTTGACAAAACTGCATGCTGTACTTAGAATTTGTTCAACAGCTAATCCCCTGCACAAGGAGAACTTGGTAAACGTCTTGGGTCCCTCAACAGGACAATAAACCTCAGTCCTACTTAAGGTTCTTTAGACAAGTGTTTAATTCAAACTGTGCTACAACTCCCCTCTTGAATTTTCCTCTCTTAATGAAGACCTCGCCAGAGCCATAAGCTAACATACTTAGATTTCTATCACTGAAATAGTCTGTGTTCCATGGATAGCATCCCTCAATGTTTCACTTAACCTGCTGGATTTTCTTTCACTGAGGGAATCTGAAAAGAAAGAGAAGTTGGGGGAGGAGGAAGAGGACAAACAAAAAAAGTAAACATTTTCTTCTAGCCAGAGCTGCCTGAGACCACAATTTCAAAGGAAATGCCTCCAGATCAAGCACTCGTTTGTGCTCACAAAATATTTCTAAATAAAGCACAGCATCATTAAGGTTTGAATTCAAAACTTCAAGCTTGGTAGGCATGATCTCAACCACTTGAGACACATCTTGAGCCCTCAGCAATTTCTTCAGGTTCCCATGTTGAACTAAGTAGACTTTTTAAAATACTATTGAAGACCTAACATTATTTTGAAGCTGAGTGTGAGTGGCTCATTCCTATAATTCTCACTACTATGGGGTCCTCAGATCTTACTTTGAAGCCAGACTAGGTTAATCTCCAATTAACCACCAAAAAGATGAAAATAGAGCTATGGCTTAGGAGTACAGTGCAGCCTTGAGTGAAAAAAACCTAAGGGACAATGCCAGGGCCCTAAGTTCAAGTTCCAGTAAGTTGTGTGCACATGCACACACATATACACACGTGCACACACATATACACATGTGCACACACATTCACACACACTTGTAATTTTCTAATTAAAAAAAACAGAAATAAAATTCCTGTAAAAAAATCTTATCACCTTTATTTTATTGAAGATAAAAAGGTAACACTGTATAGATAAATTCTGACTTAGAGTTGCATGATTTTACCTGCCTAAGATTTTCTTTCCATTCACCCACCTTTTATGGGGAAGTCCCCACCTTATTTTCCCGGATGGGTGGAGATCAGGCCTGTCTGAACCACACACCTTATACTCTACAAATTACTTAATGAATCAAGAATGTACTATAATGGCAGTTTTAATTCAGGATATTAAAATCTTGTACTGTCATGAAATGTAAATTTTGATAGTTACATGTATCTATATTGAATGTACAATATCTGAATTAAAGAATTTCAGTATAGTTGCTATGATTCTACAGAAAATAATTTTGGAATACAATAAATTATATACGAAAATAGAAGTTGGCATTTCTTTAAAGTTTAGCCCACCCCACCTCTGATCTCATACTTCCTTGGAAATTCCAAAATTCTAAGATGGCTCTTCATTAAGATTCTTACCAGGAAAATATTTCACATGAATATCTGAGAGATAGGGGAGGTCTCTTCTTCAGTAACCTTTCCGTCTTGTGCTCACACTGGGCAAGACATTGTTGTATGCTGGCTAGGAACTCCATCATTCAGTCACCCTTGGACAAAAACCTTAATCCTAAACTGCTCTCATAGTAAAAAAGACAATTTGGCAGACATTCATTTATCATAGCACACCATCACCACTCAAGGTACTGCTAAAAATGTTCGCACCGGTGCTTATTCCACAACACTAGGAACCCAGAAACCGTATGCCACTAACTGGGCCTCCCTGTGAATTCAGGACAGAGAATGGAATCCTCATTTTATTTGTCTAAACAATGCATGTTGCCTACCCCATAGAGACAGCAGCCTTGGGGGTCCATTGGATGTGAGTGTGGTGACTGGACTGACTTCAGTATAGTATCATTGCTTCTGTCGTGTTAGTCATGCCATTGATGACCTCACAAAGGATACCATTCATCAACATGGACAATGAGAGATGCCACATAAACACAGTCAGTAGAAGTGTCTCCCATCAAAGCCGTTCACTCAGATTTCGATTCCTTCATTCAGAAGTGTGGATTCCCTACCCACCTTAATACATCATTTCCATATGATTTGCTCAAGGCCAAGACTTGTGAAGGGGGTTGTTTTTATGTATTTTCTCAATAATCCACTAATACTGCTGGAAAACAATTCACATATTGGCATTAATATTGACTAATATCCCTTTTCAATAATTTCATTAAGTAACTTAGGCTTATAAAATTATTATTTTAACTATGATCAAACCCTCTCATATGATTATCTAGCTATTCAGAATGAACAAACCACTCTTATAGGTAATCAAAAACAAAAGCACAGAATTAGATACACCTACTTCTCCTAAAGACAATCATCATTTTTTAAAAACAACAACTATTTATTGAGGATTTACTAAGTAATAAGAACTGTGTTTTTAATTCCTTATACACATCAGCTCACATTGCCATCATAACATCTAATTTCATAAGCTATGGTTTCTGAGGAAGTAGGGGGTTTGCCAAAACTTACCCCCTAGTAAAGGGGAAAAAACAAACAAACATGACTTGGTTTAGGCTCTTAGCTATTGGGTAGTACTGCCTGCTTTTGGTCTCAAAGACATCTCTCCCAAAAACTATACCCCACTCTGCTATCATTCCTAAAAGAAGATCCTCTTATCAAACAATCCCCCTGTGTTCAGTCTTCAGAGCTCAATAGAACAGTCAAGATCACAGTAAAGCCATCAGCACAACCATGTTTATTACAGCACTATTTACAATAGCCAAGATACTGAATCAGCCCAGATGCCCCTCAATGTATGACTGAGATCAAAGTAATGTCACACACTCACACACACACACACACACACACTGGAATTATCCATTAGAATGGTATTGTACCATTCATAAGGAAATGGATTGGGAAAAATTATATTAAGTGAATTATATTAAGTGCTACTACAAAGAAGAGTTTAGGATATACTAGTGGAGAAAACATCAAAGGCTGACTTGGGAGTATGTGCTCAACAAGGGTCTTTATCATTGTACAATCAAGAGATTAAGTCGGGGGCTGGGGATATAGCCTAGTGGCAAGAGTGCCTGCCTCGGATACACGAGGCCCTAGGTTCGATTCCCCAGCACCACATATACAGAAAACGGCCAGAAGCGGCGCGCTGTGGCTCAAGTGGCAGAGTGCTAGCCTTGAGCGGGAAGAAGCCAGGGACAGTGCTCAGGCCCTGAGTCCAAGGCCCAGGACTGGCCAAAAAAAAAAAAAAAAAAAGAGAGAGATTAAGTCGGACTAAAAGAACTTAAAGAGGCTTTAAAGAAGCCCAGATATTTGAGAAGGACTTTTTCAGGGGAAGGGGTTGGTTTTGAGACAAAGCCTTTCTATGTACCCCTGAGCATTTCTTAAATTGGTTATCCTCCTGCCACAGCCTCCCCAGCAGGGGAAATATAGATGTGTGCCTGGTAAGAAAAAGCCAGAGGAAAGGAAAAGATGTAGAGAGGAGTGAGCAGAGAAAGTCTGCATAAAGAACAATTATTTAAAGAAGACAGGGGAACTCCACAGTAGTGTTCCATAGGAATCATCTGTCTTGGCTGAAAATGAAGCTTAAGAAAGAAGGCCTGTGTGAAAGAGAAAAAAAAAAAGCCTCTGCATATATGATAAAGATATTTTGATGATATTCTTTTAGCAACAAGAAGTTGAATGAGAGTTCCCCCAGGAGAGGACGCAAGCCAGGTCTAAAACAGCCTTGGAAAGTGCAAATGCAGATTAATACTTTGCAGAAATCTTTAGTGACAGCAATCAACTAGAGACTGTGACAGGACCTTACAAAGAGAAGACAGAGCACCCTATAAGAGGTGTGAGCCTCACTAGCTGAGCTGGCCCTATTCAGAGGGAGAAATAGAGGAAGGTTTGAGGAACAACAAGAGCTTATCTTGGCATTAAGGAAATTTGAGATCTTGACAGGATACTTGCTGAAGGAAACACCAACAAATAGGCTATTTGGGCTTAAAGCTTACCACAGTAATCACACATAAAGGTGTGGCTCGAGAGACTTCAGTCTAGAAATGACAGATCTAACTGCATACAGCAAAATAAATACGATTGCTAGCAAATAGAAACTAGACATGCCACTTACCAAGGTCTGCCCATCCTTGTGTATGTTGACTGCTGCAACTTCTGAATAAATGGAATTCATTTTTTTCTTTGATTCCTAATGCCGTTTTTTGGGTTTAATTGGCTTTGAGTAGTTGTATGAAGGGGGTTCAATTTATCATGTCAATATAAATTATGAGCATCTCGATTAACCTTAATCTTGATTATAAATTTTGCATCAATATCACACCTTCTATCATTTTCCCCCATTAATTCCATCCCTACCCATCACAAGTTCTCTTGTTGTATTTTCACGTATGTACATTGAATATTAAGACTGTATCTGCCCATCCTCCCTCTCTCCATTCATCTACTCCCCCTCCCCTTGATCTCATCCTGTCTAACAAAACGTGTTTCAGGATCCTGGTATCCATTTGAACTGTACATTTGTTGTTCAAAAGAGTTGTACCCTTGGAATCTTCACCTGCATAAACCAAACCTCAGTCACTTTCAGCTGAATTCTTATCTATCATTTGGGAATTGCCATTATGCACAGTTAGAGTCACAATGACAATAATGTCTCAGATTTATTCTGTACACATAGTCACTTGGCCCTACCTACCCCCATTCAAAGAAAAAGCTATCCTCTGGGCTGATTTATACATTTGAATAGTTTTACCAAATACTTTTTTCTTTGATACTAGTCCTGGGGCTTGAGTTCAGAGCCTGGGCACTGTCTGAGCTTTTTTTTGTTCAGGACTAGTAAGTGTTCTACCACATGAGCTGCAGCTCCACATCCTGTAGCTAGAATTACAGATGTGAGTCATCAGTGCCCAGCTCCAAATACTTTTAAAAACAAGTAAACCACCTATTGAAAAATACAGAATGTCTCATCAGAAACAATGAGCAGGCAAACTTATTTGAGAAAATTCTCTAACTAAAAACTCAAGTTCCTCTCTCCCTCTTTCACTGTTATTTTTCCTATCCCAGCAGCCTTCCTTATGAAGATGGAAATTCAGTTGTTCAAAAGAAGTGTTCCTTCAGTGAGACAGTGAAGGAAACTAATAAGCAAAAAAACAAAAAATTGAAGAGGGAAAAACAGGCATGAGTAAAATTCCATGCAAGCTGGGAACAATGGCTCATGCCTATCTATAATCCCAAATCCTGCATAATTGAGATTAAAAGGATGGTGGTTCAATGCCAGCAGGAACAAAACATTAGCTAGCCTCCATCTCAATCAAGACATGATGACATGCACCTAACACATCAGATACACAGAGACATAAATAAGATGATCTCTAGTCAGAGCATAAATCATGAAAAACTCTGAAATATATAACTTAATGAAATATAACTTAATGGCTCAAGTAGTAGAACAATGGCCTAGAAAGTGCAAGGCCCCCAGTACTGCCAACTATATGTATATGTCTTTTCATGCAAATGGGAGAAGCCTTGAGTCTGTTCATGTTTACAAAACTGCCCTATACTTCTGGCCTCCTATGTAGCAATTTCAATGCCCTACCAAGATTTTTCCAATCTCCACACTCCATTAATTGAAGAGAATAAAATGGAACTTTTCAGGCCAGATATAGGCCCATGCCTATAATCCTAGCTACTCAGGAGGCTGAGATCTGAGGACTGCTGTTTGAAGCTAGCCTGGGCAAGGAAGTCCATGAGACTTTTATTCCCAATTAACTACCAGAGAAGCTGGAAATAGAGTTGTGGCTCTAGTGGTAGTGGTAGCACACTAGCTTTAATGGGAAAAAAAAAAGGTCAGGGGCAACATGAAACATCTCAGGGTTTTGATCCTTTTCCCCATCTCTTGCATTTGTGATTGGAAGGATGAAAGGGTATGATACAAAGATCATCTTCAGAATAGTAATTTGTCCACTAGCCTTCCTTGTAGTCCTTGTAAAGTGGGTTCTCTAGCATTATGTAAGTTCTTCTCTACTCTTTTAGTTATTTACATGGAATATCCCAGATGTCCAAGGCAATCCAACATGAAATAAAATCTCAGATTATACCCTAAGAGAAACAGAGGCTACAATACTAAGCCCTTTACAAATGAAGCATGTAAGCAGGAACAAGGATAACACAAAGCGCCTCTCACTTCAGATATGCAGCAACCCCCAGCTGGGAACTGAGTACAGAAATCTCCTGTTGTCTTTATTTCCTCATGTCTCACTGACACACTCAGGTACAACTCCTGAGGTCAAACCAAATAGCTGCCCCATATAAATCCAGTGACTTCTAAGAAATAAGAACTCGAGCTGTGTCAAATAAAAGTGTAGGGCTTCCTTCAGAAGAAATAATACCCAATAAATAGCCTATAATCATGGACCTTGAGAATAGACTATAGTAAGATGCAAGAAGACCAAGAAAGGGGCTGGGGATATAGCCTAGTGGCAAGAGTGCCTGCCTCGGTATACCCGAGGCCCTAGGTTCGATTCCCCAGCACCATATATACAGGAAGCGGCGCTGTGGCTCAAGTGGCAGAGTGCTAGCCTTGAGCGGGAAGAAGCCAGGGACAGTGCTTAGGCCCTGAGTCCAATGCCCAGGACTGGCAAAAAAAAAAAAAAAAGAAAAAAAAAAAGAAGACCAAGAAAACTCAAAGCACCTTCCTATCCAACAACCTATTAGTAAACACAAGTCAGTATTGTACTCACACATTAATATGTTGAACTGGAACTCCTTTGTAAAACGATTTGAAGCTAATAATACACAGCCATGTGCTACTCTGGAGGCTGAGAACTGAGGATTGCAGTTCATAGCCAGCTTGGGCAGAAAAGTTCATGAAACTCTTATCTTCAATACAGTACTCTAAATAAACAAATAAATAAATAAACCACTAGAAATGGAGATGTGGTTCAAGTGATAGAGCACTAGCCTTGAACAACAAAGCTCAAGGGCAGTATCCTGACTCTTTTTAGATGCCTCAGGGCAGGCACACACACACAAAAAAAAAGATAACAAAAAATAGAGAAATAAAAAAGAAAGCAATAGTAAAAATAAATAAATATGCCCAAAGTTTCAGGGTAGTTTGAAAGAGACACATTTTAACAAACCTTTTTTTTTTTTTAAACACTACAATTAATGTGATAGCATATGCTTTGTTCAAGTCCCCATCAAGGAGAATCTCATGTTCAGATGCACCAAACACACGATGCTACCAAGCTTACAACACAGACAAGTATCAATCAAAACTACCACTTCCACTTTCCTCCAAGTTCACACTATAGTAGTGACAATGATCAGCTTTGCCTTCAGCCCCACAAGCCAGCAAAACAAAGGCACTTCCACACATTTTGTACAGCAGCCCTTCATTCCTACAGATCACACAGAGAGCCTCCAGCATGCTTTTTGAAGACTGTTAGACATGAAGGAACAAAACGGTAAAATCAGAGGCACAGCAGCCTTCTCTCTGCAAAGAGAAGACTCCTATTCAATAAACTAAAAATGAACCACTCTTTTTTTTTTTTTGCCTTAAAACATTTTCTAAAAGGTTTAGGCCCAGACTACATAGGAAACAGTCACAAAGTATTCACAAGTGATGATCCCAATGGAAAGAAGAGAACATAGCAAGTCCTGAGAATTAGCAGACAGCCATCCTTCAGTCATATTTTTGTGTATATATATATATATATACACACACATGTGTGATTATGTGTATATACAAGTATATGTGTGTATATACATACACAAATGAAAGCACCACAAAACAATGACAACCTAAAGTCTTGAAATATCTATACATTCCAAAAGATATGAAAAATCAAGGTTTTTAGAAGGCACTTAAAAATGTATTATCCTGATAATGCAAGATACATGAAAGAATGAAGGACAAATCAGCAGAAAAGCTAGAAATGTATTGTATCCTGATTCTAGACGCACATAGTTGGGTTATGTCCCATGAGGAAACTGAAGTGCACATTCATGTGAGGCTGGCACAGCCTCAAACCCTAGCTTTGTCCTTGACTCCTACACCCACCCTGCCAGCCTGCTTCAGGGAAGGGCATGTTCTTCTACATTCAGTCCAGTTCCCCAGTCCCATGCCAGAAGGGCCCAGGCCAAATGATAGAAAAGGTCTCAACAAAGGGAGATTAACAGAGGAAAAAAGAGGGACAAATATCAGAAAACAAAGTGAAAGAAAACTAACATCTCTGTACTTGTTCTGATTCTCACTTTTTCAAGCCAGAAAATAGTTTAGAAAAGTTTCCTACTATACTAGTCTTTCTGGGCTACCTTTAAGTCAAGCACATCATTTTAGGATAGAGGAGAGAGGAGGGGAGGGGAAGGGAGGGGAAGGGAGGGGAGGGGAGGAGAGGGTGAATGAATAGCATTGAATAGCATTTTAGAAGCAAACTTACAGTCATGAATAAAAGAAAGGGGCTGGTTCAAGACAACTTTTCAGTTCCAAAGGAAAGCAGCTGTCCAGGAGTTCAACAGGAGACATTAGCAAAGAAAAGGTTTGTGTTGGGTACAGAGTTCAAATTGGCGTTCCAACAGTGCAATTAGTCACCCAAAACAAGAGGGAAAATAAGGTCAATAAGTGAAAGTCTATTTGTGAAAAAATTTCCCCAAACATTATATAAAGCTTTTTATGTACAATTTTTCTTTTTTTTAACAATATACAATGATCATACCCATCAACCAAGCATTTATTTTAAAATCCTCTGCAATGAAAATACACTGAAAAGGAGGGTGCTTAGTTGAGCATACAGATGCTTCCAGTCTGGTGGTAATTTATTAAGGCACGTGTGTGTGTGTATGTGTGTGTGTATGCTGTTTTCAAGAAAACTGTCATTTTGCGTTCTGTATCTTCTGCCATTTCTAAAATGCACAAAGAAGTCACAAATCTCTTTGTTTCCTTATTTTCATGAGGTTCCTTGTGAGATTACAAGAAAGGAAAGAAACCTACCTCCGCTAATAGTAGGTTATATTCAGTAAATGCCAATGATCCTTGTTTAACTCATAGCAGAATGATTTGTTGCATTTGCTTTTCAGAATGTATACAAAATCAAATTATTTCACATATGTACAGTTTCTCTCTACTTTATTTTGAAATCAAAATATATACTCTATCATTAAAGAGAAAAGATTTCTCGTTAATGATACAACTTGTTAATCTTACCTTAATATATATTTCTACATCTTTTTTTGTTAGTTACTGGGGTTTGGCCTCCACATCTCATACTTAATAGGCAAGTGCTCAATCACTGGAGCCACTTACTCAGGCTTTTTTGCATTTAGTTATTTTCTAGATAGCTCCTGACAAGCCTCAGATCATGACCCTCCTCCCCAGACCTAAGCTAACATGCCCAGCCTGTATATTGAGATATAGGTCTCTTCTGACCAGGCTGTCTTCAAACAGCAATCCTGATTTCTGCTTCCAAAGTAACTGGGATTACAAGTATGAGTCATTGCACCCACATTATTATGCCTTGTTTGTCATGTGAAACTTAGGGTAACTCTGAGAGAAGTCTAAAACAAAATGACCCTCACAGGGCTGGGAATATGGCTCCAGGACTGGCTAAAAAAAAAAAAAAGTGACCCTCACAAATGAAAACCAGGGACATTCTTTCCCATTCCTCGTAAAATCACAAGTCAGATTAAGAAATTCAATGGATGAGAAGTAGAAAATTATACAAAATGGCATTTACATGTAAACCAATAAGAAATAGCTCATTAGAGTACAGTTGATACCCAGAAAAAGATGAAAAAAATGCAATTAAAGAATCACACAGGGATGGGCTGGGGATATAGCCTAGCGGCAAGAGTGCCTGCCTCATATACATGAGGCCCTGGGTTCGATTCCCCAGCACCACATATACAGAAAATGGCCAGAAGTGGCGCTGTGGCTCAAGTGGCAGAGTGCTAGCCTTGAGCAAAAAGAAGCCAGGGACAGTGCTCAGGCCCTGAGTCCAAGCCCCAGGACTGGCCAAAAAAAAAAATCACACGGGGCTGGCAATATGGCCTAGTGGCAAGAGTGCTTGCCTCATATACATGAAGCCCTGGGTTCGATTCCCCAGCACCACATATATACAAAATGGCCAGAAGTGGCGCTGTGGCTCAAGGGGCAGAGTGCTAGCATTGAGCAAAAAGAAGCCAGGGACAGTGCTCAGGCCCTGAGTCCAAGCCCAGGACCGGCAACAAACAAACAAAAAAAAGAATCACACAAAGACCTGTTTATTCCTGTTTTTTTTTTTCATTCTTCTCCTTTCTACCCTGTTACTAGCTTAAGCGCAGTCAACCTTCTTTAAACAGCACAAATCTGTTTTCACAATTCATATGCAGTTATGGGATCCATTTTAGTAATTATGAAAAATATCTTTCTTTTGATATAGACTTCATGCTGAACAACAAAGTATAAAACACCTATTTTCATAGTACAATATATCAAGCCCTTCATTCAGATGCATCACAACTCTAACAAAGCCTTTTGAAGTACCAAGAATCATGGCTACTGAAGATACATTCCAAAATGTTTCATAAGAAAACAAAGTCTAGGGCTGGGGATATGGCCTAGTGGCAAGAGCGCTTGCCTTGTATACTTGAAGCCCTAGGTTCGATTCCCCAGCACCACATATACAGAAAATGGCCAGAAGTGGCGCTGTGACTCAAGTGGCAGAGTGTTAGCCTTGAGCAAAAAGAAGCCAGGGACAGTGCTCAGGCCCTGAGTCTAAGCCCCAGGACTGGCAAAAAAAAAAAAAAAAAAAAAGAACACAAAGTCTAGGCATGAGGCTATGACTCAAGGCTCCTACCAAGAAAATAAAGTGGACTTCATGGTATAAATATATGTATTTTTTAAAGGCTTAGGCCCTCTAAATTAGTATAAAGTCACTGTGTATAAAATAAAAAGATTTAACCTATGAGTGATCATGAATTTAA
The DNA here is from genome assembly GCF_023159225.1 of Perognathus longimembris pacificus. NCBI lineage: Eukaryota > Metazoa > Chordata > Mammalia > Rodentia > Heteromyidae > Perognathus > Perognathus longimembris. The sequence goes on from NC_063164.1 coordinate 64,730,590, forward strand.
TCTTATAATTAATTCTAGGGTGGGGAAATTATTTTTGCTAAGGGCCATTGGGATATTTTTAACATTATTCTCAGGCCATACAAATTCTCAGTCCAGGTAGATGGCATATATTTCTGTCCCATCATGAACCAAATGATTTTACATGTCTTATATGGCCTGCAGGCTAGACATTCCCTATTCCTACATAATCCAAAGAAATGCATCATAATAAAAAGAAAATCAAATAACATGTTCACAGAACACAAGCTCCTTCTTATTTAGGTCTTCATTAAATATACTACTATGAATTTGGAAAGACTGAAAGTAAGCATTTTCCTTTCAAAGTAAAACAAATTAAGGAAGTTGGGGCATATTAGGGAATATATGTGATTCTAGCCTATAATAAATGCACTTAGGATGCAGAGGCAGGAAAATTTTGAATTCAAAGACAGTCTGGGCTATATAGAGAGCCCATGATTCAACAAAATAATGTCAATTAACTTTCTCAGCTTTCACTTATTATTTCTAATCAAAGAATGAGAAAATCATGCCAATTTTTTTCAGAAGTTCTAGTGTCAATTACATTATACATTATATATGTATATATATATATATATATTATACCTTGGTATAATTAGAAATGTATTTTAAGGCTAAGTATAGTAGTGCAAACTTTTAATCTCAGCAGTTAGGTGAGATTAGAAGCAAGTGGATGGAACATTCAAGCCTAGCCTAGCCCAGGCTAAGTATATAGTGAGATCTTAGCTCAAAAAAAAAAAAAAAAAAAAGAGGAGGAGAAGGAAGAGGAGGAAGAGGAGGAAAAGGAGAAGTAAGAAGAAAATGAAAGGAGACAGTGGGAAGAATGAGGAAGGGAAAGAAGGAACACATTTTAAGAAATATTTGCTTATAAACTCTTGAGTTCATTAAACTGTGGGTTGTGATATCTAACTAGAGTACAAGAATTTCAGTTAATTTAATTAATTTATATTAAAGCAATACTTCTGAGAGGAGTACAAAGTACAATACCTATGTGTGCTTGATCCCATAAACAGTATTTATCAAAATGAAACTCCACTCCAAGAAATGGAAACAAGGATTTTTTTCATTGTTACTGTTTTTGTTTATTTTCTTTTTGTCTTGTTTGGTCATTTATTCTCTTTGGGAGGGTAAGGGGGGACACAGAAATGCAGGGACAAGAGAAAACAAATGTAACCGTGATACTCACTAGACCCTATGAAAATGAACTATACAACTTGTAGGTGGGGACAGGAGGGAAAACTGGGAGAGAGCAAGGGAAGAAGGGATGACAAAGTCCAAAAGGAAATATAATCTTTACCTGACTTATATAACTGTAACCCCTCTATACATCATCTTTATCATAACAAAACAATTTTTAAAAAATACTTCTAAACCAGTGCTGGTGGCTCATGCCTGTAATTCTAGCTACTCAGGAGGCTGAGATCTGAGAATCTCGGTTCAAAGCCAGCTGGGGCAGGAAAGTCCGTGAAACTCTTATCTCTGGTAAACCACCAGAAAACTGGAAGTGGTGCTGTGGCTCAAGTAGGAGAACACTAGCCTTGAGCTGAAGCGCTCAGGGACAGCACACAGGCCCAGAGTTCAAGAAGCCCCACAACCCCCCCCCAAAAAAAATTCTAAGTTAAATGCAGCTCTACAACAATACACTAATAATTAATGCATAAGCCATGATTAAGATATGAAACAAATCAAGTAGTTGGGATGGGAAGACCAGTTATTCTGCTCTCCAGAAACTGAGACTACCCCCAGGAAATGTAGGTAACCACATTTTACATCCTGTGCTTCCCTACACCTACACACACACACACACACACACACACACACACACACTCACACACACATACACACAGCCTACTGACATTTATATTCACTCCTCTATATATCCAATATTCCAGATGCTGTATAAATTACACTTGCAATGCATATATCCAAAGACAGTCTGAGATGTTACTAGCCAACATTACCATGTATTGTGTTCTTTTGCTAAGAGATCACATTTCCTTAAAGCATCAGAAAACAGGAGAGGTATTGAAAGAATTCTTATTGCTAACAATGATCCTATTCAGAAGTATGTGAAAATAAAATAGTGTTCTTTAAATGTTCTTCACCCTCACTGAAAATAGCAAAACAAAAAAAAAGTCTGTTTTCTAGTACCTATGCAAAAATAATGAGCAAACCTATATTAGCACCTCAATCATCTGGGCTGGATGTGATCATAATAAGGCTTATTCTTTACCCACTGGAATAAGGCATTCTTTCCAATGTCTCATTTTTAGATTTGTCTTTTCTTCTGTAGAAGGACTGGCACATATCCTCCATGGAAAGCATTCAAGTTCCAGTCTCTAAATGTGTAGTGTCTAAGGTGTAGTCACTGTGCCTGAGATGCTGCTCCCCAACATGAAACAACAAACAGATCACAGCCCCAGTACATACCAGAAAGAGAAGATGAATATTCAATATTCAGTATTCTAACACTGTCATTTATTTTAGAAATACTATATATATTAAAAATTAAAATTACCAAGGGAGTAGTCTAGTAGAAAAGATTACAGAGACTTACCTTTCACTAGTTGGTTTTTTTTTTTTTTTTTTTTTTTTTTTGCCAGTCCTGGGCCTTGGACTCAGGGCCTGAGCACTGTCCCTGGCTTCTTCCCGCTCAAGGCTAGCACTCTGCCGCTTGAGCCACAGCGCCGCTTCTGGCCGTTTTCTGTATATGTGGTGCTGGGGAATCGAACCTAGGGCCTCGTGTATCCGAGGCAGGCACTCTTGCCACTAGGCCATATCCCCAGCCCCTCACTAGTTGGTTTTGTGACCTCAAACAGATTATTTCACGTTGCTATTCTGCAACTATAAATTCAGTAACTTTAAAAATCTCCAAAGTAATTTAAACTTTACACTTTCATTATTTACATTTTTGTGATTTTTTTTCATTCAGTTGGTAGAGAAAAAAATTCATGAATAAAAGGTGGTGCTATCATTTGACTTTTAAACGTCCCCCCCCCCCCCCCCCCCCCCGCCAGGCCATGTGCAAAAGCAGTCAAGTCACTAGGCTGTGGCACAATTGACAGAGGATGGAACTTTTTAGAAGGGCCTTTGTAGAAGGAAGTTAGGTAATTGAGAATGCTCCCTTGAAGGGGGTAGCAGACCACTGCTATCTACTTCCAAGATAGTCTGCCTTAACACAGGCTCTAAAGCCATAGGGCCAAGCCAACATGGACTAAAACTGAATAAAAACACAGCTTCCTTTTTTCTACTTTACTGTCTCAGGTATTTTATCACAGCAATGAAATGCTGACTAACATTGTTGGCAATCTCTCATGTGATTACTTAGTATTTTTAAATACTTAAGGTTTATATTCATTCTTTCATTCTGTAATTACCATCTGTCTTGTACCAGGCACTGAACATACACCTGAGAACACACAAATCCTGTCTTCTAAGAGTTTATGTTTCAGTGGAGTTCATAATTGGAGAGAGAGAGAGAGAGAGAGAATTTAATGAAAGTATTTCAGAAAGTGCTACCTCATTTTGTCTTCTTAAGTAGAGAACATTAACCACGAACTAGATTATTGAAAATTTAGGACTATCCACACCTACATGCTATGCTAAGTGATACTCTCAGGAATTATAGAAGTGATAATATTGTATGGCTCTACCATTACATAGCCCTTGGTCAGAGACTGTTACCTCTGGGTGCTCCTTCTATCTACTTTAGAAAGTTACTCTACTTCTTCTGACATGTCAGACTGATAATTTCCTATGTAGATGTTTGAGCTTTCCAATTACCTTCTAATTTGCTATGTGATTAGAAATATGAATGCCAGATTGATAAAACTGAAGCTGGGTATCAACTAAAAATAAAAATTTCCAGGTAATGAAATGTAGCTACTTCACCAGGACTGGTGAGGAGGTATGACTATAATCCTAGCACTCAGGAGGCAGAGGCCAGAGGATTAAGAGTTTGTGGACAGCCTGGGCTACATAGTAAATCTGAAACCAGTTGTGTGACATACTGAGACCCTGGACCACATAGCCAAACAGCAAAACAAAGAAACAAAAACAGAACCACTTTGTTTGGATTCTCAATATTTCTTATTCTTCCTAGCTAGTCCCTCTTCTATCTTGTGTTGTAAGGTAGAGGAATTTTCTAAATAACTGGTGGATTTTGCTACACAAGATATGAATGAAATTACTGAAGGCCCTTAAAAAGGTCAAAGAAGGGGCTGGGAATATGGCTTAGCAGTAGAGTGCTTGCCCTGCATGCATGAAGCCCTGAGTTCGATTCCTCAGCACCATATAAATAGAAAAAGCCAGAAGTGATGCTGTGGCTCAAGTGGTAGAGTGCTAGCTTTGAGCAAAAAAAGGAAGCCAGTGCCAGTGCTCAGGGCTGAGTCCAAGCCCCAGGACTGGCAAAGAATAAAATAAAGCAAAAAAAAAAAAAAAAAAAAAGGGGGGAGCGGGGGGAGGCAAAAAAATCAAACCAGACATATGCATATAAAAATGAATTTTTCTTCTTCATCTTACCAGACTATATTACCTTGAAAAACATTTGACAGGTATCTCTACTTGACAATTAGAACATTTTCCCATATTCCACTGGATTAAAAAAAGAAGTTTACAAATAAATGGACCAAAGATACCAGTCTGATAGTATGCTTAAAGACAAAAATCCTTCGTTGAAAACTCCCTTATTAAAAACAAAAAACCACTTAGTATTAACAAGGAAAAGATCTAAAATTATACCTTCCAAGAAATTAATCAAGGCATCTAAGATCTTATCTCAGAGGAGGACGAGGAGGGAGGCAGGCAGAAGGAAAGGAAGGAGGAAGGGAAGGAAAAAAAGGAGGGAGAGGAAGGAAGGGAAGGAAAAAAGGAAGGAAGGAAGGAAGGAAGGAAGGAAGGAAGGAAGGAAGGAAGGAAGGAAGGAAGGAAGGAAGGAAGGAAGGAAGGAAGGAAGGAAGGAAGGGGCGAGCAAAGGAAGTGTCCATCAAATACTCAGCAAAGTATCACCGAAGAACCTTCCCAAGCACAGAGATGACTGGAGGGGCACTAGTTCCAGAATAAGGCATATTTCCCTAGGAGAACACAATGCCTGCTAGCTCCAGTACAGCGCTTGGAGTTGAGAGTTCTTTAGCTCTTCTATATTGGAACAGATAAAATGTAAATGTAAACAAATTTAAAACTTAAATATTTTTAAAGTTCTAAGTGCTGTGAAAAATAAGATGAATAACATGTAAGAGTTACTGAGAGAGTAAGCACTCTACCTTACATTAGACACCCATGGAGCCAATGTGGGGAAAATGGAACTAAGGGGAGGGCCCAGCACAAGGTGTTCGGGAGAGAAGTCAGTGAGCATGCGCAGGCTCCAACTCTCTTCCTGAGCCACAAAGGAAGTGGCTTGGGTAGTGGATTCCAGACATGGGCAGTAGCTTCCATATGGAAAGCCAGTCAAGGACCATGCCACATAAGACATCCTTCTCCTAGTAAGGCTTTTTTATTGGCAGGATAGAGCTAGGATATCAATGGAATTTTATTCACACATTGAAACTGTGGAATTTATGTTTCAAATAAAAGAAGAAGCAGTGGTAGAGGCAAGCTTTAAACCCTGGATCCATTTCCCAGCACTGCCCCCCTTCCCAACTATCCCCTCCCCCTCCAAAAAAACGCACTAAAAGCAATTCTTGCTTTTTATTCACAAGTAAAGGGAAATAACAGGGGAAATGTTCTAATGAAGTAAAAGACCGAGATAACAGGTGATTTTAGAAAATAGCAAACAAACACTAATCAATCATAAATACACTCTACAACAGAGGAAAAAATACTGTAGAGATAACCTAAATATAAATATTTATTGAACTTACATACTTGAAAAGACAACTCTGAAATTCATGCTGACCAGTCAGTAACAAATAGAGAGGGTCAACTGAAAGAGCCACCCAGTGCCCACAGAGGAAACCATTTCTACATTTCTATTCCTCTTGGGACTGGGTTGTTTGTGGATGACTCACACCCACACTTGTATTGCTCATAACTTGAACTGATTCTGGACGCATATTGGGAAAGCATCTGAGGTCATATCTCCACAGGTTCTACACTCAAGACATTCCCCACTAACCTCAGCCTGGGAAGTTAGAGAGCTAGGAGAAACATACTGATGCAACTGATAGATTTAATAGGTGAGACTGCATTTGATTAATTACAGTTATTTATGGGTTTGAATGTTGAGGATGCCTGGCCAATTCTCATTTTTATTTCATAATTTTCCCCCTGTTGGAGATTGAAGAGCAAAAGTCAATTGCCTGAGCCTTGCTGTTGCACTGGAAATGAGAGGGCCACGCATTTCAATTCCAGCTCAAGAAACACTCTGGCTGAGTGGATGCAATTCACTAGACCCCAGTGGTGACTAGGATCATAATGTTGTCAGTCAAATCACACAGCTGGTGGAAATCAGCAGCGCACATTAGCAATTTAGACTCAACAGCCTCTCCTCAACCAGAAATTCTGAGATCATGTTAAGAGAAACTCAAAGTTAATCGAACAGTATCCATCATTTGAGTTCCTGTTCTGACCATCTGGCAGTCAGAAGGCAAGTAACTGGAAAAATGGTGTTTCTAATAGGACTCTGGTCAAAATTCTCCTACTTGCAATATCCAATTCTCCATTCTATGTGGCCTTCAGGCTTGAACTCAACCCGTGAACTTCTACCTACTCTCTGGGCCACTGGCTTGGCAGCTGCCAACAACATGTTTCATTTTCAGACTATGTGCTCTGAGATACTGACCTATCATCTATCCCATGATGTTTCAGCCACTTCACTTCTCTGGACTTTTATTTTCTCTCTCTCTCTCTCTCTCTCTCTCTCTCTCTCTCTGGACTTTTATTCTCTCTCTCTCTCTCTCTCTCTCTCTCTCTCTCTCTCTCTCTCTCTCTCTCTCTTCCCCACACCTTGGGGGGAAGCACTTGATAAAGATCTGTGGGGTAAGACAATACACACCTGTAATTTCATTAATTGGGAGGCAGAGGCACAAGGGTCATAAATTCCAGACCAGTATGAACTACACAGCAAGGTCCTGTCTCAAATCCTCCTCTACCCAAATAGTAAGCAAATAAAAGCAATGCCATCTATACTGTGCCCTCTTCCTGGCACTGCTGAACTCTATAACTTTGGCCTTCATCTTCTCGAGACCTTCTCCCATTTTCTCACATAGACTGGACAGTGAGTGCAGTTCACTCTCTATGCCCAAAAGAATGTGGTTGACATCCTGGTGTCAGTATAAAAGCAACCTTTTATGGTAATAAAGATTACAGAAAAGAAAATTCTAGAAATATTTGAGTGACCAAATATGTTAGGGGATCTGGAGAATTTTTACTACTTAGTAACAATTTTTTTTGGGGGGGAGAGATTTATTACACTCTGGATGGAGATGGAGTAATGAACAAATAAATATGAAGAACAAAAGATGGGGCTAGGAATATGGCCTAGTGGCAAGAGTGCTTGCCTCATATACATGAAGCCTTGGGTTTGATTCCCTAGCACCACATATATAGAAAACGGCCAGAAGTGGCACTGTGACTCAAGTGGCAGAGTGCTAGCCTTGAGCAAAAGGAAGCCAGGAACAGTGCTTAGGCCCTGAGTTCAAGGCCCAGGACTGGCAAAAAAAAAAAAAAAAAAAAAGAAACAAAAGAATATAAGACAGTGCCTATCTAGATATATATGCATGCAGGCTGAGAATGTGGCCTAGTGGTAAAGTACTCACCTCATATATGTATATGCAAGCATATTTCTATTTATAGTATGTACACATACACACATAAAGACTAGAATAAGCCCCCAAAATGTTTTTTTTTACCTTTTAATAGTAGGGTATGAGTCATTTGTATGCATCATTTTCTATACTTCTAAAATGAACCTATATTATTCTTGGAATAAAAAAATAAGTGTGCATGTTTGAGAGAGAATTGAAGGAAAGGAGGAGCTTTAACAAGCAAATGCAGATGGATAACTGATATTTGACTAAATCCCATATCACCTAACCACACACAACTTCTCATCTTTAATGAACAAGAGTAAAAGAACCATATAGAAAAGGAGGAAAGAATAGTTTGCCTTCACAATTTATTAGGGATCTTGGACTAAGAACTAGAAAATATCACAAAATTATCTAACTTGTTCTGAAGAGCCTGGAATCTCTACCCTAACTAGAATGAATTCATCTGGAGCATTTGACCTAATAACTATTTAAACCTGAGTGAAACTGCACCCATTCTAGCCCTGCCCTTTCAGTTATTGTATACTGTTTCTGCTCAGTGATTTAAAGCAAACACAACAAACCAAACCAGTACTTGCAAAGCAGCTAATGAAATGTCCTGGAAGTGTGTTCTCCACCCCTCAACTCAGCAAATAGAGAATCTCTTTAGTTAGCCACATACCCATGGGGCCTCTGCACTGTGCCAGGCCCTAGACAAAGCCTATAGATATACATAGAAAGGAGAACTCATCTTAGGAGATTGGCAAGGGATGGGAAAATCTTTCTTCTCTCCCTGCCCAAAGGCAATTGAGTGTTTCATTGTTGGACACCACCACTACTCTAGGAACAACCAGGATCCTGCCAATCACAGGTTCCTCCCAGGCACATTCAGTTGATATGGCTTGCATGTTCAGGGCAACACTCACTGCAAGAGAATATCCATAGACACCAGACACCTGCAGTTCTTAGCTGACCTGCAATTCTTCCAAGTGGTACAACTTGAGCTGTAGTTCCCAAATCTACAAAATCTCTTCTATGTCCAAAGTTATAGAGAATTTGGGATAATGTAAATTTGGGATAGCGTATAATGGGCCTGCTATCAAGAACTCCCACTGCTATTACCTCAGGCTTAGCACCAGTCATGCTTCCCTGGGGTCCACATTTGCAATGCAGATGGTGACAAAGGGAGACTGTAGTTAGAGGAGAGATCCAGAGCAGCCCACCTTCCCAGGACTTAAATTCTGCTTGGTCTAACCAGCACTTACTCAGTCCAAGTACACTCAAATCAAAACCTGGGGGATAAATCCCATCACTTTCCTGTTAAATGTAGTTAGGCCTCTTCCAGCTTTTCTCTCTAGCATCTCTTGCCAAAATAAATATTCCTTCAAGCCAAAGAGATGCTGTTATTTGCAGAGTGTTTTATCACAAAAAAAAAAAAAAGAAAGAAAAGAAAACCTGAATCTAATCCAGATCTGGGCCACAGGTTACTGGTTTCAGAAGTCAGAGGACAGCTGACTTTCTCTTCAGGTCAGGCTCCAATCACGTGGAGTGCAATAATTATACCACTATTGCTGGTAGCTGGTAGATTTAAAACATTCCCCGTAAGAAGTCCGATCAAAGGTTTCTGTCCTGAATTAACCTCAGTCATCAGGACAACAGTGCCCCACAACATGGTTTCTCATCCTCTCTTCAGAACAGCACTTGCTGTTGCTTATTTTTTAGTTCTAAGTAACTAAGGAATTGCTTTCTGGCCCTGTCACAAACTCTGGAAACCAGATGAAGATTCTAAACAAAATAATAATAATAGGCATGCTATTATAAAACCCAAATGTTATCAAAACAATCAGTTATAAAAGTTAATTGTTCTAAAGAAATCTACCTTATTTCTAAAGAATATGTGCCTTCATGGGTGATAATACTGATCTTGGGACATAAAAACATACATCATGAGTTTGATCATTTATACCAAGAACCTAGGAACAACAGTGATTCATCCTAAGGGCCAAAACAAGTCATACCTGCTCAGTCATTCAGTGAGACAACCATAGGCCACAAATGTACTGTGTCCCCAAACCACTATGCTTCACAATCCCTTCCAGTCCTCAACTGACCCCCAAGCCAGCCCTCCACTTACCCTCTACTCCCTGTCTCCCTACCCTAAGGAGACACTTCACAGCCGCTCATTTCAAGTTGTTATAGGCCATCTTTACTGCTTGAAACCCTGGCATCTGGCTTATATTATCTCAAGCCTGTGGAATACAGAATTATTAGTTTACACAGGATTAAAGAATCTGGAGTTTGAAGAGACTTGAAAGAAACTGGTCTGTTCACCAGGGTTCCAGAAGACTTCACACACCAATCCTGCAATAACAGGTGGGCACTGGCAAATGCTCAACCAATTGTGCCTAAACAACTGTATTTGATTTGTTTATTTCTTTGAGTATATGTTACATTGAAAAAGTTAATGATTGCAACTTGGCACAAAGCAACAATAGTGGTGAGTGAACAAAATCATTCAAGCAATGAAAGTCACACTGCAAAAGCAAAAGAACAGACTGGTTATTTGACCCAGCAGTGAGCAGTGGAGAGAAGCCAACACTACACACCTTTCCCTCTCCCACAGTCCCTGAACCATGTGGTCAGAAAACCTTCAAGCAATGCCACACCTTTAAGCTAGGAGCAGAAAACCTGAGACTCCTCCCAGGGCTCCACTCCACCAAGATCCCAGTGATAACAGAATGATTCAAAGGTGAAAAGCAGCTATCAGTCCCAGACAAAAGCTTTTTCCTTATACCTTACTATACACATCAATAAGAGCAAGCTCATCAAGATCCATCCTTAGAAGCTAATCCTTATAGTTCCAGCAATCAAGACCACATGGGAACATGTGGTGACAGCAAAGTAAACATGTGTTTGCTTATCTTGAAGGTGTACCAGAGTGAGAAAGACAAAGATGGATTCCTGCATATGGTGAATGTCTTAAGACTAAAGTTTCTTAAACTCTCTCCAAGAAAAAAAAAAGTTGTTAGCAACTGTGATTAACCAGATCATCTCCTCTCAGGTTACCCGAACATAACTCTTCAGTCTGGGCATTTGAGGAGGTTTTTCTGTATATCAGGAAAAAAAATGGAGCTCCTTATGGACACTTACTGTGTTAGTATTTCCCGGGCCTCAGTTCCTCAACCCCTCCCATTAGACCCGAGCTCCACCATACCTAAACGCCCTGCTCTCCAGCGACAATGGGCTTCTCCCAATCACCATTCAGACCTACCTACCTCCCCTTTAGCTTTAGCCCCAGAGCTATATAAGCTACCACCTGGATAAGAAGCAGAGGCCGTATTGCTCCCTCTCCCAGGGGAGATATGGCCCTACTAATAAACTTCCTTATAAACTTTCTTCTCCTATCCAAGACTGTCTCTGCACGGTCCCCTGAGATGGCTGGTACAGATTCTTTCACTTTGGGTTTGAAGAACTGTATTATTTAACCTAGGCTATGTGGGCATCAGATTTTATGTCTAAATAAGAAAATACTTTATATGATTTTTTTAAAGAGCAAAAGAATAAACGTTCCATCCTAATTAATTTAGTTGCAATGGAACACCAAATCTTTGCTGCACTTACTCTCCATCAGCAAATTTTCCTACATTCTAAGTCAAATCTATATGGAAAAAAGGAGATAACATTTGCTATACGTAAATGTGAACATAGTTTTACATGCACATAAGACATAGACTTAAACAAACACATTAATTTATTTAAAAAAAAAATTAAACCAGATGCCAGTGTTTCATGTCTATAATCCAAGGCTGAGGTCTGAGATCATAGTTCAAAGCCAGCCCAGGCAGAAAAGTCCCTGGAACTCCAATTAGTCACCCAAAAGCCAGAAGTAGAGCTACAGCTCCAATGATAGAGCACTAGCCCAGAGCAACTCTCCCCCAGGCCATGAGTTTAAGCCCCACAGGTATTTCTAAATTGTACCAGGAAATAAAAAAGGTTAAAACCAATTAGTAAGCACTACTAGAAATACCTGTGGGTATAGGGATATCATGTAGAAAGGATACCAACTCAAATGGAATTTGGCAAAGAAAATTTACTTCTGAGAGAAGGGTATAGGAGCCTTCCAAAAGGGTGTAAAGTGAACCTATACCCAGACACAGTGAGCCCTTCCCCATTACCTGCATGGGTCAGGCTCAGGGTTCACAGACTGGCAACTGTCTAACGCCCAACATTTAAACCAAAAGAATTGGAGAGTCTTGTTGGTGTGCTTTTAAAGACCCAGCAGCCCCACTTTAGGGCATCTACCCAAAAGATTACAAACAAGAACACACTAAAGCCACAAGCACAACAACGTTCATCGCGGCACAATTTGTTATTGCTAAACCCAGATGCCCCTCAGTAGATGAATGGATCAGGAAAATGTTTTACATATACAAAATGGAATTTTATGCCTCTGTCAGAAAGAATGACATTGCCCCATTGGTAAGGAAATAGAAGGACTTGGAAAAAATTATACTAAGTGAAGTGAGCCAGACCCAGAGAAACATGGACTCTATGGTTTCCTTCATAGGGAATAATTAGCACAGGTTTAGGCTAGTCACAGTGTTGTGCCAAGTTGCAAGACCACCCCCAAGAAGACCACCGAGATTCAGACACTCCGAAATGCAAAAGCAAGGCAAGGCTTTATTTAACGAGCTGCCAACTCGGGCCTCGTCCTACCCACCGACACAGCGGAGGTTAGGAGGGAGCCTCGAGCTGTGATTACACAGGGCTTATAAAGGCAAAGAACAAGGTTACAACAATCAGCTGTGCAAGCAAGATTAGAACACAGGTACAAATCTGATTGGCTCAGGGTTTGATTCTAAAATGGGGTTCACGTGGTGGGGCCTGACTTCAAAGTCTGGCACCTCATTAGCAGAGGATCACAAGAGCACAATAGCTATGCCCTTATGAACACATAAGATAATGCTAAGTGAAATAAACTCCATGTTATAGAAACGAGTGTTATATCACTGTTGTAATTACTTTCAACGTGCTATGTAAAACCGTAGCTTCTTTTGTTAATGATCCTCTTGTATCCCCTTCCTGTGATTGTCTCCACACTATCACTGTATCTCATCCGAGTACCCTGGACACTGTATATACTGGTATTAGAACTAGGGAAGTGAAAGGGAATATCAAAATCGAGAGACAATGGATAAAAAGACATGGGGCTGGGGATATAGCCTAGTGGCAAGAGCGCTTGCCTCGTATACATGAAGCCCTGGGTTCGATTCCCCAGTACCACATATACAGAAAATGGCCAGAAGTGGCGCTGTGACTCAAGTGGCAGAGTGCTAGCCTTGAGCAAAAAGAAGCTAGGGACAGTGCTCAGGCCCTGAGTCCAAGGCCCAGGACTGGCAAAAAAAAAAAAAAAAAAAAAAAAAAGACAAAGGACTCCAAAAGCAATACTTGCAAAACCATTTGGTGTAAACCAACTGAACACCTCATGGGGGGAGGGGGTGGGGGAGGGGAGAATGAGGGAGGAGGTAACAAATAGTACAAGAAATGTACCTATGGCCTTACATATGAAACTGTAACCCCTCTGTACATCACTTTGACAATAAAGAAGTAATTATAAAAATAAAAAAGAGCAAAGGATCTGGCAAATCTCACAGGCTTTATATCTTGGGCAGGCAATTTTCACAGACAAAAGGAAGAATGGCTTAGCAAAACAAAAATCCAGGAAAAGAACCCAGAAGAGGGCATGTAAAATTGGAGTCTTACTAAAAAATGTAATACACTTTGATTTTTTTTAAAATGAGTATTACCTACAAGCACATATTTTGTTTAAGCCTGCAAGTGACTAACTTATGATTTCTGCATGAAGAAACTCAAGTATTAAAAAAAAAAAGTGATACTAACAAGGTTCAGGTCAGATAAGAAGCTAAAGGAGAACTAACTACTACCACTGAAAGAAAGGGTAAGGAACTTGATCACTGCAAGTTCCAAGAGAAAACAATATTTAACATTAATGCTGAAGGTCCCACAGGTACAAAATGACTGTGAGTACAGATATAATGGTCTGAGTAAACTCAGCATTTTCAGAACAAGGTATTTGTTATGAACACAAACTAAAGCTCAGGGTGGTAATAGTTTAGTCCATGAAGAGAGTCTTCTTCTCCCTGGGAATAGTGAAGCCAATAATAAGACTTAGCATGACTTAAGTAGTAAAGGAAAGTGTTATTACAGGCCAAGATTAGGAGAAGTGGGAGGTAAACCAGCAAATCAACTAATCAAGCCCTTGGGGGCTGGGGAGTTAGAGATAATAAAGTAAAAGAAAGACAAGTGAAGATTTTCTGGGAATTCAGATACCACCTGTTCTTGCTCTTTTTCTGGTTCTTTCTGATGACCTGTTTCCATGGTAATTATCAAGTGTCAGTTCACTGGAGCTTGTGTCATTTAGCATGCAGACAGCATTATAATGAAGTAGTCCCACTTATATCCAACCAGTTTTGGGCTAGCCCAACTGAAGAGGAATTTGTTTCCTCTCCTCCTGTCCTCAAAGGTAAATTCAATTTGGCTGAGTAGCTAATCCTAAATGGGGGAATAATGGACAGGAATGAGCAAGGTGGAGCAAATTGCTATATATCTCATATGATTCATGAGAATTCCAAGTATCCTGGACTTTTCCCAGTAGACAAAAGACAAGGAAGGCTGTCAAACATATTTTTTTGACAAATATCATACTATGTTATGAGGCTGTTGCAAATCAACTTACATTATATTAATTCTCATAACATTCCTTGTAGGATTTCAGTGTAAAAGGGAGGTCCCTCATTTTTTATTTCTCATCTCTGAAGCAGACCTAATTGGTGAACTAGAAGGACATGAGTCTAGGAAGGAGGAATCCAGAAGACTAGACAGAAGTATGCAAATTCAAACTCCATTGGTTCCACAAAGACAAGGACAATGGACAGAAGAACATAGTACAAATAAAATACACAGTGCTAAGACAATCTGATAAACAACAGGCCACACAGCTTCTGACAAACAGAAGGCCTCTCCCACAGTATTTTGCATTACCCGCTGGTCTGACAAGAGACCCTAATGCTACTCTTTGCACTGCCTATCTTACCTAGCTGAACCCTAATCACATGATTTTTCTAGCATACCACCAAGGGAAATGTTCTTATATACTAATATTTAAGTCTAATTTAGTCAGTATGTAAAAATGAGGGCTGGGATATGGCTCTAGTGGTAAAGCACTTGCCTAGCAAGCATAAGGTGTTAAATTCAATCCTCAATACACACACACACACACACACACACACACCCCACAAACATCCTCAGCCACAGTCCCTGTCATATTCTCTATGCTCAACTATCCAACTGTATGACAGTCCCAAAGAAATGTCTAATAAGCACCTCAACCTTAACATCACCAAAACAGAACATTGATCCTACTTCTCTCTCTAATTCCTCCCTTCTCACTAATTAGCCTCCTTTTTCAAATAAAAAATACATGAGAGAAGACATCTATATGCTCTGCCATATAGAAGGCAGAAATAGTAGGATCACTGTCCAAGCCCATCCCAAGCAAAAGCACAGGACCCTATCTGAAAAACAAAGTAAAAGCAAAGAGGGCTGGGGAAGGAAAGAAGGTCAAAAACAGTATTGTACATACAGAGCAACAGGTAACCCTGAGTTCTACCTCTAATACCACCACAAATAAAGAGGAAAAAAGTGTAAGTCTTTATTTATTTTGAATCTTCTTTCTTCTAGATTATCTACATCTACCTACTTCTTTCAATAAATTGTATGTTCATATGTGCATATCTGTGTATGTGTGCTTATGTGTGCAAACACACTTGTGCCCATCCTGGGGCTTGAACTAATGGCCTGGGCACTATCCTTGGGCTTTTTTTTTCTGAAGGCTAGTCCTCTACCACCAGAACCACAGCTTCACTTCTTGCTTTTTAGTGGCTAATTGGAGATAAGAGTCTCAAGGACTTTCCTGACTAGGTTAGCTTCTAAACATTATCTTCAGATCTCAGTACCATGGGTCTCTAGGATTACAGGTGTGAGCCACAAGTGCTCAACTATTCTTTTTATGTAAAGTTATGTTTTATTATCCTTAAATAGTTGTACAAAGGAGTTACAAATCAACAAACTAGTTTATAAGTACAATGCATCTTAATCAGTGCCATCCCTTTTATTATTCTCTGGCATCCTTCCAAACGCATCCCCCTCAATTTTCTTAGTTTCATGGGATATGTATTGAATATTATGACTAAACTCTTCCCCTCCCTTCCTCTCTTCATTCCTCTATCCCACTTCCTTGACCCCCTACACACACACACACACACACACACACACACACACACACACACCTCTTTCAAGTGCCAGTTTCTTGATAATAATTTTGTTGGCAAACAGGTACAAAGATTTTATTTTAAAAAAAAAAAAAAAAAAACAGAAGAGAAGACACTGCCACCCTAGGATCAGAGATGATGTGATACACCACAAGTAAGGAATGTCAGAAACAACTTGAAGGTAGGGAGGTAAGGGAGGGAATGCTTCTTCCCCAGAGACTCAAGAGATTGTTCAACACAGTGAACTGACACAGTAAAACTGACTTCAGATCTCTGGCCTCCTGAATGATGAAACACTGTTAAGACTGATGTTTTAAACCACCAAATGTATGGTAATCTGCTACAGCAGCCCTAAGACCCTAATACAGACACCTCTCATTCTCACTCACTAACATAAAGGTTTGTTTGCCTCCTTTTTCTTCAAGTACACAAGTAACTCTAACTGGCATCTCTGCCCTTCATCTTTTTTTGCAGCTAACTCCCTATAGTCATTTAGGACTCAACCGAAATGACAATTTTTCAGAGATGCCTTCCAAAACAAGCCAAATCCATGATAACCATAAAGTTTCCATCATCTCAAGTGTCCCTTCTGTGTTTAATCCATTATTTTTTCCCTTCCCCAGAATCTATGCATTACAAGAGCAGAAAACCACTGCAGTCTACTTTGTGGAACAGGGTGTGTGTGTGTGTGTGTGTGTGTGTGTGTGTGTGTGTGTGTGTATGAAGTGATTGAAATAAACTAAAACTAATAGTATAGGTCGTGTCATGATCTTCAATGAGAAGAGAGCCAGCACAGAGAGAAAGAAAAAAAGATATGATAAGTCCTTTCATGATTGTGAGACATCCACAGACTTTCAGCTCAGGGATGCCTAGAGGTTTAGTTGAGAAAGTTGATCTGGAATCACAAGAATCAGGGATTGAGATATATCTGGTATACTAGGAAAAGTATTTGCTAAAGCTTTGCAAAAACAAAACTGTCCGGTCGAGAAGTGTAGCCAGGCATTACTGCCTCACACCTGTGATCCTAGCTACTTAGAAGGCTGAGATCTGAGGATCATGGTTCAAAGCTAGAGGGGCAGCAAACTCCTCCATGAGACTTTTAACTCCAATAAACTATTCAAAAAAGCTGGAAGCATTGCTGTAGCTCAAGTGTTAGAGCCCTTGCCTGGAGCAAAAAAAGCTCAGGGACAGAGCCCAAAGCCAGAATTCAAGACCCATGACCAGAAAGAAAGAGAGAGAGAGAGAGAGAGAGAGAGAGAAACAGACAGACAGACAGACAGACAGAGACAGAGAGAAAGAGATAGAGAGAGAGACAGAGACAGAGAGAAAGAAAGAAAGAAAGAAAGAAAGAAAGAAAGAAAGAAAGAAAGAAAGAAAGAAAGAAAGAAAGAAAGAAAGAAAGAAGAAAGAAAGGAGAGAAAGAAAGAAAGAAAGAGAGGGAGGGAGGGAGGGAGGGAGGGAGGGAGGGAGGGAGGGAGGGAGGGTGGGAAAGAAAGAAAGAAAGAAAGAGAGAGAGAGAGAGAAAGAAAGAAAGAAAGAAAGAAAGAAAGAAAGAAAGAAAAAGAGAAACAAAGAAAGAAAGAAAGAGAAAGAAAGAAAAGGAAGGAAGATATGGAGCTTTGAAGAAGGAGAATGTGTGAGAAGCATGTAGCTAGAGGGTAGAACAGAGAGGAAGAATAGTTTCAGAGCTTGAGCTTGAGTGTTTTTGTGTTGTAAATAATTTTAATGCCAGTAAGCATAGGAAATTTTCATAAAGTAGCAGAAGGGATAGGAGCTGAATAGCATGATTTCAGATAACTGTACCTCTAGGGTAAAAGTTGATGGATCAAATGGATTTAGATAAAAGAAAATGTACAAAGGAAAATATTAAAAGTCAACATCGTAAAGTTTGTAGAATGCCCCCAGCCCAGATATAAGATCTGCCCGTGGCAATGTGACTCCTCCCTAGATAGGTGGGGCATCTTCCACCTTATCCCCATGAAGGTATAAATAAAGGTCCCCCCCGGGAGACAGTCTGGAGCCGTTTTGCTGATTCCATTTTCCTTACTCCTTTGTCAGAACTTGGCCTTGTCAGCTCTGCTGTCAATAAACTCTTTTTCTCTAAGTGACTTTGTCAGTGTGGTCTTCTCGATAATTTCCTTTCAAACATGATATCTGTTCTCTCAGTATTATAAAATATAAGAATAATGTGAAGGAAACATCTTTTCAAAGACCCATGTTCCCATTGTCCCTCAAAGACAAGGGTGACAACTCCATGGAATTCGAGTCTATTTTATGAGACTTTAAGTGACCCATTTAAGACAACTCATTGAGAACCTACTAGCTAGCCTTCTTCCTTTTCACCTTCCACTTGCTGTATACAGTTAAAAACTAAGCCCTAAGGAATAACCAAGTCATAAAACAGGAAGAACCAGGAAGAAAGGAAGGAAGGAAGGAAGAAGTCTTACTCCAACCAAGACTATGACAGAAGCTAGAAATAAATCTGTCAACCAGGCACCGTAGCAATACTAGTAATCTCAGAACTCGAAAAGCAAAAAGGTCATGAGTTTGAGGCTAGTTTGAACTACATAATGAATTCCAGGCTTGACTGGTTACATATGAAATGAAACTCTTTCTCAAAAAATGGAAAGTAAAAACCATATTCAGTGGAAGTTATTTTTTCAAGAAAAAGGAATGAAGGAGAGAGAGACAGAAGGAGGGGAGAAAGAGGAAAGGAATAGAAGAAAGAACTTGAGAGAAGAAAAGAGAAAAAGAATAGGGGGGAGAGGAGGAGAGAGAAAAAAGAAACTTTGTGTTTGAGCTTAGTTCTATTTTTGAGTAGTTTAGTCTACCCTGACCACTAACAATCATCTTCTGATAAAGAAATACACAGAAAGATAAAAGCTTGGGCAACCTCAGGGGAAAAAATATCTCTCTAATCACTTCTGATATCTGACAGACAGGTAGAAAGAGGATAATAGTAACGGAAAAGAACCAGAACATAGGTGCAATACCATGTGCAGGTATGTTTCACCAAATCTTTTCTCCACCACCATTCTAACATAATGGCTTTGGTAGAAAAGTAAGCAGTTCACACCAATGACACCAATGGGAACTGTCCCAACCCCAGAGGTTAGCCAGAGGCCTCATTTACATCTCATGCCTGCAACTCTCCTCCTAAAGTGTCACTTTATTAGGTAAAACAATTCCAAGGTTTGGAAATGTCCTTCTGTTATGCACATATCCTTAAGCAGGCTCTTTAAACTCTATTGTTAAAGTGCCCAAAACTGGGGGATCTGTGATTGCTTAGTCAGGTTGCCTGCCATCAGTTTCCTTTAGGGCTGTGTACTATTGTTTTATGATCACTCCTGCTTAAAATCTAGCATTTACGTGAATTTATTTACTCTGTTTAAGATGCTGTCATGTGCCCACAGTTAAATGATTTCTTCAAGGAGATTAATTAAGCTTTTGCCATTTGTCTCCTCTGACACTTCATCCTGGTCTACCTAAATGGTCCAGGAAGTTTTGTTCCCTTACAATCCAGACTTTTGTTGGATAAAGGTGGGAAGATAATTTATCAATCACCTTATAGTAACTGACTTTCTAAATTCTTTCTAAAGAGATTGCCATGGATGGGTGGGTGGGTGGAGAAGGAAGGAGAAATAAGGGAACCCAAGCAAGGGGCAAGGTTGGATACATTGGATATTGATAACTTCCTTCGTAGTATATTCCTCCACAGATTTTCTCCCAAGATTGCTTTGATAGTGTTCCTCTGCCATTATTTTCCTCTTCCCAAATGGCCTTTAAAAACTCTTGGTAAGTATGACATGTGTATAGAGAGGAAAGGGAGGCCACAAAAGAGAAAGACCTTAAGAGTGTCCAGTCACAGTGATTGGAATATATCTGCCTGCTTTCAAATCACAACCTACCCAAACCTGTCCTTTATTTCTTGAACAACTAAGGGATGAGTAACTTTGTAGGGATCATGCATTCAAGGACTTGCAGGTAACTCACACATGCAAGACACATGAGTTAGGTACATGAGTTTTAAGCAACAAGTAGTCATATCTAGACTCTGGTATGCACAATCTTCTGCAGGAAAGGAAACAATGAAAAAATTTCAACTACTTACAGTACATAGGACCATATTCCAAGACATATGAGCTGAGCATGTGGCTCAAGTGGTAGAGCACCTGAGTAGCAAGCACTAGGCCCTGAGTTCAAATCCTAGTTGAATTTAGCAAATGTACAAAACATTTCTCATTGGGGTAAGGAGGGAAAGCCTTATTAAACTGGAAGCTAGTATTCAGGGATTTAGAAAGAGTGAAGTAGAAGAAAGGACATTAGCATAGAGTAGATGTTAGAATAAGGGAGACTTAAGGAACTGCAATTCCTCTGGTTGGGCTACATTCCAGAGAATATGAGGGCAGAACCTTGGTAGAGACTGGAAACCCTATGAATTCCAAGGCCCAAAGGGGAAAATGACCCCAGGAAGGGTGGAGCAGAGCAGGTCATGATCAAAGAGATTTGACATTATTTCAATGAAACAAAACATCCTCTATTTACTCACGGCAATTCAAAGGAAAAGATTCTGAG
Source organism: Perognathus longimembris pacificus (assembly GCF_023159225.1). Lineage (NCBI taxonomy): Eukaryota > Metazoa > Chordata > Mammalia > Rodentia > Heteromyidae > Perognathus > Perognathus longimembris. The sequence continues at coordinate 64,751,279 of NC_063164.1, forward strand.
AACCTAGTGCTCTGAACTGTATTATTTTAATCACTTTTGAAATTGTGTACAGAAGCTTATTGTGTTGTACCAACATAAAAATGACATACAATCTTGGTAAAAAAATTTTCCAAAAATGTTTACATTGACTATAAACTTTTCTTCTTATACATATCAACATTTAAACTTCTCACCTGACTTTGTAGTCACCAGAAAATATGAGGTGGTTATGAAAATTTTCTAAATGTATCACATCATTGTCACCATGTTTTCTCAGACATCACCTCATTTACTTACCAGTAGCAGCTGCTAAAACCTCATTGTAGAAAATAACATCTTCCAAGATCTGTTTTCCACCCATACTAAAACCTACAATAGGGAACTTGGAACGTGGCTTAGTGGTAGAGTGCTTGCCTAGCATGCATGAAGCCCAGGGTTCAATTCCTCAGTACCACATACTCAGAAAAGGCCAGAAGTGGCACTGTGGCTCAAATGGTAGAGTGCTAGCCTTCAGCAAAAAGAAGCTTGGAAACAGTGCCCAGACTCTGAGTCCAACCCCCAGGACTGGCAAAAAGCAAACAAACAAAAAAAACTACAGTAGGCCAGGAGCCAGTGGCTGATACATAAAATCTTAACTATTCAGGAAGCTGAAACCAGCAGAATTGCAGTTCAAAGCCAGCCTAAGCAGAAAAGTCCCATAAACTCCATCTGCAAAATAACCAGCACAAAGCCAGGCTGGCAGTGTGACTCAAGTATTAGCAAAGTCAAGCAAATGTGAAGCCTTGAGTTCAAACCACTGTACTCAGAAGAAAGAAAAAACTCACATAGGAGGACAGAGAGGCGAGATCAAATAGAAGATTGCACAGAAGACATCACTATTTGAAGAACATAACTTGAAAAAAATGAGTCATTGTTCAAAATTTATCCATTCAGTTACAGTATCTCATTGTCCAAAAAAATAAACTAGTAGTTATGCACCCAAATAATATCTCAATATTTTGATAATACATATGTAAAGGGAATCTTCTGCTCACAACACTTCTGACACAAAATGTGTGGCCTTTTTCCATCAGCATTGCTCTACTTCTCTGAGGATATCATGTAAGAGTAGTAGAATCTAGTTCACAATTTGACACTACCCATGTTAGCACAGGTCCCACAGGTCAAGGGTCCAGTTGGTTACCACCTCCTTCCCACCCCCTTCAGATAGCAGTCATAAGCGCTAGCTTTTCATGTTACCCATGCTTCTGTTTGAATTGGCCACACATCCAAGGTTCCTGAAAGCTGTTCAGGGTCAATAATTTTCTAGTAATAATTCACAGAACTCAATGAAACATTTTTTCATGTGTTTCATGTGTTTATCCCCATACTGGGGCTTTAACTCTGAATCGAGGTGCTATCCTTAATTTTTTCACTGAAAGCTAGCACTCTATCACTTGAAGCCACAGTTCTTCTTTCTTGGATTTGGGTGGTTAACTGGAGATAAGAGTCCCACAGACTGTCCTACCAGGGATATTCTCTAAACCATATCCTTGGATCTTGGCCTCCAGAGTAGCTAGGATTACAGATGTGAATCACCTAGACAGGCATCAAGGAAACATTCTATTTCCTTTCACGAGCTCACTACAAAGGATTAGTGTAAAGGAAACAAACATCAAGATGAAGAGATGTTCTGGGCAGGGTGGGACACTGCTCCAAAGCTTTCTTTTCTCAGCTCCTATATTCTTTGAACAACTACACTGAGGCTTCTCCAAACCTCAATTCTGAGTTTTTCTGTAACCAAGACTATTAAAGCACTAGCCAGTGCAATCTATACCTCCCCCTACCCTCCACAGAAAAATTCTCATCACACCAGAGGGGCCTTAGGCAATCAGTTTCCATCACAGAAGCCCACCACAATCTCCTGGAATCTTATTAGTGTACAAAAAGATACTCATCACTCCAGAAAGCTCAAGGGCCCTTAGACACTCTTGTGTCAGGAACAGAGATGAACCAATATTTATTATATCATAATATGTCACAATGAAGTTTTAAATGAAAGAGACTTAGAATTCCCTTTAGCATATTGTTTCCTTTGATTACAGTGAACTGATCTAACAGAACCAGTGGCTGAGCTTACCAAATAAGAATCCATGTTTTGGTATACAAATGCCAACACAAAAGCCTCCACTTAGAAATTGGAAACAGGGGGATGGGAATGTGGCAGAGTGGTAGAGTGCTTGCCTAGCATGCATGAAGCCCTGGTTTCAATTCCTCAGTACCACATAATAAGAAAAAGCCAGAAATGGCACTATGGCTCAAGTGGTAGAGTACCAGCCTTGAGCAAAAGAAGCTCAGGGACAGTGCCCAGGCCCTGACTTCAAGCCCAAGAACTGGCAAAAAAAAAAAGAAGAAGAAGAAAGAAATTGAAAACAGAAGAAGAAACATTGACTAAGAAGATTTGTACTAGTAATCAATGTAACTTATGTCACTGTAACCTTCTTGTAAAACAATTTTTAATAATTACAACTACAATTTTAGTAACACAAACAAAATAGAAAACAAAGATAATATACCCAATCAAAGAAGCAGAAAAAGTCTTTAAGGAAAAGCTGGTCACCAGTGGCATACACCTGGAATCCTAACTAGTCCAGAGGTTGAGATCTAAAGACCACAGTTTGAAACCAGCCCTGGCAGACAAATCCAAGAGATTCTTACTTCTAAGCAGCTAAAAAAGCAGAAATGGAGTTGTGACTCAAATAGTAAAGCACTTACCTTGCGCAAGAGAGCTCAAAGTCCTGAATTTAAGCCTCAGTATCAGTACAATAAATCAATCAATAACATAAATCATATTCATGTCAGAACACAAGTTAGAATTGTAGACTAACTGGCCACATTCACTGTCTTAACAACCCTGGGTATTCAAACCATCACAAGCTCATGCTTTCCTTTTCTTCATTGATTTGGAAATCAATCCTTGGGTCTATATTACAGGAAGTGGTCTAATCTAAAGTTGTTAGAAATGTCCTGGACAGGATGTAAGATATCACAAGTAATGTACACACTGCCCTACTATGTAACTGTACCCTTTTTGCACAACACCTTCTCAAAAAAAAACAACAACTTTTCTCTAATTAATAAATAAATTACAAAAAAAAAAAGAAAGAAAGAAAGAAAGAAATGTCCTGGCTTGCAGCCACCATAGCCCTTGGCTTTATCACTGGGACTAGACTCCAGTCATCAGTCTCTCATGCCTGTTTGTTACTCATGTCAACAATTGTAAAACAAGTTTTCTCTTCTGGTGACATACCACCTACAGTTTTCTTCTTACTTCAAAGGTAATAAGACATAAAGGAATTCTCCAAGAATTTTGATAAGCAATTAAAACCTACAACTATAATACTTTCTTTAGTCTCATTCAGTCCTTCCCCATCTTTCAAAATAGCAATCCTGAACATAGTTGTAGAGAGCTGCAACTCTGATAACCAGTAATTTTCCCCCTGATAGTTCAGACAGAAAATGTACACTACTGATAAAATAGGACAGAGTGAAAGGCAGGCCATTTGGTACAATTTTAGGAAAGTGTGCTATAAGTGACATGAATGAGATATTAAGATTTTTAAGCAGAAATCTTACCCTTTACTCATGAGAGACATGGTAGAAATTATTCATTCATGCACATACAGAATTGTAGTAACAAGTTTCTTAGTTTTCCACAGAAAAAGAAATTTTTGAAAACACATGATTGCATTTGCTTTCACATTCATTGACGTAAAAATAGCAAACATTCTCTTTTAAGGGGATAATTTTTTTTTTGAAACAGGGTCTCCCTATGCAATATCAAATTGATAATCCTCCTTCCTCAGATTCCCAAAGTTGGTATTTTAATCATATACCAAAGTATTAAATGGTGAACACTGGCGAAACTATGATCTTTTGCTGTAACTGGTAGGCCACTGCCATTCTGCTACTGAAATAATATTATTTTCACGAAGCCACCATCTCCAAGTACTTGAGTCTATTTTAACCTCTCTCTCTTCCATAATTACAGCCAACATCCTGTTTCACAAGACATTACATCGGTTAGTATCCAGTTGTTTCATCTCTACAATCATATGTAGGACAGAGATCCATTCTGAGAAAGCCTTCATTAAGAGATCCATTGTGGAGATATCAGAGTGTACTTACACAAGCTAAGATGGCTTCCACCTCACTAGATAATATAATTATGCACAAACATCTTCATATATATGGTGCACTGTAGATCAAGATGACATTGTATGGCACATGACATGTTGTATCTTGTTAAACTAATCAACTCAAAAGACGGTAACTATTTTTTTTACCTAACACTAATTACTATATAATGATACACAGGGCTATAGAAACTCCATTTGAGAAGCCAATGTAAGCCAGGACCTGGTGTAATCTTGTTTGCAAGATTACATTCTTGTAATTTTACTTAGGAAGCTGAAGTCTGAGGATCACAGTTCAAATGTAGCCTAGGCAGAATAGTCAATGAAACTTCCCATTAATCAGCAGAAATCTTACAGCAAAGCTGGGAATCAATGGCACTCACTTTTAATCCTGATAAGGCTGATATCTGAGGGTCATGGTTCAAAACCAGCCTACTGGGGAAATGAGACTCATATTTCCAATTCACAACCAAAAACGCCAGAAGTAGAGCTGTGGCTCAAGTGATAGAGTGCTAGCTTTGAGAACAAAAGCTCAAGAGCAGTGTCCAGACCCTAATCCAAGCCTCATGACCAGCACACACATACACACGCGCACACATGCACATGCACATGCACACACATGCACACACATGCACACACACACACACACACTCCAGTATTGGAGGTATGGCTCAAGTTGTAGAGCACCAACCTTAAGTGAAAAAGTCAAGGAAGTGCTTAAGGCCCCAAATTTAAGCTCTATTATAAAGCAAAAAAACAAACAAAAAGAACAAGAAAATAAACAAACAGTGTAACAAATAGATGATTTTGAGTGCTTTCTGAAGAGTTTTGTTTCTGTACTTAGGTCAGTCCTGTGAGTCCAGATATTGATAACAAAGATAAGTTTTGAGAAACTCTAAATAAAAAAAACATCAAATTCCAAAAATAAATAGGAGGAGTTAAATAATAATCTGGAAAATGTTTCCTTTTTCTAATAATTGTAACCCTCTTCTATCCCATCACCTCCTCTTTCTGCCCACCCCCGTACCAAACTATATGGTGTAAAAGGAAAGGATAATTCATTCACAACATCGTAATAGATAAATTAACTTTTGTCTTATATTATTAGATATACTTTACACATAAAGCAATCAAGGCTTAATGAGTTTAAACACATTACTAAAGCCAAAGTCTAAGTTGTTTTTAGACTCAGGTAAAAACCTCTTAAAGAGAAGGGGGGAAAAAGAGGGAGGGTATGAAGGAGAGAGGGAGGGAGGAAAGAAGAGAAGGAAAGGGAGGGTTTAAGCTAGACACCATTAAATAGTGTTAAATAGAGCAAGAAGCTCTCTTTCACAAACCTGACATTCCTGAGATGGACGACAGAAAACAAATAACCAAACAAACTGTAACTTTGACGACATAATGATTTATACATAATGATAATCAATTTTTATAAGATTAAATAGTTACAAAAACTAAATAGAGGTGTTAAGACTCATTGAAAACTAGTAACACGTGTCCCTCTTATTAATTAATTACTAAAGTAAGCAACTAAATCTTTTATCAAACCTGGGAGTGGGAAAAGGAAGCAAAACTCCTCCACTGCTTAGAACTTCTTTTTAAAGTAACTATGTGAGTTACTGATCCGAATGCTCAGCTCCAACCCTCCCAACCATTATTCATGGAGGTAGAACTGTTACTTTGCAGAGCTGGGTTTTTAAAATGAAGGGAGTGTGCTAACTTGACATCACGCCCCTAGCATGAGAAAGGCAAGCAAGTTTCAACATCCACGCGGTAAGGTTTCCACAGGCTGCTCGTGGTAGCCACTGGCTCTAGCTCTCATGTGATACCCACATGAGCTGTGGGATTCCAACACGAGAATGGCCAGTAGCTACCCAGAAGTCCCAGTGTGCCCTCAGACATGACCCTCCACAGTCCAGAAAGTCACTCCACAACCCTTAAATTTGGAACGTATGCAAAACCCTGTTTCAAGGGTGAAGACTGTGTACTTAACCAACTTCCTTCCCTCACCTATTTGCATAAATAGACTAGATTAGCGGTTGGCTGTTTCTATGGCTTCCCATGAGGTTTGGCATGTGCTGTGTGATTGGGGTTGCCCCGTCACCGAGCCCTTATGAGAATAGGTGTTTGGAAGTTCCTTTGGGGCTGTTGGAGAGGACGGCTGCAAGGGAGACCTCTCCTGCACAAGGTAGGAGATGTCCCCACACACAGCTGCTAAGAATGGCTCGTAGCACCTTCGGGCCAAAGCACTCTGCAAGTCTATTTTTGCTGAGAGAAGTTACTAGCTGGAGAACCGAGGCCGTCCGAAACGCAGAGTACCTCTCCCGGCGCTGGCTCGCACCGTCACACCCCACCGAGTTTCTCAAAGAATCCTCAGTTTCCTTCCAGAATGGTCCCACCCGTGGCTCGCTCGCGAAGATCCTTCACACCACACGAGCCACATGCTCACGCTAAAAAGTTTGCATCCATTCTCACTGGCGTCCACTTTTCGAAATCTGAATCAAATGGATTTCGCTCTACTTCCCACCAGATTGTAACGCTAAACCCTCAACAAGAACTTGTTCATCTTTGGCTGGAGGGGGGGGAACAAACAAACAAACAAAATGCCCCATTTTCCCGCCACCAACATCTCGGCAATCCCCTAGTCCTACCGATCGCGGGGGTCAGGAAGGGACCCACCTGCTCCCCAGCCCCCCCATCCAGGCCCCCAGGGGCGGAAACGTGGGGTGGGAGAGGGGGATCTTCAGCAAGCACACACCTGAGATCAGTCCTCACGCGCGAAAGGACCGCGGCAGGAGCCCCAGTTTCCTCCAGCCAGGGCGCAGTGGCCTCCCCTCTCCGGAATCAGAGACTCGGCCTGGGGCTCGCGGCGAGGCGAGCCGGGATGTCACCCGGGTCAGGCGGGGCCAGTGTAACCCGACACGCCTGGCGCGGCGCGCCCGCCCCCCGGGCGACTTCCTCCTCCTCCCCCCCCCCCCACGCCAGTCCCTCCCTTCTTCCCTCCCTCCCTCCTGGGGCTAGATCTGCAGGCCCGGCTGCCGTGTCCCGCCCGGAGACCTAGGGCCTTGTCTGGCTCTACTTGCCGGGCTGGGCACGCGGACGCGGAAGTGGAGACGGGAATTGGGGCACGGGGTAGGGTTAAGGGGATGTTGAAGATGAGGGTGGGGGCCATAGCCACGGTGCGGCGGACAAGTGAGCGAGGCATGGCCCACCCCGGAAACCTAACTACGCGGAGACGCGGCAACACTGGTCCCGCCGCGCAGGGCCGCGCCTAGGCCTGCGTCCCAGGCTGCGATTCTGGTGCTGCGCCCCGGACTCCAGATCCTCGCCCCGCCCGCCTGGTCAGTTGGCTAGCAGATGGGAAAGCCCGGGCTGAGCTAGGCGGGGGAAACCGGGACAGAGGTGTCCGATTTCCGGCGTCCTCCCCCTGCGGGCTGCCCACGCCATCGGCCCGGGAGACCAAGAAGACACTCTCCACCTTCGTGCTGGTAACCCGGGCTTACCTGATTTTTCGTCGCCCTGCCGCCGATCTGGCTTTCGCTACTCCGCACCTCTAGGAAGGCAGGCGTCCCTAGGCCTAGAAACGCTTCTAGGAGCGGGCTGTACCCCCTGGGAGCAGGCCTGCGGAGCCCAAAACCTTCACCCAGGCTCCCCACCACACCCCTCGCGCGCTCCCTAGGCGCGCCAGGCCTCCTGACCCACGGACTTGAATTTCAGCCCGGGACCCGCTGAGAACAAGAAGCCTAGTCACCAGGAGTTGGGATGCTGAGCATGGACTCCTGGGGCCCAGCCTCCTACAGGTGGGGGGAGGTAGAAAGCCCCAACAGCAGAACAGCAGGCTTTCCCCTCTCACATCCCCCCAAACCGACCCTGCCCACTGAGCATGCCCAGCTCACTTGGAACTACACGGGGGCAAAGCAAGCCCTAGGGGATCCAAGAAAGACACAGATGGAGTTCTACTGAACCCCACATCTTTAAGACTTTTTTTTTCTTGGTAATACTAGTAGTACTGCCAATGTATAGGAAATTATATAGGGAATGGTCCGGACGACGTTCAGAATAAGACAGCCAAAAGAATTGGAAGGAAAACCAAAATAATTTGAAAATGTTATTTATTAAGTAGTTTTTGAATGTTCCTAAACATTACAGAATTTCTGTACTTGACCCATAGGAATGTGTTCATGAACTCTCAAATTATAATTTATAGGGCCTAAGTACTGTCTGTCCAGTGGAACACTGATTCTCAGCCTTGGGCCCAAGTTAAAGTGAGCTGCTAGAATGATCAATGCCATATTTCCATCCCTACATTCCCGGAATGAATCTGGTATTGTGATCTGGAAAATTTTATATAATGACACATAGAATAATAAGCTGTGACTCTCCCAGTATGGACACGGGATCCTTGAGCCCACTGGGGGCTCATCATGAGCATCATCTCCTAGATGCAAATTCTCCTGTGCACTCCAGACTACTCACTCATCAACTAGAGTTGAAACTCCCAGCGTGAATAAACCCTTAAGATGATTCTGTTATGTACAAGTTTGAAAACCACTGTTAAAATTCCTCTAGGTTTATCAGTTTGACCAATAAAAAAACATGAAAAAAATTCCTCTAGGTGTTTTAGTGGAGAAGAACCCTTGTAATAGACACTACTTTTTTTTTTTAACCACAAACATTTACCTAACAGTTTGGTTTGTTTCTCCAAAAAGAAATAATCTGGTTGAATCAGGTGCCAGTCCTATATTTGTTTAATTCTCTGGGACAGTCAGTTCTTAGGAAACGGGGACCATCTGTCATTCACCTTTGACTCTGGTGCCTATAAGAGATGTTTGTTTGTTGCCTTGATATCAGGGCTTAGGTGAACAATTCATGTCAGGACTTACTTGTCTGCTATTTACTTTTCATCAGTAAGTCATGGCCTTCTCTCACATTCTTGTGCTGACTTGGACATGAGAGGAGGTAGAGGAAAATCAAAAGCACTGGACATTGTCTTACTTGACAAAGTTGGATCCCAAAGTAACAAAAGAAAGCACAACAGCAAACATCCAAAAGGACTCAGGAATACCACACCTGAACAGCTCATCATTTACTCTGAATCTCTTTCCCAAAACCACTTGTCTCTGCTCTGTCCTTACCCACATTCTGTATACACATCTCATCTCAATGTATTGTCCTGCATAAAATGAAGAGGAAATTGTTATATAGGAGCTACTTTCCTAGATAAAATATTGCTGACTTGTAATTACTCAGCAAAACTTACTGTGATCCCATACTGTTAGTATTCCCCCACCTCAAGTCCTCAACCCTCCCATTAGCCCCCAGCTCTACCCATACATGAGCTCCCTGCCCTACATCTGTAATGGGTCACTCCCACTCACCATTCAGACCTAGCTACTTCCTCTTTAGACCCAGAGTTATATAAGGGACCACCTGGATGGTGCAGAGGCTATATTGCTCCCTCTCCCATGGAAGATAGGGCCCCACTAATAAACCTCCTCCTGTATGTGACTATCTCCGCATCGTCCCCTGGGATGGCTGGGACAAATTCTTTCACATACAAATTTGATTTAAAAAATTTCAAAATTCAGAGTTTTATGATAGTTATAAAGTTTCCATAAAAAGTTATTCTTTATTCCACCAGTGTTTTCCAAAGGGAATAAAATATAAAAACGTTTTTTATTTTATCCGACTATGTAATGCTTTGAGATGTTTTTCATACTTTTTAGGGGTATGAACACAGCTTTCTGCCACCGTATCTCTGTGCCTATGTCCTTCTGTTACTATAAAGAGAATTCTTCTGAAAGACTTGGAGGAGTGGAATATCTAAGAAAAGCACATTTTCCCATATATCAGAGCAGTTTCCTATCATTATTAAAATAATTTCACAAGGAAAAGGAACATTATTAATTTAAGACTTGCTCTTCAAAACTATTATGATCCACAAACAAAAACACTTCTTTTTCTACAACAGGCATTTGCTATAGCTTCCTTTTGCTCATGGAATTGAAACAAAAACAAGTGAAAACAGTTTTATGGATAAAAAGGAAAAAAATGAGTGGAGGTTTGGGAGGCAAATGTCAAAACATTAACAACTATTTCAGCCCTGGCAGTCTTGAAGACCAGGACCCTAGGGCAGTGAGAGCCTAAAGTATTTCTCCTGGTCATGAGGAACATGACTAAGCATTTGGAAAGCAGCTATGTTTACTGTCTTTCAGATTGCCAGACTCAAATATCTATGGTGCCACTTAATCTTTTTCTGTATGCCTAAGAAACCTTCAGGGCACTTTTTCCCCCTTACTACAATAATCTGCAAGGTTTTTCCCATTACATTTATGTCCCCACTTACTAAAACCTAAGTTTGGCCACTGCTTGTATATATGGCTTATCAGTGAATTTCAGCCATTGCCTGTAGTCCAGTGTAACAAAATGACTGAATTCCTCTTTTCCCGGGCCTGAAGAGCAAGTCATGCTATTGTCATCTTAAACCACCTACTGAGGTTACTAAACCAGGACCATTTTCCACACTTACACATTATGTCATCAATCATGGAAACAATGAGTTTTTCACAATGCAGCTATGCATAAGGGCAAAGTCCTAATTCTCAAGTCCACCACCCCAAGAATATAGAGTGGAGAAATCTATTATATGAAAAAATCAGAATCATCTGAATCATGAAGAAAGGTGATCACGAGTGAAATAATTGGGTCTGCATGTCTCTTCATGAGGCATGTGTTCAAAAATTAGCTGGTTTGATATGATGTCAGTTTTTGGTGCTCTTGTGTCAAAATCATCCATCAGGGCTAGGTATGTAGATCATAAGTGTAATCCCAGCACTGCGGAAGGTGAGGCACAAGGATTTTGAGTTTGAGGAAAGCCTGGGCTACATATTAAGACTCTGTCCTCCCCACCCCCAAAAGTGGAGATCACTTCTAAGGTACAAATGAAGTATGTTTTCAACAAGTTCCTGAGAAGTAACATAAGCAATGGTTGTTATGCTAACCCATACTGCTATCTACAGTAGAACTAGTGGAGGACTAACAATGTATTGCTCAGCTGTGTGCTAAATTATTAGTGGTGTGGGTGGGTGGGTATGGGGGTGGGTGTGAGTGTGTTGTGTGTTCCTCTGTCACCAAACCTCATAATATACTTTATGGAACATTAGTATATAAATGTCATTAGACGCCTAATATTTATTTTATAAATGATGAAACCAAGATTCAGAGCTATCCAGTACCTTACTTACCATTACAGAGTTAGCTAATCATAAAACCAAGATCCAAGCCAGGAACTGCTTGGCATCAAGACCTGGTGTGAGTTTCAAGTGCATCCTCTAAGTAGTTCCTCAGCCATGGTCTGGTTCTCTAGCCTCAAAGATCCTTGGTACCCTCATCAGTGGTAGATGCTACTGCAAATATTCACATAGTATTTACTTTATGTTAGGCGATAGTTTTACTTGCTGCTTTTTCTTTTATTAAAAAAAATATTTTTTGTTTATTGTCAAAGTGTGGTACAGAGGGGTTACAGATTCATATGTTTGGCAGTGAGTACATTTCTTGTTCAACTTGTTACCTCCTCCTTCATTTTCCCCCCAATTCCCTCTCCCCTTTTCCCTCTCCCCCCAAGAATTGTGTAGTTGATTTACACCAAATAGTTTTGTAAGTGTTGCTTTTAGAATGGTTTATCTTTTTGTCCTTTGTCTCTCGATGTTGTTATTCCCTTTCCCTTCCCCAGTTATAATACCCATATAAACAGTATCCAGGGTATTTGGATGAGACATAGTGGTAGCAGGGGTACAACCACAGGAAGGGAATACAAGAGAAACAAAACTAAACAATCAAACAGACAAGAAAAAAATTTTAAAAATACAAAAGATACAGTTTCACATGGCATGTTGATAATAATTACAACAGTGGTATTACTCTTGTCTCTGTAACATGGAGTTCATTTCACTTGGCATCATCTTATGTGATCATATGGGTATAGCTATTGTGGAATCTTGATTTTCTACAATGACTGGTGTTAGCATTTCCCCAGCCTCAGGTCCTCAGCTCCTCCCACTAGCCCCCAGATCCACCCATACCTAATGAGCCACTCCTACCCACTACCTAACTACTTCCCCCTTCACCCTCAGAGAGAGAAGCTGCCACCTGGATAAGGTGCAGACGCCATGTAACTCCCTCTCCCTTGGGAACTATAGCCCTACTAATAAACCTCCTTATGAACCTTCTTTTCCTGCCTGTGATTATCTCCGCATGGTCCTCCGGGATGGCCGATACCTATGCTTTCATTGGTGCCGAACCTGGGATAGGCTCCCCAGTGGATTTGCTCCCCCATTTCTGGGGGATCCAAGCTGCCCCTGGGACCTATTCTGCTGTCCTAAGCCCACCCAGACAACCACTGAGGTAACTTCTCCTGACCGAGCGCTCTACTGCCATCCACAACAACAATGACAGATTTAAGGCCACTGGGCCATGATAAATCTTGGATCCAAGTTCTGAGCCCCACTCCCAGGGAAGGCCACTGGGCCACTGACCTTAAACCACTGTGCTAGGTCAAGGAGATCAGCAAATCTTGGCTCCAAGTTCTGAGCCCTACTCCCAGGGAAGGCCACTGGGATGCCAACCTTAAGCCACTGGGCTAGGTCAAGGCAATCAGCAATTGTGGGTGTTTGGAGTCAACTGATCTCTAGTTCAGCTCCTCTGGTCACTCATCAAGTGGGGGACAGTCTTCAGGAAAGCTGCTCAAGTTTGAGCCCAATCTTACAAATTTGGAATATTTTACAGGACATAACTTCTATGAGTGCTCGGGCGGATGGAGTTCTCTCTCTCTCTCTCTCTCTCTCTCTCTCTCTCTCTCTCTCTCTTTCTGCCTCTCTCTATAGGATGGGCTGGTACCAGCTTCCAAAGGTACCAATATTTGTTTAACTTCTGCTTTGAAAGACACAAAGAAAGGTTTTCTGTTCTTGTTATTGATGTTTGTTAAGCTTGGAGATTCAGTTAAGTTCTGCTTGTTGTTGGTTAAATCCTGTTTTCTCTAGCATTGACCACGTGGTGGACAATAAAATTGGTTTTAGCAAGCGCCATCTTGGTTCCATCAAGGTTCCAAAAACTCTTGGAGGTGGAGTCCCACCCATCCCCCACGTGATGGGCGTGCCAAATTTCTGGAGGAAGGGCAGGGATGTGGAGACTCAAGTTCCCTGTAACCCTGCTCCCCCCACCCTGTAACTGTGGCCTTGCAATTCAAATGCTCAGAGGTGAAGGTGTCTTGCTGTGAGCCTGCTAAGGCTCTGACCAGCTCCGCCGCCATTATGCCGTGCCAGGTGTCTGTGTTCTGTTCGTGTCCTATCTCCCATCTCCTGGACCTTCTCTGGTCATAGCATCCCACTTCAGCTCCCCATTGGAGCTAAACTGGTTTCTCAAAATGTGGCTTCTCCATTTCCTCGCCGGATAATCTGAAAATTTTTGTTTGCCAGAAAAGTTTTTTGTTTTCTAACTGACCACATGGTTCTAAAATATGGGCAAAATAATATCATTTTGCCACTGGAATTCCAGAAAACTTACATAGCCAAGTAAAAAAAAAAATTCTAAGCGTGCCCCAAAGCTTGTGCACAACTGTCTGTGTGTCTGTCTGTCTGTTGGTAAAACATGTAAAAAGTCTGGCATCATGATTTCAAAATTACTTGCATTTTGACTACTATTTTAACTTACTTTAAGTCTTGTGTTGAACTGGTCTTTTCAGCCTGTTGGAGTCACAGTGAACAGCCTGGAGGCAATCCTGACTCTTATCACCAGACTCCAAGCCAAAAAAAAAAACAAATAAAAACAAACCCAGGTTTTAAACCAAAAATGATCATATTTGGGTGCAAGCAAATGTGTCTTAAAAAAAAACTTCAAAAGGTTCAAATATACAACATGTGGTACAAATACAATGATGTAAAACAAGTGTTATTCTTTATGTTCATCTATGCTAAAGTCAAGTGTACATCTGATACTGACAATTCTTTGTTATAGACTAAGATTTTGCTTCTCCATTTTTCTCTCCTGTACTCTCATAAACTCTTGAAGATCAAGGGACCAGAGTCATTTTGGAATGAGTGTGGCTGCTAACCTCGATTTTCCTGACCCAGGATTAATATTTTGCTTTATAGAATGCAGGTCGACATGTGTGCTAGCTGCGTGGACTGTGGCAGTCCATGGCTACAGGAAGCTGCCTCCACAGTCTGCTCCCAAACTGCCTGGTTTCACTACTAGTGATTCCTTATTCTCTCTCTTGCAAAACTGCTCAGGGAATCTAGGAGTCACTGGTGATCTTCCTGTGAAGATTTTGACAGGCCCAGAGTGCTCCTGCCCTGGCTCTACCCCCCCCATCCCCCAGGTTAGAGTTGGGTTTATAGCAGGCCTAAGATGACAGAGTTGCAACCAAGACTTACTCCAAGGTTAAAAACATCAGAGTTGTGTTTGGTGGCCACAGGGTTGCATTGGGGAAGCATTAGTATCTTCCCCCTCCATGCCTCAGAAACTGTCTTGGCTGCTGCAGAGAGCAGACTTGGTTGGCCTTTGGTCTGTGTGGATTTTGTGACTAGGAAGATGGTTAAAGGCCCAAGCCTTCTAAAATCTTTTTAAAGTTGTCACCCTGCTTAAACCAGTAGGGCACCAGCCTACAAAAACCAGTATACTCAGAGTAAGCAACCAGGGAATACTGGGAGATTTCAAATGTCTTTAACCAGGCTGTGTAGAATTTTGCAGGCAACCCAGCAGGAGGTGTGACAACCTATCCAGGGGACTCTGAGAGATGCCACTACAGCCTCACCCAGATCCAACTCATCTCTCCTGTCTGCCTCCATCACACATGACTAACAAAGCCTGCTGATTCGGGATGGAAGATGCAGCCACTTCGGATCCGCTGAAGCCGAAAGTTTTACATTGTCCTGACCCTTTGCCCTCTTGATTGTCATTCATTTGTGTTCTCTTCCACCTGCCGGTAAGGTTAAGTGGTATGACTTGATTTGATGACATATGGATCTCATTCTGTCTGCTGTTCTCTAAGTATTACAGCAGAACTCTGGCAAGCATTGGCCAATTCTCAACAAGTTACAGGTACGCTCTACTCCTATTGTTCTCCTGTTGCTTTAATTGGAACTATAAAGGGCTTTATGGCTAAGACTCCTTGGGAAAAAAAAAATTTCCTCTAAAACTCCATCTCCCAACTAACCAGCAAAGAGCCAGACTGGAAGCATGGCTCAAGAGAACCAGCCAAATGCTGAAAGTGGCACCGTGGCTCAAGTGGTGGAGCACTAGCCTCGAGCAGAAGTGCTCAGGGACAGTGCCCAGGCCTTGAGTTCAAATCCCGTGAATGCCAACTGGGACAAGCTATCCAAGAAATGAGCACCTAGACCTTCAGGACAAGGTCTATCCTGACAATGAGGAACTATAGAGAAGAGTAAGAGGAGATGAAGTCTCATCTTAAATGGAGTCAATTTAAACTTGCCCTTCCAAAATTAATCAGAGCCAGGAGATCAAGAGGAATAGTTGTTTACCCACCTAATGTCCATACCTGTCCATTTTCCATCTGGACAGAAACTTGCATTCTTGCCTTTGTTACTTGCTATATATATATGCCTCTGACTGGTTAATTCCCAACCAGTCCACTATCCCTAAACACTTCCTTCCTGCCCCCAGTCTAGTTATTCCTCCTTCCTTGTAATGGGCCACAATTGGGTTTATGTTCCAAATGGAACTTTTCTGGCTTGTGCCCAGGGTGTGTTCTCCCATGTTGTTCATGTTAACTGGTCCTGTGAACTTGTTAGCCTTTTGCCTGACCTTCTCAAAAGTCTCTTTTAACAGGATAACATCCCTCACCCAGGACACCACCTGGGAACTTGTAGTTCAAGGCCATCCTCTTACTACACTGCTCTGCCCAGCACAGATATGGACCCTGAAGACCCCAGACCCAGTGACTCCTTGATGTGCCCAAGCTGCAAGAGGTAGCCAGAGGAGACGATGACACCCACTGGCCCTGATAACCATTCTCGTGGAAATGATGAGGACTTTTACCAACCAAACCGGACGGTACCAGGCCAAATGACGAATCAGGGACCCCTGACTACTTTGCCCCCTTTCAGCAGGAAGTAGTTCCAGAAGAAACAACCTCTGCCCATACTCCCAGTCTGGTACCCCTCCTCTGTAATTAATAAACAACAAATGGGGGAATGTTAGCATTTC
This sequence comes from Perognathus longimembris pacificus, assembly GCF_023159225.1. Lineage (NCBI taxonomy): Eukaryota > Metazoa > Chordata > Mammalia > Rodentia > Heteromyidae > Perognathus > Perognathus longimembris. The sequence goes on from NC_063164.1 coordinate 64,767,655, forward strand.
CCTAGCCTCAGATCCTCAGCTCCTCCCACTAGCCCCCAGATCCACCCATACCTAATGAGCCACTCCTACCCACTACCTAACTACTTCCCCCTTCACTCCCAGAGAGAGAAGCTGCCACCTGGATAAGGTGCAGACGCCATGTAGCTCCCTCTTCCATGGGAACTATAGCCCCACTAATAAACCTCCTTATGAACCTTCTTCTCCTGCCTGTGATTATCTCCACATGGTCCTCTGCATGGCTGATACCTATGCTTTCAACTAGCCTATTCATGTACTAGCTATTCCCTATGAGGGACACCATAGGGTTTAGGTTTCTTAGGGTCTGGCTCACTTCACTTAATATGATTTTTTCCAAGTCCTTCCATTTCCTTGCTGTTTTTTTCTTAATGTATCCCAGGCTAGTTTCAAATCCCAAATTCTAGAATTATAGGTGTGTGCCACCTCTTTCCACCAAGGCACTAGTCTTCACAATGTACATGTAACCTTTAAACATCAGAATAACTGGGAGATTTTTACTTTGGATTGTTTTTGGAAAATATGAGAATTGAGATACAAATTGTCAAATAATATGTGCAAGGTAACACATAACCAATGTGGAATTGAATGCTCTGATAATTGTAAAACACCTGGCAAGTAGTTGCTCCCTTCTGTAACCCACAGAGATGCCTACTCTTGCTTTACTCTGGATCAGGCACCCTGCCAAAACTGTCCTAATCCATGAATGTTCACATCTTCTTTTTGCCATATATCCTTTACCTTTCATGCATTTTAAGTCATTGGCGGAATTAGAAGTAGTGTATGCACTTACAATCTTATCCATTCATTGTTATTTTATTTATTTATTTTATTTATTTTTTTTTTTGGCCAGTCCTGGGCCTTGGACTCAGGGCCTGAGCACTGTCCCTGGCTTCCTTTTTGCTCAAGGCTAGCACTCTACCACTTTAGCCACAGCGCCACTTCTGGCCATTTTCTGTATATGTGGTGCTGGGGAATCGAACCCAGGGCCTCATGTATACGAGGCAAGCTCTCTTGCCACTAGGCCATATCCCCAGCCCTTATCCATTCATTGTTATTAGTAGTTCAAGTATTTAGAACCCAACCTAAAACTAAACAAAGAAAGCCGGGTGCCTGGTGCTCACATCTGTAATCCTAGCTACTCAGGAGACAGATCTAAGAAACAGTTCCAAGCTAGCCTTGGCAGGAAAGTCTGTGAGACTCTTTTTCCAACACCACCAAAAAGCTGGAAATGGAGCTGTGGCTCAAGTGATAGAATACTAGCCTTGAGCCAAAAAGCTAAGAGACAGCACCCAGATCCATGCCCCAAGGCAAACACACACACCTAAACAAAGACTACAAGGACTGTAAGTTTACAATTTACAAAATAACATCGAATTTGTAGCAGATTAAAATTGGGCATGGTGGCACATGGCTGAGATCTCAGCATTCTGGAGGCTACGGTAGCTCAGCATTCAGGAGGCTAAGGTTAAAGGATCCTGATTTTGAGGTGCTAGGATACAGAGCAAGAACCTGCCTCGAAAAAAATCACAGCAAAACTAAACAAAAGAGAACCGATGCTAAAAGATTAACAATGTTATCGAAGAAAATCTTAAATCCTTGGACAGGATTGTTCCACTTACTGTGGACTTTAGGATTAAAACAGCTCAGCCAGTTATTCTCCACTCACTTGTTACATGAGTTCTTAACAGAAGAGTTATAGACATCTAAAACTATCTAGCAGAGAATCTCCCCAAATCAATGATTCTCAAAGAGTCAGAATCAAGAATGAAGTGAAAAATATATGAGCCTTGAAAAGATGAAATAAAAATACCAAATATATTTTTAAATGGGTACTTTAGGTTTTATTCTTGCTTCGTAAGAATCTGGGAAAGTATTCTTAAAATAAATGTTTAAAGCATCAATATAAAGTGGCACCAAGAAATTCACTTAGATTTAAAGGTCTTGAGGGTAAAGGAAATGAGTTCTCCTTTCCCAGACAGGCATCTACTTTGTTCAGAGGTCAAAGCAGCACTGAAAAGAAGCTTTTGCAAATGTTGATGGTATAAACTGAATCATGTTGTCTCTGGAACAGAGCCTCCTATTTAATAACAGTAGGAAGAGTGTGGCTAAACAGACCTGTCCCAAGAAACTCATGCAGAGAGCATGAATAAGTATTAGGCTCTGATGTGGGAGCTGAAACCTTAGGTTTAAAGGAAAGTATAGTTACCATCTACATGAAAGAAGCAACTGAGCCCAAGGTAAGCAGCCCAAAAAATGGGAGATTCATTCAGTTCTGCATTGCATCGCCTGTTATATAACCTAGAGATTGTTTAAGTCTCGGTCATGAATGATTAAACTTAACCATTGATTGTAATGCATAATGTGATTTAAAAAAACAACATCAGAAAAGTAAAAATAGAGAGACAACAGCTGTGGACAGGACTTATAAATAAAGCTTTTGTCATTTATAATTAGTTTATAATTTTAACTGGTTTTAAAATGAGGATGCTATATCTCAATTCATCTGTCTTCAATCATATAAAGAATTGACCTAATTTCTGCAGGCCAAGAGGGATGAAGGAAGTTTACACACAGTGAGAAGGAGCCAGCAGGTAACAGGTATTGTTCCCTCAGCAAAATACCTTGGCTTACAAGCCACATCCCCTTTATTCCTCTTCTATTAGCAAAACCACCATTCAGAGTTTACCCAGGAAAGACAGAAGACTAGAGAAACTTTGTTCTTTATCCTTTGTTCCATTACCATTGGGTTACAAGTTCAAGTTCATTTGTAGAAGGACAAGAAAGAGGAAAATAGAACAGAGAGGCTCACCTATTCATGGGAAATTTTGCAACTTACTAGACCATACTGTAAATAATAATCCAGCTCTGGCCAAGTTTCTGAGATCTGAAATAACTGGCTCTATGGTAAGAAGCTAAATCTGCTGTCCTAGCAATTACAGTGATGAATAACCTAAAAATGTCTTCCAGCGTTCAACAATACACTTTTCCTTGGGCATATGTTCTATCAACCTGATCCTCTTGCATTTGTGAAATAGAGCCAAAGTTCTACTTCAAGACTAGAGACATTGAGCCACTGGTGTCCATCTTACAACATGTTTTAACTGAATTTCAGTTTCAAATAAAAACTAATATAAGAGATACTTGGGACAGATGCCAGTGGCTCGTGCCTATAATTTTCTTATCTCCAATTAATCAGCAGGAGACTGGAGGTAGTGCTGTGACTCAAAGTGGTAGAATGCAGGCTTTGAGGAGAAAAGCTCAGGGATATCACCCAGGTCCTGAGTTCAAGTCCTAGGACTGGAAAACAAACAAACACATCATGCCTGGCTTCAAGTTTTAATTTCTATAATAACATCCAGAGCAAGCAAACTTTATAAAGAAAAGAGTTTACTTTAGCTCATTGTTTTAGATGCTCTGAGTCAAAACAGCCTGGTGCAGTCTTTGTGAGGGCCACTTTGTAACTGTGTCACTGCTTGGTGGATGATATTAGTAAGATTGCTTGTAAGAGGTCACATTTGTGACCACCACTTGAACCATAGTACCACTTCCTGCTTTTTCTGTTTATGTGGTACTGGGGAATTGAACCCAGGGCATCATGCATTCTAGGCTGTCGGGGGTTTTTAGCCTCCGGGCTCTCCTGTCCAGCAGGAGAGAAGGGATAGCACACCCCACATGGATGAATCCAGGAAGAGGATAAGAGGGCTGACAGACTGCCACCCAGCCCCCCTCTCGACTGAGGACACAGAGACAGTCTGGGAGCCAGTCAGCGCTAAGACTCATTTAATGGCGGCAATGAGATGTTCTTTTAAAGGGGTCAGAGGGCGGTGGAAGGAGAGGGGTAAGAGCACCTACGTAGGGGCTGGGATTTGATGCCTGAGCTGTCCATCAGGGTGGAGCTCCGAGGGACCTCCCTAAGGGGCGGCCTACATCTATGTCATGGCCCACAGGACCGCCCCTGGGTTCACCACCAGGCGCCATCTTGGCTACATGTGGTCCCAAGGCTGGGAGGCGGGGCCAGCTAGAATCACCTCTTAATGATGCAAGGCATTGGGTGGGAATGCCCCACACTAGGCAAGCACTCTACCACCAAGCCATATTCCCAGACCCAGGCATGATATTTTACACCTGTAATCCCACCATTTGGGAGGTTGTAGCAGGAGGATGGGTGAGGTGGAGACTATATATAAGTCCATGCTATCCCTAGATTACAGAGCAAGAGCTCATCTCAAACCATACAGCACAACAAAGAGCAAGAGGCAGAGGACAACAAAAAGGAAGAGGGATGGCTGGGAATATGGCCTAGTGGTAGAGTGCTCACCTTGTATACATAAAGCCCTGGGTTTGACTCCTCAGCACCACATATATAGAAAAAGCCAGAAGTGGCGCTGTGGCTCAAGAGGTAGAGTGCTAGCCTTGAGCAAAAAGAAGCCAGGGACAGTGCTCAGGCCCTGAGTCCAAGGCCCAGGACTGGCAAAACAAAACAAAAAGGAAGAGAGAGGAAGGAAGGAAGGAAGAAAGGAAGGAAGGAAGGAAGGAAGGGAAGAATGGGAAAATTCAAGTATAGACTAAAGCCAGAATTAGGGAATTGCAAATTATTTTTTCAGTGTAATTGAATGTTGCCATTATTATTATTGTGGTTATTACTATTGCTGTTATTATTATTATTAGTCATGGGGCTTGAACTCTGGGCCTAGGTGTGCTCCCTGAGCTCTTCAGCTCAAGGCTAGCACTCTACCACTTGAGCCACGGCACCACTTCTGGTTTTCTAGTGGATAGTTGGAGATGAGAGTCTTGCAGACTTTTCTGCCCAAGCTGACTTTGAACCACGATCCTCAGATTTGAGCCTCCTATGCCTGGCAATATTGTCATTATATAGGAGACAGTACTTAGTTTTAGAAAAGAATGCAGAAACACTTAGGGTTGAAGTGACATAGCCACTTTAAGATAGTTTGAAAAGATACCTGTGCCTATATTCATATGTAGCCTTATAATAAAAGACAAAACATTAACCATTGTTGAATTACACAAAGCTGGAAACACATTTGCTTTTCTAATTTATATTTAGCTTTAATGTTTTCATAAGCAGAATTTTTAGCATAAATGGAAGGACCAGCCTCTAGGAAGGTCTTGTCCATTGGTGCCATGGGACAATTAGGCCTGTGTTAATAGCCTCTCTGAGTGTTCACAATTCACTGGGGATCTGGACATTTTATAGAGAATATTTACTTGTGCCTTTAAGGAACTATTGGCAGCCAAATCTTTAAAAGCAAACAAAATCACCAAAAAGTGGCACTTCTGCCCAAGTCTGATAAGATGCACTTGGGTGCTGCAGCTGATCTTTAGACTTTGAATTTTGCCATCTCTGATTTCATTCCTTCTCCCAGTCCCGTATCTCTGTGTTAACTCTCTGATGCTCTGTTCTTGTCTTTTTCCTTTCCCAAAATGTTATCTGGCCAATTCTCTCTCTCTCTCTCTCTCTCTCTCTCTCTCTCTCTCTCTCTCTCTCTCTGTCTCTCTGTTTTTCTCTCTCTCATCCCATCTGGCCTTTGCCACTTTTCCATGTCATTGAACAGTTGGAAGATAACATGAAAATGAATTAAACTATGGATTTATCTGAGTATCAGATGACTTCAACTGGAAATTTTCATAATTATCCCTGGGCACTAAACATTATCCTAATGATCTAAAAGAGTTAATAAACCTCCCCATTTAAGATTATTAAATTGCAACATCTGTGTTTTCAGGAAGCATTTCTACCACGTGCAATATTTGCAAAACATTTACAACAGCTTTTAGTTATATCTCACACCCCATGATAGGTTTATAGGGTTTTTCCTTATTTAATGGCTAAAACACTAGGCATGGAATCCTAGAGGTAACTTGCCCCATTCATGGGAGAAGGTATTAGACCAAGGCAAGCTTCCTGGATGACAGACTGCTGCTTATCCTACTGTTCCCATCCTCCCCAGCCCTTGTTTGCTTTATTAGCTAATTACTAGGCTGCATATTCAACCCAAGATCCACCAATATTAAGGGCTATTTACTAGCTAAAATCAATACCCTTTCGATTGGCCACCTGGTGTGGCTTTTGGTAACTAAGCATTCTTTGGGCTTCACTGCTCTTACTCCATTGGGGAGATGAGAAAGTGCTTTGTTTTGATTTTTTACACTTGGTGGCTACTGCTTTTAGCAGAGGGGAATAAAGGGCAATAGAGACAAGCTCTGCTGTAGCCTGGGGACAAACACATAATATTTACTGCACAAAAAGAGGGTCTATGTAATACTGGATACTGAGACTATATAACAAGTAGCCTTGTATCACAAGTTCATTTCAGCATCCATTCAGTAATGTGGGTGTGGGAGCCAAAGGATAAACTTGTGGCATTTAGAACACCTTCACCAACATTTCAGAAAATGTAATGAGGAAAAATGAGACCTAAATGATCTATTAATCGCTTTCTAGTTATCCTCTTCTGCTTATCTATCAATTTCTACCTCTTTCTTAGGTATAAATGACCTCCTGGGAGGTTGCACCAGGAAAGATTTAAGCAGCTCGAAGTATGATCAATAGATGCTAAATGAAATAAAATTAGTTTTGGTTTTATATCTCATGACAGTTTTTATTGACCAGTCTTTTAAATTGCAAAATTATGCAGCAGAAACTAAAAGCAAAGAGGGACCCAAGGAACATTTCCAGCTGATATTTTAAAAATAACAAATTCAGTAGAAATAAGCCTGAGTTATATATTTTATTCTGTTAGTCCTTTACTGAAGTCTAGCTAGTGAATGTTTGTTACAATGGCAAACGTTTCATCAAGTAATTTTTTGGATAGTCATGGTCTTGGAATTTTAGGACAAATGTCTCGGTTCTGGGAATCTCATCTGATTAAGCTTGACCAATCATCCCACTATGCCAATTATGGGGATGAGTAGTGAAAAAGAGGAAAAAAAGAATTTCATTTAATTTGGCCTCAGGAAGAATAAAGAAAGTAAGCATTTCAGCCCACCTTTGAGGTACTAATAAAATTTTTAGTTTTAGCTAGGTGATGAATTGACCCCTACAGGTATGCATAAACAATCTTGGTCAAGATGGGGTCCCATTTTTTGATCTTTATCTCATGATTACTCAGAAGCTTGGTAAGAAAGCCTTTGTAGCCTGGAGGTTAGATTCAGCTTTCATCCCAAGATGCTTATCCAGTTCTTCAGGCCTTCTGGAAATCAAAATGGCCTCAGGAAGGGAAAAGTTGAAGCAAACAGGCCATTGCAAAATGAAAGCAAAGATGCCTGGTGTTTTTCCTGCTTTCAGTTACTCTTTGGTGGTTTAACAAGAGCCTTGTGGGCTGACATGAGGTGAGCAGCTCTTCTCCACCACACATTTCCTGCATATGTACTTACTGCTTCACCACAAGGCTGAAAACAATGGAGCCATCCAACATTGGACTGAAACTCTCCAAAACTGAGGAAGGATGGTGAGGCAAACGTAAAACTCAGAGCTGAAATCACGAATCACAATCTTGAGGAGAAGAGAACCAAGGCACAACCCTACTCCATTCTGCTGGGGGACTTACCTTGCAACACTGGGTGGAGCCCTCCGGGGCCTGGATGGAACTTGAGGAGGGGCTCCAAATGAGTTGCTGCTGTTAGGAAAAGGAGGCCTGTGACTTCTGGCTGTCAACACTGAAGGATAACATAGATGCATTGAAGAGAAACCAAACCCTGCCCCAGTACACCAGAGCCTAGCGGCTGTGTGAACATCCCATGCTGTATGAGGCTGCAGGGCTTATGCAAGAGGAAAGGTTCCATGAGGCAAGAGCAATATTTTCAACAGAAAATGGTGATGGCAAAGAGACCTGTGGAAATCACAAGTTTTTTGTCCTTTGGCATTCTCAGTCTAGTTTAGCTAACTTTTGCCCCAATTCCACAAAATCAGTAAGGTTCTGAGTTTTAATATCTATTTATTAAATACAGATTATAACTATATATGTGTATGTGAATATGCAATGTGAAAGAGATATACTCTGTTTTCTAGAAGTTTACAATCAAAGTCAATTAACTGTGCTGAGGACTAACATGGGGTATTATGAATGTAATGGATATAGAAAAGCAAACTCAATTTTGAACAACATACGTGAGTCATAACGGGAGTTGCACTTTGTAACCACATGAGACCAGAGAGGGTAGAAGTGAATGACATTGAACAACAGAGGACCAACCACCATATCTCATCAAATCTAAGACATCAGCTAGTAGGAAAGGGGATGGGTGAGCTTTGGAGAGATGGGGGGAACAATGGAAAGGGTGACATCGATCAAGTATGGTGTACTTATATACTGATAGGGTGAACCGAAACTCCTTTGTATAACTAGAGATAATTTTTTTTTTTTTTTTTTGGTCAGTCCTGGGCCTTGGACTCAGGGCCTGAGCACTGTCCCTGGCTTCTTCCCGCTCAATGCTAGCACTCTACCACTTGAGCCACAGCGCCCCTTCTGGCCGTTTTCCATATATGTGGTGCTGGGGAATCGAACCGAGAGCTTCATGTGTAGGAAGCAAGCACTCTTGCCACTAGGCCATATTCCCAGCCCAACTAGAGATAATTTTAAAATAAATAATTTTTTAAAAACCCAAGCATAGTAACTAACAGTGCTTATAGAGAAAGCAGTTTCTATATTGGAACAAATGGTCTGGAGGTGGGGGGTAGTACCTGTTGGACCAAGTGACATTTTAGCTTTCCCTATTACCGTATATCAAGTATAGTTAGGGAAAAGTTTTCAAGTTTGTTAGATGTCTCAAAATGAATGAATGAACAAACGAATGACAAAAGGTTTTAAAAAGGAGATTGAAATGAGAGAATGACAAATCAAAGCCAGCACAGTTCAAGATTCATCTCCAGTGAACCACCAAAAAATCCATAGTGGAGCTGTGACTCAAGTGGTAGAGCCCTACCTTGAGGGGAAAAAGCTCAAGGACAGTGCCTGGGCTCTGAGTCCAAGCCTCAGGATGTGCAAGGAGAGGGCAGACAGAGAAAGACAGACAGTGACAGATACACACACACACACACACACACACACACACACACACACACACACACTACAAAAGAGGGGAAAATTCTAAAAGTGGAAGACACCTAGATGAGATTTATCAGTGAGGAGGCTTTATATCACCAATTGTAAAGTTAAAGCCAACAGTGATCTCAACAACAAGAAAGCCAACTAAAATACCAAATTTTTCTCATTGGAACTATGAAGGAATGCTATTGAATTACTTAATTTATGTTGGTTAAGAAAATATGTGTGGGGGCTGGGGATATGGCCTAGTGGCAAGAGCGCTTGCCTCGTATACTTGAAGCCCTGGGTTCGATTCCCCAGCACCACATATACAGAAAATGGCCAGAAGTGGCGCTGTGACTCAAGTGGCAGAGTGCTAGCCTTGAGCAAAAAGAAGCTAGGGACAGTGCTCAGGCCCTGAGTCCAAGGCCCAGGACTGGCAAAAAAAAAAAAAAAAAAAAAAAAAAAGAAAAAGAAAAGAAAAGAAAATATGTGTGAAAGAGGCAAATAACAAGGTCGAGGTGAAATGAAAAAGTGAGTCAAGACCAGGAAAGGGATCAGATGGAGGTTGCCGGTTGAGAGACAAAATATCTTATGCTATCATAGTCCCTTTGATATGCATTTCCTTCCTACCTATGTAATCCATCCAAACGTTCTCCGGACTAATAAGTAGAACTCTTCAGCCTTAAAGCCAAGAATAGTATAATATAATATCTAAAGTCTAAAGGAAAGATTTCCCACTTTACTATAATTGGCCAAACTAATGTCCCACGAATGTATGTGGTAAGCACTGATGTGTATTCTTCCTCAAGCTATCACCATGGAAGTTCTTCCACCTCTACCTCAGCAGATCACCTTCAGGCTAACTTGCTAATTTGACCAAAACCATTGTCTTTCCTGGGCAACATGGCACACGCCTGCAATCCCAGCACTCAGGAGGCTGAGTTGAAAAGATTGAGACTTTGAGGCCAGCCGATACCTAGTAAGAATTTTTCCTCAAAAAAAAAAAAACAAAAAACAAAAAAACAACGCATTTTATTAAAATTGTGCCCTAATCGCCAGAACAAAAGTGATTTTCATCTCCTAGTATATGTTTATACAAAGTCTCAATCACTAAGAAAGGTATCTGGTATTGAATGAAAGAATCTGTCCCAGCCATCCTGGGGGACCATTCAGAGATAGTCAGAGACAGGAGAAGGTTTTTAAGAAGGTCTGTTAATGAGGCCATATGTCCCACAGGAGAGGGAGCAATATGACTTCTGCACCTTATTCAGGTGGTAGCTAATATAGGTCTGGCACTAAAGGGGAAGTAGGCAGGTCTGAATGGTGGATGGGAGTGGCCCATTATAGTTCTAGGGCAGGGAGTTTTGGTCTGGGTGGATCTGGGGGCTAATGGGAGGAGCTGAGGACCTGAGGCAGGGAAATACTAACAGGTTTAAGTCAAATTACATTTTTAATGTTTTCAGTGATTATTTTACTTTATTTATTTTTGTATATTGTTACCAGGGATTGAACTCAGAGCCTGTGCTCTTTCTCAACTTTTTTGTTCACAGATGGAATCCTACCACTTGAGCCATGCCTCTAGTACTGTTTTTGTTGTTGTTTATTTGGTTTGTTTTTGTGGCCAGTCCTGGGGCGTGGACTCAGGGCCTGAGCACTGTCCCTGGCTTCTTTTTGCCCTGGCTTCTTTTTGCTCAAGGCTAGCACTCTACCTCTTGAGCCACAGCGCCACTTCTGGCTTTTTCTATAGATGTGGTGCTGAGGAATCGAACCCAGGGCTTCATGTATACCAGGCGAGCACTTTACCACTAGGCCATATTCCCAGCTCCCCGCCCCCCCACTTTTTTAAAAAAAATCTGGTAGTACTAGGATTTTATCTCAGGGCCCCAAATTCCCAAGTTTTCTAGGCAGACTATTGCTGGCATTCTCCTCCAGAGATTTTTTTTTTGATGAGCAGTGAAAAGAATAAGATTAACAAAACAAAACAAAACCAAAAACACACAAAGTAGTTCAGGTTTTCCTCAGTAAAATGGATCAATTCTTGCTTTAAAGAACACCTACTATGTGAGAAGCAGTGTCTCAGATTCTGAAAATGCAGATTAGTCCTAAATCTTATTCCTGAAAGCAAATCAGTTAAAATTTAAAGAAGCCAGGCAATTCAGTTAAACAAATAAATGGCCATTCCCACTGATAAGCATTTAGAGAGATAAGGTAAGTATCTGAGCTGTAAAGGTGCAAAGGAGAGAGCCACCAATAATGTTCCAGGACAGCCAAGGTCAAGTCTCAGTGCAGTCAGGCAGCAGCTGAGCTCCAGGATCTGGAACCTTGATAGGCACTCAAAACCATGTTTCAGAATACACAAGTGAAGGATTGGAGTCAAATGTTTTAAGCACTTGGATAAAGAGGGGAAAATTCCAGCTTTCAGTGAGATTCCTTATGCCATTACATACATAGACACAATACATTTCGATATTATCCACTCTTTATCACTTTCTTAATATTGTGCAGGGATTTTTGCCTGTTTTGTTCCCTAATGTATTTTCAGGGACTATATTAGTGAAACATTAAAGCCCTCAATAAAATGCCTAACAGATGAGTAGAGTAAAGAACGAGAAGCAAAGTTTGAGTCACATTTATTTCTTTTTTTTCCCTCTTTAATATAAACTTTATTATAGCAAAGCAGAAGAGTAAACAGTCTCCCTTTCAAACAACTAGCACAACAAAATTAAAGTTTACATGTACTGCTAATTCAAAAATGGGATAATTATACCTAAAAACATGGATAAACTCACATTTACTTCTTGTTCTCGCCATAGTTGCACTTAGCACACAGTGTCTTTATCTAAAAGACAGAGGAAACAGCAGCACATTAACTAATCATGATATAATTTCACAATTTGCTTAGTGTGAAATGTCTTCATGTCCTTATTTAACAGTGTATATCAAAGGCCAATTCATCCCTTCTGAGACTGCCATTGTTATTTAGAATGTACGTGGAATAATTGATATCATCTTCTATTTTTAGTGTATAAATGGCATTGATATCATAACCATTTTATACATTGACTCCTCACTAAAGTAATGTTAGTGCTAAGTAACCTTTGAGAAAACTTGAAGAACTCATCCACTTTGAACATAAAAAGTTGATTCCTTTTTAAAATAAAGTTAACCAATAATATAATACACCTAAAGCCAGTTAAATGCCACCAAGCTACAGAGCTAGAAAGTAGCTTGAGATCACTTGGTTCATACCTTTTCCATAAGACATGTGAACACATAAGCTATTCAAGATTCATATAGTTCCTGGGATTGAAATACACTGAGATATATCTGTAAAATTATTAGATAATAGGCCTATGATTTAAATTTTAATATGAATATTTGACCTCACATTGATTCTCTCTTCCTGTGCTTCAGCAGAATTATCACACAATTGTTAGACTTAACTTTCAGTTTATAAGAAAACTAGAAGAACAAGAAAAACGGGTTGATAGTCAATTGTTTTTGTGTGTGTGGATTTAACAATGATATTGTTTTGAAGCATCAGCTCTGAAAGCAGTTTCACTTAGAATACCCAAATGAAAGTGCACTGATGACATTCCTTCTTTGCTAATTGTATTACAACTTTTAACTGTAAAAGCAAAAATGACATTAAGACCTTATCCTTCATTATGGGGAAAATCAAACTCTGTTCTCAAGAGATTTGTGCATTTGCATCAGCTCTTTTTCATTTAATATTAAAATTATTTAAGCTGAAGTGATTAAATCTTTAAACAAACTAAATCAAATTGAATACTTTCTTCAGACTCACTAAGTATATGGAGCACATAAGTCATTTTGCCATAATTCACACTCACATAGAAGAAATTAACAAAAAAATTGTAACCAAATAAGCCTTTCTTTCTTGGGTGGGCGGGGGAGGAGTTAGTGGGTGTTGAACCCAGGGCTTTGTGCATACCCGGCAAAATCACACCAGTTGAGCTAAACCTTCAACCCTTAAAAAGCTCTTCTTTTTTTTTTTTTTGGCCAGTCCTGGGGCTTGGACTCAGGGCCTGAGCACTGTCCCTGGCTTCTTCCCGCTCAAGGCTAGCACTCTGCCACTTGAGCCACAGCGCCGCTTCTGGCCGTTTTCTGTATATGTGGTGCTGGGGAATCGAACCTAGGGCCTCGTGTATCCGAGGCAGGCACTCTTGCCACTAGGCTATATCCCCAGCCCCTAAAAAGCTCTTCTTTGAGTCCCAATTTTTCCCCTTTAAAACACTACCTTTATTTCTTAAGCTACAATCCCTTCTCTAGGAAAATAGGAAAAGGCTACCTATTGGGCAGAACAGAATGCTTGTCACAGTGCTTTGTATCTATAAATGCATTGGAAACACAAGGGGCCAATGTGGTTACTGCCTCTGTTACCACTTCTATCTTCTAACATAGAGCAAAAGAAGGCACAATGCTGGATGTTGGTAGCTCATGCCTGTATTCCTAGCTACTCAGGAGGCTGAGATCTAGGATCACAGTTTGAAACCAACCTCAGGCAGGAAACTCCATGAGACTTTTATCTCCAATGAATTCCAATGAATGCAAGATGTCAATCATCTTTATATTGGTTACAAACAGGTTTTAAAATACTGTTTTTGTCTCATTTACTATGTTACCACTCAACATTTATTGAACTAAGCTTATTATTAGATGCTAGATTCTGAGAAGGAATTTTACATGCATTGGCCTGTTTTAGTTCTCACAACCTTATGAGGTAAGTGCAATTATATACTCAATATACCACGGAGGAAACTAAAACAAAGAAGATAAATACCTTGTCTAAGGTTACAGAGCAAGTAAGAGATAGAGATAGGATTTGAACCTTGGCAGCCCATTTAGATGCTACACTCTTGGCCAACATAACACACCACAGGTTTTTATGCAATTGTCTGTAGGCACCTTCAAAAGCTGACTGAAAATATCAGCCAGACATCTCCTACTGCAGCTGCTAATAGAAGCTTTGTATAGTTACAATGTTCTCAACTGATCAGAGTGACCATATGCACTCAGGAGCTTCAACTAAGCCAAACATGGTTTAAAACAGAATTGATTTGATGTTTTCGAGTGAGTATGATATTCCTAAAGTCCAAAAAGAATTCTAAAGATAGGGGAAAAAAAACTCAACAATGATTGAAGCACTTAAAATCCTATGTTGAGCCAGTCACCAGTGGCTCAACACCTGTAATCCTAGCTACTCAGGAGGCTGTGATCTGACCATCCAGGTTGAAAGCCAGCTTGTGAGACTCTTCTCTCCAATTAATGCCCAAAAAGCCACAGGTAGATCTGTGGCTGTAGACTTGAGCCCTGACCTTAGGCACTATGACCAGGCCCTGAGTTCAAGCCACAGGACCAGCCCCTAAAATAAAATAAAATCCTATCTTGATAATATATATATATATATATATATTTGTTATGTAATTCAGTATTAGGATATGTTATTTTTTTATTTTATACCCTAATGAAAAACAGACTTAATTTGAATGACCCATAAGGTTGTAATAGAAGATATCTGAATAGTTTGATAACTTCTAGCTATTTGGTGCTAAAGGGAAAACTGCTAGAAATTTTCTTTGCTGCATTGTAGAATATGTAGAACTTACATAAGTAGGAAACTATACAAATCAAGTAGCCTAACTTTGATATGGAGCATAGGTCAATTGTGAAGAGTTTAAGTTCTGGAGTAAAAATTCCAGTAGTCCACTTTTTGGAAGGATTTTTTTTTTAGCAAGGCTGCATAAGTCCCTGCATTCTCATATGTTAACTAGACATGTTCTAGTAATCTGTGATAATTATTTTGCTATTAGTTCAAGTTGAGCATTCTAGTTTTTTTTATTATCCGTCTATGTAGCTTTGCTTAACTAACGTTCTTAGTCACTTAATTCACTTAATCATCATTCTAAATCACTTAATTCACTACACAGAATTAGTCGTAAAAGTTTAAAAAGCCATATTAAAATGGAAATAATTTATGTATATTAGATAATAAGCTAAATGACCAAGTGAAATATTTCTTTCACCAGTGAAATATCTTGTTTTTGTGTAAATATTGTATATCTGTATAGCAGAGGAAAAAGGAAGAGGTCTCTAAGTAACTGAAAGCAGTATTAGCCTTTTAAACATGAAATCAAGATAAGGTAGTCATGAATATTGAGGAAAGCAAAGTGAAGTCAAATGGCGCATAAAGAGGGGCTGGGAATATGGCCTAGCGGTAAAGTGCTTGCCTTGTGTACATGGAGCCCTGGATTCAATTCCTCAGCAACACATATATAGAAAACGCCAGAAGTGGTGCTGTGGCTCAAGAGGTAGAGTGCTAGCCTTGAGCAAAAAGAAGCCAGGGACAGTGCTCAGGCCCTGAGTTTAAGCCCCAAGACTGGCAAAAAACAAAACAAGCTAAAAAAAAAAAAAAAGACAACTCTTTTAATGACTCAACCAAAATGAAATTTGAAATCAGGATATCTTGTATGTCATCTCCCCTTCAGTGTAAAGATGTTTCACCCCTGATGAAAAACAATCAAGGTATTTATAAACAACTTAAACATAGACTCATTCATCATATTTCCTTAGTCCTTCAGAAAAGGCACAAAATTGCATAAAGCATTGCCTTGAACTTACGTTGGAGACATACAAACTGGGGTTTTGGGAGCTGAGCTGAGGAGAGCCTATAAATTATTTAGTTATGGGAGACAGATACACTAAAGTATGGAAGTTGGCCAAGAACAAGTCCAGGGTCCACAGGGAGGAAGAGACAAGTGAATACACAAGAAGAGCCAGAACTTGAGCACAGAGACACTATAGTGTCCCGGTATCAGTTGATCAGCTCTTGTTGGGCTTGCTGGGCTGGAGCACAGGAAAAGCAAATCTCACTCTAACAATGTACTGAATATCTATAGACCACTTCTCAAATTTAAGCATTGAAATTCTAACAGTTTGGTATTAATTAGGAGGTAAGGCCTTTCGAAGGTAAATAAATTGAAGGTGGCACCCTTGTGAATGGAAGTATCTTTCATTCTTTTTCTGCCAGGTGAGGATACAAGAAGTCAGAAGTATGAAACTGAGAAGAGGCCTCTATGTAAACCTGACCACATTGACATCTTGATTGCCCACTTTCAGGCTCCAGAGTGGTGAGAAATCAATCTAGGTTCTTTATAAGTCACTCTACCCATGGTGCTTCATGAAAGAAATATTGACTTGTTCAATAACTTACCATGAATATTCCCTAGTTGTGAACAAACAGAGGTTCAAAAGAGAATTCTCAATACGGAGGGGGGAGGTGGGGCAGGGGGAGAAATAAGGGAGGAGGTAACAAGTTGGATAAGAAATGTACTCACTGCCTCACGTATGAAACTGTACCCCTCTGTACATCACTCTGACAATAAAGAAATGGAAAGTGTGTGTGTGTGTGTGTGTGTGTGAGAGAGAGAGAGATAATTCTCTCTAGACAGGGAGGTTTCCCTGCTGCTTCTCGCTATTTCTCATATACTGAATATTCCACCTGGCACCTGGGGAAAGTGTGAACTGATTTTAATAATCAGGACAATAAAAGAAAAAAATGAATAAAAATAAAAAGTAAATCAGGACAATTTCCGAAGCAAAGAGCAAAAAACCTAAAATCAAGAGCAACTTTACCAATACTATTAAAGTTTGATGAAGCAAATGTGTCTAGGAAGGGGTTAAGGATATTTAATGTGAACTGGAGAGGCACACCTCAGCTATATGCAACTCGTCCAAGGTGGGAGATCAAGGCCCAGACCTTGGGCTGTTCAGCTTCTATGTCATAGATATGCATCTCTTATGCAAGTGGAAATACGCAATATTTTTGAAACTGATGCTGTCAAATTCACAATGATATCCTCATGCTTCATGTAAACATAGTTTCATCCAAATTCATTATAGGAAAGCCTGACTTCTCTTAACAATTTGACCATAAGAAGGAAAAAGAAGTACTGCTTATGTATAGACAATAATACTCATCCAGGAAATTGTAGTTTGAATTGGAAACCAAATGGTTGTCGTTCTTGTTTGGTCTTCACATGATTCAGAGGGATTGCTTTTTGTGGTTTTGTTTCTTTTTGCTTTATGGACCAGTGAACTCTGGGCATCACAAGTAGTTGGTGAGTGTTCTGCTGCTGAGCTATTTCCCCAGATGGTGTGTGTTTATTCTGATGTACCAACAAGAAAAGGTCTGAGTTTGCAAAATTGAGAGCCGCACCTTGAAATGTAGAAATCACCCAGGAAAAAATGCTAGAAGGTGACTACTCTTGAGAAATATCTAGCCTGACTTTGACCTACCTTCATTAAATGCCATATTCATAACTAATCATAACCCTCTGAACTAAATCTATTCAGATAATTGGGTTTTTAAAGGGAAACTGTACTAATATGTTTGTTACACAGGTCATATATATATATATACATATATAAATATGCCTTTTCTAAATATGAGAAAGTAAAAACTCATATTTAAACATGTCTTTAGTAGCAAGTAACAGCTATTAGGCCCTTAACATGATCTAAGAATTCTTCCCAATACTTACATGTATATAACTTCCATTATTTCACCAACCACCCATCCATTTAATAGAGGAAAAGCTTTAGTCTACAAGGTTAAACACCTGTAATGGTGCCCATAGCTGGAAAATGGCTGTGTGTACTTACCCACAAACATTTTGTCACAATTGTCTTTTCTCTTACAGGCTTTCCCTTATGATTAGATATATTGTGTTTCTTGCAAAAGTGTGATTTTGCAAGATTTTATGATAATGCTCCTTTCTTGTCTCCATACACAAAAATTACAAAGTTCTTAGAAAGCAAGACCTAGCCATGGTTTAGATTCTTTGTACTAGTAGGGTATTACTGCTTCTAACCCTCTCAGTTGACAGAATTAGGGGAAAACATTGTTAATCATGATTTTGTAAGGATCACTTCCAGTTTAAATTCAGTAATCCAGAGTTCTTTCTCATATTTTGCCAATGTGGGTTTTTTTTTTTTTGCCAGTTTAAAGTTCTTATTTCATTAACTTAAAAGACAAACAAAACAGGCATTTCAAATCTTATTGAACTTATGTAAAATTAAATGTTGACAATAAAGAATAACAGTTACAGAATTTAAAGCAACTTATAGGGAAGTCCGCCGTCCATTAAGTCTTCTTTCTTCCACAAGAACTCATTGAAAGACAACAACAAAAAAATTATGCTGCATAAGTTAGCCACAAACTTTTTACATAAATTTATTTCACTGTTAACTGCAATGAAGATGAGAGGCACAAATGTTCATAGTTCAGTTGAATGACATGAACAAAAGAAGCCTCCATTCGTGTCTCATGCAGTAGAATCACAGATCTGATGCTCATTCCAGATCATTTCTTCTTCTTTCCTTTCCCCTTTTTACTTCCCTCTCCTTGTTGAAGACTTGGGTCACCACCTCCTGTTTTTTGTGTCCTTGTTTTCAGTTTAGGTATCATTTCTGCGGCATACAACATTACTGACTTACGTGATGGGAACTGTACAAGACAGAGACTGCCATCTTCCCACTTGAGCTGGACCCGGACTTTGCCTCTGTACTGAACATCGTGATTCCATTCTCTAGAATACATTTTATTTTTTCTCAAGAAATACACTAAGCCTAGCTGCTGAGCAAACATCTTGAATCTATGTAGCTGTAGGGCTTTCAACAGCCTTACTTATGGGAATCCGCCTTCCCTCTGCGATGGTCTTCTTATTATTTAAATAAGCAGGATAGATACAAATAAAGCGGTCCTGGTCGGCCAGGGAGCGCGCGGTGGTGCAAGCCATTTCCACCAGGACCCCCGGCGCCCACACAGGAAGCCCAATTTGGGGTTTTTATCCCCCCTTGGTGCTAGAGATATGAACCCAAGGTCTTCTTACAACCTAAGTATACTCTGACTCTGTGCTACATCCACAACCCCAATGCCATCTATAGTTTCTTTTCCTTTCCAGCATGACAGACTTAATGACACATTTATATACGACTCATTTGTTTTATCCTACAGTACTTATAAAACAATTTCAAAATCAATATACCAATATAACTACTAATGATATGTCTGTCGTGTGAAATTTAAGACTACATTATATGATTTTTCTTTCCAGAAAACCTAATAGTCAAAGTACTGTACTGTGTCCAAATGTTACTTGAGACAATGCTTTTCCTTTTCTTTTCCCACTGGCTGTAATGATGGTTTCTAATTCAAACTACAGTTTACTGGACTAGTGTTGTTGTCTATATATAACCAGTGCTTTTGTCTATGGTCAAATTAAGAGAAGTTAGGCTTTCATAATGTATTTGGATGAATCTGACTGTGTTTATACACAATGGTTCAAAAACTGAGGGCCTTGAACTTGCCAAGCAAGTGCTCTACCCATTGAGCCATATCACTGTTGATTTTGTTTTCATTTTGTTTTATGAAGGGTCGTCCTCAGATCACAGTCCTCTACAGATGCTCCCCATGTAGCTGGGATAACAGTGTGTATCATCAAACCTGTTTTTTTTTTGTTGTTGTTGCTATAGAGTGTTGTTAATTTTGTATCAGCTGGCCTTCCTTCCTTCCTTCCTTCCTTCCTTCCTTCCTTCCTTCCTTCCTTCCTTCCTTCCTTCCTTCCTTCCTTCCTTCCTCCCTCTCTTTTTCTTTCTTCTCCCTCCTTCCCTACCTCCCTTCCTCCCTCCATTTCTCTCTCTCTCTCTCTCTCTCTCTTTTCTTTTCATTTTTTTCATTAGTCATGGAGCTTGAATTCTCGGCCTGGGCACTGTCCTTGAGCTCTTCAGCTCAAGGCTAGCACTCTACCACATGAACCACAGTACCACTTCCAGTTTTCTGGTGGTTAATTGGAGATAAGAGTCTCAAGGCCTTTTCTGCTTGAGCCGGCTTTGAACCATAATCCTCAGCTCTGAGCCTTATGAGAAGCTAGGATTACAGGTGTGAGCCACCTGGCCTGGCTTGATTTTCTTTTGGTAACATTCATGAGGAAATATCTTCTTCACTGAAATCTATTCTTTCTCACCTTGCCAAGACCTCTTATTGTGACATGTGGTCATCATACTCAAACTCATTGTTTCAAAGCAATCTAAAATGTCATTTCTTTTTTTAAATTAAATTTTACTGACAAGGTGATGTACAGAGGGGGTACAGTTACATAATAAGGTAGTGAGTACATTTCTTATATTTGTTACACCCTCCCTCATTTTTCTTTTCCTTCCCTCGTTCAGACAAGCATACATACAATATACGGTGTACCAAAATCATATACAGTAACCACCTGGGGTACGCCACAGGAAATTCACCTAGTACGTAAAACCTAATGACAATGATAAAATCCTCCTGTTTCCATCTCTTGGAGCTCATTTTGTTTAGCCTCATCTTATATAATCATATGTATGTAGCTGTTGAGGTCTTGTGAACCTCTGATAGGTCTATCTTAGATCTTTTTATGCTAATTATGTAATTTTATGTAATTAAGAAGATGTGGAAATGCCATTTGAAAAGAAGTTTGTTGTTTTACAGACTGTTCTCTCTCCCCCCCCCACCCCCACCCCGCCAACCACATATCAGGGAGACCATGCACGTTTGTTCTCTGTGCTCTAGGCCTGTCTAGCTCAACATTATGTTAAAGAACTGTAGAATGTCATATTTTTTTTTTTTTTTTTTTTTGCAGTCTTGGGCCTTGGACTCAGGGCCTGAGCACTGTCCCTGGCTTCTTTTTGGCCCAAGGCTAGCACTCTGCCACTTGAGCCACAGCACCACTTCTTTTTTTTTTTTTTTTTTTTTTTGGCCAGTCCTGGGCCTTGGACTCAGGGCCTGAGCACTGTCCCTGGCTTCTTCCCACTCAAGGCTAGCACTCTGCCACTTGAGCCACAGCGCCACTTCTGGCAGTTTTCTGTATATGTGGTGCTGGGGAATCAAACCTAGGGCCTCGTGTATCCGAGGCAGGCACTCTTGTCACTAGGCTATATCCCCAGCCCCCACAGCACCACTTCTGGCTGTTTTCTATATATGTGGTGCTGGGGAATGGAACCCAGGGCTTCATGTATATGAGGCAAACACTCTTGCCACTGGGCCATATTCCCAGCCCCAGAATGGCATTTCTTAATCTGATAAGATTCTTGGGACTCTAGAACAATACTATCATCTCATACCTGAAAACTAAGGAAAAGAAATGACTCACTTAAACTTGAAGGGATTTTAGTAGTATAATCAGAACTAATGAGCTTTGTTGTCAGACAATAAAGGAAAACAAAAACTGGTTTTGATGGTTGACTTAGGATTCTGGGGAGAGATAAAGCTGCGATCACCTTCCAGAAGTTATACAGAGAAAAAGGAAATTCTCTGGAGAAAGCAATACAAGCAACACTATCATCATAAAGAGTATGAGCATCCAGAGTATGAGGCTTGGGCTGGGAATATGGCCTAGCGGCAAGAGTGCTTGCCTCGTATACATGAAGCCCCATGTTCGACTCCTCAGTACCACATGTATAGAAAAAGCCAGAAGTGGTGCTGTGGCTCAAGTGGTAAAGTGGTAAAGTGCTAGCCTTAAGCAAAAAGAAGACAGGGACAGTGCTCAGGCCCTGAGTTCAAGCTCCAGGACTGGCAAAAAAAAAAACCCAAAACAAACAATAGAGTTTGAGGCTTGACAGACAACAGCCAGAATGTATGGCTGTCATTGCAAAATGTTTGTTCGGTATGGGAGTCTGCAAAAGCAAGCCACGCCTGGCCACAGAACTTACAGCACCCAGCTAGGCCACATGATCCAAGATTAAGAATCACAACATTGTACACTCGTCATATAATGAAGATCTCAAACAATTTACCTATGTGGTTCTCTTTTTCCATATATTTAGTATTTTAAATATTGAAACATACATTTAAGATTGCATAATTTTAACACAGCAATTTCCATTTTAAAACAAAGTCAAATTAACAACCAATTTTATAGGAAGCTTATAACATTTTCATAAAATTAAAATGAAGAATCAGTGAGGAAAAATGAACTACAACATGGTGACAACACAAAATTAAGCAAGTCTAAGGCCCACATTTTCATGAAAGCCACTCAGATCTGACAAAGCTTTAAAAAATGTGGTTGGACTTACATTCTACAAAATTTATGAGGGAAAGGTTAATATGATGAAAGCAATGTCAAGAATTAGATTTCCTGCTGGCACTGGTGTCTCAAGCATGTAATCCTTGCTACTCAGGAGGCTGAGATCTTAGGATTCCAGTTCAGGATTTCCTGCCCAGGCAGGAAAGTCTGAGAGGTTCTTATCTCCAATTAACCACCAGAAAACTGGAAGTGGTGCTGTGGCTCAAGTGCTAGAGTACTAGCGTTAAGTGAAAAAGCTCAGGGGTATCACCCAAGCCTAGAGTTCAGACCCCATGACAGACAAAAAAAAAAAAAAAAATTAGATTTCTTGGGGAGTCATTAATCCTGCCTTGTATATCAACATTGCCACCAGCACAACAATGTTCATTGCAGCACAATTTGTCATAGCGAGAATCTGGAACCAGCCCAGATGCCCCTCAGTAGACGAATGGATCAGGAAAATGTGGTACATACACACAATGGAATTTTATGCCTCTATCATAAAGAATGACATTGTCCCATTTGTAAGGAAATGGAAGGACTTGGAAAAAATTATACTAAGTGAAGTGAGCCAGACCCAAAGAAAGATGGACTCTGTGGTCTCCCTTATTGGGAATAATTAGTACAGGTTTAGGCAAGTCATAGCAGAGCATCACAAGGCCCAATAGCTATACCCTTATGAACAATGCTAAGTGAAATGAACTCCATGTTATGGAAACAGTTGTAACTACTTACAATGTCCTATGTGTATCTGTAGCTTCTATTATTGATGATGTTCTTGTATCACCTTCCTGTGGTTGTACCTACACTATCTCTGTAATCTTACCTGAGTATATTGGAAACCGTGTATACTGGTATTGGAAGTAGGAAATTGAAAGGGAATACCAAAATTGAGAGACACAGGGTAAAAAAAGACAAACAACTACAAAAGCAATACTTGCAAAACTGTTTGGTGTAAGTGAACTGAACACCTCCGTGGGGGTGGGGGGAAGGGAAAGGGGGAGGAGGGAGGGGATTATGAGGAACAAGGTAACAAACTGTACAAGAAATGTATCCAGTGCCTAACGTATGAAACTGTAACCTTTCTGTACATCAGTTTGATAATAAAAATTTGAAAAAAAAAAAGAGCATTCACATTTTGCCTTTGAAAGTCTACTTCTAGGAATTTGTCCTGTGGATGTTATCAAACATGGTAAAACCACCTTAATTCAAAGCATCTGCCATAATGTCATTCCCACTGTCAAAAGATCAGAAACAACTTAAATGTACTTGGCTGGCTTAGATAACTCCAGTGCTTGGAGTTGCCTACTGTCTTTATGCATCCTGGGATTGCAACTGTGTTCTGCATGTTTATGCCTTGATTCAATTCCTTCAGAAATTTGGCTTTAAGGCACTACTAGAACCCCTGGTAGAGGTGTTTGAATTCAGTGCCTCCCATTCACTCAGCTGGTAGCTGGCAAGATACGGCTTGAGCCATGCCTCCAGCCCTCAATGTGTGCTTAAAAGGAAAAAATTCCAAGATGTGTTTTTCTGGGGGGGGAAAAAAAAAGGAAAAAGAGACTGTGGTTACAGCTATGTAGTACCATTTTTTTTTTTTTTTTTTTTTTTTGGCCAGTCCTGGGGCTTGGACTCAGGGCCTGAGTACTGTCCCTGGCTTCTTCTTGCTCAAGGCTAGCACTCTGCCACTTGAGCCACAGAGCCACTTCTGGACATTTTCTGTATATGTGGTGCTGGGGAATCGAACCCAGGGCCTCATGTATACGAGGCAAGCACTCTTACCACTAGGCCATATACCCAGCCCCTGTAGTGCCATTTTTATTAAAAACAAAATGAAATATCTGAATCCACATAAATATATCTGTGGGGGGAGGGGGTGGGGGTGGGTAAGCAGGGGAAAATGAGGGAAGGGTGACAGTGTTTCAAAAGAAATGTACTCATTACCTTATTTATGTAACAGTAACACCTGCCATTCATCACCTTTAAAATAAATACTTTTTAAAAAATAGAAAAACAAATAAATAAATCTGTGGAGAGGTGAATGGGCTTGAGTATGGTAAGAGTACTTTACATACATGTTTGAAAACAAAACAGTGAAAACTGCTCTAATTGATGTAAGAAAAGAAAGGGTGAAGAAGGAAAAGAAATTGAAGAGATGAGGTTGAGGTGATACATTGTATGCACATTTGAAAATATCACAACAAAGCCCTCCTTGTATAACTAATGTATACATATATACACATTATATGCATATATGTGTATACATATTCTTTCCATGGAGAGAAATACAGAAAGGATAAAAATGGTTGCGTTTTTTAGAACTAGGGAAGGGGGACATCAAAATGCAAGAGACGAAGGGTAAAAGGTGAACCAATGCAACAGCAATACTTACAAGACAATATGCTGTAAACCAACTGTACATCTCAGGGGAGGGTGGGGAGGGAGCCAGGGAGGGGGCAATGTAGATGAAAAAGAAAGGAGGTGAAATATTTTATAAGAAATGTACTCACCACCTTATGTATGTAACTGTAACACCTCCGTACATTACTTTGACAATATAAATAAATAAATAAGTAAATAAATAAAAGTGAATATTGAAAAAGAAAAAGGTTGCCTTGAGACAAGAGATCAGGAAGCTGGAAATGTGCTCGCCTAGCATGCATGAAGCCCTGGGTTTGATTCTTCAGTAGCACTTAAACAGGAAAAGCCAGAAGTGGTGCTGTGCCTCAAGCAGTAGAGTGCTAACCTTAAGCAAAAGAAGCCACGGGCAGTGCACAAGCTCTGAGTTCAAGCCCCAGGACTGGCAATAAACAAACACACAAACAAACAAACAAATAAATAAAAGAAGGAAGGAAGGAAATGAAAGGAAGGAAAAGAAAAGGGAAGAAAAAAAGAAAAGAGAAAAGAAACTTGTGGAAAGTGGGATGAAGTAGCCCAAGCTGATCTTGAACTAGTGATCCTCTTGTGCTAGCTTCTCAAGTACTAAGATTTTACAGCATGCCATTGTGTTGAGCCTCAAGAAATGATATCAAATATTGTTTCGATTTTGAACCATAAGCATGAGTTATATACATTAAATGAAATGTAAAAAAATGTGAGATGGCAAAACATGGAGACTTGGAAAAAGCAGAGCCATTTGGAAGAGAGAGGGAAAAGTCACTTCTGCCAAAATGATGGTAGCCATACCACACCACACTTCTTCCACTATCAGGAATCTGCATGACAGAAATGCCCTCCTCACTATTTGAATTAAAAACAAGAGAATGATTGAATTTTCAAAAAGGAAGGAAGAAGACATGAAGACAAGAGGGAAGAAGGTACAGAGATGGGAAGGAGAGTAAAGGAAATGCACAAATTCTCACATAACAGTAGGAGTCCAACGATCATGTCTGCACCAGGTACTTGAGATAGGCTCGAGGAAAGCAAGCTCCAGCACCATCAGAAAGAGGAATCAGACTTGTTGACTAATTAGACATGCTTGAAGACTACGAGCAGTGAGCAAATGATTTCACTGTGACAGCTTTCCGGGAAAAATTGCTACATTCTCAACATCTGCATGCATCTGAGAATTATACCTGGATTCTTCATTTCCATGCCTTGATTTTAATCCCTAGGAAAGTAGGCCTTAGGGTACTACTTGTGATTCTAAAATGGAATAAGTAATGATTTAATTCCCAGCCAGTAAAGGGCAATCCAAATGACAGGCTCCACCATTTCCCCAGGGCTAGCTTGTAACCTGGGACAGAAATAAGCTGTGTGTATTAAATCAATACAATCACTCACAAGTTAAAAAATAAAGGGGAGGGAAGCATTGCTTTGGTGACTATGTAGTATATGAACCATTCCCCCCCCTAAGTTTTGGCAAGGATTTATTTTAGTAATGTAGAGCTGAAATGGGGAGACATAGAAATGAGTAATATTTCCTGATTCCCACGCAGGAAATTGGAGTTATAGCCTCCTGATTCTCTTTCTTAATGGCTTACTTTCTTCGACTAGAAGCCCGTTGACATCTGTAAGGTGTTGGACTCAGTGTCATGAGCAGTGGGGCCACTGAGGTACCACAGTGGCCTGGTTGTGTGTTACTAGCTTCATGACACTCCTTTGCTTTCTTTCTCTCCACTTGTCCCAGCGGGGACAGTTCTGCAAGTGCCCTATGTGTTCCCTGAAGATACTGGTGGCCATCCAAGGCAGAGTCCCAGGATTGATCACAGAGATACCAAAGCTCCTGTCCACCACAGCACGTGCAGGTCTGCTTTGGATCTCACCACCTCCTCTTCTCCAGAGCCTCCTTTCTCAATGATCTGCCCTCTTGCATTAGTGAATTATTACTTCTCTCCTCAATCACTCCCATTGTCATAAAGGATTTCTAGTAATTCATTTCTTAAATAGACCCAAGTGGGCCCACCCCCATGCTCTTGCACTGACATGCTTGCATACACACACACACACACACACACACACACACACACACACACACACACACACATACCTTGAATCTTTTTGGTGTTATGTAACAATATGCTCCATACCTATCCAAAAGTCTAGAAGTAGAAACTCTCAGAATGGTGCCATGTTTCTGCCCAGCCTTTCTTGTCTCTCAGGATGGTTGGGCAGCCCTAAGCATTCTACCCTCATCTGGCAGCCTTACAAGGAAGAAAGTAGGGTGGAAGAGAACTTTCTGCCATTGTTGCCATCTGTCACAGACACCTCTTAGCTGACTGTAGTTCTGCTTATTAAACCCATCAACCTTTGGGATGCAAAATTGGGTAACTGGCTTAGGACACCACATTTGTTCGTAGGCCCAGGTAACATACTGAGCTGACTTTTAGCAAGAAGGAAAATAAAATGGGGTTTGAGCAGATTATTTTTACTAAGCAAGCAATCACTGTGGGTTGGTTTTTTTTAAACAAAAATAAATAAATAAATAAAAATTCTAATGGATATTAGATAATTTAGTTAAGGGCTTTTCAACATTTTGTGTTACTTAGTTTTGGTACTAGGGATTGAAACCAGGGCCTGTCCTGTTTGTTTAAAAATTCTGACTTTTAACCTAATAGTCAAATGCAAATAAATAAAACTTTTAAGTGAGTTGGTATCTAGGGCAAAGGAGGCATGCCTGACCTGTCACTGGCCTGCAAACTACCTGGGAAAGTTAGATCTGTTCACAGTGGTTTGTTTGCTTAAAGATCTTATTGGGTTTTATTTTCAATTCTAAAACTCGGCAATATTTCATTCCATAAAGTGGAATGAGTGTTCCTAACCGCTATTTTGAATCCACATTTGTTCTTCATTTTTTTCATCTTGAAGAACAAACTACTCCTAAAGGTGAAATGATTTGGCCTT
Source organism: Perognathus longimembris pacificus (assembly GCF_023159225.1). Classification (NCBI taxonomy): domain Eukaryota; kingdom Metazoa; phylum Chordata; class Mammalia; order Rodentia; family Heteromyidae; genus Perognathus; species Perognathus longimembris. Next base: position 64,795,184 of record NC_063164.1, read on the forward strand.
ATTCTCTCACTGGTTAGGATTGTAGTTTAGATTTCTCTGATTCTCTAATACTTCTGTATCTTTTATGCTTTGTTTACCACACACCCAGAAGTCTTTAGAAACGAACTTTAATACAAAATCCTTAAATTATTTCAATAGCCTTTTTTGATTATTCCACAATGCTATTCTTAATATATAATAACCTAAGATACAATACATTTTATCAAGTACAAATATAGAATGATTTATTCCTCTGTAGGCACAACAGGGCAGTAGCTAACACCCTGAATTACTATTACATATGCTCCAATCTTCCCTCTGAGAGCTTCAGTTGCCTCATTTGTTTAGTTGAGGTAATTTTCCTCACTGGGTTGAAGTCCATATACAGCATTCTTACCTAGCTTGGCATGTGTATCTGCCAGATGCCAGCTGTTATTTTGTCTTCCCCAGACCCTAACTTAGCCAAAGACCTTGGGAAAATTGTTGGACATTTTCCTCTCAGAAGTAAAGGGAGGAAGATACCTAAACAAACTGCCATGTACTTTACATATTCATTTCCATGAATTCATTCCCTCTCCTTTCACTTTATTCACATATATTAGCTACATCCTTGGCGATTTCACTTTTCCTAGGAACTCTAAAGGGAAATACTCAAACTCGTATTTGATTTGAAGGGGTTGGGGATAAAGGGTTCCAAATGAAATTTGAAAGTTACGTCAGGTCACTTGGCTACGATAATGTTTTAAATTTCTCAGTGTAGTGGTAGGCCTAATAGATCCCTATAGTTTACTTTTGTAACTTTTATTTATTTATTTTATTTAATTTATCTATCTATCTATTTATTGTCTTTTCCTGGTGCTGGGGATTGGAACTCTGGGCCTTGCACAGTCTAGGCGAACTCTTCCCGTCCTTAAGCCTTATTTTTAATCTTAAACAAATTTCCGTCAGGTATTTACTAGAATATTTAAAAAGGAATAAAAGAAACTAAATTGATTCTAAGATAGGCTAGAAGATCGCCTAATCCTACACAGATACCAAAGGTTTTATTTACCTCTCACCATGGTCAGTTTCGGAAGGATATCATGAAGTTCAACAGAAGGTAGCAAAATGAATATTTTTCAAGACGTTCCAAAAACTTTCCATAATTTCATAATCAATCATTAAGAACTCTAGTCTTTTTAAAAAAATTTTATACATACTTGTCCTCAGCGTCATCCTCTAGGATAAGATACTAAGACACCTTCACCAGCCGAGCATTGGTGGTTCAGTGGTAGAATTCTCGCCTGCCACGCGGGAGGCCCGGGTTCGATTCCCGGCCAATGCATAGTTTCACTTTTGTTCGGCCCTCCACTCCTGCTAGTTACCAGCTTTTTTTTTTTTTTTTTCCCTGCGCTCATTATCTCAGAAGCCCGAAGATTCAGTGTTTCTAAGCAAATATTGGCCTCCGGGCCGGAGTGAGGGTAAAAAAAAGAAAGTAGCTTTTCGTTTCACTTTTACATCAAAGAATAAGAAGGGATCTTTCTTTGCTTTTTGCCTTTTCTTCTTTTCCCTTTTTTGGTTGTTTGGGGACATCCTAGATAAGTGAGTAAAAAGGACGGGACAAAAGGCTAACGGCTGCTTGGAGATGCCGGGGATTGAACCCGGGACCTCACACATGCGAAGCGCGCGCTCTACCACTGAGCTACATCCCCCAGCCACGACGAGTGCCTCTATTATTGCTACTTATTGAGTTGCCTTAGCTTTGGTCAGCACTATGAAAATTTTGTTTGTTTTGATGGGTGTTTCTGCGATGTGTTGACTGCTTTTTTTTCTACCCCTTCAGATCCAGCTTTCTTTGTACGTAGAGACGCAACGCGACGAAGGAGCCAACTTCCCCAAGCTAAGCTCGCGTTCGGGCCGCGGGCTCCCGACACCGGCTCCTCAGCCGCCCAAGCCGGGGAGCCGGGGGCGGAACTTCCTGAACAGAGCTCGGCCTGGCTGGAGCACCCACTGCGCAGGCGCTGGAGAGCTTTGTGGTTTTTGAGGGACCACTAGGATTCCCACCCCATTCCAGACCCGGACATTGACCCCCGAATCCTGTCGCGACGTCCAGCATCTGCTCAGCGTGCGACGCGCTTTTTGAGCACCTGCCTGGGTCCCCGAGGAACCCCGGTTCCTAAGAGGTGCAAAATTCCGGGATTTATCTGAACACAGCGTTTTCACTACCGCAGGCTGGTTACCTCGGCGTTCGGATCCTACAATTTGTTCTTCCCCGGCGTCGCCTGGAGCCGAAGGACTGCCACACAGCCACCCTCTTCTCAGCTGAACCGGGAATCGCTGGTGATCTGGTCTGGGAGGAGAACGTGCCTGCGGCGGATTTTCACTTTGTTTGATCTTTACACCCAGGGGCTGCCTGACTGACAGGTTACTGTAGCAATGTTAATCACTCTACCTACGAGGTCCTTAACCTCTAATCACACCCAGACCCCAAGAACCTGAGTTTTAAACCCTGAGTCCGGTTCCCTAGGAGACTGCGTCTCCAGGTGGTTAGGGGCTGTGAGCAGGAGCTAACCTTCCATCCAGGGAAATGAGTTGTGTTAGACCCCTCTGAGAGTAGTAAAAGCTGATTCCACCTAGTGAAGCCCAGGCTGGGGAGGGATAGGGGAGGGGGATTAGAAGCCTCAGACATCGTGGTGTCTTCAGAGATCACTAGCTGGGTCCTAGTCCCTTCCAGGGCTTTTATGAGGCTGACAGGTGAAGGCCTAAAGTTTCCCCCTTCAGCTAGTAGACCGCACCATGCCCCACTCCACTCCCACTCCCTCGCTCCCCCACCAAAAACAAAAACAAAAAAAAAGGAAAAGAAAAAATAGCCTGCCAAAAGTCAGAGCAGAAATTTAAAAATCACTAATTCACATAATAAAATTCTAGATTAAAAATAAATAAATGAATGTTTACTAGTTTAAACAAATAATAGCTAGTAATCAGCTCTTGGTTTTAACTAAGACAAATCACACTAGATCAACCATAATACAGAATGTAAAAAAAAAAAATAGTGGATAGTTACTAAAGAGATCTGCTTTAAGCCTGAGAATGTTCTGGCTTTCCTTATAAAGGTACAATAATATGAACTTCTTAAACTGATTCAAAACTGGAAATTAAGGACAGTCATTTCTCTACCCCCCGCTTTAGAAAGGAAGCAGTTTTTCTTCTGGTGACTTTTAAGTTCTCTTTAGGATTTCCTTCCTCTTGCAATGGTTTGTTTCTTCATCACTTGAGGCCTTCCCTTTCAGTGGCTTCCTTCTGAAGCAATTAAGTTCTGACCTAAGTGCAAAGAGACACTCTTTTTAAATGTTCATTCCTCCATTTGCCCAAACTGAGACCTATGTCTGTCACCTGGTAAGGAAAATGAGATAGAATTCCAGAACCAACAAAAAAGGTGAAGTTGTGTCAGTGTTCTGCTTTAGTCCAAAGAAAGACTCAAACTTAATGGGTATTTTCACTACCAAAGATGAAAGACAAAACACAGGGCACATTGTTGGATTACAGAGTCTCATCTCAGGGGAACTCCTAGGATCACATTTATTCTGCATCCAAATAAAAGTGCCCCTAAGTGCTGAACAAACATCCCAAATTTATGGAACCTTAAAAAAATCTAGTTTGATGTGCTTTGTTTCCCACATCCCTATTCCCCATCTCTCTGTCACACCATCTCTCTCTCATGCCATCTTTCTCTCTCTCTCTCTCTCTCTCTCTCTCTCATACACACACACACACACACACACACACACACACACACACACACACACACCTTCACCAAGACCTACCTTAGGTCCTCTTTTGAAGCAGGTGACATTTATCTCTGACACGGTTTTCATATATGTTGTTTCAGTTCTTGGCACCCGTGATTCAGCAGGTGTTGAGTATCCTTTCCTCAGAGCTGGCTACAAATTAAGGTGTTATTTCCCAGTTGAAGCAGCGGTTTTTTACTCCTTCTTACACATTAGAACCACTGGGAAAACTCTTGAAGAATGCTGACATTTATCTGAGCCCAAATCCAGACCGATTAAATTAGATTTTCTAGGGGTGGGAATAGGCATGAGTATCTTTTTAAAAGAATATATTTAAGCCAGGCACCCGTGGCTCATGCCTATAATCCTAGCTACTCCGAAAGCTGGGATCTGAAAATCAGAGTTCAAAGCTAGCCTGGGCCACAAAGTCCATGAGACTCATCTCCAATAAACTACTCAGAAAAAACAGGAAGTAGCGCTGGTTGCTCAAGTGGTAGAGCAGTAGCCTTGAACACTGAGAGGCTCAGGGACAGAGCCTAGGTCTTGAGTTCAAGGACCCACAGGAAGGAAGGAAGGAAGGAAGGAAGGAAGGAAGGAAGGAAGGAAGATTCCATGTATAATGTGATGATTACTATAATCAAATTAATATATCAATCACAGCACAGGTTATGCATTACAGCCTCTCTAATAACTGAAAATTTGTGCTCATTGGCCACCATCTCTCCATTTTCCCTTATCAATATCTGTAAACTTTCAAATGACTCCAACATGCACAGGTTCTATGTCAACAAGAGATGCCTCTTTCTGGACCTGTGGTTCTCAACTTTGATGATGCACATTAGGAGCATTTAGAAATATAGTTTAAAAATTTTTAATGCATGGATCATATCCCCAGTGCACTGATTTAATGGGCCTGGCATGGAATGGCTTAGGCATGGGATTTTTGAAAGTCTTCCAGGTAAGAGAATCACTGAACTCAAGTGCATACTTTCTCAAGTTCTTCACTTGGTGTGTGAACAGTAAGGCTGCCATAATTCTGAAAGTGGAAGGCTCATTGCCCAGAGCCTACCACACTCAGGAATTAGTGTTGCTGGAGGATGAAAGAAGCTGACTCATTCCAAGTTCTCCTCCCTAATTTCCTTCATGTAATGTGAAAGCAGTGGAGGTCGGTGTTCAAGTGCTAGCAATGAGCATTTCCTATCCTCATAGTTTGTCTCCTCCACCCCACATTGGTATTATGTGATTGGAGGCTTTAAGTGAGGGTGACCCTGCTGATTTCCTGGCAGCTACACAGTCTCGGGAAGTAGCTAGAAGATGGGTAGGAGGAGTATGATCTGAACTTGGCACCTGGGAAAGCATAGTGCTTGTAATTTCCTGGATGAAAAAAGGATTGGATTGTTTTGCTTAATACCTTAAGGAACAAGTAGCTTTGTGAAATACATTATTTTGTTCCTTGGGGTCAAAACTATTAGTCATTCTTCATCACCACAGTTAATTATTATTAATAACAACCCAAGGGCAAAGAAAGCTATTGGTTACATGTAATTCAAAGAAAGTTAATAAACATTACTCTTTTCAATAAGTTTCCCAAAGTGAAAAATTACAGAGATCATAATTTGCATTTAGAATTACAAGTGTATATTTTACAATAAGTTACTGTGAGAGTTGTGAATTTTATAATTTAGCTTCTGGTTACATCATTAAAGCAAAAGGAAGGACTTTGTAGTACTGGGCTTTGAACTCAGAGATTCCAGCTTGTGCTCAACTGCTTGGTCAACACCCTTAGCATGATAGGAGGTATATATTGAGGCAAAAGAAACAAAGTTACAGAAAGCTCATACATCTTAAAACTATCAATTGTCTTTTAAAGGAAATGGGAGGAAAAGCAATAGTTATCTTTATGGGGTATAAAAGAACTTTCCAGATATAGGTACTCTGCTGACCCATAAGGGTTCTTGAAGTCTTGTAGCATTGCTCCATTTCCAACAGCTGGAATTTGGATGCATACTGTCTATAGTGGTCTCTGATAAAGTCTTTTTTTTAAATTTAATTTTATTGTTCAGGTGGTGTTCAGTGGGACATACATAAGGTAGTGAGTACATTTCTTGTTGTACTTGTTACCCCCTTCCTCTCTCATTTTTCTCCCACCTTCCCTACCCCCTCAGATAAAGTCTTATTTTGACAGTGAGCTTACACTATTCTATGTCAATTTTCCCATAGCACATAGTTCTGAGCAGGTGCATAACCTAAGCCAGCTTACAATTTAATGTGGAAGATTGGTAAAGGGAACATATACTTCCAGGAGTCTACCAGTGTTATGAAGATACTTAAAAAAACCTGAATTGTGTGAGGAAACCCACGTTATTGTGACTAGAATGCATATCATGGAAGTTCTACTTTGATAAAGTAATAAAAAGGGACTATGTATGACATTGGTATGTGACACTGATGTATGATTACTCATGCAGATGGTTACACACAGATATGAAAAAGTAAAAAAGTTTTCACCGTAATGAGAAAGTAAGGGATGAAGGACCATGAATGGGGGGGAAGCAAAGGAGCAAATCATTAGAGAAGAGATAGCAGGCTGCTTTTAAGAAGGCTCTAACAGCCATGATCAGAGATGAGAAGACCTAATTACACCTACGTTACTAAACAAAGCCCTGGGCACCACCAATGTTAATAGAACACAACAAATTGTGTAAAAGAACTTTGCATGGAGTGGTAAAGGAAGAAACAAATACTCAAGACCATTGTAACTTGCCTGAGTTTATACATATAAAGTTGAAATGATACAACCTTAAGGCTATATAATTAGTGTATGTATGCAGAAATAGTTGCTAAATTTGTGCTAAACACTACTACTGGTCTCAACGTTTTTTCTCTATGATAATGTATCTCCTCACTTTTAGCTTGTGACCACACTTGAGGAGAAAGAAGCGTATGTCTTCCCTTAATGATAGACTTTCCTAGAAGATGATCATCATTGTCCCTCCATCCTCATTCTCAGTCTTATGGATAACTCCAAAGTAAGGCTTGTAGCATGAAGAGGAAAGCTTTATCTGAGCTCGTGAAAGCGGCTTGAGTCCTAAATAGCTATGGAGTCATCATGCTTACACCTGTCTATATCCAGACTGTACGGGAGAGAAAGAAGCTTCACCCTTAAGCCATTTTATTTAGGACCCTTATTTCCCATAAAATCACATAATTTTTCACTCATAAAAGAAATGCTTTTCGTGCTGAGAATATGGCCTAGAGGCAAGAGTGCTTGCCTCATATACGTGAAGCCCTGGGTTCCATTCCCCAGCACCACATGTATAGAAAACAGCCAGAAGTGGCACTGTGGCTCAAGTGGCAGAGTGGTAGCCTGGAGCAAAAAGAAGCCAGGGACAGTGCTCAGGCCCTGAGTCCAAGCTCCAGGACTGGCAAAAAAAAAAAAAGAAAAAAGAAAAAAAAAAAAGGAATGCTTTTCATGGTTCTCTCTGGTACAAAACTAAGTATATAGTCATGTGGCTCCTGTGATTTTAACAGTTGTGTCTCCCCTCACCACACCCCAGGAAATATTTATACTTTATGTTTCTTGCCAAATTATTCACAACAACAAAAAAGAATCAACTTAAATGTATACCAGTGGATAAAGACATAAGAAACATAGCATATATATATAATGAAGAGAGAGAGAGAAATCACTATCCATTGTTAAAACACAGATGAACCTGAAAGACATTATGAGAAGTAAGCCAAGCACAAATAATGAACAATTTTGCTTACATGTAGAATCCTAAAAAAGCTGAATTTATAGAAGCAGATGAGGGAGTAGTGGTTTGTAGCAGCTGTGTCCATGGTGGTGAAGGAAGAAATTTTGGTCAGAATAAAACATTTCAGTTTTTCAGGATGGTAAGAATAATTAATAATGTGCTGTGTACTTGAATATATGTAAGAAAAAAGATGTTATATTTTGTCACAAGAAGCATGTATATTTTAAATAATGGGTATGTTAATTTGTTGACCATTTTTGTGTGTGTATATGTTGGTATTGGTGCTTGAATTCAGGGCCTGGGAGCTGTCTCTTAGGATTTTTGCTCAAGGTTAGTACTCCACCACTTGAGCTCAACTTTACTTATAGCTTTTTAGTTGCTAATTAGAGACTAGAGTCTTATGGACAGGTGTGAGCCACAAGCACTAAAACAGCATGTCTTGATGAGAAACAATGTCAATTTTATGACACAAGGGGTGGTGGCCCTAGGCATTGCCAATATTGCCAACAAGGTTGATTACAGACAACTGATTGGAAGCCAGAGATTTTACTTTTCCTTTAATTCTAGGTTATAGAACTTTGTGGCTTCCTTATCTTCAAAACGGAAAGAAATGTAAAGGCAGTTACATCATAATGAAATGTTCTTTCTCAGTATTTACTATACTATCCTACATATTTGCAAGTGGCCAGAGATCAATGAAGAGGTGATTATCATAATGTTGCTTCTGCATTCAAAAGTTTAACTCCCTTTGTACTCCCTTTGTTTGCCTCTAATTTTAAGCTTCTTGTCATTATAAAGCAAATTCTTTGAAAGTGGGAAATGGGTTATAAATATTCAAATATTCAAAAGTATTCATTGTCACTCTTTCTGTTGATGTTTATTATTCAATGTGTAAGGATTGAATGCCAAGGATACTCTAATGAATAGCACATAGCATCATGTAGCATGTGTTTTCAAGAATATTTTAAGTTATTGAAGGCTTTATAAAACCCATAAATAATTTCAATGAAAATAATGACATAAAAGTAGACAAGAGTAAATACTATACCCACAGACAACGTTTTTGAACAGCTTGAAATACATGTCTGGTTCATCTTGATCAGAAAACACGGTTAGATTGGGTTGAAGGATTGTCTTAGTGGGAGCTAGAAGTCAGGGGATCAATATCAATGTTGGTTTTATTTTATTTTGTATTTTTTACGGACTTTATTTATAAATACTTCTTACTTATCTTTAAGTAGTTCTACAAAGAGATTCCAATTCAACATGTCAGTTTCTTGTCACTCATTAAAAATGCCACTTAAGTATTTTCCATTTAACATATCAAAAGGCAGAAACCATAACAAAAATGCTACTGAACTTTATAGCATTAAGTATTCTGTGGAATCCCGGGAGAAAATGTCATAGTTCAACAAAATTACACATATATGTAATATATATGTGATTATATATGTATCTATCATATCTATCTACTTTAAGAATGTTGTACAGATTTACTAATGTAAAACACCTATAATGCCCACCTCCTAAAGGCTAGTTGATATAGGAAATATTGTTACTTGGACTTATGAGAAGAGGTGGTGAGTAAGGTAAACTGAGTGTTCTGGCTTGATCAAGATGGTAGGATGTCATTTCAGGAAACATCCAGCAATAGGAGAGTGAGGTCTTCTGTTAGTGTTTTCTTATTGGTTAATTGTTACTTTATCATGATGAACTATTCTTTCTTCTTCTTCTTCTTTTTTTTTTTTTTTTTTTTGTCGGTCCTGGGGCTTGAACTCTGGCCCTGGGCACTATCCCTGAGCTCTTCAGCTCAAGGCTGGTGCTCTACCACTTGAACCACAGTGCCACTTCCAATTTTCTGATAGTTAATCAGGCATAAGAGTCTCATGGACTTTCCTGCCAAGGCTGGCTTTGACCCGTGATCCTCAGATTTCAGCCTCCTGAGTTGCTGGTATTACAGGCATGAACCACAAGCACCCTGCTGAAAAACTATTCTATTCTTTAGCCTACTTAATTATATTTCATAGTTCAGGAGTACAGGCCAAGGACAAATGTATATAGAATTCAAATCAAGGAAATTATTTTCATTTCCAAATCACTTTGCACTTTGAAAAACAACAACCTTCTTCATCTCCTCCTCATAGAAATCTGCATATGCTTTCTTTCTTAATGTACTTAATGAAAACCATAAGCTCCAGAGAGTCAAGAAATGCTCCAATCATGTATAGCTACAGACAATTGGTCAGAAGATCCTTAAACTGAGCTGTTGTCAACACTGGAAACCACACTATTCATTATCCTTAACACTTACATCTTTCCTGGCTGCTGGAGAAATGGACAGCCTTCCAGTAACCTGGTTAATTTGGGGGTTTGTATGGTCCAAGCTGGTTGGTCTCAAGCTTGTGACATTCCTGCCTCAGCCTCCTGAATGCTGGAATTATAGGCATGCACCATCACACTTTGCTGAGAGTTTTATAGATGCTCATTAGTTCCATGTTCATTTTTGCAACTTGGAATGCATTCACGTCTCCCATGGGAAAGCTTAGGTAGATAGTTGTTAAATGATGGTTTTGAAGACATGAATAGAGGAGATACACATGCACATGCACACAGAAAGTTACAGACTTAGATAAGAATGTTTAGGGAGAAATAGAGAAAAGACACAAAGTAACTGAAGAGCTGGCTGTTAGTATGTCATGTCAATAATGTTATCAACTTGGGAGGATGTAATTGGGCAGATTTTGGTTCCAAACCATTTTAGGCTAAAACTAACCAATAGAAAATAGTGCTGGAGGGGCTGGGGATATAGCCTAGTGGCAAGAGTGCCTGCCTCGGATACACGAGGCCCTAGGTTCGATTCCCCAGCACCACATATACAGAAAACGGCCAGAAGCGGCGCTGTGGCTCAAGTGGCAGAGTGCTAGCCTTGAGCGGGAAGAAGCCAGGGACAGTGCTCAGGCCCTGAGTTCAAGGCCCAGGACTGGCCAAAAAAAAAAAAAAAGAAAAAAAAAAAAAAAGAAAATAGTGCTGGAGGCATAGTTGCATGGTAAAGCATCTGCATGGTTCAGATTTCTAACTCCAGTAATCCCCACACCTAAGAAAACATGGCTCATGGTCGGCTTTGAGTAATTAACACATTTAAAGACCAAAATAGGAGTCTAGATAGGCAGAAAATCAGAAGAAGTTTTCAGAGATCCCAATGGGAAAAGAAGGCTCAAAGAGGGGGGTTAAGTGATGGAAATATGGCGATGAAAGTGTGTTTGCCAGGAATAAATGAAATATTGAGTTTGGTCCCTAGCTTTAGAAGAGAAAAATATGGAAAGAGGTTAACTTTGAAGACTGGCACCTCAGAAGTTAGATGAGATGCTCAGGATTTAACATTTCTTTTAGGTTTCAGAAACTGAAGATCACTGATTACCTTTAATAACAGTTATTTCACTACACATTGAATGTTAATTCTCTTAATAAATGCTATTAAATTTACAGTAATTCTCTCTGGGAAGTTTTCATGTCTTTCTTATTGAAAAAGCTATTTCATGCTCTTTACCTTTTAATAGCTACCTTAAAGAAGCTATTTCCTTTAAAGCAAATTCATCTGGAAACTAGTGAGATCTAAGAAATTAAGGAAAGACAAAAGACACAAATACCTTTAAATCACCAGAAGATTCACAAATAGAAAAGATTCACTTTCTTCATTTCCTGGGTCCCCAAATAATACATTTATTCATTTACTCAATGATCAGGTATCTACTGGGCACCTACCATGTGCTAGACACTGTACTTGGAGCTAGTAATAAGCTCCAAGTAACAAAGTTAGGGCTGTCCCTGCCCTGGCTGTGATTGGAGTCCAGGAAGCTGGCAGCCAATCATAATGAACTTACCAATAGTATGAGAGGAGTTGTACTAGAGAAATACAAGAGCTTCACGGGAGCACACAGGAAGAACACTCTATACACATCTAGGGGATCTGGGATGTTTCTGAGGAACTGCTAGGAGGAGCAGCAGTTAGGTCCTGAGGATGAATATGAAGAAGTGAGGTAATGAAGAGCATGTTAGGGCTAGGAAATGGGGCTTAGCGGTAGATTTGGAACAAATAGTTCAAAGAATTTAAGAAAAGTGTATCAAATTGTGCATTTTCTTTTGTGTTGCAGATAACAAAAAAAAAGAGATGTTCCATTTTCTAGCATCATTAAGAAAGAACTTGGTAAGTGTGTTCACACAATAGCTTCTAAAGGTTAGGCTGGCACATGCTGAAGTAGCACTTTAAAGTCAGAGTTTTATAGTGAAAAGATTGCTGAACTAGGAGTACAGAAGACCTAGCTTGCAGTCTGATTGTCCAATTATCATTTAGTGTTTGGGGAAAGACATTTAACCTACTCTATCCCACCTTTGCTTCTGTAGGAGAGGGGTGATTTTTATGGTTCTCAAACCTCTCCAAGGTTTCTGTGAGGGTTCAGTAAGAACATGTTTAGGAAACTCCTGCAGTCTGTTAAATGAGCATATGAACTATTGGATGAGGAGACTCAATGTAGCTCTAGTGAAATTTTTGGTTGTTGTTGTTCCTTGTTTGGTAGCACTGTGGCTGGAATTTAGAGCCTTAGGCTTGCTAGACAGGTGCTCTACCCTTTGAACCTGCTCCCAGCCTTTCTAGTGAAGACTTCTTGTTTTTTTTCATTTTTTATTTTTTTCAAATTTTTATTATCAAACTGATGTACAGAGAGGTTACAGTTTCATATGTTAGGCATTGGATACATTTCTTGTACTGTTTGTTACCTCAAACTCATTCCCCCCTCTCTCCTACCCCTTTTCCTTTCCCCCCATGAGGTGTTCAGTTCACTTACACCAAACAGTTTTGCAAGTATTGCTTTTGTAGTTGTTTGTCTTTTTTTACCCAGTGTCTCTCAATTTTGGTATTCCCTTTCAATTTCCTAGTTCTAATACCAGTATAGATGGTTTCCAATATACTCAGATAAGATTACAGAGATAGTGTAGATACAACCACAGGAAGGTGATACAAGAACATCATCAAGAGTAGAAGCTACAGATACACATGGGACGTTGAAAGTAGTTACAACTGTGATATAACAATCATTTCCATAACATGGAGTTCATTTCACTTAGCATCATCTTATGTGATAATAAGTGTATGGCTATTGGGCTCTTGTGATCCTCTGCTGTGACTTGCCTAAACTTGTGCTAATTATTCCCAATAAGGGAGACCATAGAGTCCATGTTTCTTTGGGTCTGGCTCACTTCACTTAGTATAATTTTTTCCAAGTCCTTCCAGTTCCTTACAAATGGGGCAATGTCATTCTTTCTGATAGAGGCATAAAATTCCATTGTGTATATGTACCACTTTTTCCTGATCCATTAATCTACTGAGGGGCATCTGGGTTGGTTCCAGATTCTAGCTATGACAAATTGCGCTGCGATGAACATTGTTGTGCTGGTGGCTTTACTGTGATTTTGTTTGTGGTTTTTTGGATAAATACCCAAAAGTGGGGTTGCTGGGTCATAGGGGAGTTCTACATTTAGCCTTCTGAGGAATCTCCATACTGCTTGCCAGAGTGGCTGAACCCGTTTACATTCCCACCAACAATGAAGTAGGGTTCCCTTTTGGCCACATCCCCCCCAACAATTGTTATTGTTAGTATTCTTGATATATGACATTCTTACTGGAGTGAGATGGAATCTCAATGTTGTTTTGATTTGCATTTCTTTTATGGCCAGTGATATAGAGCACTTTTTCATATGTCTCTTGGCCATTCTCATTTCCTCATCAGAGAAGTCTCTTTGTAAGTCTTTAGCCCACTTGATGAGAGGGCTATTGGTTCTTTGCAGTTTTGTTTTGGAGGAAGGTAATTTTTTTAGTTCTGCATATTTATTAGATATGAGGCCTTTGTCCGTTGAATGGCCGGTAAAGATCTCTCACTCTGTGGGTTTTATGTTTATCTTGCGAGCTATGTCCTTTGCCGTGCAGAAGCTCTGCAGTTTGATGCAGTCCCATTTGTCCAACCTTTCTTTGATTTGTAGCCTTTTTGAGTCTTTGTTAAGGAAGTTCCATCCTGCGCCAAGGAGCCCAAGTGTTTCTCCTACTCCTTCCTTTAGTGTTTTCAGGGTGTCTGTTTTGATTTCGAGGTCTTTAATCCATTTGGAATTGATTTTGGTGCAGGGTGATATATAAGGATCTAGTTTTAGTTTGTTGCGTGTATTGAACCAGTTTTGCCAGCACCATTTGTTAAAGAGGCTATCTTTCTTCCAAACTATTGTTTTAGCTCCTTTATCAAAGATCAAGTAGGCATAGTTCTATGGGTTCATTTCTGGGTCTTCAATTCTGTTCCATTGGTCTTCACGCCTGTTCTGGTGCTAATACCAAGCTGTTTTTATTACTATAGCTTTATAATACAGCTTGAAGTTGGGTATTGTAATTCCTCCAGCACTGTTCTTTCTGCTTAGGATTGTTTTTTTCTATTCTAGGTCTTTTATTGTTCCATGTAAATTACTCGATTGCTTCCTCTATTTCATTAAAAAATGGTGTTGGGATATTAATGGGTACTGCATTGAATTTGTAGATAGCCTTGGGCAATATTGCCATTTTGATTATATTAATCCTCCCAATCCAGGAGCATGGGAGATTTTTCCATTTCCTTAGTTCTGACTTAATTTTGTTTTTCAAGCTTTTAAAGTTCTCATCAAAGAGGTCGTTCACGTCTTTGGTTAAGGTTATTCTTAGGCATTTTATGTTTTTGGGGGCTATTGCAAAAGGAGTTGCTTTCCTGATTTCAGCCTCAGTCTTCGGGTCGTTAGCATAGAGAAAGGCTGTTGATTTTTGAGGGTTTATTTTATATCCTGCAACTTTGCCAAAGTTTTGGATCAGCTCTAGTAGCTTGGGGGTAGAGTCTATGGGGTTCTTTAGGTATAGGATTATGTCATCTGTGAAGAGAGAAAGTTTAACTTCATCTTTTCCTATTTGGATCCCCTTTATATTTTCTTCTTGCCTAATTGCTATCACTAGGATTTCTAGTAATATGTTGAAGAGCAGGGGAGAGAGTGGACATCCCAGCCTTGTTCCTGATTTTAAAGGGAATGGCTTTAGTTTTCCACCATTTAGAGTTATGCTTGCTGTTGTTTTGTCATAAACTGCCTTGATTATATTCAGGAATGTTCCTTGGAATCCCAGTTTTTCCAGGGCTTTTAGCATAAATGGGTGCTGGATTTTATCGAATACTTTTTCCGCATCCAGAGATAAAACCATGTGGTTCTTTACCTTGCTCTGGTTGATGTGGTGGATTACATTAATTGACTTGTGTATATTAAACCAACTTTGCATCCCTGGGATGAATCCAGTTTGATCGTGGTGCATGATTTTTTTGATGACCTGTTGAAGTTGATTGGCCAGAATTTTATTGAGAATTTTTGCATCAATGTTCATGAGGGAAATCGGTCTATAGTTCTCCTTCCATGATGAGTCCCTGCCTGGTATTGGGATGAGGGTCAAACTGGCTTCATAGAATGTGTCTAGTAGTGAACGTTCTCTTTCAATTTCATTGAGGAGTTTGAGAAATATTGGTGTGAGTTCTGTTTTGAAGGCCTTGTAGATTTCTGCAGTGAATCCGTCTGGACCTGGGCTTTTCTTGGATGGGAGATCATTTATTGCTGTTTCTACAAGCACCTGTGAGCACTGTTTAAGACCCAAAGCAGCCCTTACCAAGCACTGTTGTTTAAATCTTATATGTTCACAATTATATACAGATACCTTGTATACCTGTCTATAAAATTAGATTTGGTGTTCCTAAAGAATACAATTTCAATATAACAACCAATCCTGGGCCCTGTAATCAGTAGTTACTTATTTACTGTTACAACCCTATGAGCAATTCTTGTTCTTATATTAAGCTCTTTTAGGACTAGCTTCCTCTATGAACCCCTTTGATTCACTTGGATTAAGCAGAGATACCCTCTATCCAATAACCAGGAGTCAATGGAACCTGGAGGTCCTGGCAGTGAGTCAGGAGGGAAAGTTAGAGGTAGTAAAGAGAATAGAGTAAAATGTATTGGGGGGGGTGTGATGATTTTGGTTTAGTTTCAGTGATGTGGAAATGTGGAGAAGAGTAGAATCAGTAGAAAGAACAAGGTTAAAATGATAGACAATGGAGAGTTAGCAGAAAAGAGTGGAGGTGTTATTCATAGGAAAGTAATTTTTAAAGAAAGAGAACGCAAAGAGAGAAATAAAGAGAAAATACTGGAAGACAGATGCACAAAACAGAGAAAATTTATTTTAAAAAATAAAATAAAAAATAAAAAGGAAAAAAAAAACAGAAAAACGAACAACCAAAAAAAAAAAAAAAAAAAAACACCTTGATAAAACAAGCAGGTAAAAATGGAAAATAAGAAAACCAACGATGTTTCAGAAGTGAAAAAAATCAAAAAAAATTTTTTTTAAAGGTTAAAAAATGTTTGAAAAAAAAAAAAAGTGGAGTCCTTCTTGTTGGGTGGTCTTTCCCCAGTCTCTGGTTTCCTTTCGATGGTCTGCAGTCTATTTTTCTGATTGGCTGGTTTGACTTACTATCAGTTTGCAGGGGGTGGATCTGTTCTGACACTTCTCCTCTGTTGGTGCAATCCTGGGTCTCTGTGGTTCTCACAGCTTGCAAGTAGGCCTTGGGCATCCTCTGTAGATGGGAACGTGAACAGTCTTGGGAACCGTGTCTTCTCTGTCTGCTGTGGGGCTGCTTCCTTTAATGCCTGGCTTTGAATAGGTGGTGTACTCAGCAGGGCGGGGCGCCTCTGGCCTTGTTTACCCAGCTGAGAGTTGCTTGCCTGGGGGAGGTTCCTCCCTACTGGGCGGGGAGGCCGCCTGGCAGAGCTGGCTATGGAATTCAGCTTTGCTTCGGGCTGGGAATTGGCTTTCTGTGTGACAGGACCATTTATCTGTCTCAGGAACTGTTTGTTCCCCCGTCTGGTGTTTCAGTGCCACCGGTAGCTGCTCGCTGCTTTCGCTTTAAATTTAGAAATTCCGGCAGGCAGTGCGGGGCACCTCTGGCTAAGCCACGGCCCAGGACGAGCCTCCTGCCTGGGCAGGGGGCGTTCTCCTGGGCGGAGCTGGCTCTCACTGGTCAGTCCCTCTTGCCCTTTTCAAAGATGGCTCCTTTGTCCTTGCTTTCCCAAGGCCTGCTTTAGTTCCAGTCTGGTCTGACCCTATGCCAGTGTCAAAGATGGCACTTTGCTCTAGAGGTAGGGGAAGGGCTACCTTCCAGAAGCTACTCTGTGGGTGCGAGTGAGAATATCTTTCGTGGGGTACTCACGCTTTCTCAGCAATTTCAGCCCGTTCGTGCTCAGCCACCACCTGGAGGATTTCTCCCTGGTCTACGCTGTGTGCTTTAGCCGCGCGGCGTGCGGGTCGTTGTGCCAGGTGCTGTGCCGGCGCCGGCACTGGCACGGTGGTGGGATGCTGCCCGGAGCTCAAATCTGTGTTTTCAGATGAGCAAAGTCAATTTTTCCTTCCTGGCCAGAATCCCTGTGCTGTTAGAACTTCCTCTGGCTGTCTTTCTAGGAGTAAAAGTTTCTATGGGGTGATAAAACTGCGATGTCGGAGGGAGCTAAGCTAGTGCTCTGCAGCTCCTCTGCCATCTTCCAAGACTTCTTTTTTTTTTTTAAAAAATATTCTTTTATTTTCTGAACTTCAAAAAATTATACAATTAGGGCTGGGTATATGGCCTAGTGGCAAGAGAGCTTGCCTTGTATACATGAGGCCCTGGGTTCGATTCCCCAACACAAAACGGCCAGAAGTGGCACTGTGTCTCAAGTGGCAGAGTGCTAGCCTTGAGCAAAAGGAAGCCAGGGACAGTGCTCAGGCCCTGAGTCCAAGGCCCAGGACTGGCCAAAAAAAAAAATAATAAAAAATAAAAAAAAATTATATAATTAAATGAGGGTGTAAAATATCAGAAGTTATGTAGTCACTGCCTTATTATGTAACTGTACCCTTTTTGCACAACACCTTGTCAATAAAATTTAATTAATAAAAAAATTAAAAAATTAAAAAAATAAAGATTACTGTAAAAAAAATTATACAAGGGAGTTCCAATTTAACATGTCCATCTAAGTGTTCACTGTTTCTTAATCAGAGTTACCCCATCGTTCTCCCCAATTCCACAATCCCCTTTTCCAGACCCATTTCCCATTTCCCACTTCTTTTATCACATATTTACATTGTTTTCTGGCTACATTTGTCACCTGGTTCCTTTTTCTATTTATTCTTTTCTTTTCTTTTTTTCTTTTGCTCGTCCTGGGTCTTGAACTCAGGGCCTGGGAGCTGTCCTTGAGCATTTGTGCTCAAGGATAGTGCTCCACCACTTGAGCCACAGCTCCACTTCCAGAATTTTTTTTTTTTTTGGTGACTAATTGTAGATGACAATCTCACAGACTTTCCTGCCTGGGGTGGCTTTGAACCTCAGTCCTCAGATCTCAGCCTCCTTATTAGCTAGGATTAAAGGAGTGAGCCACTGGTGCCCTATTTCATTCATCCACGATAGCAGTCCAGTATACTTCATTACATCTTGTTCCTACTTCTTGATATTCATTTAGTTAAATTGTTTTGTTAATTGTTTGAAAGGTTTACTCCACGGAGTTTCAATCCTGGATATACTATAGTCAACTCAATTGTATATATAAGCATATGCCCTTATGTGTGTTTACATGGGAGATTGTATTTTTGGGTTTAAGATCCATATGTAAAAGGAAAGATGTAGCTTTGTCCTTTGGGGTTTGACCTACTAAATCAAGATTTCTTGATTTTGGTCCTTATTTTATTGGTAATTCATAGAGTTAGAATGTGATTAAATAATAGTTTCTATAGGTAGATATTTCTTTATTCATTATTGTGAATGTTTGTAGAATTTCTTTGGTTTGTTGTTGTTTTAAGTATATGTTGCTGATGTATTAAAAATTATTCCTTTTTTTGTATGTTGATTGTGTGAAAGTGATTGTGCTGAAAGTGAAGTCTAAAAGTATAGTGGACTCCTTAGAGTCTTTGACATATAGGATCATATTTTCTGCAGATATGGATAATTTGACTTCATTTCCTATCTCTTTTATTTCTTTCTTTTGCCTTATTTCTCTGCCTAAAAACTTAAACACTATGTTGAATAAGAGTGGTGATAGTGGACACTCTTGTCTTGTTTCTTTAAGAGGAATTCTTCATTCATTATAATGTTGCTTGTAGGACCACCACACCCAGCCCTGTTTATGTTCAGGTCTGAATCTTGTTTTCCTACTGTAATCTGGTCTTCTTCTCATGAAGGTGCTATTGGACTGTATTACATACTTTAAATGAGTGAGTTGTAGTGTATGGATCCTACTTCACCAGTTTTTAATTTCAAAGACAATCAATGTGTGTAGAATCTACCCATGAAAACAATTTCAATGTTCTTGGTCAACAAGGAAATCTGACCCCAGTTAATCTGGCCATCATTAAGAAAACAATCAATGCTTGCAAGGAAGCTGAGAAAATGGGAACTCATTCTCTGCTGTTGGGATTGTAAATTGGGCCACTCTCTGTGGAAATCATTCAGGATGCTCCTCCAAAAGTGAAAACAGAACTCCCATATTATCTAGCTTTACCATTGTGGAGAAAAACTTCAAAGAATCAGGCAGGTTAATGCAGCAATACCTGCATTGTCATATTTATAGTTACCCTAGTTACAATAGACAAATTATAGAATCGGCATGGGAACCACCAAATAGATAAAGAAAATAGTGTATGTACACAATAGGGTTGACTCCATTATTAAGAGTAAAATTATGTCATTTGTTTGGAAAATGAACCTTCATGTTAATAAAACAAACCAGTCCCAGAAAGACAACTGTCCCATGGTTTTTCTCCTTTGGGGAAATTAAAAAAGAAGTAAAATCAAGGTTGTGAAAATGGAGGTGAAGTCCTAGAGAGAGAGTCTGAGAGAAGTGGGAGGAAAAGGGAAATGAGAAGCCAGAGGGGAAGAAGAGAAAGTAATGTATTCTAATTGTATTGTATACATGTTGGAAATGATATAATGAACCCCTTTATTTTGCACAGCTAGTAAGACCCAATAAAATATAATAGATAACTCAATGATTTTTAAAAATATATCATGAAACTACCATATTTACATTTCAGATCTAATGGATTCAATAAAATTGTGGGAAAGTGATGGAGGAGATGAGATTAATCAGATTCATTGTATACATATATGAAACCCCCCTGGTACATTGAAAACTGTTTTATGGAAGCTGAGGATGCTGTGTGGTCAATTTCCTACCCCCACAACAAGAAGGAAGACAAATGATTGCAGGTACCTTGCTCATCTGTTTTCCAAGCAGTAGTTACTTCTTGCTAAACATATTTCCTCTACTTCCTAGAAAAGGTCAGGTGACATTGTGGAGAAAATATTATAGTTGCTCTGAGGCATGTGGCAAGCCTTGCCCTCAGCTTTCTAGCCTGTGGATCAGAAAGGGTTACTATGTGGAAAGAATCACGATTAAGCTAATCAGGAGGTTCTGCAGCTCCTCCTAAGGCTTATTTTCTAATTTGAAGGTCTTTCTCTCATCTTAAGAATTCAGGATCAATGCAGCTTCCTACAATCTCTGGACAGAGCATGTCTTTCAATAGCTTATTGACATTTCAGTTTGTCAGCTTTCGTAACTCCATTGTTGACTCAGTTCTATCTGTTTAATTAGAGAGGAAAGACTGTTGAACAAAAACACTTAATTGTTCCCATAAAGGGGAAAGGTGTGAGTCAGTTAGAATGGAGGCTTTGAAGAATTATTTCTCTTTCTAGACTGCTTCTTTAGATATTTTGCAAAATGGTTTTCCTATACTGAGGGGATAAAAATATTCAGGAGACAGTACATTGGGGAAATTAAGTAAATTTCTGCTCTACTTGCTACAGTGCTTCTTATTTAATTTTCAGTGTTGTAAATTTCTTAAGCACTGTATTTAATATAGATATGAGTGTTTGGCATGAGGCTGCCACACACACACACACACACACACACACGCACACACACACACCCCACACCTAACTCTTCTGTCTCTTCTCTTAGCACTGATCAGTACTATAGATAGAAATCATACCAGTAATCACAGTAATCATTTGATTTTGAACTGGGTGAGATGATACACACTTGTAATCCCAGCAGTTAGGAGAACCATGAGTTCAAGGTTATCTACAAAGTGAGTTCCAGTCCTGCCTGGGCTATAAAGCAAGATCCTGTCTCAAAAAAACTTTAAAATATTAATAATTAAACATACTTGAGTTTGATTATGAGAATGAAAAACAACAAGAACAGACATTCCCACAATTTTCCTTTTTCAGACAACTCATTCTGTTGCCTACATTGCTTAGGTCAAACTCACAGTTTTGCCTTAGCCTCCTTAGTGGCTGTAACTACAGGCAAATGATAGCCTGGCTATCCATGAATTCTTTTTTAATTTTTTATTTGCCAGTCCTGTGGCTTGGGACTCCAGACTTGAGCACTGTCCCTGGTTTCTTTTTGCTTGAGGCTAGCACTTTACCTTGTCAGCCACGGCACCATTTCTGGCTTTTTCTGATTATGTAGTGCCAACAAATTGAACCCAGGGCTTCATGCATGCTAGGCAATCACTCTACCACTAAGCCATATTCCCACCACCACCCCTCCACCCCTGAACTCTTAAGGAGAATTTAAACCAGTCTTTCTTCCCTTTTATAGATAAAAAAAAAAAAAAACTAAGGCCCACAAAGTTTGTAACTGAACTAGGTCATATTTTCCCATCTACTTCAATGTAGGTGATAGCACTGTTAAAGGACATTATCGTAAATTAAAGGTTACCTTTCAAATATGATGTTCAGGGCAATGCTCTAAATTTCTGATAAAATGAGTTATAACTTCTATTAGCAAACAAATATTTTATTTTCAAAATCATGACATTAAAGGGAGCAGAATCAGTTTTATTTTAACATTGGTTCTTTTCCATGCTGTTGAAATAAAAGTATAACTTGCATTCTAATTCAAAATCTAACATGAAATGGATTGCAACACTGCATGTAGCCAGGAAAAATCACAGGAGAATCCTTAAATACCTCCTATTATGCATTTTTTTGTGATACAAATTGAAACACAACAAGATGTAAAAATTTTAGGGCAATAAAATTAATAAAACTTCAAGAGAATGGATATAAATCACAATAGTAAATAAAATGTTGTGTTATCTTATTGATTGATTGGTGTTGGTGGAGTTTGACCTTGGGGGCTTGACACTTTACCAATACTAGTTCAATTTTGACTCTATTTTTCAGGCAGAGTTTGTCATTTTTGCCTTTGCTTGCCCTGAGTCTCCTACCTCTACTTCCTAAGTAGCTAGGATGACAGAATGTTCTACAATTTCTAGCTTTTTTTGTCTGATATATTGTGTTTGTTTTTGGTTTGTTTGATTCTTTGGAGACTAGCAGTCTTTGAACTTGTGATTCTACTGCCTCAGCATCCTGGGTGTAATTAGAGTTCTGGAGGATAATTCCTGGCTTAAAATTAATTTTGTATGATTTCCTAAAAACTTCTTCCCCCAACTGATATCTCAGAGATCAAAATCAGGGCCTTGAACATTTAGACACGTATTCTACCACTAAGCGGTATCAGCAACCATTGATATATATGAATTTATTGTATATATTTATTAAGTAGTTGTTCAAAGGCATTTCAATTCAACATGTCAATGTATGTGTACAAGGCATCTTGATCAATGTCACCTCTTCTATCATTCTTCTCCCATTAATCTCATGTATACATAAATATTATGCTGAATTCATCTACCATTCCTCTCTCTATTTGTCTATCCCTACCCCTTGTAACCTGTCCCTCCTGACAAAACATATTTTCTGCTTCCTGGTATTTATTTTGTTAAATTGTAAGAGTGTTGTTCAAAGGTGTTATACCATTAGAGCCTTCCTCCATATATACCAATCTTTAGTCAATTTCTTTATGAATGTATGCATATGGTTCTGTATATGTCTTCAGATATGTTTATAATTTAGATGAAACTTCCACATGAAAGAAAGCTTGAGCCATAGGCTCTCTGACCCCAGCCACTGCAAGTCATATCTCAAAGTTGGTTCTATCCTTCTCAGTAGACAAATAGTGTCACTTTAGTATAAGTAATTTCAGATTATGAATGCTTTCCAAATCTCAGAGAGCTCTAACTAGGAACATTGTTCAAACCATTGCTGACATTGCCACATACCAGTGATGCTGTGGGCTAAAACTTGTGACTCCATAGTGTTGCCCTTGTTTGTGTGTCTCAAAGCAGCCTCTAGTTCCTGGAACTACTCTGTCATCACAAGTTGAAAAATTTTTGGTTGTCATCAACTACATCACCAACTTAACTCTCAGTGTTCCCAGTCTTTCCAGGGACCCAATTCACCTTTTTCTGTATGGGTTTCCATGCTGACATTTAGAAAAACAACAGTCGCTCAACTCATAAAGCTCTTTCTCTATGTTCTGTACTGATTTTAATATCAACTTTCTTCTAAAAGCTCCACAACATTTTTAAGGATTTCTCCCTCCCATTTTTGCAAGATAGTTTCCAAGCTTGTATTTTTTAAGAGCTTCCAATTTTTTTTCTTAACATATGTTGCACGAAGTCTGTCCTATTAACAGAACCCAGGCCTCTTCCAAATAGCATAAAAATCCAAAAATTTAGCCTTTCAGAGAGCATTTCTAGGTTGTACAATTAATTTAAGCTTTGCTTTTAGCTCAAATCATCTTGTTTAGATTAGGTTCCCCTCCCTCCATGTCTCTTATCTGAAGCCATCAAAAAATTTTAGTTCAAATCCATTTCTGGAACTCTCAGCATGGTGTGTATAACTGGTGTGGTGTGGACACGTTTCTTTGTGTTTGTGAGGATAGAAAAAGATTTTTTAAATGAACGCTGCTATATAACATTTGATTCTAACAGCTTTTGAGCAGCCCTCCTTGGCTTCCACTCCCACTCAGGAAATTCTAAAATCATAGGATTTAATAAATATGTAAGCAAATGAAGGAAATTTGGGAGGCGTTACCATGTGTGATTAAGCACTTAGATGCCTGAGCCGTACTGCCTGGGACTGGATCTTAATTCTGCTATTTCCTGCCTAGGCACTCTTGAGAAAGATGTTATTCTCTCCATGCCTCAGTTTCAAAACAGGAACAATAAGAGGTAAATGGAGGCTCAATAGTAAATACACGCACATCACCTTAAACATTGTCTAATATGCAGGAGTCCTATATAGGAGTTATTTCTTCATAACTGCATTAAATCACCCATCAGGATTTTAAGTACCACAAGACTTGAGTGTTCCCCACATGAGATCTCTAAAATTTGGGGAGGAATTTGAGATTACTGTTGTGAATTATCCTTATTGCCTTGAATTATTTACTTGGTTTTCCTGTTTACATATTGCCTTGACATTTTTACATCTTACTTTGAGTTTTGATTTGCATCATAAAGAAGCAATTCTATTATCTGTTGGTTCTTGCTGGCTATATACAGTGTTGCAATCCATTTCATGATAGATTGAGAATTTGAATGAAAGCTTTCAGATGGTTTTGACTAGTGTGAGTCAGAGTGATCCTGGAATTCTACTGTGACAAAAGTACTGGAAAATTCTGGAAATGTTTGTGGGATATAATGTGGGGGATGGCAACAATGTTGCTCCTACTTACCAGAACGGCCATTCATAAACTGTAATCAAATGGTTCACAGGCTTGTGTAAAGGCTCCAAGCTGAAACTAACATTCAGAGTTTAATTCAGGATGATAAATTCTTGATTTACCTTGGTTTCAGTTAGGCTGATGTCTCAAGCCTGTAATCCTAACTACCCAGGAGGCTGAGATATGGCAAATTGGGATTCAAAGCCAGCCTAAGAAGAAAGTCTGTAACATCCCATCTCCAAAACAACCTGAAAAATGTTGGACTAGAAGCATGGCTCACATGATAGTGTACCAGTCTTGGATAAGAAAGCTAAGCAAGCCTGAAGCTCTGAGTTCAAGCCCGGGTACTGATTCAAAAACTTAGGGAAGAAAAGAAACACCCATAGCTTGAGCCTGTTTAAGCTGCATTAGTCTTTTAAAATTGAATTCTCCACTGTACTCATATGGGTAACACCCAAGTCCTGTGGTACTTACAACCCTCTGACGGTGATTTAATGCCATTATGAAGAAATAGCTCTGATATAGTATCCTGGTATACTAGGTGATTTGCATGGCTCTAGTCTGTAATCTTTAGTTACTCAGAATGCTGAGACTCAAGGATCATGGTCCAAAGCCAGCTCAGGGAGGAGAGCCCATGAGACTTTTTAAATTCTTGTCCCTTTTGGGGCTTGAATTCAACCTGGGGGCTGTCCCTGAGCTCTTCAGCTCAACACTACTAGTGCTTTACCACTTGAGCCACAGTGCCACTTCTGGTTTTCTGGTGGTTAATTGGAGATAACAGCCTGCCAAGACTGGCTTTGAACTGTCAACTTCAGATCTCAGCCTCCTGAGTAGCTAGGATTACAAGAGTGAGCCATCAGTGCTTTGCTTCCCTGAGACTCTTTTTTTCAAAATAACCAGCAAAACACTGGAAGTGGAGCTGTGACTCAAGTAGTAGAGCCTTTAGGACTCAGAGACAGTGCCCAGGGTCAGAGTTCAAGCCCCACCAAATTGAATGCTTTATTTGCTCAGGGTACAATAAGCAATAACCTAAGCTGTAGCATATACACAACAGAAATGAAATTTCTCACAGTTCTTAAAGCTGGAAAGGCCAAGATCAAGGCTCACTATGAGATTCTGAAGGCTTCTCCACTGGTATATCAAAGGCAGCTATTGTTTGCTTAGTGGAAGGGAGAGTTGCTTTCTAGAGACTTATATCTTTCGTGTGTGTGTGTGTGTGTGTGTGTGTGTGTGTGTAGTGCTGAGCTTAGAAACCAGGTTCATGATAGACAAGCAATCTGCCTCATTATTATTTTTAGATAAGGTATCAATACTTTGCTCAGGCTGACCTCAAACTGGTGATTCTCCTGACTCCACCTCCTGAGCACCTAGGATTACAAGTATATGCCACTTAAGTCAGTTCTTGGGCAATTTATTTATGGTACTACTGTGTTTTGAACTCAGGGCCTCATGCTTGCTAGACAGGTGCTTTACCACTGAACTATACCTCCTGGTGACTCTTTTATAGGGGCACTAACACTATTAGTGAAAGAGCTACATCATGTGCACAATATATGGGCCATAGCATATACATACACTACTCTGATGAAAGAAGTACAAAATAAAAGCTACATTTAGTGGCTCAGTACCTGCTTGGCAAGCAAGAGGCCCTGAGTTCAGTCCATAATACTGCAAGAAAAAAAGTAAAATAAGAACTGGCTAAACTATTTGCAAAGTTGTGAGACATGCTGGAAGAATTATTATAGCTTTTACCCTTCTTCTATAAGAGAGCTACACACAGAAGTATAGTGGTCATTTTTATTGCTAAGAAGCTTGAGTTATGAGTTTCCACATCTTTAAAATTCAGATTGATTACTTGAGTCATTTTTTTAATTGGGAAAGACTAATAAACCATCTAGTGGTAGATATTATCTGTCATCTAAGACAAATGAATGTTTGTTTGTTAATTATGCTTAAAATACAAGTATAAATAACTTTTCCACAACTGCATGAAATAATATTTAATGCATGCTGAAAGAAATGGTATCACAACGATCTTCCCTTCCTCCCTTCCTCTCTTCTCTTCCTCCCTTGCTATAATTCTTCTCCCTCCCTCCCTCTCTCTCTCCATTCCTCCTTCCCTCCCTCTCTCCCTCCATTCCTCCTTCCCTCCCTCCCTTCCTTCTACCCTCCCTCCCTTCCTCCTTCCCTCCCTCCCTCCCTTGCTTTCTCCCTCCCTCCTTGCCTTCCTCCCTCCCATTTTTTTTTTTTTTTTTGGCCAGTCCTGGGGCTTGGACACAGGGCCTGAGCACTGTCCCTGGCTTCTCTTTGCTCAAGGCTAGCACTCTACCACTTGAGCTACAGCGCCACTTCTGGCCATTTTCTATATATGTGGTGCTGGGGAATTGAACCCAGGGCTTAATGTATACGAGGCAAGCACTCTTGCCACTAGACCATATCCCCAGCCCCATTTTTGTTTTACACATCTATATTGTCTAGTTTTGAAAAGACTAGGGCCAGCATGATGGTGCATGTCTGTAATACCAATCCTCAGGAGACTGGGGCAGGAAGATCAAGAGTTTGAGGCTAGTCTGGTCTACTTAGCAAGACCCTGTGTTGAATAACAACAGTAGCAACAAAAGTAAACAGAAAAGCTTGACTAAGTATTTCCTTATAGTGAAAACAGCATACAGGTAGAATAGAATTCAAATTTTCTGTGAATAGTTGAAAGCTCCTTTGTATTTAGGTGCCATGGCAGAAAGAGGAAAAGTCATTGTTGATCCAACAGGACTTGAATAAAGCTTGGAAATGTAGCTTGCCTCTCCTCTCTCTCCCTCTCTCCTTTACTTCCTCCCACCTTCCCTCCCTTTGTCTGCCTACCTGCCTTCTTTCTTTTCTCCTTCCCTTTTCTTCTTCCCTCCCTCCCTCCCTCCCTCCCTCCCTCCCTCCCTCCGTCCCTCCCTCCCTCCCTTCCTTCCTCTTTCTTTTTTAATAAGGTAATAAGGACTCACCCTTTAACTCACCCTGGCCACAAAGTCAAATCTTTCTGCCTTGACCTCCCAAATGCTAGGATTACAGGTGTGTGCTCCATGTGTCTCAAGAAATATGTTGTTTTTCCCCCAGAATATGTACTAGGATACAGACTACTCCCCCAGAAGAAATAGTTTCTTTCCATTGCTTTAGGTCCTTTTGCCTGTTTTCCTGAGAAATTACTTTCCAGCTGCCCAATTTGCTTCCTATTTGCTTTTCTCCACCCCTTGGTGGATCCAGGGATCGTTTCTTCTAACCCCAAGTTCTGATAACTAAACATTGCTTCCTTCTCTTGCTGCCTTGTTACATTCTTTTCCCTTTTCCATCTATTGTTGTCTTCTTCTGAATCATCAAGAAGAAACAGGAAGGCTTCTCTCTGAGCCATAAATCTGAAACCCACAGAGATTATTTCCCAAAGACCATGCTTTCAGAGATTTTCCCTGGAAGGTAGGGTTAATTTAACCTGTTTGAAAATAACTCTTGGCTGCAGCCTTCATCAATAATTGCTATCAGAATATTCTTTGAAGGAATAGAATTAGATTACATTTTGAAAATAAATTCATTACTGAGGCTTGAACTCAGGGCCTCATTCTTGGCATTCTACCTCTTGTGCTACCACTCCAGCCTTAAAATTCAGTAATTTTTGTGTACTTGTGAGATAATACATGGTGGTCATGTCACTAAAGAATTTATTTCATAGTTGGAACAGGCAGGGTTTTTTTTTCCTGCTTTATCAACAGCCCCAAAATGTATGCTAGAAAGTGCAAGAATGTGCCACCCTGCTTCCCTGTCACCTTTATGGAATAGCTCCTTGCTAACCTCTGGCAATCTCTTTTCTGCCTGCTGTATATGCTCAGAATGCCTAGCTGCAATTCATCATTTGCAGTTCTCTGCTGTTCCACACTGTATCTCTCAGCCTTTCAACCTTTCTGAACTTTGCTTCAGACTTTGTTACTGATCATCTTCTATGTGAATTCAAGCCTGAACCATAAATGTGATCTCTCAGGAATATGTTGGGAAGCTCACAGTAGCAGATTCTTGCCCATGGAAACACCATCCCTTTTTCTAGCCTTTCAAGCACAGCCTTCAGAAATCAGACAAGGGTCTCTAGTTCTTACAAAGAATAATTTAAGGAGTTTTCATGGTAACCAGCTTGTAGCCAATAAGATATAAAGAGAAGTCTGCTAGAGAATTATAAGGAAAAGTCTGCTCATTCTAAGAGAGCATTACAGAAAGGAAACACACATGTCCTCAACCTCTCCTGCTTCCTGTGTTTGAACCCAATGTTTTGTGTGTGTGTGTTTTTTTCTGAAACAAACTCTCCCTGTATAATGAGAGCATTACACCCTAAACTGGCCACAAACTCGTGATTATCCTACCTGAGCCCCCTGGGTGCTGGGATTCCAGGTATATGCCACTATAATTGGCTTTAGACACTTATTTGGTAGTGCAAATGAGCTGAAAAATTGTGCTGGGGTTTTCATTTGACTGTGACGGGGAGACTAAGCAGATTGCAAAGATGTCAGCTTAGATGCCATTGAGTCCATTAAAACCAGTGTTCGCTGGGTGTTAGTGGCGCACATCTGTAATCCTAGATACTCAGGAAGCTGAGCTCTAGGAACCATGGATGAAAGCCATCCCAGGCAGGAAAGTTCATGAGACTCTTATTTTCAATTAACCACCAAAACAAAAACAAAAACAAGCAGAGAGCTGTAACTCAAGTGGTAGAGCATTAATCTTGAGCAAAAATGTTTATGGCCAGTGCCCATTCCCTGAGTTCAAGCTCGAGAACTGGCAAGTGCATGTGCTCATGCACACATGCATACACACACACACACACACACACACACACTCACACACACCCTGTTGATTTTTTTTTCTTGCAGCTGAAACCATGCCTACTGCCTCTTGTGCATACATAAATGCAATCACTAAAGGATCTCTGTCACCTCCTCAGAGTCAGTTCTGCCTGGGAGGGAAAACATCTTCAGTCTTGAGCAGTACCATATTACTGGAAACAGGAAAGAGGAAAACATCTATAATTAGGTATATTTGGACATATACTTACTATGCCAATAAAAATATGGCAGCTACACTGGCAAAAAGATCTCATGCTATAATTGAATGATAGAATGTAGTACAAATCCATATTGACCAGGCAAATTGTTTTTGCAGTGTGCTTGAATACAGAAATATAGGAGGAAAAGTTTCTTTCAGTGGAGGAGAAATAAAAATAACTTCTGGTCTAATGATTTTCATAGTCTCCCAATAAGACTACCAAGTTTCACATTATAGGAGCCAAAAAAAATCATCTATCATCAGTTATCTATGTTTCTTGGTCTATCTTATTTCTGTCCCAGACACTGGAAGTCTGGACTTCTCCCAGAGAAAAGAACTGTCATCCTGTCACATGTTTGCAGTTGGCAAGTCTTACCACGAAAAGTTTGGCAGAGCCTTAGAACAGGACTAACATATGTTTTATATATGTGTGGGTAGGTATATATATAGCCATTCATCTACATACATATATGTATACTTATTTATTTATAAGCCTTAGTTAAAGTTAGAAAAATTAATTTCAATGCATATGCATAAGTTACACAAATTAGCACGGGTTTAGAAGGAATTAGTAGAACCCTTAAGGAAATCATTTTGATTTTTTAAATTAAAAATGCCAATGCCAATTTTAAAAGTAGAACATCATGTTAATAACTTTTATCTTTAGGCTATTGCTCATTTATAGCAATGATTCATTCACTCCCACAAGTGTTTCTTGAACTCCCATATAGAGACATATAAGACATACAAACAAAGTTCTTGCCCTTGAGAATCTTATGGTCTTCAGTAGACAGAAAAAATGAATTCATCTATTATTTAATCACTTAAAGATCATTTCTGAAGGACTTCCTTCTTTTTTACTGAATAATTACTTATTTATTGTCAAAGAGATGTACAGAGGGGTTATAGTTTCATACGTAAGGCAGTGGGTACATTTCTTGTACAATTTGTTACCTCCTCTCTCATTCCCCCTCCCCCTCCCCTCTTCCCCTTTCCCCCCATGAGTTGTTTAGTTGGTTTACACCAAATGGTATTGTAAGTATTGTTTTTGGAGTCCTTTGTCTTTTTATCCGTTGTCTCTCGATTTTGATATTCCCTTTCCTTTCCCTAGTTAGAATACCAATATGCACAGTATCCAGGTTACTAAGATGAGATACAGTGATAGTGCAGGGACAACCACAGAAAGGGGATACAAGAGGATCATTAACAAAAAAGCTACAGTTTCACATGGCATGTTGAAAGTAATTACAACAATGATATAACAAACACTCGTTTCCATAACATAGAGTTCATTTTACTTAACATTATCTTATGTGTTCATAAGGACATCGCTATTGGGCTCTTGTGATCCTCTGCTGTGACTAGCCTAAACCTGTGCTAATTATTTCCTATGAGTAAAACCATAGAGTCCATGTTTCTTGGGGTCTGACTCACTTCACTTAGTATAATTTTTTCCAAGTCCTTCTATTTCCTTACCAATGGGGCAATGCCATTCTTTCTGATAGAGGCACAAAATTCCATTGTGTATATGTAC
The DNA here is from genome assembly GCF_023159225.1 of Perognathus longimembris pacificus. Classification (NCBI taxonomy): domain Eukaryota; kingdom Metazoa; phylum Chordata; class Mammalia; order Rodentia; family Heteromyidae; genus Perognathus; species Perognathus longimembris. The sequence goes on from NC_063164.1 coordinate 64,825,984, forward strand.
CACTTTTTCCTGATCCATTCATCTACTGAGGGGCATCTGAGTTGGTTCCATATTTGAGCAATAATAAATTGTGCTGTGATGAACATTGTTGTGCTGGTGGCTTTAGTGTGTTCTTGTTTGTGGTCTTCTGGGTAGATGCCCAAGAGTGGGGCTGCTGGATCATAGGGGAGCTCTTTGTTTAGCCTTCTGAGGAATCTCCATACCACTTTCCAGAGTGGCTGAACAAGTTTACATTCTCACCAACAATGCAGTAGGGTTCATTTTTGGCCACTTCCCCTCCAGCATTTGTTATTGTTAGTTTTCCTGATAATGGACATTCTTACTGGGGTGAGGTGGAATCTCAATGTTGTTTTGATTTGCATTTCTTTTATGGCCAGTGATGTAGCACACTTTTTCATGTGTCTCTTGGCCATTCTCATTTCCTCATCAGAGATGTCTCTTTTTAGGTCTTTAGCCCACTTGAGGGGGCTGTTGGTTCTTTGGGGATTTATTTTGGAGGAATTCAATTTTTTAGTTCTGCATATATTTTAGATATGAGGCCTCTGTCTGTTGTATGGCCCATAAAGATCTTCTCCCAATCTGTGGGCTTTCTGTTTATCTTGCGAGCTATGTCCTTTGCCCTGCAGAAGCTCTGCAGTTTGATGCAGTCCCATTTGTCCAACTTTTTTTTTTTTATTTGTTGTATTTCTGGCCCTTTGTTAAGGAAGTTTCATCCTATGCCAAGGTGCCCAAGTGTTTCTCCTACTCTGAAGGACCTCCTTCTATGGCTGCTAATGTGCTGAGAAACAGAGGAGAGAAGAAAAATTATATTAGCTTTCTCAGAGCTATGTAACATGACAGGGAGTTGACAAACAGCCAACAAGCATCAACATGTGTGCATGAGAGAGTGACAAGTACAAGGAAGAGACTTCTTGTAGAAAGACCTAACAAAGAGTTCCCACGTGGGCAAAACAGCCTCCTATGTGATGACATATAAGCTGGAACCCCTGAGATCTTTGTAGGAGAATATCAGATAAGGTGAAGGTCTTTTTGCATATATTGCTGCTATCATCACTAATGTTTTAGTTGTACGTGTGTGCATGCATGTGTGTGTGCACAAACATGTGTATGTATTTATGACAATGGGTAGGTGAGGAGGAAAGCCACAGATTTAAGAGAGTGAGCATAATGTTGGCACTTGAGACACCAAGACATTATGATTGTTGGGGGGCCAACCTGCGCTACATAATGAGATCTTCTCTCAAAAAAAGCCACTGGGAAATAATTGGTAATCCAAACACTGTACAAGGTGATGATGGTAGTTTGGGAATGGGGTGGAGGGGACTGCCACAAGATTGAACAAGAGCACTGTGCCTATGGTAATGCCAAAGATGCACGCTTTATAATAAATTTAGGCAGGCAGAGAGCAGGTATAGAGTGACAAGTATTAAATTGGAAAGGTGAAGAAACAATTGTCAGGTTGTCTTTATTTTCTCAACAATTGCTGAAGCAAGGTAAGAGTTTGAAATCTAAAGGAGTACAGACAGGCTTTCAAATGACCAGTTTGAAAACTGGAACACCAACATTCTATAGAATTAAATATTGTTGTGTGATTTATAACCAGCCAGAATTTAGGGAAAGTATAGTTCAGTTTTTGTTTTGTTTTGTTTTCTGAGACAGAACCTCCCCATGTTATCCAGCGTGGCGTTGAATTAACAGTCCTCTTGCCTCAGGTTCCCAAATGCTGGGATTCTGTGTCCACTACCACATTCAGCACAAGTATAGCTTTTGTTCCTTCATCATTTTGCTCCTCAACAATGTATCAAGTATCAAAGCCTGGTAGAGAAGGAAGGATGTGCTCATAGTCATAAACTCAGTAGTTTGGAATGATTTAATGAAATCAGGATATACTTGTATAGATGTAACTGGCCTAATGATCTATAGAGTAAGAGACAGTGGTAAGAGAATGATATGCTTCAACTGAGGATTTGGGAGATAATGGACTTGTAGATGATTACTACCACCATAGGAGTGGGTGGCTGAGTGTGAGTGAGGAAAAATACCATTCTAGTGGAAGGTGAGGAAATCAGGAAAATGACAGTCCAACATAATAGATGTCTTATCCAGGTGGGTGCTGAAGTCAGTATAGAAGTCAATGAGAGAAACAAGGGAATCACAAAGACCACAAGCCAGGTGCTAAAGCTGTCAAAAACTGGAGGCAGTTGATTCTCAGATGACAACATGGATGGTAGTAAATAAGAAGTCTGATGGCATTAACCTGCACAGAGTTGGAAGGATAAAATGAATACATTTTTGAAGAAGGACACAAGAACAAACCAGGCCTATAGTTTGGTGAGATGTGGAAGAGAAACATTCTCCACTGCCAATAGCTGCAAAGAACATGATTTTAACAGGGCCCAGCCAGGTTTTATCAAGAATAAGAAAGCAGAGGGAACAGAGTTGAAGTTGAGGACACAGACAAATTTGCCATTGATGGACTGATAACTCTGGATGATCTAGTGGAATAGGATAGAAGGTGAAATGAAAGTGCAGTCACACGAGATGATGAGATTAGAACAAGGATAAATATCTGGGGAAGAGGTCAACTAACAGCAGAGATCTTAAACTTGGCAGCCCACATGGTCTCTGTCAAAACTAGTCAACTCTGTTTTGTTTCTGTTTTAGCATGATATTAATATGCAAAGAAGTGGATACAGTTGGGTTCTAATACAATTTTCTTTTTTTTTTTTGGCCAGTCCTGGGGCTTGGACTCGGCCTGAGCACTGTCCCTGGCTTCTTTTTGCTCAAGGCTAGCACTCTGCCACTTGAGTCACAGTGCCACTACTGGCCATTTTCTGTATATGTGGTGCTGGGGAATCGAACCCAGGGCTTCATGTATATGAAGGAGGCACTCTTGCACTTAGGCCATATCCGCAGCCCCTAATACAATTTTCTTTACGAAACCAGCTAGTGGGCAGAATTTAGGCCATGGATGATAAGCACAGCTGACAGGAAAGCAGTCTTTTGGTGATAGTGAAATTAAGAAACAGAAATGTGATTCCAAATGGGAGCATGTGGGAAGAAACTAGACAGTTTACCATGGAAGATGTACAGAACAAAGCATCTGCTGCTCAGGTGTGGGGAACAGGGTTGAGAGAAGATCCTACCTGGAAGGGATCTGCAGTTTGGTTGAGGTTCTGTTTGGGTGAGGATATGTTTTTGAGTGGTTCCATTGTGATATTGGAAGCTGAGATTTAAAGGCTCAACAACACTTCTTATATGGAATACTTAGCATCATTTGCTTGTTTGTTATAAACTTTGCTTCTTAGTCAATTATGGGGCTTAAACTCAGGGCCTGGGCACTGTCCCTGAGCTCTTTTGCTCAAGGTTAGCTCTCCACCATTTAAGACACAACTTCATTTCCAGCTTTTGAGTGGTTAATTGGAGATTAGAGTCTCATGGGCATTGTTCCAGCTGGCTTCGAACCTTGATCCTCAGATCTCAACCTCCTGAGTAGCTAGGATTATGTGTGTAAGCCACCAAAGGTTGGACTGTTTTCTTTCTTTCTTTTTTCTTTTTTTGCTGAAAAAAAAAAGAACAAAGGTTTCTCTTCATAGGTCTGGTCTCAAACTTTCATCCTCCTGCCCAATCCTTCTATGTAGTGGTATAACAGGCATGTGCCTGATTCCAATGAGTGAGCTCTATGTGGTGAAGGGCAAAGTAGAAACTTGTTGAATTTCTAATGACAGGAGATGTAAGCACTGGTAAATGTGAGAACTCAGTCAAAAAGTGAGTTGTCTCACGATCTGCAATGGATAAAAATGATTCTACAGATCCTAATTAAGGCTGTTTAAGTTTGTTCAACATCAGTTTGTCTGTTTTAGGGCTTCTTAGTGTTTTTCTTTGGGCACATTTAGAGTAATTCACCAGTCACTTATTATGACACAGGGTACATTCGTTCTGTAATAACAACTTCAACTCCAAAAGTTTCCGTAAATTGAAAATTAAGAGATCATCCTGGAACCCTCTGTAATATCACTTTAACAATAAAGAAATAAAAATATAACCTGGAAAATGGAAAAGAAAAAGAAAGAGAGAGAGAGAGAGAGAGATCATCATGGGCTACCATTAATGGCTCACATTTGTAATCTTAGCTACTCAGGAGGCTAGCTCTGAGAATCCTGGTTTGAAGACAGTGTAGGCAAACAAGAAACTCTTACCTCTAATTAACCAGCAAAAAGCCATATGTGGAGTTGCGGCTTAAGTGGTAGAGTGTGAGATGTAGGCAAAGATAGCTAACTATACTCTACCAGGAGATAATCTCTGGAATGCTCTTTTTTTTTTTCTTTTCTTTTCTTTTTTTGGCAGTCCTGAGGCTTGGAATCTGAGCACTGTCCCTGGCTTCTTTTTGCTTAAGGCTAGCACTCTACCACTTGAGCCACAGTGTCACTTCTGGCTTTTTCTCTTTGTGTGATGCCGAGGAATTGACCCCAGGACTTCATGCATGCTAAGCAAGCATTCTACCACTAAGCTACATTCCCAGTCCTCATTTCTCAAAAAATTTTAATTCAGCCTTAGTAATTTTTCCCTACAATATTGGTCTGAACATCGTAAGTGTGGTTATTATTTTCCTGATATTATCAAGACAAAACAAACTCTCCAAGTGTTTCAATTTTTCCCTGATAATCAACCAGACTATGAAATATAGGGAGCCATTAACTCATTCAGGAGTATCATTTGGCACACTTATCTCATAATCTGGAGGTATCTAAGATACTCTTTTGTAGCAAATTGTAGTTTGGGAATTCTGGTTTGCTGTCCATAATTTGTAAGGTTTACTGCTGACAAAAAGAATGGGCCTGTCTTTTAAAAGAACTTTTAAGTAGACTTTAAACACACATAAACACACACACACACACACACACACACACACACACACACACACCTCAACCCAAATGTGTCCTAACTTATAGGCCATTTATATTGTCAAGAAAGGCATTGCATGGCAGATTGCCTAGAACCTGATACTCATTGTCATATATAAAAAGTCCTGCTGGGCCCTGGTGGCTCAGGCCTGTAATCCTAGCTACTTAGGAAGGTGAGGTCTGAGGATCAGGGTTTGAAGTCAGCCTGGGAAGGAAAGTTGTGAGACTTTTATTTCCAATTAACCATTCCAAAACCAGAAGTGGTACTGTGGCTCAAAGTGGTAGAGCACTGGCCTTGAGCAAAAGAGCTGAAGGACAGTTCCCAGGCCCAGAGTTGAAGCCCCACGACCAACAACAAGAACAACAGTCCTCTTCAACATATGGTTGGGAATAAAATTAAACAAATCTTGATGCCTTATGTATCCTTGGCTCTCTTAGATTTATATCACTCCTGTATGGGATGCAAATATTTCCAGATATGTAGAGTCTATTTTTGAGATTAATAGCAATCATTAATTTAGAAAGAATGCTAAAATCACATATTATCAATTACATAAATACTAGGAGATCATAGTTACTGAGTCCTTTGTATTGTTAAACACTACAGTGGTCATTTTGCATGTAGTGATGGATTCACCTTCCACAGAAACCCCATGAGGTAGGTACCATTATCTCATCTGAAAGAGAAGTAAATCATGCTAGCAGTAAGAAATGGAAGAGGTATATTTCAAAACAAAGTCTGCTTGACTGTACGATTTGAACCATTATCTCATTATGCATCAAAAACACACATTTAATACTGGGTAGAATCAATAAGTAAAAGCTGGTTGTTGTTAGGATATGGATTTTTGCCACTCTTGACAGACAGAATGTGTGACATTTCAACTGTTGGCAATAGGTCTTCAAGAGTTCTTCCTAAAGATGCAAATCTGTACTTCTATATGGATAACATATTTTAAAAATAAACATTTTTAGGCTCTTAGCATGCATGTCCTTGCAAAACCTTAAAGAAAGGGAAACATAGCAGGTGTATTTTGATATGGTTTAGGAATATCATATATGGCATAGGGAGAGATATCACTGAGCAGGAGGAAAGTAAAGAGTAGTACACTTAGAACACAGAGATAGTAAGGAATGAGGTATCTGCAGTGGGAACTCCTAAATAAAAAACAAGATAAAACAATGTTAAATGCAATGTGTTTTTTTGTTGTTGTTTGTTTTTTTGCCAGTCTTAGGCCTTGAACTCAGGGCCTGAGCACTGTCCCTGGCTTCTTTTTGCTCAAGGCTAGCATTCTGCCACTTGAGCCACTGTGCCACTTCTGGCATTTTCTGTATATGTGGTGCTGGGGAATGGAACCCAGGGCTTCATGTATAGGAGGCAAGCACTCTTGCCACTAGACCATATTCCCAGCCCCTAAATGCAATGTTTTATACAACCTCTTTTTGTCAGAAGGCCAATATTACTGCTCCCCAAAACATTGAATGTACACCCTAAGCAAGTTTAATCAAGTCGATTTGTGTAGGCCAAAAAATATAATAGCTGTTTTAAGTAATGACAGATATAAAAAGAAAAAGAATTCTATTGACCAATGACTTAGAAGCAAGGAAGCATTATTTTACTCCTTTACATTTATTTGCATTATCATTCTGTACATCATGTCAGATATTACCCATGTTCTCCTGCAATGTAATTCTCCATTAGCATTATGTCCAGAATAGGGATGATCTTAATAAAATCAATTCCTAATTAAGTCTTGATTCTTTCCATTTTCAATCTTATCCTTAAGTTAGTATAATACTTGTCAATATATGACTTACTCACAAATCTTAACTGCAATTTTAGTTAAGTGCTCAGTTTTTTTATCACCATAATGCTAATAATTACAATGATGATGATGATTATAATAATAATGATGTAAATGTGAGTGGTTTTAGGGTTAGTGATATGAGTCTAAAAATGATAACTTCATGATCTGCGTTTATCCCACATCAATAATTTTGCAACAAATTTGCCCAATTTACAAATCAAAAATAGATTTTTCTGTCAGCAAAGCAAGATAGATCTTGTATCTGAAAATCAAGCACAGCTTGTACATCATCATTAACCATAAAGGCTCTGAAATCAGAACTTAGCTGCCAATTTTGTTGATGATGCATAAGACAAAATCGAGTACAGCTGGCTCTTCTGTCCTAGGCTAGCTCTGCAGTACTGACATTAGTAAAAATCTGTTTGTTTTTTGTTTCAAGAAATTAAATAGCTATGACAAAAATGAAGCAGAGGGAACAGATATATCTGGGTAATAACCAGGTGCCATTTTTATTTTTAAGTGGGTATTTTTTTCTTGCAGACTTATTGAAGTACTATTTTGCTACTTGAATTTGGCCAGTGGCAATGGTTGACCTAAAAAAACACATAGAAAGACCAGCTCACATGATTGTCATTTAAAATCCACCTTAAATAAGCACAATTTCCTCCATGATTTTATTTCTTCTAATCTTCTAGTAGAGTATAGACAATTTTTTTTTTTTTTTTTTTTTTTTTTTTTTTTTTTTTTTGCCAGTCCTGTGGCTTGGACTCAGGGCCTGAGCACTGTCCCTGGCTTCTTTTTGCTCAAGGCTAGCACTCTGCCACTTGAGCCACAGCGCCACTTCTGGCCATTTTCTATATATGTGGTGCTGGGGAATCGAACCTAAGGCTTCATGTATACGAGGCAAGCGCTCTACCACTAGGCCATATTCTCAGCCCCTAGGCATTTTTTTTTTTTACTTTTATCTTCTTTTTATTTTCTTGGTGCAAAGTTTAAACTTGGGGGTCTCATGACTGCCTGACTGGAGTTCTAGCACTGGTACTTCCAGCCTTGCTTTTGTGAAGTTAAAGATGGAGTCCAGCAGATTTTTTTCTGCCTTAGCTGGTCTTGAACCATCATTCTCTGGATCACAGCCTCCTGAGTAGCTAGGAACATAGAGACTCAAGGCACTAGCACCTGGCTGAGAGAATTTTTTTGTGGGGGTTGGGTGAGAGGGGGCAGTCCTGGGGCTTGGGACTCAGGGTCTGAGCACTGTCCCTGGCTACTATTTGCTCAAGGCTAGCACTTTATCACTTGAGCAACAGTGCTACTTCTGGCTTTTTCTGTTTATCTGGCAATGAGGAATCAAACCCAGGGCTTCATGCATGCTAGGTAACCACTCTACCACTAGGACACATTCCCAGTCCAACAACATCCTTTTGAAAATTGGAAAACAGAGCTGGGCACCTGTCACTTTAACTTGTAATCTTAACTACTCAGGAGACTGGGACCTGAGGATCAAGGTTCAAAAATAGCCAGAGAAAACAAATCCAAGAGATTATTACCTCGAATTAACCAGCAAAAAGCTGGAAGTGGAGATGTGGCTAAAACAGTAAAGTGTTATCCTTGAGTGAAAAAAAGAAGAAGAAGAAGAGGGCTAGGAATATGGCCTAGTGGCAAAAGTGCCTCATGTACATGAAGCCCTAGGTTCAATTCCTCAGCACAACATATATAGAAAATGGCCAGAAGTGGCACTGTGGCTCAAGTGGCAGAGTGCTAGCCTTGAGCAAAAAGAAGCCAAGGACAGTGCTCAGTCTCTGAGTCCAAGCCCCAGCACTGGCAAGAAGAAGAAGAAGAAGAAGAAGAAGAAGAAGAAGAAGAAGAAGAAGAAGAAGAAGAAGAAGAAGAAGAAGAAGAAGAAGAAGAAGAAGAAAGACCAAGGCCCTTAGTTCATGCCCAAGTACATCTCATACAATTAATTAACTAATTAAAATTGAAAACAGATCAATGAAATATGTCTTTACTGACCTCACAGAGTGGAGCTGAGCTAGTAATAGAGAGCTGAAAGACATCCTCACAAATACGACAGAATTTTCAAATGATTCCAGGGACCAGTGCCTCTGGAATAATAAGACAGATTGTGTGGAAGCTGATTGAAAAGCAGACATTTCATCAATTTTCTTGACTCCACATGTGTAGGAGATTGACTCACCCCACTTGAGCACCTGGGGATGAGTACACTGATATTTCTGGATGGAGAGAGGTTAAGGACCAGATTATGCTAATGAAAATAGACCCTCATCCCCTCTTCCCACATTCCTTCTAGGACACTGACAGCCAGAACACTATCCATTGTGAGAGTGATAAGTTGACTTGTGTCCGATAACCTGACAAGTCCAACCAAAACAACTTGAAGATATTAACAAATATGCTCAACAAACCACTTTCCTGGGTTACTTTGCAGTTATGCTCAGTGGCTCTAATTCCTACACACATGTTTTGAACTCTCAATCACATTTTTATTCTCATTCTTAAGCATGAGCAAAAATTAGGCTGATGGTGTGGTAGCTCAATGGCAGAATGTGGGTTCAAGGTCCAGCACACACACACACACACACACACACACACACACACACACACACACGTACACACACATACACAAAGACAAAAAAATCAGGATTATGAAAATCTGAAGAAAGCATCTATCGTGGGAAGTAGACACCAAAATAAAAATTAAACACAACTTGAAGAAATGGATAATACACATAAACAAAGTAACACATTAATATATTCCTATACACATATGTACTAAGAAAATATATTACAGATTTGAAAAAGTAAAAAATATAACTTAAATGGAATTCTTTTAAATGTACATACAACAGTAAACAAAAATATATATGAGAGGGCTGGGAAGATGGCCTAGTATTAGAGTGCTTGCCTCATATACATGAAGCCCTGGGTTTGATTCCTCAGCACCACATATATAGAAAAAGCCAGAATTGGCACTGTGGCTCAAGTGGTAGAATGCTAGCCTTGAGCAAAATGAAGTCAGGGACAGTGCTCAGGCCCTGAGTTCAAGCCCCAGGGCTGGCAAAACAAACCAAAATGAAACAAAACAAAAAAATATACACGATACACGGGTATTCAGAGCAGCCTGATTTACAACTGCCAAAATGTAGGAGAAACCTGTCAATCAACAGAAAAGTGAATAAGCAAAATGTGGTCCATATATACAGAGAAATATTGTTGAGCCTTAAAAAGTAAGCAAATAGTTGTATTTGCTGTGATATATCTTGAAGGCATTCCACTAAAGGAAGTACAGAAGGACAAACATTGTAGGATTTCTATTATTTGATGAATCTAGAATAGTAGTAAAATCCATAAAGACAGAAAGTATAGTGTTGGTTATCAAGAGTGAGGAATCAGGGAAAGGACAGGGTTGATAACTGGGTACAGAGTTTTGGTATGCAAAGATACAACAGATAAGAGATGGATAGTGGCTATGGTTACACATGAGATGAATGTATTTAATGGCCCGGAATTGTATACCTAACCTGGGTTAAAATGGAAAATTTCATTTTGTCACATTAAAAATAAAATGAAAGTAGGACAAGCTCAAGAATCTATCATTATTTTAAAAGGTACTAGACAGAGATTTAAAAAATATATATGTACATATATATAAACGAAAATCATTAATGAATTAAAAACAAGCAAGCAAACATTGAGATTGTCTCCTTATATAGCCCAAGCTGGCTTCTAACTCCAGATCTTCCTGCCTCCAACCCTGGACCACTGAGATTACACGAGAGTGCCAGTGGGCCCAGCTCATTACTGAAGTAAGTTTGCAAACATTTTCTACATGCAATGAAAGATTAAAAAGCCTCATCCAGTGCTCAATAGAGTGGGTACCTAGAAGATCACATTGCATGCTATCACTGGAAATTCTTTTAGTACATTGGCAGTGAAGACATGAAAGTTTCCAAAGGAAAAAAATTAAGTCAGAAATTACAGTGGTATTGGATTTAACCATGAGGCTGGAGCAATACTTACACATTTCCAGAATAAAGTATTTCTACCTAGAATCTATGGTGAGACTGGCTCTTGGCCAGGTAGGAGGAAAGAATAAGGAGATTTTGTTTTGTTTTGTTTTGTTGCCAGTACTGGGACTTGGACTTGGGCCTGAGTGCTGCCCCTGGCTTCTTTTTGCTCAAGGCTAGCACTCTGCCACTTGAGCCACAGCACTACTTCTGGCCTTTTTGTATATATATATGGTACTGAGGAATTGAACCCAGGGCTTCATGTATATGAGGCAAGTACTCTTGCTGCTAGGCCATATTCCCAGCTTAAGGAGATTTGGGTTTTTTTTTTTTTTTTTTTTGAATAAAAGTCTCAAAAGCTGGGAGCTAGGAGCTGGGGGCTCATGCTTGTAATCCTAGTCCTCAGGAGGCCAAAATCAGAGAATTGAATCTTGTTTGATGCCAGCCTAGGTACGAAAGTTTGTGGAAACTCTTAGCTCCAATTGGCCACCAAAAAGCCAGAAATGGAACTATGGCACAAGTGGTAGAGAACCAGCCTCAAGCAAAAATGTCAGAGACAGTGCCTCTCCCTAGTTTCAAGTCTCAGTAAAAGCATAAAAATAAAGAAAGGAAGAAAGAAAGGGAAGGAAGGGAGGAAGGAAGGAAAGGAAAGGAGAAAGGGAGGGAGAGAGATGAAAGAAAAAGAAAGAATCTTCAAAACTTGTTCTCTCAAACACTCTGGGCTTATTGAAATAGGTATAGTCTGAGAAAGTGTTGAGAGAAAATACAGAAAATTAAGAAAAAGATAGATTTAAGAAGATCTCAGGGATAAAACAACTGCCTCGAGCGTTTGTGAGGCCCTGTGGCCTTGACTTCTATCTCCATCAGCACTAACAGAGAGAGAGAGAGAGAGAGAGAGAGAGAGAGAGAGAGAGAGAGAGAGAGAGAGAGAGAGAATTGCTTGCCAGAGGCAGCAACAGATCTAACACAAAAGAAAGGGGAGAGTTACAGGTGATTGCTGCTCACCAGGCCCATGAGACCAATGCTCTATACTCATGGGATTTTGTTAGAAAGTTTGGCTTGGGGAACAGTGTAGAGCTATTTACTCATAGTCAACTTCCCTGCTATAGAACATATGCACAGGAAAGATTCATAGAATGTGAACTAGTGCTTTAAGTGTCTATGCCTGTGTGAGGCTATCAGACTATGTTCCTACTTTACATGATTATACTAACTATTCTCAGCCAGCATCTGCACAGATACTTTTGATTCCTGTAGACTACAATGCAGAAGAAAATGCAAGACAATCTAAATTAAGACCTCTTTTATGAACTTCCAGACACACAGTAGTATGTGGATATGCATGTGTATGTGCATTCACTGAATCTTTGAATGGATGTATAAGAAGTGCTAACATTTGCTCCTTTGGGAAAAGGAAATACGTGGATGAGCATAGGAGGTATAAAAGAAGACTAACTTTTCAAAATGTATCCTTTTGTTATTTTTGAAGTTTGTAGCAGAGTTTAAAAATGTATAAATTATATTCCATAAAAAGTTATAAAATACAATTTTAGGCTGAGAGTATGCTCAAATGGTAGATCAGCTGCCTAGAGAAAAACAGGTCCCAAGTTAAACTCTAGTACTAGCAAAAATGTAGCTTTACTCTACTTTTAAGAGTTTATTCTAAAGAACTGACTATCATATACACTATTATGTTGGCACAGGAAGATCTCTGTTCTGGCAAAAGATTTTACAACAAATATCCATCTACTTGTTACTAACTAAATGGACTAAAATATACTTGTGCCAGAAGACTATACATATACAATGAGAGAAAAAAAATCAAAGCTCTTAATGCACTGATACAAAACTTTTGCCAAAGTAAGTTAAGAGAAAATAGACACCCACCCTCGAAGGGCCAACGGTGGTGCGGGACACACACGCACAATCCAGAACCAGTGAGTTCCCCATTGCCCCCTCCCCCAACGGGAGACCAGATGTCAGAGACCCAAGCCCTGAAGAGAAGTTGGAACACCCTCCCTCCCCCTCCCCACCCTGAGGGAACAAAGAACCCCCAAATCAGGCCGCAAAAGGTCCCTTCAGACTCTGGGAGGACACAGGAGCTAGCAGGGGAGGGGAAGAGCAGCACCATGGCAGCAGAGGAGCCTGAACCGGTCGCACCAGCCCCTCCCCCTTCCCAACAGGGGCCCAGGGACCGGCAGGCATTGGAAGCCCCACCTGAGGCACCTGGGCCTCCAGGACTTTTTCAACAAAAGTCACAGGCGCGCTGGTGGGCAATACCAGCCCAGCAGGGACAGCTGGGCCTGATCACGTGCCCCCCTCACAGCGGAGGCGCAGTCTGTGGGCGCCAATCTGTGCCCAGACACTTAATCCCCCTGGGGCCCACAGATACCACCCCACAGCGGACTCACGGGAGGGCGCAAGCACAACCCAACAGAGCGGGGCTCACTCTGGTAGATGTGTCCCGCACAGGTGGGCAGGACCCCCCAGCGGCAGCACCCGCTGTGGTGGGCGCACGCCACACAGGTGGGAGGGGACCCCCGGCGGCAGCGCCCACTCTGGTAAGTTCGCCCGCACAGGAGGGCAGAGGCCCCCAGCGGCGGTGCCCACTGAGTTTGGCGCATTTTGCACAAGTGGGTGGGCCGCCCCTCAACAACACCGGCCCCCAGAGCAATCCACACAGGAGGGCAAACCGCCTGAGCGGTGAGCTCCTCTGACCAAGATACAGAGTGGAAAAAAGAACCAAAGAAGAGAAAAGCCTCCACGCCACGCTGAATTAGCGACCAGCAAACCCCCACCATGGGCACGCTACGGTCAGTACAACACAGCGGCGGGACACTATCCCGCAGAGAAAGACACAGAACCTACCAGCCCCCAAGAGCAGGGAGGGTGACCACCCCAGCAACAACCGAGACGGTCACGCTCACCCATTGGGCAGTAAGGTTCAACAGCCAAACTCAAACTCAGAGCCAGGACACAGACAAGTCTCCCACTGAGGGACCAGAGGAACTAGCACAAAGCCAAACCAGGGAAGCCACCCACAGATGTCCAGATGCGCAAATCACAAAGAAATATAACGAGTTTTGTCAAAGGACAAGCCAACTCGCCAGCTCCAAAAAGGAGCACGACTGTAGAGGAGATGGAGAATAAAAAAACAACTGTGGCCATGTTAGCACAAATGATGTAAAGCCTCAGAAACGAAATCAGAAAACAATTCCAGGAGTTTAGAGTAGAAGTCTCGAAGGACATCCAGGAAGCCAAGAAAGAAATGGAAGAAAAACTGGATACAGTGCAAACCTCCATTAAAGAAGACCTTAACATCCTGAGAAATGAAATGCATGAAAAAATAGATTTAAAATATAACTCTTTAAAGGAAGAAATTTCCACGATCAGAGCTGATCTGGCAACCATAAATAGCTCGCTGACAACCATAAACTCTGCAATTGAATCCATAGCACAAAGAATTGACCATAATGAATCCAGAATCTCTCTCTCTTGGACGATGATGCAGCCGATAAGAACCAGAAAATTACAACACTCCAAGAAATGGTAAAACTCCAGGGCAGACTAATCCAGGAGCTAATGGACAAAGACAAGAGATATAATCTGCGCATAATTGGAATAGAAGAAGGAGCCGAGTACCAGAGCAGAAGGCTTCATCATATTTTCAATAAAGTTATTGCAGAAAACTTCCCCAATCTCACAAGGGACCCCACCTAGGTAACTGAAGCCTATAGGACACCTGACAGACTAGACCCCAGAAAAGCCACGCCAAGGCACATAATATTCAAGACTTCAGATCTCAAGAATAAAGAGCAAATTTTGAATGCAGCCAAAGCGAAGAAAGAAATTTATTACAATGGGAAGAGGATCCGAATAACAGCAGACCTCTCCACACAAACCTACCACGCGCGAAGAAAATGGAAGAACACCATCCAAGTTTTACAGGCCAACAACTGCCAACCTAGAATAAAATATCCAGCAAAGCTGGAGTTCATATTCTGGGGGAAAACCAGATCTTTCCATAGCAAAGAGGATCTAAAGGAGTATGTGAATAAAAAACCAGCCCTACAGCGAATTCTAAGAGGGGAATCCCACCCAACAAAAATTTTATGGGAGGGCTGGGAATATGGCCTAGTGGTAAAGTGTTCGCCTCGTATACATGAAGCCCTGGGTTCGATTCCTCAGCACCACATATATAGAAAAAGCCAGAAATGGCGCTGTGGCTCAAGTGGTAGAGTGCTAGCCTTGAGCAAAAAGAAGCCAGGGACAGTGCTCAGGCCCTGAGTTCAAGCCCCAGGACTGGCAAAAAAATAAAAATAAAAAACAAAAACAAAAACAAAACAAAAAAAAGAAATTGTACAGGACACACAGACAGAAACAGAAAGAAACTACAATAGCTAGAGCCCAACAGAAAGAGCAGCTCACTAAAGACAAGTAAAAAAAGAGGCAAAACAGCCCAACAAGAAAATGGAAGGAGAAAAAACACTCTTATCCTTGATCTCTTTGAATATAAACGGTATAAACTCTCCGATAAAGAGGAGCAGACTGGCAGAATAGATCCGCAAACAAAAAGTTGCCATCTGTTGTCTACAAGAGACCCATCTTACAGCAAGGGATAAAAACAGGCTCCGAATGAAAGGATGGAGCAAGATCTTCCAAGCAAACGCACCTACCAAAAAGGCAGGAGTAGCCATCCTGATCTCAGACAAGCTGGACTTCTCATTAAAATCAACTCAAAAAGACAAAGAAGTCACTACATTTTAATAGAGGGAAAAATCCAGATTCAACACATCACGGTGATAAATGTATACTCACCAAACAAAAGAGGCCCTACATATGTCAAGCAAATTCTCACAGAACTACAGAGCAAGATAGACCCAAACACAATCATAGTGGGTGACTTTAATACCCCACTCTCACCGAGAGACAGATCCAACATCCAGAGGATTAGCAAGGGAGCTGAGGACCTAAGTAACACCATATCCCAAATGGGTCTGACAGATCTACAGAGAATCTTCCACCCTATAGAGACCCAATACACCTTCTTCTCAGCAGCCCATGGATCATACTCCAAAATAGACCATGTCATAGCCCACACAAAGAACCTCAGCAAATACAAAAGTATTGACGTCATCCCATGTATTATATCTGACCACAGTGGATTAAAGGTAACCCTCAATAACAATGGTTACCACCGAGTCTATACACATTCTTGGAGGCTAAACCCCACACTGTTATCCAACACTTGGGCCACAGACCAAATTAAAGATGAAATTAACAAATTCATAAGCCACAATGACAATGAAAATACATCACAAAGAAACCTATGGGACACAGCTAAGGCAGTACTGAGGGGCAAGATCATCGCCCTCAGCACTCACATTAAAAGAATGGAAGCGGAACAGGTGAATAACCTCACGATGAAACTAAAACAACTGGAGAAACAAGAAATGATTGAACCTAAAATGACTAGGAAGAGAGAGATCACAAAGATTAAAGAAGAGATAAATCTGATTGAAAATAGAAAGACCATTCAACAAATAAACAAGACTAAAAGCTGGTTCTTTGAGAAAATAAATAAAATTGACAGACCCCTCACAAGACATACGAAAAAAAGAAGAAAAGAGACTCATATACGTAAAATCAGGGACTACACCAGAAAAATTACAACAAGTACACACGATATTCAAACAATCATAAGGAACTATTTCCAGAACCTCTACTCACTAAAAAAAAACAATAATTTTACAGAAATGGATCAATTCTTAGAGAAGTATAAACTGCCCAAACTGAACCAAGAAGAACTAAATCAACTAAATAAACCAATAACTTACAGCGAGATACAGGGGGTAATAAAGAACCTCCCAACAAAGAAAAGCCCAGGCCCAGATGGATTCACCAATGAATTCTATAAAACTTTTAGTGAGGAGCTAATACCAATACTCCTCAAACTCTTCCGCGAAATAGAAACAGAGGGAGAAATCCCAAACTCATTCTATGAAGCTAATATTATACTCATCCCCAAACCAGGCAAAGACCCAACAAAAAAAGAGAACTACAGACCAATATCACTAATGAACACAGACGCAAAGCTTCTCAATAAAATATTAGCTAAAAGGATCCAGAAACTAATCAAGAAAATTATACATCATGACCAAGTAGGCTTCATCCCACAGTCACAAGGATGGTTCAACATCCGTAAATCAATCAATGTAATTCACTACATAAACAGAACAAAAATCAAGAATCACACTGCTATCGCAGTCAATGCCCAAAAAGCCTTTGAAAAAATATAACATCCATACCTATTAAAAGCTCTGGAGAGAACAGGAATAGATGGAACATTCCTCAAAACAATAAAAGCCATATACAACAAACCAACTACTAACATCGTATTAAATGGAGAGAAACGTAAATCATTCCCCTAAACTCAGGAATAAGACAAGGATGCCACTCTCCCCACTTCTTTTCAACATAGTGCTGGAATTCCTAGCCATAGCAATAAGGCAAGAGGAGGACATCAAAGGGATCCACATCGGCAAGGAAGAAATCAAGCTATCCCTATTCCCAGACAACATGATCTTATATCTGAAAGACCCAAAAAACTCAGTCCCCAAACTCCTACACATAATAAACCATTTTGGCAAAGTAGCAGGCTACAAGATCAATCCACAAAAGTCAGCAGCTTTTCTGTATACCAGCAATGTACAAGGAGAAACGGATATTATGGAAACAATTCCATTTACAGTAGCCAAAAAAAGAATAAAGTACCTAGGGATCAACCTAACCAAGGACTTTACAGACCTATTTAATGAGAACTATAAAAATCTAATAAGGGAAATCAAAGAAGACACAAGGAGATGGAAAGACCTCCCATGCTCATGGGTAGGCAGAATCAATATAGCGAAAATGGCCATATTGCCCAAATTGTTATACAAATTCAATGCAATCCCTATCAAAATCCCAGTTACATTCTTCACTGAAATAAATTCATAAATTCATATGGAACAGCAAAAGACCTAGAATAGCCAAAGCAATTCTAGGCAAAAAAAGCAGTGCAGGAGGTATCATAATACCAGACTTCAAGCTCTCTATAGGGCCATCATAACAAAAACAGCCTGGTATTGGTATAAAAACAGATCGAAAGCCCAATGGATTAGAATTGAAGATCCAGAAATAAAACCGCACTCTTACAGTCAGCTGATATTTGACAAAGGAGCTAAAGACATACAATGGAATAAACGTAGCCTCTTCAACTACTGGTGCTGGGAGAACTGGGCAGCCATATGCAGAAAACTCAAAGTAGACCCAAGCCTATCACCATGCACCAAGATCAACTCAAAATGGATCAAGGACCTCAATATCTGACCTGAATCCTTGAAACTACTGAAGGACAGAGTAGGAAAGACACTAGAACTTATAGGCACAGGAAGGAACTTCCTGATTACAGTTCCAGGGGCACAAGAAATAGGGGAGAGACTCAACAAATGGGACTACTACAAATTAAAAAGTTTCTGCACAGCTAAGGACATAGCCACCAAAATAGAAAGACAGCCAACCATATGGGAAAGGATCTTTACCAGCACAGCAACAGACAAAGGCCTAATATCTGTCATCTACAGAGAACTCAAAAAACTAAGCCCCTCCAAGCCCAATAAACCAATTAGGAAATGGGCAAAGGAGCTAAAGAGAGACTTCACAAGAGAAGAAATAAAAATGGCAAAGAAACATATGAGGAAATGTTCAACATCCCTGGTAGTAAAGGAAATGCAAATAAAAACAACCCTGAGATACCACCTCACTCCAGTTAGAATGGCCTATACTCTGAACTCAGGCAACAACAAATGCTGGAGGGGGTGCGGGGAAAGAGGAACCCTTCTCCATTGTTTGCGGGAGTGCAAATTAGTACAACCACTTTGGAGAACAGTATGGAGGTTTCTCACAAAGCTCAATATAGACCTACCCTATGACCCAGCCATACCACTCCTAGTCATCTGTCCTGAACAGCAGGTCCCAAGATACCAAAAAGACATTTGTACTTCCATGTTTATTGCTGCACAATTCACAATAGCCAAAATATGGAAACAACCCAGATGCCCCTCCACAGATGAATGGATCCAAAAAATATGGTACCTATACACAATGGAATACTACATAGCAATTAGGAATGGTGAAATATTGTTATTTGCAGGGAAATGGTCAGAACTTGAACAAATAATGTTGAGCGAGACAAGCCTAGAACACAGAAAACAAAGGGGCATGATCTCCCTGATATATGACTGTTAAGAAAGGGAGACAGACAGTAGAGACCAAGTCTGTGAAACCAAAAACTGCTTGTCAAATGGTATTTCCCCGCAGGATTGGGACAGTGACCCAACAGTATGTAACTAAAACCAAACAACTACTAAACATATAAAGGTCAAAAATTGACCTCTCAGTGGAATACAATAGCGCAAAAGCTATGTATGTACATTCATATAAGACTACTGTCGACATATTGTCTAATGTTGACATTACATTTAAAGCCCTAGGCGAATTTTCTTTGGCGTAAGCCACGTGGCTACTGTATATGTTCTTGGTACATTGCATATTGTATATATGTCTACCTGACCTAGGGAAGGGAAAGAAAAACAGGGCATAAGATATCACAAGAAATGTACACACTGCCCTACTATGTAACTGTACCCTTTTTGCACAACACCTTGTCAAAAAAATTTGTGTTTAATTAATAATTAAATTATAAAAAAAGAGAAAATAGACAGCATGCATACTCAAATATGTATATTTGATGAAATTTGCTTTTATGTATCAACTGTGTATGTGAAGGATTACATACATTTTATAACATTGATTTATCCTGGAAAATATTTGATTGCAAAGAAATATAGTTAGACCAATATTTATTCTTGGAAAACAGTTTTGCACCTTTTGAACTTGGAGCATTTGAATAGGTTACCTTTGAAAAGCACAAATTAAATAACAATTTTGAAAATGTGGGGCATTTAAAAATAGCCTAGATTATTTTCACTTACTTCTTCCTATTGCAAACCAGTATGAGATCTTTTGTCTAATAATAACACTTTGGTTGTAGTTCTATAGTGCAGAAGAAATAAAATCTGTTACTCCTGCTGGGACAAAAACAGTTGTCAGCATACGTAGGCAGCAGTGGGTGAAGAGCTTTTGAATGTGAGGATATAAACTAAATGCCAAAGTTGAATGCATTATAAAGTCATTGTTGCTATAAAAGACATTTTTGTCAATGATATCTATGATTCTGTCAAGACAGACTTCTTTATGACTAAGGTGAGGACAAAACTGGGTACCATCAGTGGCATGTCATAGATGACATCCTATTTGTTGCCATCCATTTGATCAAGACAGACATGAGTTAGGAAAGGGCAGGGTGGGGGTACCAGCAATTAGTACTGGGTTTTGTGGGTGTCCCTTACAATGGCCTGCATTACTGAAATGGATGGGAGATATACATTCATAGTTTTCTTTCTTTTCAGTGTTATTGCAAACCATAGCTATTATGAAAAATCGAAATTTGGGCATGACCTCAGCTTCAAGGAAGACTTCCATAAATGCTAAAATAAATAAATAAATAAAATGGACTCTGGTGGCTCATGCCTAGGATCCTAGCTATTCAAGAGGCTGAGATCTGAGGGTTGCTGATTCAAGCCAGCCAGGACAGAAAATTTCATGACTCATCTCTCATCTAGAACCAGAAATGACTGGTAGAATTATAAAACTGGGAAAGGTTCCTCTCCTACAAACCTCATCAGTCACTAGATGAGCATTTACTTTTTCCAGCAAAACCACAGCTCTTCAAACATATCACTGCTTGTACTGTGGAGCCATCTGCCTCAAGACAGAGAACTTGAGTCATCTTTAAGTGGATAAAAATCTTTGAATGGAATGTTCTTAGCAGAACAAAAGACTTCAATTGGGCATTATTTTACTTTTTAGTTTTGATAGTTCCAGGGTTTGAACTCAGGGACTCACATATGCTAGGCTAATGTTCCACCATGAGTCATGTTGCATGAGTCATGCCTCCAAATCTGCTTTTTTTGTCAGTTATCTTGGAGGTGCAGTCTCATAGACTTTTCCATCCCAGCTGGCCTTGAACTGAGATCCTCCAGATCTCAGCTTCCTGAATAGCTAGGATTACAGGCATGAGTCATTGGTGTACAGCAAGTGAAATTTCTTGCTAGGCAAATGCTCTCCTACTTGAGCCATACTACCAGTTCACACAGTCTTTTTTTTTTTTTTTTTCTTTTCTGATGGTATTGGAGTTTGAAGTCAGGGCCTTCTGCTTTCTGGGCAAATAAGCAAATGATGTTTCTTATCCGAGCAAAATGGCATACTCATTTTTAAAATTTTAATTTAATTGGAAAGGTGATGTACAGAGGGGTTACAGTTACCTAAGTAAGGTAATGAGCACATTTCTTACCAAACACTATTACCCCCTCCCCCTGTTTTTCTCCCACTTTTCCTCCTCCCTGAATCCACTGCCCCCCAAGTTGTAAAGTTCATTTCCAACAGTGTCTCATGAGTATTGCTGTTGTATTGGATCACCCTTTGTCCTTTGTCTCACCATTTTGTTATTCTCTCCCCCTTCCCCAAATAAGATAGACATATATACGAGACAAAGGGCACCAAAATAAAAACGACAGTTTTCCTTATTTGTAATAATTTGTATATGTCTAGGATAGTCCTAGTAGAGGATTACAATAGCTCAATAGCTATATACATTTGACCCAATAAAATGATGGTAATCTAAATAAATTCCAAGATATAAAAACAGGTATTTTTTCTTTGTTTTGTTTTTAAAAATGACATACTCTTAATGGATCTACAAGAGGCCCAATTCACTACTCTGCACACCTACATCATCAAATGTAAGGAACAGCTTTCAGTAGAAGTCTTGAGGATCCTAAGAAAGTTGGTTTTTTTTTTTTTTGGTTGTTTTGTTATTTTGAGACAGGATCTGTGTCCTTGGTTGGCCTGGAACTTGTGGTTCTCCTACTTGTTTCCTGAGTTCTGGAATTCCAGGGGTGTGCCAATGTACCTGGCTGTAGAAAAGATTTTACAGATGGCTTTGGGAGAGCACTAGAGAAGGACATGAGTCAATGCAATACAAGTAGACCAGAGCCACTTTCTATCTTTTTGATAGGAGGCAATGTAGGCACTGTTGCCAAAGTCCAGGAAAATGATGAGGAAAGTTAAATCAAGAAGAAGAAACAGCCACATTTTAGTGGAGAAGAGTGACATGTAAAGGTACAATTGGCAAGAAGCTATGGTACCACTGGCAAAGTTTTCTGGGTTTTTAAGTTTGGTTCTGACTTGGTAGCATATATTAGCATACCCACTGTGACATTTCCATAAATGCATTTATCAGCATTGATTATGTACATTTTGTCTTCCATCTTTTCCTTCCCTCCTCCTTCTTCTTTTTCCCCTGTCCTCTCCCTAGGCCCTATTAGGCCCTTTTCTGCTTTTAGGCAATCTTTTCTTTTCAGTTACTGCATATGGGAGAAAAATATGCTACTTGTTTTTCTGTGTCAGACTTACTTCAATTAGCATGAAGTTCTCCACCTATTTTTTTCTGCAAATGATGGGATTTTATGACTGAATAATGCTCCGTGTGTTTTTTATTTTGTTTTTTAATAATATCTTTAAGTAGTTGTACAAAGACTAAGACATATTTACTTCATCCATTCACTTGTGGGTGGTACCTAAGCAGATTCCGTATCATGATTTTTTTTTTTGTCATCCTTGGGGCTTGCACTCAGGGCCTGAGCACTGTCCCAGGCTTCTTTTTGCTCAAGGCTAGCACTCTACCACTTGAGTCACAGTGCCACTTCCAGCTTTTTCCGTTTATGTGGTGCTAAGGAATTGAACCCAGGGCTACATGCATACTAGGAAAGCACTCTACCACTAAGCCACATTCCCAGATCCTTATCGTGATTATTATAGTTTTTTTTTTTTTCTGTACACATGGGAGTGCAGATATTCACATTGCTTGTTGGCTTGATTCCCTGACTATGGGAGCCCAGTAGAATTGCTGGAAGCTGTTTTGGGTCTTGAGGGTTGGATTTTTGTCTTTGATTTTTGCTTTATGCTGTGTAGTTACCTGCTTATCCATACCTAGTTTGAGAGCCATGTCCTCCTGAAGCGCTTCCTCAGGATGCTACTCACTGCCTTGCTTCTTCTCACACTCCTGAAGCCTTGGTCTCAGACAGGAGTGGCCGGCAGAATATAAGATTTCTCTATAGCATTAAGTCTTTTCCCTTACAATATTATGAATCTTGGTTGTTTCTGTCGTAATGCCTCTATCGAGCCTTATCTTTGATTTTGTTCATTTGGGTGTGCTCCCTTCTTTTTTTGGTAAGATTTATTAAGGGGCTGTCCATGTTGTTAATTTTTTCAAAGACCCAACTCTTGGTTTTGTTGATTCTCTCTGGGGTTTTTGGACTCTAATTCATTTAATTCTGACTTAATTTTAATGATTTGTTGCCATCTATTGGCTTGAGGTTTGGCTTGTTGCTCATTTTCAAGGGGCTTAAGGTGCTTCATTAAATTTTTGGATTGTGATTTCTCCATTTTGTTGATATAGGCACTCAGAGGTATAAATTTTCCTCTGAGTATTGCCTTTGCTGTATCCCAAAGCTAAAATATGGAACCAAACCAGATGCCCCTCAGATCAAGAAATTGATGATATATATATGTATGTATATATATATATATATATATATATATATAATGGAATTCTATGCTACTATCAGAAAGAATGACATTGCCCCATTCATAAGGAAATGGAAAGCCTAGGAAAAAATCATACTAAGTGAGCCAGACCCAAAGAAACTCTGTGGTTCCCTTATGGTAATAATGAATACATGTCTAGGAGAGTCGTAGCAGAGGATCAAAATCGCTCAATGGCTATGTACACAATTAAGCAAAATGAACTCTAAGTTATTGAAATAAATGGCTTATCATTGTTGTTCTTATTTTCAGCATATCATGTGAAAGTATACCTTTTTCTTTTGTTTCTCTTCCCTATGGTTTTACCACTGTTGTCACTGTATCTGATTTTGGAAGCCTGGATATTGCATATGTGTTTATCTGAATCAGGGAAGGGAACAGGAACATCAAATTGGTGAGACAAATGGTAAAAGGTGAACCAATGCAACAGCAACACTTACAAAACAGCATTCAGTAAACCAACTGTACAACTTGGGAGTGGGGAGAAAAGAATTGGAGAGGTGAGAAAGTGGGAGAAAATGAGGGAGGAGGAAACAAGTTTGACAAGAAACTTACTCACTGCCTTGCCTATGAAACTGTAACGTCTCAGTACATCATCTTGACAATAAACAGAAAAAGAAAAAAAAAACTTCACAAAAACAAAACCCCACCAACTTCCTCAAAAGTTCAAATGAATATAGTAACAAAAATCTTAAAATTTTTTATAGAGATCCCCTTAAAAGCATCCCCCAGTAACTATCCTGTTTCCTTGTCTTTCCATCCTCTGTGAGGGAGTCTCTCCTCAATTTTTCCTCTTACCTCTGCAGTGGGTGTCATTCAAATCTTATTTCTTACTCCTGGTACTTTGGTCCCATGGAGGGTCTATCTCTTAATCTGACTCGCATAGCCTAGAAGAGAGGTTCAGCAATTTCCTCCTGAAGCCTGTGACGGACAGACAGCAAGAATAAAACTACGGAAGACCCTCATAACACAGTCCCTGGAGAGCTTTGCTTCCTATATTGACAGTTGGTAGTGAAGATTTGCCACCTCCTCCTTTTTCTTTTGACAAGTCTTAACTTTGTAGTCCAGGATAATCTCTAACTCATGTTCTTCCTGATTCAGCCTCAGTGTTGGGCTTGCAGGCACGTGTCACTATTCTCACTCTATCTCATTCTTCTTGATAAAGCTAATAGATTTAGCCACATATATGTCTTAAGGGAACATTATTATTATCAAAGACAATTTCTATTAAGAAGGAGAAAAATTTCTCCAGATATACCACAATCTGTGCTGAGCTTATTCTAAATGCATATAACTGGATATATTTTCATGCAGTTATTATTTTCTTCCTTTACTTTGACACATGCCCAGATTCTTATAGGTTTACAAGGAACAGCATGCATTAAAAAGACAACTGCTGGGCTGGGGATATGGCATAGTGGCAAGAGTGCTCGCCTCATATACATGAAGCCCTGGGTTCGATTCCCCAGCACCACATATACAGAAAATGGCCAGAAGTGGCGCTGTGGCTCAAGTGGCAGAGTGCTAGCCTTGAGCAAAAAGAAGGCAGACGCCAGGGATAGTGCTCAGGCCCTGAGTCCAAGGCCCAGGACTGGCAAAAAAAAAAAGACAACTGCTTTCTTCCTGGACAAAGAAAATGAAATTCTGGTATTATTAAGGACTGTAAATATGAGCATGTATATGTATGTGTATAAATATATGCTTGTACAAAGAAGGTGAATGTTCATTTTTTAGATATGAACAAATTTGGTTCTGAATTTATTTATATACTCTTTGAATTGATGTTTTGATTAAATAATAATAAACATTGTACAGATCTAAGAAGTAATCAGACTTGCACAGGAAATAAAATTCAGTGATTAAAAAGGAGGTCTTCAACTTCAAATAAGAAGGAAAATAATGCCAGGAACTGGTGGCTCATAACTCATGACTCAGGAGGCTGAGATCTGAGGATCATGGTTCTAAGCCACCACAGGCACAAAAGTCTGTTAGACTCTGATCTCCAATTAACTACAAAAATGCCAGAAATGGAGCTGTGGTTCAAGTGGTAGAGCACTAGCCTTGATCGAAAATACTCAGGATAGTGACTAGGCCCTGAGTTTGAGCCCTAAGTCCGGCACACACACACACACAACACACACATGCACACACACACGTGTATATATAAACTCTTCTACATTCATTTAATTTATTAAAATATTGATTAGAACTCGTAACAAGTAACTGTTGATCAATGATCAGGCCCTTGAAATTTCAAGATGAATTGGTGAGGATTCCTAGCCTCATAGAGCACTACATAGAGTGGTTGTAGGAGAGCTAGATAAATAAACAATTGCTACTACCATCAAAATTACAGTTACACTCCTTGATACAGGTCACAATAGAAGCATGTGCAAAATGTGACATTAATGCACTTTGGAGTTTCCAGTTGGATGTATAGAAGTAGGATAGTGTTTGTAGTATGATTTCACAGGAAGTATGCCCTTGTGTTGGGTCTTGAAGGATACACAGTTCAGCAGCCTAATGAGAGAGCTGATGCAGGTGCTAATGTCAGAAGCATGGGCCTTGGGGAACTACTATTAATTGAGGACTGGAGGCTGGTGTCAGGCTACATTGAAGCAAAGATATGCTGAGAAGAAAGATATCATATATCATGTCTTCTACTTTGCCTATTGAGCTTTCTATAGTAGTGAAAGGAAGATTTACTATCTCTATGGCAAGAAGATTCTTGTTATATATATTTATTTATTTTTTTTTTTTTGGCCAGTCCTGGGCCTTGGACTCAGGGCCTGAGCACTGTCCCTGGCTTCTTCCCGCTCAAGGCTAGCACTCTGCCACTTGAGCCACAGCGCCGCTTCTGGCCGTTTTCTGTTTATGTGGTGCTGGGGAATCGAACCTAGGGCCTCATGTATATGAGGCAGGCACTCTTGCCACTAGGCTATATCCCCAGCCCTCTATGGCAAGAAGATTCTTATCTACTCTAGAAGTTTAACCAAAAAAGGGGGGAGGGGCACTTCCATTTGATTTTAACACAACACATTTGCCACATTAAATGTCCTCTTCCCCTGCCCTGTAGCAATAAGCATAACAAATCAGTGTCATGTTCATGCTCTGATATTGGACAGCAGTTAAGTTCTGTACTTACGGTGCCATCAGATTAAAATACTTTCAAAAGATAATAAAGGGGGGCTGGGGATATGGCCTATAGGCAAGAGTGCCTGCCTCATATACATGAGGCCCTGGGTTCGATTCCCCAGCATCACATATACAGAAAATGGCCAGAAGTGGTGCGGTGGCTCAAGAGACAGAGTGCTAGCCTTGAGCAAAAAGAAGCCAGGGACAGTGCTCAGGCCCTGAGTCCAAGCCCCAGGACTGGCCAAAAAAAAAAAAAAAAAGATAATAAAGGAAGTGTTAAATATTAGGGCTTTTTGCAATACAAAGAATAGGAAATTCAACTTGACTTCTGCTAAAAAGTGAACGCATTTACTGAGATCCCTTATGAATCCTATGATAGGTAGAGCTTGACCCAAGGAGGAGCTTGACTCAGGCTCAATTGTTTGCACCCTGTTCTTCCTCCTTTCTCTCTTGGATCTGCTTTTCCTCTGTGCTTTCTATTCTCCAAGAGACTTTTGCCTTGAGGTGGAAGTTTGTGTTTTTCCATGTTTAAGTACAGAAAACAGATATTCCTTCTGCTGGTTCCTACACTAGTCCTGACTAGTCATTTCGGCTACCTATGGGGTAAACTAGTTAATGGAAAAAAGGCGCTACTATAATCTCTGCTACTAATGAATGAGGTCCATGAAGAAGTTGTGTGATGATTCATCTCCCATGATGCACCTGGATGCTAAAATCCTGACCTCATGGGGTTCCTTTGCCAAGTCTAGCCGAGGCCTCTCCTTCTTTGGGCCACTCTTTCCAGTACCATTGCTTGGATACTTGTTTCTTCTTCAGGAAGCCCAGACCATTCTTTGTTTCTCTCTTGGCTTATAGTCGTATAATCACTAAGCTCTTATTTTCAGTTTCAGGAGAATCCTTTTCCCATTGAAGTTTTTTGGAACCTTTTTCCCCTGAGAATTGGGCATTTTACAAAACAAAGAAATACTCATAGATCATTTTTATTTGCCATAATTTTGCCTCTTTTGGGAACAATGAACACCAAGAAGGAGATTTTCTTACAGCGCTGGGGAAAGCAACAGTAGCCAAAAATATGGGAAGAAGAAAAATATAGGCATTATTTAGATCTCAAATATTATCCCGGGGATTCTCATACACGAAGACATTTCAGATTAGCAATGCAGGAACTTCTTTTCCTCCTCTCTCTCTTTTAAAATTTGTGGAGGTGGAGATCATTGGCAAACAAGCTGGTGACTGAGTGGGCCTCACAGAAGATGTGTCATGTAAATTAAGCCCTGACAGGTATGACATACTAACTACCCTTCTTATTAGCATAGAATTTATGTCTCATTCTCATCTAAGTATTCACCCTGTTGTGACTAATGTACAGTAAAGTTATATATTTATGTTTGTCATTTTTAATTGTGCCATGCAAATTTATATTTTTTGGAAAAGTGATTCTTAAGAATGTAAGCTAAAGCCAGGTGCCAGTGGCTCACACTTGTAATCCTAGCTTCTCAGGAGGCTGAGATCTGAGGATTCCAGTTTGAAGCCCTCTTGGACAGAAAAGTCTCTGTGAGACTCTTATCTCCAATTAACCACTCAAGAACAGGAAGTGGTGCTGTGGCTCAAAGTGGTAGAGCACTAGCTTTGAGCAAAAGAGCTCAAGGAAAGAGCCCAGGCCTTGAGTTCAAGCCTCATGACCAACAGAAAAAATAAAATAAAATAAAATAAAAAAGAAGGAGGATGAAGAAGAAGTGGAGGAGGAGGAGGTAAGCCAGGAGGCATGGGTGGTTCATGTGTGGAATTTAGCTACTGAGGAGACTGAGATTTGAGAATCACAGTTGAAAGCCAGCCCAGGCAGAGGCCCATGAGACCCTTACCTCCAGTTAATCATAGAAAAAAATGGAAGTGGAGCTATGGCTCAAGTGGTAGAATGCTAGACTTGAGAAAAAGGTGCTCAGGGACAGTGCCTAGGTCCAGAGTTCATGCCCCAGTACTGGAGGAGGAGGGGAAAAAGAAGGAAGAGGAGGAGAAGGAGGAGGAGGAGGAGGAGGAGGAGGAGGAAGGGGGGGGGAGAAGGAAGGGGGAGGAGGAGGGGGGAGGAGGAAGAGGGGGGAGAGGAGGGGGAGGAGGGGGAGGAAGAGGAGGAGGTGTGAGGTTTAGCCTGGTCAGGAAAGTCCATGAATGAATTTCCAGTAAACTACCATAGTAGGAAGTGGAGCTGTGGCTTAAGTGGTAGAACTCTGACCTTGAACAAAAATGTTCAGGATGAGCACACGGGCCCTGGGTTCAAAAACTAAATAAAATAACAACAACAACAACAACAACAACAACGAAAAAATGATTAGGCTTTCTGGATTGTGCCCACAGTGGCACAATTCTAGTTACTTAGGAGACTGAGACCTAAGGATCGCAGGTAAAAGCCAGCCTAGGCAGAAATTCTGTGAGACTGTTATCTTCAATTAACCAAAAACTAAAAGTAGAGCTGTGGCTCAAGTGGTCAAGGCCAGCCTTCATTGGGAAAATCTAAGGGACAGAACCTAGACTCTGAGTTCAAGTCCCAGCACTCACATCAAAAAAGAAAAGTATCAGCTATAGAGGTGTGGATTAAGTGGTAAGAGACGTGCCTAACAAGCATAAGGTCTTGAATACAAACATTAGGATTGATATAATATGTTAAGGAAGAAATGTATTAGATTTCTTAGATTTCTTTATGCTTTTCTCCCTCCTTCCCAGGCTAGTTTTGAACCACAAACCTCTAATTGCAGCCTCCCAAACAGCTAGGATTACAAACCTCTTTTGACTTTTGGGGGTGAACTGTGTATTAGTACTTCCAAAAAGCACATTTATAAAACGGAAATTCTAGCAAAAGAAATTCAAAGAGCATTTGGATTTTCCATGTATGCCATCCAATAACACCTGCCAGTGGGAAGTGTGTGTTCAGGATCCAAAGAGGAAAATAGAAACTGCTCTAAGTGTCCAACACAGGGAGAATTTAACTCAAGTCATTTGTAAGTAAGTAACACAAAAGTTGAGAAATCAGAAAAGTTCCTCTGTGATTTCTAACAGGATGGAACCACTGTAACTGCTAAGCTAGAGGAATAAAGGGCAGAAGCTGTGTTACGAGATCTCAGGGGCAGTGGTCATTTGGAAGGAGCCCAATAATGGGGATGCAGCGGAGAATAGGCTAACTTTTCCCATCTTCTACTTTACCACTTTTCTTCTCATTCTTCAAACTGGTCAAATCCACTTGGCATTTCTTTACTCACAAGAGAGCTGTGTAAATATGGTTTTGAGGTATGGGCAACCCTGTGCTATAAACCAGAGAGGAAAGAAGCACCCAAGGGAGTGGACCGAGGGGCAAGCAAGCCTAGAACTCTGAACCCTCAAAAAGCATCCTTAGATGTTTATAGTTGACAAATTGTGGTTTGATGTTGATAGCTTCTTTATACTGTAGTAACAACATTGTTTGCAATGGTGTCTCTCAATGGGATGTGAGATAGATTAACTATTAAAGTCAGTACACCCATATGAGTAGGGTCAGTTATGTACAACTGTCCAAACGGGAAATTGATGTTGGGAGTCCTGTAATGGTGCTGAATATAGTCAGCCTTATTTTTAAGAACATAGCTTGCTTGAATTTGTTGGCCTTTTAAATAAAGAAAGGGTCTAACTCTATAACTTGGGTTTGTCTCTTTTCTTTCATATGGAATACTGAGAAACTTCATCACTTTTCATGTTAACCTTCTGTTTATCCATTTGAAGGTTGCTAGGATTTGCTTATGGTGTAACTTCAGTGATATTTTCCAAAATGAATTTTCATTTCAATCACCAAAACTATACCGTGCACGATAGGGCAAATATTTGTGCTCATTCCTGTGAAGCCTCAGGCTGGCAGGCACCACTCTCTCTAAATATAGCTCAGGATTAACTGAGTAATAAGGCAAGAGTGCACAGTAGTTTCTCTAATAAATTTTTCAATACTGTTACCCTAAACGAGTCTTCTGGTGGATTTAACCTCAGGTAGAGTCTTTTTGGAAATATTGGGAAATATCCACATTCTAAAACATCCACCACATTAGGAAAATTGTAACAAGCTTTATAGTAGCAAGGAGAGCCAAATAAAAGATTTTTCATCTAGGCCCCAAATTTCAGTGTGATTTTTATTTTGTGTCTATTGGTCCTAGGAGAAAGCTTTTACCTTTCTCCGTGTTAGATCTACAGCTATAATAGAATACTTGAGATAAACAATTTAAAGGCAAAAAAAAACCCCACTTATTTTGGCTCGCAGGCTCAGAGAGTCCAGTCTAAGGTCAGCTGGCTCCACTGTTTTGGATCTGAGGCAGAACACCATGGTGAAAAGGTGACAAAAGCATGTGATGGTGAAGGTAGCTCACCTCAGGCAGCCAGCAAGCAAAGGCAAGAGAGGGCAAGGTAGAGCCCAATGGCTTGGCAAATCCCTAAGGTCCTACTGTCTGTACCTAGGGTTTACCTCCTATGTTTTCGTCTATCCAATAGCTCATCAAACTATGAACTTATCAATGGATTAATCTATTGATGGTGTCATAGCCCTCATGATCTAATCAGCTTCATCGTGAACAGTGGTGCATTGTGGAGCAAGTCCTCAAACAAACCTTTGGTGGACATTTTAGATACAAGCCATACTACTCTCTCCCCTAAAATTCCTTGTGTTTCAAGCTTTTCCATTCTGTTAACGTTTTTAGGATAGTGATAATGGAGAATTAGAAGACATTGTGTTAGAAGGAATAAAGAAGTAAAATAAAAAGTGAAGAACTTTACTGAATGAGAACCTGGATATTTTATGAGACAGTGAAAGACTTTTTAAAAACCAACATTTTTTACAGGGATTATAAGAAAGGACATGAAAACAGAGCTAAATAAGAGATATCCAACATGTTATGGGGGAAAGAGACAGATGTGCTTTTGGAACTAGGAAAAAAAAAAATAATACCAGTTAACTTCTAGTTGTGATCACACGTTGGTGGTGTCTATGTGAAGCAAATATTTGGCTCTAATCTTGTTTCTTCCACTTTTATGTTTTCTCCCTTCACCAATGTGGAGACAGGAGAATGAGGCATCCTCTGACTGTCCACTGAAGATTGGCCAGAAGACAGCCTTGGGTCTGAGCACTGCCACTCATAGAGAAGTCATTTAGTACCTCTCAACTGAACAATTCCCTCATAAAGACCCTGGAACCCAGAAGTAGATACAAAATTGAGGAATAAAAGTGGTCCCAGTACGTTTATAATCCATGATCCATTTCTCATATGGGAAGTTAGTGATGGAAAGGGACAATGACATCAGCGGGGTGTAAATATGTCTACTATGTAAATGAGGCAATAGTGACAACTGTTCTTTCATCTTACCATAGTTTTAACAGCATACCCCAACTCATTAATTTCCTGGAGCGCCCCAAATATATTTTCCTTAAGGGGAGGAAGAGACAAAATTTGTAAAAATGTTTGTACAAAATCTTTTTGGAAATTTAGAAGACAAAATTTGTACATTGGTTACACTTTTCATAGGAAGCACTGGGTGTTAAACTGGTTCACACCAGTTTAATGAAATATTTTTCCTAAATGCAAAGATCCCTTTTATTTTTCTAGAATATATTGTAAATGGGGGCATTTGTCCTGTATCATAAAGATGAGAAAAAAAGCAGCAGGACACTGTGATTTCTGCAAATGGTCACAGAAAAATACAAAGAAAATCAAAACACATTTCTGGACTGAAGGAAGCGGTGACATTGACCAAGAAGCATTGTCCTCATCCACCTGACTTACATAACTGTGGCGTTTTTGCAAAGCTACTGAATAATAATGATTTTTAAAATAAAAAGACTGGATCTGAAGAAGAAAAAAAAAACCCTCAAATTTCTGGTCTTCCAACTCCCCATCCAGTGCACCTTCCATTATGCCATTTTAACTGATTGTGAACTAATAATCATGTCTTCAGCCCCTTTAGCTCTCTCAATCCTTGCCCAGTCACTTGAACACTTTGCTCGTTATCTGTAAGTTTTCTATATATCAGCACCTCAGAAAACCTATTCAATATCTGAGATATGCCGAGAGATCCTAGATCTCCAGTCGTATCTTAGTGTATAAGGGATAAGATTCGAGGTATAGTTAGTGTGTGTGTGTGTGTGTGTGTGTGACACAGTGTCAGGGTACTTGACAGAAATGCAGGAGGACGGCCTTGGTGGAAGTGTACACTAAACTACACAGAGACAAAGTGCCTTTTCAGTATCCGCCTTCGCTGCAGCCCTCGATGCTGAAAGATTATAGACTTCTAGAAATTCAAAATACGCTGTGCTTCAGCCCATACAAGTTATGCAAAACTCATTGGGGATGGGTGCAAGAATCCTGGGACCAGCTCCTGCTTCTTGGGTCACTGGGACAATACCCCGTCCCATTGGAAAAGCAATGGGCCCCTTCTTCAGGAAAAAAAAAAAAAAAATAGTGCTAACGCTTAAGATTCCTAAGTTTTGCTTTTTATTTTTCATTGAGAACTTGGTGCTGCACAAAACACCTGCACCAGTGCTGGGATGGATGTGGGGAGGCAAGAAAGGCATGAGAGGTGCCCAGTGCCCCTTGGCTAAACTCATTGTCACCCCCAAGTGCGGGCCAGCCATGTACAGCCCCGCGGGACGCGTATTGACTCTGGGGCTCGGGGCGGGATGGGTGGGCACCGGCCGGCTGGGCTCGCGGCGCGCCTCGGGGTCTAGGATTCCCGGGCTAGCGGAGGTGGGGCGCGGCGGGCCGGACGGGCGGAGGGAGGCTCGGAGGCGGGCGGTGGGTTTTATTGTTTCCTTCGCCCTCCTCCTCCACCTCCGCCTCCGCCCGCGCCCGGCCCCGGCGTCACTGGAAAGCCGCCCGAGCCTCCCGGCGGCGGGTTATTTATAGAGCGGGCTGCGCGCGCGTCACGGAGCCGGGCCTGGCTGACGGGCGGCTGACGCTCTTGGCCGCGGGGCCGAGTCCGCGGGGCTGCGCGCCGGGCGGCGGCGACAATGGGCTTCTGTGTGTGCAGCTGCGGCCGCCTCCTGAGGCTGGGGGAGGGGGGCGGGCAGCCACTGCCTGACCCCCCCCTCGCTCCTGGCCACGACCCCCCAAAAGGTAACCGGCCTCTTCCGCCCCCAGCCGAGCCCCGCGGACTCCCCTTTCCCGCCCCTTATCCTCTTTTATTTTCTCTGTAAGTTCCGCTGGCCCCTGCCTCTGCTTCCCCATTCCCGCGCTTCTCTCGCTAACCTTTCGCCCCCAATTTGAAAAGAGTGCGGTCTACCCGGCCAGGGGGCGACCACTTTGTGCGCCCCGAGGAGCGGGATTCGGTGACTGTGGGGCCGGGAGCGCCAGGCAGGTAACGTATTCTGGACCGAGAGTGGGGGGCGGGGAGGGGCTTTGTTTGGGGCTAAGGGAGGAGAGCCAGGGAGGGTGAGGACGCTGGGCAGCCCTTCCGGGTCTCCACTGCCCCCCAACTCCTCCGTCCTCTTCCTCGCGCGCTGGAAGCCAATCTGGTTGGGTAGCGCCTAAAGCGGAAAAAAACTTCTGTGTGACTGACTAGACCAGCCTTCTCCTGAGAGGTCCCCCAAATAGAGACTCCCCCTGGCCGCCCCTCTCCCTCCCACTGCTCCTCCCCAGACACTCCCTCCCCTCACTGCCACCCTTCCCCACCCAGGGGACCGATCATCCGCCCCCCTCTCCCCATCCCCCACCTTCCCGCCACCTCCTGGGGTTCTACCTCCGGTGGAAGACCCCGCCCGGCGAAAGGTGTGACTAGCAAGAATTTTAGGGATTTCCTGGGATGGGGAGACCCTGCTCTGAACCACCCCCATTCAGCTGTCGCGAGCTGGGAAAGTTTGCTCGGATGGCTCTGGCATGTGGCAGGGCAGGCAGGCAGAGGACTTGCTGTGCCTTCTAGGAAATTGCAATCGATTTGTACTGCACTTTCGCTAATTGGGAGTTCAAAATTAAACTTTAATAAAGCATTTGTGTCGTCTCGTCTAATTGTGAAAGCTTCCATTCGTCCTGGTAGATAGACTCTAAGTCTCAAGTTAATGGCGCTAAGCTAGATTTCCTCCCCCAAGTACAATTCCGTCAGCCGTCGTCGGCGCAGCTGGATTTCCGTAAGGTACAGATGTTGCTAATGGCAGCTTAAGCACGGATGGGCAGATAGCATACGGAATGCAACATGTTGCCATATGGTTCCTTTAGCCTTTCACCTCCAGGGATATCAATCACACATATTCTGGGAGGAACTTAATGACTCTCTGAACAGCAAAATGAATTACCTGGTACAATTTATATCCCTTGACCTGATACGTTGTAACAACAGGAAGATAGCATCTCACAATTTCTGTGGTATAAATTGAGTTACGGAGCTACAATTCAAATTCTATAACATCTATTTGTAGTTTGAGGGGCCCTGTCAAATCAGCCTGACTGTAAAAGCTGTTTCTACATTGCCTTCCTCCTACCCCTTCCTACAGCCAACATGCAAAATTGATGTTTAACAAAGCTGTTGTCTTGGACATTGCCAATCAACTGATTAATCGATGAGGTATGGAAAATGGAACCTGTCTTTCAGAGGTAGTTAATGAAAGTTAGTGATCTTTAGGAACACCATACTTTAAACGTAGAAAACCAAAAGATACCTAGAGAAAATAGTTTTTCTATGAGTTGTTTCAGTGTAACACCTAAGTCCACTAAAAAGATTAACTCTTCCTAAACTTTGGAAATGAGCTTAAGGAAAACAGTTCTAAGAAATATGAAATCTAGGAAACCTAAGCAGGACTTTCTCAGTAATTCAGTTTCTATACACCAAACCCATGCACTTACTGTGAATCTTAACCTGAGTCATGCCTGTGATGGTACTGGTAGTTTGTCCTCCCCCCCCCCCCCCAAGTTGTTGCTTGAGTCCTAGTGGAATGATCTAGGAATGTTTCCAAGTCTTATTTTTAAATATTCTGGCCTGTAATAAAATATTTCAGCTGATTCCCTCTAACCTCAGATTATAAACTGGACTGTATTACTGTAACTCTTAATCTTCATTCAACAATGCAGATCACATTGAAAGATAACAACTTACAGGCAAAAAAGTAAAATAACATTTTAAATCTGGTTTACTTGTACTCTATTAAAGGATATCTCAAAGCCAGAGTTAAAACACTACTTTTTTTTTAGCACCTTTAAAAATGAGTTTACATTAATGTACAGAGGGATATTTTTATTGTTATATTTCTACATGTTTACAATATGTTCCAATCAATCTCAGTTTTTCTCAAACTACTGTTTAAAAAGTTTTTCCCTCCAACAATATGTAAACCACATGTGAACAGATAGATTGTACACTGGAAAATGCATAGACATGAACATTCTAAAAATTGTATTTCCTTTTAGTCATACGTATTTAAATGCCTTAATGTTTTGAAGGTTTATGCATCATATTTTTTCAGAATGCTTTTGAAATGACAAGTTGTTCCTCTCTTCCCCCTTTTGTAATGGCAGATGATTTGTTACCTAGCACTCAAGTTCAGTTATATTGTAATTATCACAAGTACAATATTATGTGTATGTGTATAGCCAAAATTCTTATATAGAACAAATCAGAATATACCTAGGTTATGGCAAGCTCTTTCTAGGGTTGTTTTTGGTCATCCTTTAGGATTTGAGGCTTTATTGTGTTCTGCAGCACATACTGCATGAGTTTTAACCAAGATCAGGTGTGAGCCTGTCAATAATCTCTATGACTTCTGAATAGTCAGCCAGGATGTTTTCTAATCAGTCACACAGAACTTGCCTTATAAAGCTGTTATTGTCATGTGCAGATATTGCATCTTTTGTCAAGGCCAAAGTGTCCCTCTTTTTTTTTATTTTTTTATTAAAGTGTCCCTCTTCCAAAAGCCAACTCCAAAGTCCTGCTGTGCTTTATTTCAGAATTCAAGTCCATTAGTAAATCAGATTCCAGGTAGCACTGTTAGCTATTTCTTAAGTTGCATCACTGCATTTATTTCATAAGTGATTTCAGGCCCTTGTAGACATAAAGTATATATTTTAGTATTTGAAGTGGCAACACAGTCAAGACATGTATGTTACAACATGACTTTAAAAAAAGACAAGATTTAAAGGATGGATGTGCATTGTTGCTCAAAATTATGTGACTGGCTGCTAAAGAGAACCCCATAGGCAGAAAGTGCTAGAATTGTTTCTATGAAGGAATAACTCTGTTTTGAGAAAGCAACTCTACCTACTTCTTTCACTATTGGCCTTCCATATTGCTAATGAGAGAATTTGAATAAGAAAACTTTTGAAAGCATGTTTGTGTGGGTCGAGATTTTTTTTTTTAAACTAGTGTTTCTGTTGCTTGCTGGTTTAGGGCATCTATCTTGAGCTGTCATGTGAGTTCTGACTGAAAATGACAAAAGTAAACCCACTGAGAGATACATATATCTTCCCTCTTTAGTAATTTTAATTGTCTTAATCCTATCTGCTTTCTGATTTTTATTCACAAATCTGCCATTTTTTAAAATGGTGTTTTTCTCAAAGTAGCATGGAGCAAGTTATAGATGGGCATGAGGCCTCTAATAGATGGTTCTATTCAAGTAAATAGAGTCAAGGGGACCTATCAGGAAGGGCTAGGCCTATTGCACTTGCCTGTTTGTTTTCCAAATTCAAAACCCATGTTGTTGCAGTGAAAACTTGTTTCTCTCTTTTGTAAGCATTTCATTTATGAAAATTTTTAAAACTGTCAATCTGTAAATATTTAACCAGCCAAGCAGGAAACTGTCTTTTATTCTCAGCTATATGCATCTTTGTTTTATCTTGGTTAGTGTGATTGCCATGTAAATACTACATAAAATTTTGACTTTGGTTGTCCATACTTTTTGACTGAAGATTGACAGGGGCTCTTTAATTAATCTGTTCTCTTTCATATTCTGTATTCAGATATTGAAATACAGTATTTTTACACATTTATAAGATTGTGTTTGCATTTATTTAATTTATGTTTCTTTTTTTAAAGCATGTAGCCTTGAATGTTTGTTCTTTTTTTTTCCACATCATTACTCTGGTACTGCTTGATGTAACTTGATTAGCTCCCTCCCCAGTCATGATTGGTAATTAAAATAGGCATTAAAATTAGTCACTTAGCAATTTTGCTGTTCAATTGGCAATTAAATTACTTAATTGCAATTAAAGTCCTAATTTTAATTGGCAAAATGATAGATGTAGATTTAAGATAATATGTATAAATACTTTAATAAGTGTCTATATAAGGATTACTTAATTACTCAACTTCAAGTTTATGCTGTTAACTTTAGAACTTTTAAGTGAGCAATGAAATTTATATTACATCTATTCAAAGGATATGGTAATTAGATTTATTACTTATCACTATAAGGGTCCTTGCTATAAGTTACTTTTGTAGTGTTAAAATTGTAAGCTCTGTAATTATAAATTGTGATGAGGGAAAGGGCATACATGTCTTTGTTTTAATATGTCAGTACTTTATTTTAGTTTTTCCTTAGAAAGGCTTATCTACCAACTGGTTTCAGACAGAAAAATAAAAAATGCTTTTTTAATCATTAAAAGTAGAATAAAACTAACCTGTGATTTACATATGGAAACTGCAAAGTATTTAGATCTTATCTGTTTAAATGCTGTTATAATACTGTTAGTGTTATTTATGTTATTAGCTACTACTAGAATTTCAAGTATATTTGATATTAATGCATAGGTACTTATTTTCAGAACCTTTGAAATGTGTTTTAAGGCATGCTCTATTTTAATGTCTTCCATGATTATTGAAATTAGCAATAGAATCTAAAACTAAAGTTATTCTTCTTCACTTAATGAGTAAGAATTGTTACTTAAGCAGACATTAGTTATATTTTAAAGCAAATATTAGGTAATAGCCACTGTGAGTGAATAATTACAGAAAAGATGAAAGATTATTATGTAAAGTACTTTTTGAGTGGCATGAGGCTTTACCATATGTTCAGTTTTATAATTTTAATTTGTAAGTAGATACTTTCAGAAAAAAAGCGCTGTTTACTTCTGTACATCTTAACACATTTCTAGAGCTGAGATGTGAATCAAAGTAAGACTATTTTAAAGTCCATGCGTTAGACAGGTTTTAGTGGGAAAGAAAATGGACTGAGTAAAATCATAACTACCCCAAATTCGACTAACAAGGAGGGAATTGACTTGTCCTCTATGCATCCTATGGGAAGGGAATAAATGACTTTTAACTGTTAACAAGTTAATATTAACGGATTAATACCCTACCAATGCAAATGAAAATGCAAAAGCTGAACACCCACAAAGGAAATCAGTATTGAAATTTGTTTTGCATTTTGAGAAACAGATTTTAATTTTTAAGTGACAGCTTCTTTCTTCTAGCACTGCTATAACTCTGCCTGGATGGCAGTGACTGCTGTGAATGGAAGTTTATCCAAATGTAATTTAAGATGGATATTTTACTTTGATATTTACAGTAAGTTCCATTAAGCAATTTTAAATGAAATACCTTAAAGTTCTACTCCTAAGGCATCATAGGTGTGTACTATGCCTGTACTGTAAGGTCTAGTCTGAATTCATTTGAGGAGAATAGTGAAATAAATCCCTACAGGCCTCCTTCCCATGCATTAAAACAGAAAATCCTATGGGATTACATCCATGTTTGCCTTCTAAATTATACCAAAAGCTCAATTTTATTAAGTATAATCTGCTTAGCTATGCATAAAATAAAATACTTGGGTTTAGATGTGATGTGTGTATTGATTTTAATGAAAATACATTTTCTATACATGTGCCACTATGTTCTACTTAATATGTGTTAATATCATAAAAGACAGTATGGCTACATTACCTTCCTAAATGCTTTTTCAGGTCATACAATTGCACTTCCTTAATAGTAAGAACATATAATTTAGTAGAATTCCAAAGAGTAGCTCCTTATAGACTTTTGCTCCCACATAGTTTAAATTTTCAAGAAAATAGGCTTTTATTATGGGGATAACTTTACACATTTATACATGGCAATAATTCAGATACTGGGTCCTAAAAAAAGTATTTTCATTTTAATTGAGTGATAAAATACTTTATTTGAACTGTTTATGTATAAGAATGTAGAAGGCTTTCATTCATATAAATGCAGAATTTCAGTTTCTTTTAGCCTAAAGCATCATTTTAACGTTTCTCTGAAAGGTTGTTCGATTCTACATTTTGATTCCATTATATGTGTAATTAAACCTCTATGCACAAAAGCATTCTCTTATGTACGAGCAAATACACCCACAGGAATCCTCTTCTAAACTGTAATTTACTTAAACATGTAATCATAGGATTTTAAAACATGCTTTCATTTTTTCCAAACTATATGCCAATTCGAACTGCTTGATTATAAAATGAGGGATTTTATTACTCTCTTGATCCCCTCCCCCGCCCTCCCTGCCGTGACCTAACAGTAACTTAAACATAGGCAGGAGGAAATAAAGAAAATCTATTGTGAACCTAACCCCACAATTCGAACTGTTTCCCTTTCGGAGAAAATAGAAAAGAATAAGAGATTTGTCGTTGCTTATGACTCTCAGCAGAACATGAATATTTGGGCCTGCAACATTCTCTCCCTCAGCTTAGCCTAAATAGTAAATAGCTAATTTGTGTGTGTGTGTGTGTGTGTGTGTGTGCGCGCGCGCGTGCGTGTGCACGTGTGAGATCCACTGTGGAGTCAGGCCCCCTACTGACGGATCAGTCAATTACAGACTGGCAGTGTCCGGAGACTTGGACGCTTCTGAATCTAGTATGGTAAACAGCAGTCTGAGATGGAGAGTATGGCCCTTCCTTACACTTTCGTTTCGGTGTATGGGATCCATTATCTGAACCCTACCGCAAACTCCAACCCAAGAAGTAGCTCATGCAAGAACTAGTTTAAGCAAGTTCATTACTGTACACCCGGTGTGTTTTCCTAAGAAATAGTAACGCTTCCCAGAAACCAGAACAAGAGCGTGAAGAGCGGCAAAACATACAGATGGAAAGAAAAAAAAGTCCCCCCTTTTCTCTCATTTTATTGTTATGCGTAATAACTCCATTTCCACTGGCTGCTGTGAAAAATACCTTTGCCTATTGGATGCATTAAGACTTCAACAAAGGTTCTTAAGCAAGAAGCCACACTCGACAGGTTACTGTTAGAGAAGAAGGGAAAAAGTCACCACAATAGTCTCCTGGTTCCTTACTTTCAGAATTCTAGAACACTTTACATCTTTTTGGTAGGGGCATTTTCGGATTTTTCTCAGACTCCAGCCTAAATGGAATGCATGTTTAGTGGTGAAGATCGAGGCAGAGCCCTGTATCTACTCAGATGTGAACGCTTTTGTTTGCAGGCTTGGGGTTACAAACTTTAAGTTTTCTCAGCCTCTGCTTGCCTAGAACTGTATTAAAAAATAATATCTGCCACCCCAGTGTGGCCAAGCTTGAGTTTCCGACTGTCTGAAAATAGCAGCTGGGAACCTGGCCCACCGCGGGGATCAAGGGAAGCTCCCCCTGGCCGCGCCCAGCTCGCGCGCGGAAGGGGAAGGGAACCTGGGAGGGCGCCTCTGAGCTGGAGTTGCTGCTATTTTGGGACCAGCCCGGCCGGTGCGTCAATGCCTGCGCCCCTGCGTCACCGCCACCCCCACCCCCTTCCATCTCCACTGCTCTCCCAACTCTCACTTTTTCCCTTTCGTTCGCGTGGAATCGCTTCTGCCCACGGGGCGCTGACGCTACCGGGCTCAAACTAATAAACTCTTCTTCACCCTCCCCCTCCCGTCCGCCCCCTCCCCCGCTCACACACCCTCCCCCGCCACCACAACACCGCCCCCAACACACTTCCTGGTTCGATTTTCTTTTCCTCCAGCCCACTAGGGCACTGCTGGGCTGCGGCGGACGCAGCTGGCAGAGCCGCCGCAACCCCTGGGGGAAACTTAAGGTGGCCATAAAGGTTTCCCCGAGGCTGCGGCGTGGAAGAGCCCGCGGCTTCTCCGGGTAG
The DNA here is from genome assembly GCF_023159225.1 of Perognathus longimembris pacificus. Lineage (NCBI taxonomy): Eukaryota > Metazoa > Chordata > Mammalia > Rodentia > Heteromyidae > Perognathus > Perognathus longimembris. Next base: position 64,867,642 of record NC_063164.1, read on the forward strand.
TCGCTGGGCACCTAGTGGCGAAGCCTCTCCGGCCGAGGGGAGAGGGAGTGCAGGGTGTCTGGGAGCCGGCCCAGGAAGAAGTGCAGAGGGATAAGCAGCCCCGGAACCCGGAGACTTCTACGGTCCTTTTGACCCAGGCTGAGATCACCCAGTGGGGATCGAGCTGCAGAGGGGCCGGCAGCTTGGAAGTCAGCCACGTGGGAGGAGGAGGGACCGGTAGACCGCTCTCACCCGGCACAGGGGAAAGGGGGCCCCCCAGCCCTCCCTCCCAGTCTTTTCCAGCCGAGAGAGACGAGACAGAGACACACACAGAGAGAGAGAGAGAGAGAGAGAGAGAGAGAGAGAGAGAGAGAGAGAGAGAGAGAGAGAGAGAGAGAGACAGAGACAGAGACAGAGACAGAGAGAGACAGAGACAGAGAGAGACACAGAGAGAGACAGAGAGAGACAGAGAGAGAGACAGAGAGAGAGAGAGAGACTAGGTGACCTGTCCACCGTCCAGTTTCGGCCGGGGACTTGGAGGAAAGCTTGCCTGGCGGTGAAGCTTAGCGTTTCCTTCGCTAGGAAGGGCTTTGAGCCTCCGGCAGGGCTGGCAGATTGTCTGGTAAAGCGCAGTTTGCGGAGACTCGGAGGAGCGCGGAGCGGAGCCCGCTCCCGCAGCCCACCGGACCCTCTCCAGGAAGGGCAGGGGCGCGCACTTTATGTTCTGCCGAGACCTTTCCCCCCATGCTGGTCTCCTATTTTCCTCTTGATAGCAGCTGTGGGCTGTGATAGCCCTTGTGTAACAGAGGAAAGTCAGTTTATGTCCCCTGACTCGTGGAAGGGCTGGGGCTTGGCGGGCAATGGGAAGTACGCGGAGAAGGAGAGTTGGCCAGAGGTGGGACCGAGCACCTTTCTGCAGAAGGCGCACCTGTTGCCGGCGGGGTGATAGCATTGCCTGTGGGCGGAAAGCAGGCAGGCCCTCGCCGAATTCTGGAGTCCCGGAAGGGTTTGGCCACTGTCTACCCGATCCCCTTCCTCAGCCTTCTACGTGTCCTCTCTCGAGCGTGGGCACTGCGAGAAAAGAAGGGGAAAGAAAAAGACCCCATTGTAACATGGACAGTGTGTGTGTGGGGGCGGGGGGCGCAGAAAGACTGGGAAAAAAAAGAGAAGGGGGGGAGGGTGTGCATCGAGCTCCGGAAATCCCACTTAACTGCCGGAGTCCTCTGAGCATCTTGTGTTGTGGGACATCTGCATGCACTTCCGCTAAGACGCGCGCGCGTGCGTGTGTGTATGTGTGTGTGAAGAGGGTGGGTGGGTGATCTTAGGGCGCTGTTAGGCATACCCCATTCCCTGAGGCTCCTTGAGCGGGTTACCTGGCCCACGCCCTCCGTCCCTTCCGCTCTGGCTTTTGTTGCGTCCTCCACCCACCCCACGTGCGAGCGGCCGAGGGGCTCTGAGGGGTGGGGTGGGGAGGGGGAGAGATGAAGTGTAGCAGCCCCGCAGCCTTCGAGGACCTGGTTATGGAGAGGTCACACTTCTTTCGGAAAGAAAAAAAAAAAAAAGCACCTAAGCCAGCTACCAAGGTGAACCCAGAACGGTTCCCACCTTAAAATCAGCCCTGCTCGTGACGTCAGGTCGGAAATATACCAAAGCGAGCGGCGGCCAGGAGTCCGGGGAGCGCGGCGGCGCGGCGATTGGGCGGCGGGCCGCTGACGCGCGCTGACGCGCACACTTTAGGTGCATGTTGGCAGCGGCAGCGCGAGCCACATAAACAAAGGCACATTGGCGGCCAGGGCCAGTACGCCCGACGGCTCAGCGCGCGGCTCCGCGGTCCTTCCAGCCTGCCCAGCCGACCGCCTCTCTCCGCTCCTACTCGGCTCTCGGAGACGCAGCTCCCTAACACCAGGGCTAGCCCACCCCTTCCCCGGACCCTGGCACACGGGCTCCCGGAGGAAAGAGCACTTCGGCAGAGTTGAATGAATGAAGAGAGACGCGGAGAACTCCTAAGTGAGTAGGTGCAGCTTGTGCAGCTGGCGTTCTTTTTTATTCTCCTTTTCGCATGTCTCTTTTTTCCACCCATGGGGAACAGCTTCTCTTGAAGTGGGCGCCAGAGGCTCGGAGCGCGAGTGGGACTGGGGAATGGGGAGTGGGCGCGCGCAGTTATGACCCGGTGCATTTGATGGAACTCCAGTTTTGGCGTTGTGGGGGAGTTGGCTCCCAACAGAGCTTTCCAGGCTTCTCATTGGTAGACGTGGAAAGGAGATTCTGTAGTTAGGCAAGCTGTGTACTTGTCCGCGGAAATGTGCGCAAAGTTTGCTCTCGTGCGGAATTGATTGTGGCCTGTAGGTACCGAGATTCCAAGTCCGAACTATCCGAGGGAAGCTGTTGGTAAAACGACAGAGAGAAAGTTTCTTCAGTTTATGCGTTGTTTGGGAACTGTGTCTCCTTGGCTGACCAGCATGCCGATGTGTCCCCGGGTATTGTTGAGTAAGGGTGGTGGTGTAGTGTCCTGTTACTAAGTTGACTGAGATTTCTGGTTTTGACATATGCTGTCCGTGAGTGGTGTGTGTGTGTGTGTGTGTGTGTGTGTGTGTGTGTGTGTGTGTGTGTATGAGAGAGAAAGAAAATATGAATACGTAAAGACTACAGTTATGAAACTGTGAAAGTACTAGGGAGCTAATATTCAGCACCAGCACTGGCGTATTTCCAAAGGTTGTGGGGGAGGGGGATGTCAAGTCTTCTTTCTAATTTTCTCTGCTTAACCTTCTCCTCCCTCCCCCTCCTTTTGAAGAAAGAATATGGGAGAAGGGAGAGAAGGAGTAGATGTCTGGCTTTATCATTAGCAATAAGATTGCCTATGCTGGAGAATTCCTTCCAAGTGAGAACAACTGAGAAATTTCTAAGACACAAGAATGCCTTGTTCTTTCAAATTGACATTGTGACCAGCGTTATAGAGAAGGTGTTCAACTTGCTGGGTTGGAAAGCACTTTTAATACTGGTGGCAATACTGTACAAGCAGTTTTCCCCTTCCTCAACAATTGACCTAAGATGCTTCTGGAAAAGTAGAAACCCTTTCACTAGCCCTTGGCAATTAAAGATGTTGAAAGCTCAGTTTTCTGGAGAAGAGAGCACCAACTCACCAGCATCTTCAGTCTCAGTGTGGTGTCAAAAAGCAATTAAGAAACCCAGGTTCTTCCACTCTAATTGGCTTCTTGGTTGTCCAGGCCTTACTAACATTGTGTGTGTGTGTGTGTGTGTGTAGGCGTGTGTGTGTGTGTGAGTGTAACTGTGTTCTCAATTTATGCTCTTGACTTCTGCTAACTTTCTTCTCCTTTCCCAAAAGAAAAGTCCATTTGACACAAGGGGAAAAACTGTTGAGAAGGTTTCAGTGTTATACTTTCTCTTAAGCTCCAGTTTTCACATTCACATCCAACATAAACTAAAGTAGAAAAGACTACCCCCACCCCACGCTTCACCAACATTCTACCAAAGGAGCCAACTTCTTACATCCTAAGTGTTAAATAAGTTCATGAAATATCTTTGATACTTGATGCCTTCTCTAGAGAAATTTGCATGACAGTGGATGATTTTGTCCGTTGTATCTAAGCTATGTCTTTTCACACTTCTTAACTGCTGCGCACTCATTTCCAACACGACAGTCAAAAGGCCTGCCCAGCCAAATTCCTGTCAGAAAGACACCCTGAAACTTCCTCTGTCTGTATTTCAGGGAGGAGATCTAACTCGCTGGACTCCCCACAGCTTTTCTTTAAAAAAATCTTGGAAACTTTGTCCTTCACTGAATTACGACACTGTCCACCTTAAATTTCCTCGAAAACGCCAGTAACTCGGCTGAAGGTTAGTGAACTTTCTTTCCTTCATTCATTACCTAACCCGGGTTCCCTAAATATCAAGACAGGGGCAGCATGATCCACCCAGGCCAACCCGGTGACTTAAAGGTTGCAGGACAATGTTCTTATTGTGCAATTCAACTTCATTTCTAGATTGCCGTTTCTCCAAAGCTTTCTGGTCCCCGAGCTTCAGTCTAGAAGAGGCTCATCAAAGGGGAACTGATTGTAAAACGGTGGGGGTGGGGTTACCGGGGGCTGTAGACCCTCTATAGCTTTCAAGCTCTGGGTCATTATCTGATCAGACATTTCAGGAATCAGTCATTGTACCAGTTGCTCCGCAGCTTCCTACCACTCGCCCTTCCTGTCGCGCCCTTACCCTCTCCGTGACCGCCACGGGCTGCCGGTGTAGCCCCAGGTGTACCCGAGCCCGGGAGAAAGTGTTCAGTTGACCAGGCTGAGTGTATATCACCCTGTTTCATTTCCAGCCATGCCTTGTGTTCAGGCGCAATATGGGTCCTCGCCTCAAGGAGCCAGCCCCGCTTCTCAGAGCTACAGTTACCACTCTTCGGGAGAATACAGCTCCGATTTCTTAACTCCAGAGTTTGTCAAGTTTAGCATGGACCTCACCAACACTGAAATCACTGCCACCACTTCTCTCCCCAGCTTCAGTACCTTTATGGACAACTACAGCACAGGCTACGACGTCAAGCCACCTTGCTTGTACCAAATGCCCCTGTCCGGACAGCAGTCCTCCATTAAGGTAGAAGATATTCAGATGCACAACTACCAGCAACACAGCCACCTGCCCCCTCAGTCCGAGGAGATGATGCCGCACTCCGGGTCCGTTTACTACAAGCCCTCCTCACCCCCGACACCCACCACCCCAGGCTTCCAGGTGCAGCACAGCCCCATGTGGGATGACCCAGGCTCTCTTCACAACTTCCACCAGAACTACGTGGCCACTACGCACATGATCGAGCAGAGGAAAACGCCGGTTTCCCGCCTCTCGCTCTTCTCCTTTAAGCAGTCGCCCCCGGGCACTCCTGTGTCTAGCTGCCAGATGCGCTTCGACGGGCCCCTGCACGTGCCCATGAACCCAGAACCCGCGGGCAGCCACCACGTCGTGGATGGGCAGACTTTTGCTGTGCCCAACCCCATTCGCAAGCCCGCGTCCATGGGCTTCCCGGGTCTGCAGATCGGGCATGCATCGCAGCTGCTCGACACGCAGGTGCCCTCTCCGCCTTCTCGGGGCTCCCCTTCCAACGAGGGGCTGTGTGCCGTGTGCGGAGACAATGCAGCCTGCCAGCACTACGGTGTGCGCACTTGTGAAGGCTGCAAAGGTTTCTTTAAGGTGAGCACTGGTGAGAGCAGAGGTGGCAGGTAGGGGACCCTCCACCCCCACCCCGCTCCAACCTCAGCGCCCTGCACCCTGGAGCCACCAATTGCCTATGAGCCCGCAGCCCAGCCTCAGCTCGCCTCCGACTGCCCAAGTCTCCCGGGTCAGCCTAGGGTGTCCTGCAGTCTCCTACGGGCTTCCGAGGGGGCATGGGGTGTCTGAACAGAAAAATCAGGAGGACTGGGAGACGGGAGGTCGCATTCCCCCAGTAGCTAGTCGACTGGGCGGCCCCCGCCCAAAGTTGTTGGAGCTAGAGTTGGAAGAGGGTGATTTGCATGTGCTAGGAGCTGTCTTCCCTGCTCAGATTGAAATTGGTTAGGACAGAGAACCGTGTCTGAGCTAACCAAGTGGAACAGAATTCCCTATGGTCAAATTAAGTGATCTCTTTATTTCGCCATCCTGATTGAATAATCTTATCATTTTAAATAGAGAAGGTCTCCAAGGAATGTAAATAATATGAATGCCCACGGATTTGTATTTACTGAGCGTCTCCTTCTCCTTCTCTTGGCATATAAAACACAGCAAGGAGCGGCAAGGTTAGCTCAAATGTTAACGCTATCAATTTTCTTCTGTTAAATGCCCTGGGGGAGGAAAAAGAAAAGAAATAGAAAGCAAAGGAAAAGGAAAAAAATTAAAAAAGAGAATTGTGTGTTTGTGTATGTTTGTGGGGAGGGGAGTGTAGATTCAAGCCATCCAGAAATTGTTTCTAGGTCTAGTCCGGGATGCTGGACTTTTAAGGAAGAAAATAATTTTTTTGGCCTACATTGTCTCCTTTTGCAGCGCACCGTGCAAAAGAACGCGAAATATGTGTGCTTAGCAAATAAAAACTGCCCAGTGGATAAGCGGCGCCGGAATCGTTGTCAGTACTGCCGATTTCAGAAGTGCCTGGCTGTTGGGATGGTCAAAGAAGGTAGGTTGGGACAAGCCATTGGTTCCTCCATAGTCTTCTCCCTGAAAAACCCACTGGCTATTTGTGCCCCAAACCTACTTTCTCAGAGACCGGAGTTCTTCGGGTCTCCCATCCGGGTCGGGTCTCCCACAGCTATTTGGGCGACCTCCTCGCCGACCTCCCCCCTATCTTCAGAAAGCCGACCAGGCCCTGGTCGCCTTTAACTATATGACCCAGCTGGAGGAAGACATAAAATAACCCCCATCTTTAAGGCTTCTCTTCAGTAAAGGCTTTTCGAGCAAAAGGGCTCCCAGAGCCGCCCGCCAGCCCCGGCGCCCCACGGCAGCGACCTTCCCGGGGGAGGAACCCAGGCGGCAGCTGGACCCCCGGCTCCTGGGAGCCGTGCTAACTGGCCTGTTCCCTTTGCAGTGGTTCGCACGGACAGTTTAAAAGGCCGGAGAGGTCGTTTACCCTCGAAACCGAAGAGCCCACAGGACCCCTCTCCCCCCTCTCCCCCGGTGAGTCTGATCAGTGCCCTCGTCAGAGCCCATGTCGACTCCAACCCGGCTATGACCAGCCTGGACTATTCCAGGGTAAGAAGCTGGTGGTGGGGGTATCATGTGGAGAAACCAAGAGATGGGCAGGATCCCCTCCCCGCACCCAGCACCAACACCTAGGCCCAAGGAGTACAGGAGGCGAGCCAGGTTCTATGCCTCACAGCTCTGGACTCAGACAGGCAGTGTAAGCTCCAAGTTTAGACCCTGGGGCAGGGCTGATGAAGGAGAAGGGACATGCCAGAGTAGTAGATAGAATCTCTGGGAACATATGCCAATGTCTCAAAAAAAGAAAGAAAGAAAGGAAGAAACCAGGGGCTGAGCAAAATCCTCTCTTGCCCAACTTTGTTCCCAAACCTCCACAGAGAAATTATGGTCCTTATATTCCTGCCACTGTGCAGGTAAAGTCTGTGGGACCCTGCCTGGGGCCAGGGAATGAAAAGAGAGGCGGGTAAGGAATGGCGACATGGGTTGTGGATCAAGTGGTCAAATTTCTCTTTTACTCCAGCTGTGAAAAAAAAATGTGCAGGCTTTAATTGGAGGAAGTATGTTGGGCAAACCTAGAAGCGACTGCAATATTATTAAGATTTGCGAAGGCCACCTCAGTACAAGATCCACTCTGGGACTAGCTTGAATACTAACGTGCCAATTGTTTTGCGGAGATAAGAGTGAACGTTTCCCAGGGCTGGATGGCATAGTATTTAGTCTGTATGGAAATGGTAATTTACATATTTAAAGCAGCGACCTCATAGCACCATCCCTAATTGAATTAATTGCCCCGGAACATCTAATTTCCTTACTGGTCAGAGAGAGGTTTAATTGTTATAAAAACCTGGCTCCCCTACTAGAAACGGGGTTAGCAATTTCACGGGTTATATATTTTAGAGAACCTCATTAAGTGCTTTTTAAAATGAAATTCCAGTTCCAGGCGAACCCTGACTATCAGATGAGTGGAGATGACACCCAGCATATACAGCAATTCTATGATCTCCTGACTGGCTCCATGGAGATCATCAGGGGCTGGGCAGAGAAGATCCCTGGCTTTGCTGATCTGCCCAAAGCTGACCAAGACCTGCTTTTTGAATCAGCTTTCTTAGAACTGTTTGTCCTGCGATTAGCGTACAGGTAATAAGGGAAGGAAGCAATTCTGGGAGGGTGGGGAAGGTATTAAGAAAGTCAAGGAAGGGAGAAGGCAGCGGTGTGTGTGTGTGTGTGTGTGTGTGTGTGTGTGTGTGTGTGTGTGTTGGGGGGACCTGCAAAAAAAAAAGTAAAAAGGGAGAAGAGAAGGAATGTATGTCCAGAAGCATTGGGTGAATGGAATGCAGGTGGGATAGGGTGTTCTTGATTGTTATGAAATTAAACCCTTTCAAGGTCCACTGGTCTACATTTTATTAACTCTTCAGTAATTAGGTGCCTCTTAAATCCCTCATTTATTGCTCTTCAAGTAATTAGTTGTTTAGCTTCTCTCTCTCTCTTTCTCTCCCCTCTCTCTTTGGTATTAATTGCAGGTCCAACCCAGTGGAGGGTAAACTCATCTTTTGCAATGGGGTGGTCTTGCACAGGTTGCAATGCGTGCGTGGCTTTGGGGAATGGATTGATTCCATTGTTGAATTCTCCTCCAACTTGCAGAATATGAACATCGACATTTCTGCCTTCTCCTGCATTGCTGCCCTGGCTATGGTGACAGGTCAGTACTAGAGGTGCAGGGCTCTTCCCTTCCAGGACTGCCCAGGGGATTGGTTCTGGCTTTCCCGGGTCATACATCTTCCTTGATCTTGTCAGTTCGCTAATGCTTTGTGCATTTTTCTTTTGTTTCTGATTATGTTTTCTGCAGAGAGACATGGGCTCAAGGAACCCAAGAGAGTGGAAGAACTGCAAAACAAAATTGTAAATTGTCTCAAAGACCATGTGACTTTCAATAACGGGGGCTTGAACCGTCCCAACTATCTGTCCAAACTGTTGGGGAAGCTTCCAGAACTCCGTACCCTTTGCACACAGGGGCTACAGCGCATTTTCTACCTGAAACTGGAAGACTTGGTACCACCTCCAGCAATAATTGACAAACTTTTCCTGGACACTTTACCTTTCTAAGATCTTCTCCCATGCACTTCAAAGGAACTGGAAAGAAATCTAAAAAATGGTCCGGGGGGGGGGCTAGTCACATGGGCAGAGATAGCCCCCCAGAGCTGTCTCAGCCTGTTGTTTCCTCTTTCTGTAAAATCCCCAGACCCCTGTTCCCTAAAGAAAACAAGCAAGCAAGCAAGCAAACAAACAAACAAACAAAAACTATTGCTATTTCCTAACCTGCAGGCAGAATCTGAAAGGGCATTTTGGCTCCGGGGAATCCTGGATTTAGAACATGGACTACACACAATACAGTGGTATAAACTTTTTATTATCAGTTAAAAATCAAGTTTATTGTTCAAAAGAAAGGTTGCTAATGTATGATGGGAAATGTCTGGCCATGCTTGGTTGTTGCAGTTGACAAATGTAACATATGCACACATACACATACATATACACAGTCTTAAGGGGACTTACAAGTATTGCCCTTAACAAGACTTCAAAGTTTTCTGCTGTACAGAAAGCTGTAATATATAGTAAAACTAAATGTTGCGTGGGTGGCATGAGTTGAAGAAGGCAAAGGCTTGTAAATTTACCCAATGCAGTTTGGCTTTTTAAATTATTTTGTGCCTATTTATGAATAAATATTACAAATTCTAAAAAAATAAGTGTTTGCAAAAAATAAATAACTAAATAAAAAGGGACAAGCATGTTGATTCTAGGCTGAAAATGTTATAGGCACTTGCTACTTCAGTAATGTCTATATTATATAAATAGTATTTCAGACACTATGTAGTCTGTTAGATTTTATAAAGATTGGTAGTTACCTGAGCTTAAACATTTTCTCAATTGTAAAATAGGTGGGCACAAGTATTAACACATCAGAAAATCCTGAGAAAAGGGACACATAGTGTTTGTAACACCGTCCAACATTCCTTGTTTGTAAGTGTTGTATGTATCGTTGATGTTGATAAAAGAAAGTTTATATCTTGATTATTTTGTTGTCTAAGCTAAACAGAACTTGCATGCAGCAGCTTTCGACTGTTTCCAGAGTGCTTATAATATACATAACTCCCTGGAAATTACTGAGCACTTTGAATTTTGTTGTTGTTTTTTAATGTCTAAAATTGTCAGTTAATATATTATTTTATGTTTGAATAAGAATTTTAATATTGCCATATCCTGTAGTATTTTTCTTTGTATATTTCTAGTATGGCATATGACATGAGTCACTGCCTTTTTTTCTATGGTGTTTGACAGTTAGAGATGCTGATTTTTTCCCCCCGATAAATTCTTTCTCTAAGAAAGACAATTTTAATGTTTACAACAATAAACCATGTAAATCAACAGAACCTTGTCTTCTTCCTGGGTCAGGATAAATATGACTAACAACAATAGAGTCGGAGATTGATTTGGGATAAGTCACTTATGTGACATTTCAGTTTCAAACTGACAACTTAGATCTCTTCTAACTAAAGGAAGAGAGAGAACTGATTATTTAGAGCATTCAGTAGAGATTTTTTCCCCTTTAAGTAGAGTATTCCAGTCTAGCAACCTACATTTCTCAGAGTCAACTTAGGGTATCTCATTCTTGGAATTTTGTAAGTGTAGTTTACAGAAGACAAGCTTAAGAGACCAAAAAGCTTTTGAACTTCTACAAGTGAGAAATCATGTTAAGGTGTCTTGGGCAGCATTTTGGAAGTATTTCTTTTAAATCTCAAAAGAAAGTCAACTCAGATTTGAAAAGTCTTGTATTTTATCTCTAACTTCCCAATTCCTCTGCATATAATTGGGAAGTCCTGGAAGAAGAGAGAAGTGATTCAGGTCACTTGAGCCTTGGGTCCTCTTTGACATAGAATTCAGTAGAGACACTTACTAAAACTTATCTTTTTCTACAATGAATAGTGATGAAGTATATTTTGCAGAGTTAGAAATAAAATGTCTACCTTTATACATTTGTGAGACAAACTGTCTCTGTCAGACACTGCATATGGTATAAGCAAGTTATCAAAACAGGGCCTCTAACCAGAACTAACATTCAGCAAAGAAGGAAATTGGTAACTGTTGACTTGTAGAGTTGGGCTAAGGAGCTGAACTTCCTCTTAGCCACTTTATGGGTAGGCAAGCTTAGCCTTAGGCCAGCCGAGTCCAGGACGATCTCATTTGCTGACCCTGTTGAATTACCGATGGCCTTTGGGTCACTGGAATTTACAAAGAGCATTATTGTTTTTAAAATGCGAATTAGAACAGTAAATTGCCAGGAGAGTTTTCAGATTGTTAGTTTTCCTTTGCTTCCTTTTCTTTTAAAAATAATTGTTTTTGAGGGTAGGCAAAAAAAAAAAAAAAAAAGACAAAGTGGGTCTCCGAGGTACTTGTGGTAGTGGTGGTGATGATGACCATGACAATGCTGATGATTATAATTTTACCAGACATGTTTTTCTCTGGGAAACTGAAGGGAAAGAGAGTGTATAAGAACTAATAACGAAATGTTCAATTTACTGGATTTCTTGAAAAGATGCGGCTAGTTGTTTCATTTTATTTTCACATCTCATACTCTACCAAAGTCACAAACTAATAAGGAGAAAGAGAAAGCTCTGTAGAAATGCTGGGAGTCTGCAGGGCGGTCAATATCATATCCAGGCATCTGTAGCCCAGGAAATCAGTATATTCGGACACTTAGAACTGAACTCTGATACTAGTTACCCCTCAGGGAAGCAGGGGTGCTTCACCTGAGGCCCCAGTGCACCTCTGGAGAATTTAAGGTGAGAATATGGAGGCATGGTGTGGTACCACGCTTTCAAGTGGCAAGCACCTGCGACTTCCAGTTGTGACGTTTTTCAGGTGGCAGATTCCCATGCTATTTCAACTCCCAGCGGCTGTCTGCACGGGAGTTGGTGAGAGGTATAGATAAAGATCCTCACTGGCAGCTTTCCTGTATCTTTACAGGTTCTTGAGGCTGAGGGCTTTCCTTCTCAGTCCTTCTAAAAGTAAAGCCCAGGAAAACATGCAGACACCCTACAGTGTCTAAGCCAGACATTGAATGGAACTTCTTTAGAAAGATTAAAACTTTATAAAGGGAAATCCATGTCACACTTTTCTCCCTATAGCATTTTGAGCTTCAATAATGGGAAATGTGTTGTTTCAGGCACAGCCGTAGATGGTTCCGAATTTATGGTGTTGCCCCTTAACTCAAAGCACCAGTGTGCTAGGCTCTTTGCTCTAATCCTCTCTGCCATCTGGGTGACACTGGCCACTTTGGGTGGCCTATAGAACTTTCTGGGACAGTCCATGGTTGGGGAAAAACAGTGTGTATGTTGTGTGTGTGTGTGAGAGAGAGAGAGAGAGACAGACAGACAGACAAGACACACACAGAAAGAGAGAATGAATGAGAGAATGAAAATGAATAAGAATATTATGTCTGGATTCTATAGAAGAGATACACAGTGTCCAGCATCCAGCAGAGACAGTGGCACCACATGCAAAGATCATGAAAGAGAGAGACAGAGACAGAGAGAGAGAGACAGAGACAGAGAGACAGTGTGTGTGTGTGTGTGTGTGTGTGTGTGTGTATGTGGTGTTTCTGCTTTTGTGCCCAACTCTGTCTCTAGTCTTGAGTATCTTCTCCCCTAAAAATACTCCTTACAAATTTACTAGCTACTAGTGCTTTGAGTGGCAGTCCCTCAACAAAGACAAAAGTCATTCTTGCCAATTTAAGAATGTCTGTCTGATGCAGGTTCAATTTCACAGCCTCTGCCATTTCTTGGCTTGCCAATGTCAGTCACTGCTAATATCCAGTTATCTATCGAATTATGTTTTACATCTAGGCTTCCTCGGTGAAGAAATAAATCGAAGATACAAACAGATCTGCGAAGGGAAACGTTTTGTTTTATTTCTTCGTAATATTTTGATCTCAGACCTCTCCTGTAAAGGATATATTTGCATGTCGCCAGGCCCTATTCGGAGCCCAGCACATCCAGCCGTGGGATGCGCAGAGCATCCGATTTCGCGCCACCAGCTCCACCTTATTCCTTTTTTTTTTTTTCTGCCACGCGGCAGCGCCGCGGAGTTGCCTGAGAACTTAAAAGCTGAGAGGGTCTCTCCGGTCCCGCTTAGCCTACCTCGGTGGGAGAAAAGCCAGTCTCCAGTCGATTGCTTATGAAAGCGCAGCAAAATAAAAAAGGAAACAGGTTCCCACGATAAAGCGGAAGAGAGGGTGCCTAGGCTCAAAGGATTTTTAGAGCTTTATATTTTTCAGTATTACTGAAATAGCTGAATAGAGATCCAGAAAAAGTCCAAAGGCAGCTGTAAGAATTAGTGATCCCCTATACACCTGCCCACACAGCCCGGTACCTGAGCGCGCTGGAGACTTTTTGAATAAAAGCAATCAAAACTTTTCCAGCACTCCAAAGACAGGGTGTTGACTTAGTTTTGTGGTTCACCGAGTAGGTACGCTGTTGGGAGTCCCAACCGGCTTCTAGTGCCTCCCCCCCCCCCAATCAGCCATGGCTCTGAAAATAAGGAGCAGCTAGCTGCCACGTGCTCTGCAGAGATTCGGCCTTAGGTGGGTGAATTTGAATTCCAACCTGCGCAATCACGCTTCGCAGTGATGGGCTCAAGTCGCTACTTGCTGACTTTATTGATTAAAAACAAAAAAAATGAATTCCAAATAGGTCATCATTTTAATAGCTCATTTTAAATAATAAAACTAGGACTTGAAAATCCGCTTTTTTACTTTTTTAATTTGAATAGAAACTCCAATGGGGGTGTTGATGGCTAGGCATTTATGATGGTTAAGCTGTCTGGAGTAATTTTCTCTCGGTATGGCATGTTTCCTGAGCACGACGGGGAGCATACTGAAGTCACGAAGACTTTATTCCAAGTTTGTGCATTTCCTTAGGAAAAGTCGGGTCAGAGGGCTCTTCTGGGAGCGGCGGGTGCGCTGGGAAGCAGAGCTCCATCTTAGTTTGGAGAGTCGGGAGGTAGGTGGCACGCCTGGTCCCCAGCCACCACGAGAGCGGAGGCCCGGGGAGAACTGAGAGCCGGGCACTGGCGGCTCACTGCTAGCCTTCTCAATCGGCCCCCTCTTTTCTGGACTTGGTCCGCTGTGGAGGCCCTTCGATGCCTGAAGGGGACTGATTGGGGTCCCGCCCGGGAGAAAGAGGAGGCACAAACGCTGTTGCTTGGTTCACTGCGTTTTGGAGACGGACTTGGAAGATTCCAAGTTTGTACCGGCACACTTTATCGAGAGAGCTCTGGAGGAACTCCTGCAGCTTCGGGGTCCCTCTCCCATCTCCCTCCCAGCTGCTCGCGTAAGCGCAGACGCGGAGACTTGCTGGCTCGTTGCGGCTTAGTGAAATTTGGTGCGTCCAGGAGCGAGTAGGAGCGGCTAAGCGCGCACTGGGCTTCTCCCAGCACCCCGCGATCCGAGGTCAGGCTAGGGTGTACCCGAGCGTTGATTGGGAGTCGGGGGCGTACTCTACACTGCACTGATGAAAACTGTCCTTCGAGTTGGTGGGCCGCACAAAGGGGCGGGTCGGGTCGGAGGCGCCGCGCGCACCTCGAGAAGGTCGGGAGAGGAACCCGCGTACCCGAGCTGTGCGCGCGCTCCACACGCTCGCCTACGACCCGTGCTCCGAAGGGAGATTGCGCGCGAGCCCGCTCGGCTTTCAGCTGTCCAAGTGCAACACGTGTACGCATTACTAGGCCAGGACGCTGGAGTGATCAGAGGAGACCAGTGGTCAGTGCTGCCCCTCAAGGGGCCAGGGACAACCAGTAAACCTGTATCCCTTCTGTGGGGGCACGTTCCTTCCTTTCTTGCTGAGGCCGCTTGCGAACGGCTCGCGGTCGTCTTCCCGTCTTAGCTTGGGCTGTGCTGTGCGCTAGGTTGAACTGGACAAAAAGACTTGTGCAGGGTTCAGATCTGAGGGCTTAGCCATTCCATTTCTTATTGCCATCGAAACGAGGGTTTAGATAAAGTAGAATTTCATTCCAGTGATCCTAGAAGCTACACAGTGCCCAGATTTCTGCTACAGTCTTTCCTTAGGCAGTGCAAGGTAACTGAGGGTCTGTTTTGACTGTGAGGACTTTGCAGGTCGAGAGGGACTTCTACAAGGGAAGAACCTGCTAAGATTTTCCAGCTCTGGAAGTTTGAAAGAGAGGATGGGTTGGACAACCTCAAATTAAAATGTAACATGGAGGAGGAGGAGGAGGATACCGTAGCAACAAAGTTTAAGTTGGCCATTTTCTCTTCAAACTAAGGTCCCACAATATTTCCCAAAGTTATTATCTACTGACTTACATCAGGATTTTCTTCCAATGAGATGAAAGAGGAATAGTATAGAAATTATGAGTGCTTTGTGTATGGTAGGAGAAGGATGGCAAGTCTAAGCATTGCTTGTCAAAACTTTCCTTGGGCCACAATGTACAACATATATGTGTGCACATATATGCACATGCACACATATATGAGTTATAGTTCTATAGTTTGACTATTAAACAGTTTGGCAGCCACTGTTGTTGGACTATACTCTGTAGTTACATGCTCCAACTACTTTTAGTGATGGGTACTGAGAAGGAATCTCAGCAGTGTGTTTTGTAACTATTCCTTTTCTTCCATCTGTTCTCTTCGGCATCTCCTTTTCTCTGTTTGGACCAACTGATCATCAATCAGAAAAGTGGCCTTGAGTCAAACACCTCTTTCATGTACCTCAACAACCTGTCCTTGGAAAGAAAGTGAGCAGCAAAGATGAAAGCTAGAGAGAAGTGCAAAGGAGGAATGCCTCTGGGTCCTTTCACCTCATGGCAAGCCTTGTCATTTGTAGGCTATGGCAAGTACAGGGAAGGAATCAAAACCTTTTGTAGGAAATGGGTAATGGTAGGGTTGGATAATGGTAAGCATGCTGCAAATAACCAGGTGAAGGGAGAAGATGAAGAGGCATTTAAGAAGATTTATAAAATAAAAAAATTATTGAAGGCAGAAATGGAAAGGGGGAGACTAAAATCTAGAATCACAGATGCCAGGGCATGAAAAATAATATAGGTGAATTTAAAGGGGGGGGGGAGTGATATGAATAGAGTGAAGAAACAAGGGCACATGAAGAATGTTGGGGAATGTTGGGGAATGTTGGGGAATGTTGGGCAGATATTAGATGTGAGTTGAGTATGATGGTCATGGTAGGACTACTTAAAGAGAACATAACTCTCAGTCTAAGAAGCTTTGGGCAACTGGAATCATGAAGGAGTTTCAAGCTCTGTGATAAAGAAATTAAAAGGAATAGAATTACTGGCATGTGAAGCTGCATTTCTCCGGGGCATTCTAGTGCAAGAGCTTATTTCCAGAGAGGGGCCGACCTCTCCAAGCAGGAATGACAATGACTTCTTCAAAGACTCAGGACTAGGGGGCAAAGGGCATCTTCAATGGCTTAGGAGGTTCTCCATCACAGTAACTGTATCTTCCACATGTTGCAAAGTCTGATCTCATGTGATACAGTTCTTTCAGCTTCCATGACTCCGGCATCATGTTATTATTTTCATCTTATAAATGAGGTGATAAGATCAAAGATATTGTAAAATACCCCGGTCTGTAAGTACATAGGACTTAAGTCAGAACGAGGGCATGCAATCCCAATTGCCATGTGTTTGGCACTGCCTGGCCCAGAAGAATTGAATGGAGAGGAAGAATGACACGAAATCATCATAGGGTAGTGATAACAGCATAGTGTTCTCACTGAAATTTTAAAGAAGGATTAAAAAATATTTTATAGAGTAACACTATTTTTCTTTATTTGCTTCCCAAATAGAGAATGCAAATGGACATGGCATACAATTTATATCATTGAGAAAGTAAAATAAAGGATACAAAGGAGGACGTTTTTCCACTCCAAATTATTTAAGTTTCCATATATTTATCATGTGGTGTTCAGTCACCTTCTAGACTGTCAGGAAAACTAAATTGCACACCAGTAACTTACTTTGCTGTATTCACAGCCCTGAGAAGGCCACTTACTAAAACTGGAAAAAAAAGTACTATATGTGAACCATTTACTCTTTCTTCCATTGCTCCTATGTGTGTGATGTCCAATGTTATTGTTTTCTTAAAAGCTACTATCAAAATATACCACTAAATGGGATAGATTTTGTTTAGAGTCAAGCAGAAAGTAATATTTCTTTGGAAGACTGACTACATCTAACTTGGTGTGGTCACAAGGTGGCAAAAATAAGCTTATTATATATCACAAAATTTATTAGAATGTATGTACTTGGCAAACAAAATATAGTGGATTTAGGTCAGCTGTTTGCTTATACAATAGATTTTTTTCAGATGTGACATTTAATTTAAGCTCCACTTATCTGAGAGGTCCAGGAATAGGATAACTATGTTCTGCATGAGTAATTTTTTTGAATTTTATTTTTTTATAAGACTTACTTATCTGAAGTTATTGAAAAATAATTCACTGTCAGTGGCTTAGGGACAAGGATGCTGTGTGACAAGTTCTGATGGTGCCTTTCTGAAATGAATTCTGAAGAGTTGAAATATGAAGACGCTCAGAGTTTTTTTGGGGGGGGAATGAAAATGGTTACATTTGCTTTCTTGGTCTTCTGCCCAACTATCCTCTCTGCATACTGAATTGATACAGTTAAAAAACAAGCTTCTAGAAATTCATAATGAATTTCTTCCATGCTAGGATTATATGTTCTGTGTAGCTGAGATTCTGGGCAGAATTTTCTACGTGGGCTACATGTGTGGAAACAACATCGAAAACATTTGACACATCAGTGATTTATTTTTAATATATCTGAGAAAAATAAAGTCTGCTGCTGTAAAATCTGCACTTGCAGATGTGTTAGCCCTAAATAACCTTTAAAGTTGGCGGTAGTGTGGTGGGAGATGTTGATATTCATGAGTGTTTTGACATGTTTGACATTTTATGTATGGTGTGCTGCTTTGTCTGACTTACATTTTTCCCCCAATAGTGCATATATTCTTACAAAAATATAGCTTTTCACGTTCACATTTGGGGTCCACAATTCTTCTTACTGTGTGAGTGACGTTCATTATTTATGCAAATAATATTTTAGTTCATTAAATTGTTACTGTTTGTCATGACATGAGTAGGAAAAAGAGGACTTTGAACGGAGAGGTGGATTGGTTGTTTGTAAAGAAGCAATGTATGATAAACATTTATTTGATGTCTGTTCAAATATCTCAGTCTTGCTGTGGTTCTGAATGAGTAGATAAGAAGAGAGCAAAAGCGAGGAGAGGTAAAGTTCTCAGAAGCCAAGGAGGCTGCGCCACAGAATTGGTGTAATGAGTAGGGGTTTTCTCTGACCAGTATTTAAAAATGTTCTATGTGCATTTGTTTTTGGAAAGGGTGAAAGGATCCTTAGTGGGGAACTACCTCTTAAACTGAGAAATTCACGTGGCCTTGAGATAAGAAAGCACACACCTAACTAAATGTAGAATCAGAGATTTAAAAGCATTCACTGAACAGATAAGCTTGATCCTATGGTCCTCTCTCTTCTGCAGTAGTTCTTCAGGTTGAATCTATTTTTTTAAAGTTTAAAACTGATCTTGGGTGACATGTTTTTCAAATTTATGAGTATCATGCTACTAAAAGAATAGGCATTTGTCTGTTGAGCACTGGAAAATGCAGCAACTTTGACGGAAAAGCAGCTGTTATCTTGTTCAATAAACCCTAGTGCTATACAAAATCACTTCTAAAGTCATAGTTTGTCTAGTGTTGGATTTAGCTGCAAGTTTTTAAATTCTGAATAAATATATTGCCAATTACTTTTTCTTCTTTAAAAATCCATGTTGCTCTGAATAGGACTTTCGTAGGTTGCTATTCTAAGACTGCAACTGACTCCTTGGCTTTGACATTTTTTTGGCCCAGATATTTCTTTTGTCTTTAATTTCCACTTGTCACATATCAGGACAGCACTCTAGCTCCAGGTGGAGGACACAGGGCAACATTCTCTGTCCAGGGTGTCAGGGCTGATTTTTCCTCTGGAGCAGAAGTTTTATGTGCTCTTTGTTTTGTACCCTGTCCCTGGAGACAAAGCTCATCTTCACGATGTATACAGCAATTGTGGGTCTGGGTTTGACCAGAATACTGTGTTTACTTTCAGTAAGCAAAAGTTTTAATGTCGCTTCTTGCAATTCAAATGTTATCAAGAGACCAACTTGTATGCACTCTCTAGGAATCTCCTCTTGGGTTTTCTTCTTGACTAACAAAGCCCGCATGCCTTTCCTATCCAATCTGACAATATTCCTGAGCAACATTTCATTCATACAAAATAGCAAAAAGCTGTAACATTAAACATACAGTGCTTTAAAAGAAACCACAGTGCTATTCTTTTAAAGATATTATTTTGATTTGTAGAGCAATATGAATGATTATAGTCTGACACTAACAATATTGTGAGTCTCATTTTCTATGTTATGAGTTAAGGAATACGCAAGGCTTTTTTCAATGTGCAGTGTTTTGTATGCTCAGCACTGCTTTCATCAAAATATGTACTGTTGATTCATTCATTACGTTTCTTGTCTGTACTTAACTGAAAAAACGCAAGGAAAAGAAAATCAAGTGCTTGTCTTCCCTCGAGTTAATTTCCCTTTAACATGTATTCAAAATAAGTCTTCCAGTGTAGCATAATGTAAAATAGTTATGGAATTTGATGATGATAGGAAAGTTGGTGTGGGTGAGAAATACATCATTCATTAGATTGTAAGGAGCAGTGTTTGGTGGGAAAGACAGGGTACTATAAACAGGAAGCTGTAAATAAGCATTTTTCCTTTTCTGCAACTGAATACAAATACTTGCATTATGTAGACATATTCATAAATTTTGATGATAACTTAGTAAGCCAGGATCATAAATATGGAAACGAGCATATTATTAAGTGTATATGATTTTTACAATGAATGCTTATTATTTTTAAAAGTCTGAGTTCCTATGACTTTCACTTAGATAAATCAGTCTTCCAGTACTAGAAATAGCCTAATCATTTTTTTCTCTAGCTAATAACAATAACTCCCCAAATTGAAGACTAAACCACAGCAGTCAAATTTAACAACCCTATGATCAAATTACAAAACTGAGGACTAAAAGGCACATGAAGTCTGTGATGCAGTCTCACAAAATCCTACCTGAAATCTTCTTCCCATTAACATAAGCATTGTCACAGTGCTGCAAACTGCTTGAAAGACCATAAATAAAACCCACTGTTATGTGGCAATAAGCTGACTGTGTGGAGTGATTCAGTGTGCATACTGTTACAGGGTTTTTATTTAACCTTATTATTAATAGCCCTTATAATGGGTAAAGATCATATTAATTATACTCACAAATAGTACCAAATGGAGAGGTTGGTGAGACTGGAGGAATACAGTGGACCAGAGAGAGGTCAGGATACATGGAGAAAAATAAAGCATGTTTCAGTCCAGAGAGATGAAAGGAAATACATCGAAGATGTCTCAGCATAAGAAATTTGAAACACAGAATGTGAAGGCAAAAGGCATATTTGTAAAATGCTAATGGTTCGCATGGAGGTCAGAGAAAAATTAGGTGGGAATAGTCTGAGTTAGATTATAACAAACTATCTTATGTACTTTTTAAGCCTGGGGACTTCTCTACACCAGATGAGTTGAGGTGATCATTCTTTTTTTTCTGCATAAAGCATTGGTGAGGCAATGTAAGAATCTTGAATTAAGTCCTAGCCTTCTCAGCTCCAGAAGGATGCTGGAAAGTTAGACAGATGTCAGAGAAAAACAGCAAAAATGGTGAAGGTGCTGGAGCACTTTACTTATGAGTAAAGATTAAAAGAACCAATTATATATTGCTTACCCAAACAAGGAGAGATGGGAAAACTTGGATGATTATTTGAAGAATGTAAATACCAAGATAGAAGATGAATTGTTTAGTTCCAATGTGGCAATAACTTTGAGGTAAAAGAAGGAAAACAAGTACAGAGGAAATTGGCAGATTATAAAAATAATTTGCTCTGCTGTTCATTATTATGAAGAACCAACTAACAGATTTTTTTTTGAAAATTAAGAGACAACCTGCATGTTCACTACTGAGAAAACATGTAGATGAGAAGGAGGAAAGAGAAGAAAATGTCGAGCAGAGCTCAATTTAGAATGTGAAAAACTATTTTTTTGTCGGTCCTGGGGCTTGATCTCAGGGCGTGAGCACTATTCCTGCCTTCCTTTTGCTCAAGGCTAGCACTCTACCACGTGAGCCACAGCGTCACTTCTACCTGAGCTACAGAGCCACTTGTTTTTTCTATGTATGTGGTACTGAGGAATTGAACCCAGGGCTTTATGAGTGCTAGGCAAGTACTCTACCACTAGGCCATATTTCCAGCCCCTGAAAAAAATTATATGTAGTTGAAATTAAATGTCACATTGAAATAACTGTCAGAGTGAATCATAAATGAAACTGTCCTAAAAATAGGAACATTCCCACTTCTACAGGTCTTTGTAGCATTGGATCTACTGTTGACATATATATGTATATGTATATATATATATATATATATATATATTCTCTAGTAAGTTAGTAGTAGTTCAGTCAATGTAATAAGCATGGATGTGAGGGAATATGGATGACATAAAGCATCTTGTTCAAGAAGCCAAGCAAAGGAGGATTTCTTTTAGTGACAATGAAGACCATAATAAAACATCAATAGTAAGAAAAGAAAAGTACATATGAACTGAATGCCCATAAGGTCCCCTGCTTTGTGTGCTATAGGAGGAAAGTGATTTTCCAGTGCTGAAAGCTGCAGTGGGTGAGGTAGAGATGCAGAAGGAGAATCTCATGACTATGAGCTTGCCATTGTGCCAGCAACTGAAAACTGCCTGTTACTAAACTTTTGAGGAGCCAACATATGCAGACCTCCAGGGAGTGCATTCTGCACAAGGCTGAGTGCAATGATTTCTTCATAGGATCCTGCTCAAGAATCCATGATAACATTGACTTGTACTCTATTTAAACTGGTATTTCTTATGTTCATAACTTACAGTTCTAGCTGTAAGATATCATATGGGGGGTGCACAAAGGTATTTTTCCTAGATCTATGAGCACATATTGAGGTCTGAACTTGAATTTACTTTGCTAGTTAGAGGAAAGAAGAAAAGAAAGAAAGAAAGAAAGAAAGGAAGGAAGGAAGGAAGGAAGGAAGGAAGAGAGAGAAAGGAAGGCAGGCAAGAAGGAGAAAGAAAGGAAATCTGACTGCTTGTCTTTAATCTCTGTGTATGTGTGTTGTGTTTGTGCACACAAACACGTGTGCTTGTGCATACCTGCACACCAGCACGGGGACGTGAACTGAGGTCCCAGGCACTGTTCTTTTGTTTTTTCACTCAAAGTTGATTCTCTACTACTTGAGCCACAGCTCTACTTTTGTCATCTTTGGTAGTTAGTTGAAGATGAAAGTCTCAGAGTTTTTCCTGTCTCCGCTGGTTGTCAGTCTCTTGAGTAGCTAGGGTTATTGATATGAGTTACCAGTGCCCAGTTGTCTTTACATTAAAAGGAGATTGTCATTGTTTATAGCTAGTATATGACAGTTTGTGGTAAATTGTACTGATTTAATTCTATCTTTAAATTTATAGATGTGTTTTATATCAAAACTCATGTCATAATCTTATTATTAAGATACCAAAGTGTTTGCCTGACCTCCTTTTATGGTGTTGCAGGAGTTTTCAAATGTTTTTCTTTCTTCTTCTTATATTAAAGTAATCAAGTTTCTAAAAATGGATTGTTCTACTTCAGTGAAATATATTTACTTGGAAGATGTATTAAACAGAGAGGTTATTATAAGATTTTAATATTTTACTTTTATTTTGTAAATGGTTTAATTCATTTTAGTTTGTTCAGACTCTTCAGCCTAGAGATTTAGTTTAGTCACTTTTTCCTCAAAAAGTGATAGAGAAGAAATTATACAGATAGGCTATGCTGTAAGCCAACATTTATAATTGTTAAATGGGTTTTCTTTTCTTTTTGTGTTAATAATTTTGTGGGAAATGACCTTGTTTTTGCAATAAAATTAATTAAAGTAAACAAAGCTGTTATCATTGACTTTTCTTGTAAGACTAGTGAAAATATTTTCTAACAAGAGCTGCAGTAACTGTTTGTGAATTTAAATATACCACTGTGAATAAAGGAGGGATTACTTATTGTTTTAAGTTTTATAATTAGCTTACTCCAAACATTTTTAATTCTTCTGCTCATTTAATGGAATGTTGAATTTTGGGTTAACTGGTACCTAGAGTGGAATACTTAAGAGTGTTTAAATGCAAATGCTTTTTTAAAAATCATTTGAGCTTATTTAACAACTAAGGACTTATTGCAAGTAAGAAATCATTTATTCTTTTTTTTTGCTTTTCATGGTTTTATATTGGATCTTAATTCCAACCTTTCAAGTTGTGTAGTAAGCATCATATTCAATTTAATCTTTATTTGAGCTCAGGTTTTTGGTGACACTTTCTGAAGTAACTGAGCAAGGGCTTTTCTTACTCTGCTGTTGGTGGGGGCTGGGAATGTGGTTTAATGGAAGAGTGGTTCCATTCCTCACCACATAAGGAGAAAAAGCCAGAAGTGGTGCTGTGGCTCAAGTGGTAGAGTTCTAGTCGAGCAAAATGAAGCCAGGGACAGTGCTCAGACACTGAGTCCTAAGCCCCCTCTTCCTACCCACTTCCAGAAAAAGCAACCCTGCTGTTGGTGGTTTCTTTTCACATGTCTTTTGAAAACATAAGGCAAGCCCTTTTCGGGATGAGGAATCATATTAAGAAAGTTGAGATGTATGTAATCATATGAAAGAGTTGTGTAAAGCCTATTAACTCTACTACATTATTGTGCAAAATGCGAATTTCCTTGGGTACAATCAGAATATGTCTTTAACTGTAACAACTCAATGTTTATAATGTTTATTTTGTAAATTAGATTCACTTTTGAGGCAGTTAACATTTGTTATCTTCTTAGGAAGATAAGCACTTATTTGTTTACTGAGTTGTGAACTGATAAAGCTTTTCAGCGGTCTCACAGATTGACTGAGGCCATCTTGCTTTCTCTTGGCTAGTCCTGTTTTGCTTCTCTTGAGATGATGTTGAAGACAACAGACACCTCAGTTAGATAAATGTGTCATGGAAATAGGGATTTGAAAAGAAAAAAAGTAATCATTTAATAGTTAGATGCTAACTAGTTTGAATATCCCAATAAAAGGAAAGAAAGATTTGTCTTTTTATAAATTTCTGGGGTGGAATGAAAATCCTTAGGCATTTGACTGCACTACCCTGTAGTGTATTAACATATTTATATTCTAGATAAACATTTTAGAAATAACTGTTTTTAGGCCCACTTTAGGAAGGGCATATTTTGCATATAAAATATTATGATACAGTGCAGGAATATTACATATAGCATTTAGTGAATGATTTAGTGAGTATTCTCCCAAGTGTAGGATGCCAAGTGTAGCTAAATTACATTATGTACATTTGGCTTACTTATACAAAATGTATTTATTTATAGAAAAAGTAGGTTTTTCTTTGAGATGATTCTTTAACATATGTGAATAACTTTCATTGATTTTTTCCCCAAGGAATAACTCTTTAAGTTGTTATGAATTTGAGAGTTTTTGACAATGGTGAGCTTTGTTGCTTAACACTTTCGTTGTAAATTTATAAATACTAACTTATGTTTTAGAAAATGTGCTGAAAAGTTGATTTAGTAGAAGTAGAGAGTATAATTTTCCTGGAGAAGGGTAGAGGGGAAAGGGAAAGAGAAAGGCTGGACAAAGTAGCAAACCAGTTACACGGGAGCAATAGATTGCTCTGTAGAGCAGCAGAATCACTACACTTTAAATGAATTATTGTATATTTTGTAAAAGGAAAATAAAACATTTTGAAACTTTGCAACCCAAGGAAATGACAAGTGTATAGGAGTGGGAAATGCTAATTACCCTTATTTTAGCCAGTCCTGGGGCTTGGGGCTCAGGGCCTGAGCACTGTCCCTGGCTTCTTTCTGCTCAAAGCTAGCACTCTACCTCATGATCCACAGTGCCACTTCTGACTTTTTCTGTTTTATGTGTTGCTGAGGAATCAAATCCAGGGCTTCATGCATGCAAGGCAATCACTCTTCTGGTAAGCCATATTCCCAGGCCCTAATTATCCTTATTTGATTATTATGTCTGCTGTACATGTATCAAACTGCCATACTGTAGTGCCTAAATATTTACAATTAACAATTAATTAAAAAGTAGAGCTCCTGGAGTTAAGATTGTGGATTAGACTCTTCCTCTGTGTGACTAGGAAGGATCAGGTAGCATAGGCTATGTCTCTAAAACAGAAAGAGAGGGACAATAAGGGTCACAAAAAGGGTGACAGGTCAGCCAAAAAGCCATGGAGAAACAGAAAAGTTATGCAGAACAATGCAGGAAACAGTGCACAGCTCAAACCTTGACCCCAGAGGAGGAGGGAAAGAGTGTGTGTTTCTGGGGAGAGAAGTCAAAACCTCAGCCACAAGTTAGAGCAGCAGTCCCGGTGACAATAAACAGTCCTAGCCACAGGACATGCCACATTTGTGGTAAGTTTTCTGTCTGGTGTAGGGGATTCATCCTGACAATGACTACTGCATTATTGGTTGATATTGGGGAAGAAATCTATTGCATGGTTTTCCTATATCCTGTTGTCAGTTTTATGTCTTGAGAGGGCACTCCTTGTCTGAAAATGAGCTCTTCTGGGAACCCCAAAACAGGGAAGATTTAAAAGTCAGGGAGTTTGGAGATACCTTGACAGTGTGTATGGGGATGGTGGTGGTGAAGAATATGTTTTATAGATTTTTCTCATTCCCTTCTTTACATTTCCCTATTTATTCTTTTATTAACCTTCATTTCCTTCTATTTCCCCTCTCCCTAACCCCTTCTTTATTTCATTTGTAACATTATTAATAGTGATATTATACTTTAGCTTATTTTTACTTTCAGTTTGTTTTACACTTTCCTTTCCATCTTCTTTTCTGTGGTTACTGGTGACAAGTATTATCAATTGATATTTATTTTATTTCTAGACTTGGTTCATTTTGTGTTGCTATATTGGCAGTTTGTTTCTTCCTATTTAAATGGTCCTGGTAGATGACACTGTTCAAAATGGAACATATTCAATACCTAACTTATGTAACTGTAACCTCTGTGTACATCACCTTTACAATAAAAATTAAAGCATCATTTTATTTGATCATATGCACATGGCTATTGAGCTATTGTAGCCTTCTCCCAAGAATATGCTAGACATATTCTAGTTATTACAAATGAGGGAAACTATGCAGTCTATGTTTCTTTGGGTTCTCAATTACTTTACTTAATATATTTTCCCCCAAGTGTTTCATTTTCCTACAAATAGGGCAATGTCATTTGTAGCATAGAATTATACTGTGCATATATTTCACATTTTCTTGATTAATTCATCTGCTGAAGGGCATCTGAATTGAATCCATATCTTAGCTATGGTAAATAATGCTCAAATGAACATGGTTGTGCTGGTGGCTTTAGTGTGGGCTTGTTTGTGGTCATTTGGATAAATGCCCAGGAGTGGAATTGCTGTGTCATAGGGAGGCTCTATGTTTAGTCTTTTGAGGAACCACCAAATTGCTTCCCAGAGTGGTTGAATAAATTTACATCTCCAACAGGATAGTAGTGTTCCCTTTAGGCCACATCCCCACCAGCACCTGTTATTGTTACTGTTCTTGATAACAGCCATTCTAACTGGAGTGAGGTGGAATCTCAATGTACTTCTTTTTAAAAATTTTTTAATTTAATTTATTTATTAATTGAATACAATTTTTTTTGACAAGGTGTTGTGGAAAAAGGGTACAGTTACATAGTAGGGCAGTGTGTACATTTCTTGTGATATCTTACGCCCTGTTTTTCTTTCCCTTCTCTAGGTCAGGCAGAAATATATACAATACACATTGTATCAAGAACATATACAGTATCCACGTGGCCAAGCCCAAGAAAATTCGCCTAGGGCTTTAAATGTAATGTCGATATTAGACAATATGTCACCAGTAGTCTTATATGAATGTACATACATAGCTTTTGAGCTATTGTATTCCACTGAGAGGTCAATTTTTGACCTTTATATGTTGAGTAGTTGTTTGGTTTTAGTTACATACTGTTGGGTCACTGTCCCAATCCTGTGGGAAATACCATTTGACAAGCAGTTTTTGGTTTCACAGACCTGGTCTCTACTGTCTGTCTCCCTTTCTTAACAGTCACATATCAGGGAGATCATGCCCCTTTGTTTTCTGTGTTCTAGGCTTGTCTCGCTCAACATTATTTGTTCAAGTTCTGACCATTTCCCTGCAAATAACAGTATTTCACCATTCCTAATTGCTATGTAGTATTCCATTGTGTATAGGTACCATATTTTTTGGATCCATTCATCTGTGGAGGGGCATCTGGGTTGTTTCCATATTTTGGCTATTGTGAATTGTGCCACCATAAACATGGAAGTACAAATGTCTTTTTGATATCTTGGGACCTGCTGTTCAGGATAGATGACTAGGAGTGGTATGGCTGGGTCATAGGGTAGGTCTATATTGAGCTTTGTGAGAAACCTCCATACTGTTCTCCAAAGTGGTTGTACTAATTTGCACTCCCGCAAACAATGGAGAAGGGTTCCTCTTTCCCCGCACCCCCTCCAGCATTTGTTGTTGCCTCAGTTCAGAGTATAGGCCACTCTAACTGGAGTTAGGTGGTATCTCAGGGTTGTTTTTATTTGCATTTCCTTTACTACCAGGGATGTTGAACATTTCCTCATATGTTTCTTTGCCATTTTTATTTCTTCTCTTGTGAAGTCTCTCTTTAGCTCCTTTGCCCATTTCCTAATTGGTTTATTGGGCTTGGAGGGGCTTAGTTTTTTCAGTTCTCTGTAGATGACAGATATTAGGCCTTTGTCTGTTGCTGTGCTGGTAAAGATCCTTTCCCATATGGTTGGCTGTCTTTCTGCATTGGTGGCTATGTCCTTAGCTGTGCAGAAACTTTTTAATTTGTAGTAGTCCCATTTGTTGAGTCTCTCCCCTATTTGTTGTGCCCCTGGAACTGTAATCAGGAAGTTCCTTCCTGTGCCTATAAGTTCTAGTGTCTTTCCTACTCTGTCCTTCAGTAGTTTCAAGGATTCAGGTCAGATATTGAGGTCCTTGATCCATTTTGAGTTGATCTTGGTGCATAGTGATAGGCTTGGGTCTATTTTGAGTTTTCTGCATATGGCTGCCCAATTCTCCCAATACCAGTAGTTGAAGAGGCTATATTTGTTCCATTTTATGTCTTTAGCTCCTTTGTCAAATATCAGCTGACTGTAAGAGTGCGGTTTTATTACTGGATCTTCAATTCTAATCCATTGGGCTTTCGATCTGTTTTTATACCAATACCAGGCTGTTTTTGTTATGATGGCCCTGTAGTAGAGCTTGAAGTCTGGTATTGTGATACCTCCTGCACTGCTTTTTTTGCCTAGAATTGCTTTGGCTATTCTAGGTCTTTTGCTGTTCCATATGAATTTATGGATTGCTTTCTCTATTTCAGTGAAGAATGTAACTGGGATTTTGATAGGGATTGCATTGAATTTGTATAACAATTTGGGCAATATGGCCATTTTCACTATATTGATTCTGCCTACCCATGAGCATGGGAGGTCTTTCCATCTCCTTGTGTCTTCTTTGATTTCCCTTATTAGATTTTTATAGTTCTCATTAAATAGGTCCGTCACGTCCTTGGTTAAGTTGATCCCTAGGTACTTTATTCTTTTTTTGGCTACTGTAAATGGAATAGTTTCCATAATTTCCTTTTCTGCTTGTACATTGCTGGTATACAGAAAAGCTGCTGACTTTTGTGGATTGATCTTGTAGCCTGCTACTTTGCCAAAGTGGTTTATTAGGTGTAGGAGTTTGGGGACTGAGTTTTTGGGTCCTTCAGATATAAGATCATGTTGTCTGGGAATAGGGATAACTTGATTTCTTCCTTGCCGATGTGGATCCCTTTGATGTCCTCCTCTTGCCTTATTGCTGTGGCTAGGGATTCCAGCACTATGTTGAAAAGAAATGGGGAGAATGGGCATCCTTGTCTTGTTCCTGAGTTTAGGGTAATGATTTACGTTTCTCTCCATTTAATATGATGTTAGTAGTTGGTTTGTTGTATATGGCTTTTATTGTTTTGAGGAATGTTCCATCTATTCCTGTTCTCTCCAGAGCTTTTATTTATTTTTTTTTCAAATTTTTATTATCAAACTGATGTACAGAGAGGTTACAGTTTCATACGTTAGGTGTTGGATACATTTCTTGTACTGTTTGTTACCTTGTCCCTCGTACCCCCCTTCTCCAGAGCTTTTAATAAGTATGGATGTTGTATTTTGTCAAAGGATTTTTGGGCATCGACTGAGATAACAATGTGATTCTTGATTTTCGTTCTGTTTATGTGGTGAATTACATTGATTGATTTATGGATGTTGAACCATCCGTGTGACTGTGTGATGAAGCCTACTTGGTCATGATGTATAATTTTCTTGATTAGTTTCTGGATCCTGTTAGCTAATATTTTATTGAGGAGCTTTGCGTCTGTGTTCATTAGTGATATTGGTCTATAGTTCTCTTTTTTTGTTGGGTCTTTGCCTGGTTTGGGAATGAGTATGATATTGGCTTTGTAGAATGAGTTTGATATTTCTCCCTCTGTTTCTATTTCGTGGAAGAGTTTGAGGAGTATTGGTATTAGCTCCTCACTAAAGGTTTTATAGAATTCGTTGGTGAATCCATCTGGGCCTGGGCTTTTCTTTGTTGGAGGTTCTTTATTACCCCCTGTATCTCGCTGTAAGTTATTGGTTTATTTAGTTGATTTAGTTCTTCTTGGTTCAGTTTGGGCAGTTTATACTTCTCTAAGAATTGATCCATTTCTGTAAAATTATTGTTTTTTAGAGTAGAGGTTCTGGAAATAGCTCCTTATGATTGTTTGAATATCATGTGTACTTGTAATTTTTCCGGTGGAGTCCCTGATTTTACGTATATGAGTCTCTTCGCTTCTTTTTGTTTTCTTCAAATTTTTATAATCAAACTTATGTACAAAGAGGTTACAGTTTCATACGTTAGGCATTGGATACATTTCTTGTGCTGTTTGTTACTTTGTCCCTCATACCCCCTCCCTCCTCCCCCTTTCCCTTTCCCCCCTGAGGTGTTCAGTTCACTTACACCAAACAGTTTTCAAGCATTGCTTTTGTAGTTGTTTGTCTTTTTTTACCCTATGTCTCTCAATTTTGGTATTCCCTTTCAATTTCCTACTTCTAATACCAGTATACACCGTTTCCAATATACTCAGATAAGATTACAGAGATAGTGTAGGTACAACCACACGAAGGTGATACCTCTTCTTTTTTTGTAAGTCTTGTGAGGGGTCTGTCAATTTTATTTATTTTCTCAAAGAACCAGCTTTTATTCTTGTTTATTTGTTGAATGGTCTTTCTATTTTCAATCAGATTTATCTCTTCTTTAATCTTTGTGATCTCTCTCCACCTAGTCATTTTAGGCTCGATCATTTCTTGTTTCTCCAGTTGTTTTAGTTTCATTTTGAGGTTATTCACTTGCTCTGTTTCCATTCTTTTAATGTGAGTGCTGAGGGCGATGACCTTGCCCCTCAGTACTGCCTTAGCTGTGTCCCATAAGTTTCTTTGTGATGTATTTTCATTGTCATTGTGGCTTATGAATTTGTTAATTTCATCTTTAATTTGGTCTGTGGCCCAAGTGTTGGATAACAGTGTGGGGTTTAGCCTCCAAGAGTGTGTATACCCTCTGTGGTAACCGTTGTTATTGAGGGTTACCTTTAATCCACTGTGGTCAGATATAATACATGGGATGATGTCAATACTTTTGTATTTGCTGAGGTTCTTTGTGTGGGCTATGACATGGTCTATTTTGGAGTATGATCCATGGGCTGCTGAGAAGAAGGTGTATTGGGTCTCTGTAGGGTGGAAGATTCTGTATAGATCTGTCAGATCCATTTGGGATATGGTGTTTCTTAGGTCCTCAGCTTCCTTGCTAATCCTCTATGACACTCAAGTTTTATTGAGTAAATTGCATTCTTTTTTATATGTTGTGATTCCCACCAGATAAAAAATTTATAACTTAAATCTGCTCTTTTGAACAATCAGTTAGCTAGAGACTTGAAGTTTTTCTATTTAATTCTTTCAAAGAATCTCAAGTTAGTCGGTTTTGAAATACAACTCTGAGAGTTTGTGGCACACTATGAGACAGAGAACAGTAAGAAATGACAATAAAAACAGAAGCTGGGGCGGGGTCATGTAAAAATCAGAGACAACATTCATACTACAGAGGGCCCAATGGGAGTCATTCACACATTTGGTCAGATCCACTGTCTT
Organism: Perognathus longimembris pacificus; assembly: GCF_023159225.1. Classification (NCBI taxonomy): domain Eukaryota; kingdom Metazoa; phylum Chordata; class Mammalia; order Rodentia; family Heteromyidae; genus Perognathus; species Perognathus longimembris. Next base: position 64,898,783 of record NC_063164.1, read on the forward strand.
TCTCAAAGGCGAAGATGTTTTTCTTACTTTTCAAATTTTCCTAAAGGGGAAATTCATATGGCACATAAGGTATTCAGGCGTTACTTATACAATGTTTATAAAGTTTCATCTTTTAAAGTTTATTTTTACTAGCATGAATTAATTGAACAAAATAATGATTTCAATAATACCTTTTTGGTTTCTTTTAAAAAAATCTGTTGCTTATTTTGTTTTCTTCTTTTCTGAATAATTACTTATTTTCAAAGTGATGTACAGAGGGGTTACAGTTTCATACGTAAGGCATTGGGTACATTTCTTGTACAGTTTGTTACCTCCTCCCACATTCCCCCCTCCCTCCTCCCCTTTCCCCTTTTTCCTCTCCCCTAATGAGTTGTTCAGATGGTTTATACCAAATGGTTTTATAAGTATTGTTTTTGGTGTCGTTGTCTTTTTATCCTTTATCTCTCAATTTTGATATTCCCTTTCCCTTTTCTAGTTCGAATACCAGTATATGCAGTATCCAGGGTACTCAGATGAGATATAGTGATAGCATGGGGACAACCACAGGAAGGGGATACAAGAGCATCATCAAGAAAAGAAGCTTCAATTTCACATGGCATGCTGAATGTAATTACAACAGTGATATAACACTCATTTGCAGAACATGGAATTCATTTTACTTAACATCATCTTATGTGTTCATAAGGGCATAGCTATTAGGCTCTTGTGATCCTCTGCGGTGACTAGCCTAAACCTGTACTAATTATTCCCTATGAGTAAAACCATAGAGTCCATGTTTCTTGGGGTCTGTCTCACTTCACTTAGTATACATTTTTTCCAAGTCCTTTCAGTTCCTTACGAATGGGGCAATATCATTCTTTCTGATAGAGGCACAAAATTCCATTGTGTAAATGTACCACATTTTCCTGATTCATTCATCTACTGTGGGGCATCTGAGTTGGTTCCATATTTTAGCAATGACAAATTGTGCTGTGATGAACATTGTTGTGCTGGTGGCTTTAGGGTGTTCTTGTTTGTAGTCTTCTGGGTAGGTGCCCAAGAGTGGGGCTGCTGGGTCATAGGGGGAGCTCTTTGTTTAGCCTTCTGAGGAATCTCCATACAGCTTTCCAAAGTGGCTGAACAAGTTTACATTCCCACCAACAATGCAGTAGGGTTCCCTTTTGGTTACATTCCCTCCAGCATTTATTATTGTTAATTTTCCTGATAATGGGCATTCTTACTGGGGTGAGGTGGAATCTCACTGTTGTTTTGATTTGCATTTCTTTTATGGCCAGTGATGTAGCACACTTGTTCATGTGTCTCTTGGCCATTCTCACTTCCTCTTCAGTGAAGTCTCTTTTTAGGTCTTTAGCCCACTTGTTGAAAGGGCTGTTGGTTCTTTGCGGTTTTATTTTTGGAGGAATTTAATTTTTTTAGTTCTGCATATATTTTAGATATGAGGCCTTTGTCCATTGTATGGCTGATAAAGATCTTCTCCCAATCTGTGGGCTTTCTGTTTATCTTGTGAGCTATGTCCTTTGCCCTGCAGAAGCTCTGCAATTTGATGCAGTCCCATTTGTCCAACTTTTTTTTTTTTTTTGATTTGTTTTATTTCTGGGCCTTTGTGAAGGAAGTTTCGTCCTGTGCCAAGGAGGCCAAGTGTTTCTCCTACTCCTTCTTGCAGTATTTTCAGGGTATCTATTGTATTTCGAGTTCTTTGATCCATTTGGAATTGATTTTGGTGCAAAGTGATTTATAAGGATCCAGTTTTAATTAAAACATTTTAATTATGTATATAAAGTACCTTGATCATGTTCATTACCACATTACACTTTGTACATTTTCCACCCTGCTGCTTGCCCTTTATCTCTTTTATGTATTAGATATCACAGAGGATACAAAAATGATAAATTGAACCCTGAAATAGATGCACACCACACCATTAGTGTCAGCTACACAGGTTGAAGCAGAATTGTCTGAGTGTCGGAGAATGGGGCTTTAGTGAGATATTAAGAAGGAAAGAAGGAAGGAAGGAAGAAGGAAGGGAAGAAGAAATGAAGGAAGAAAAGAAGGAAAGAGGTAAGGCAAAAGGGGAGGAAAGAATAAGGAAGAAGAAAGGAAAAAGAATGGAAGGAAGAGAGGAAAGAAAGAAGAGTAGGAATCTAAAGGGAAGAAGAAAAGAAGGGAGGATACAGAAAAGGAAAAGACAGAAATTAGGAAATAAGGAAGAAAAGCAGGAAGAAAGGAGGAAAGGAAGAAAGAAAAATAAATGAAAAGAGTTAACTTAGTCGATGCAGTCACAGTGTCATGAAAAGGACCAGGATTAAGGCATGCTCACTGACTTATGGGAACCCTCTGAGAGGCACATATATTTCACAGTGCTAAAAAATGAAAAAAGATACACACTATTTTACAAATAAATAAGAATGATGAGCTGTTAAAGCAATTCTAGGGAATGGAAGCACCACAAGTTGTTCAATCCTTTCCTCTTTTATAAACAATATTGCACACATGAACATGACATGGCTTTTTCTCTAAGTGGGGCTGGCATAACATGTTTTAGAGCCTCATATATTTAATTTTATTTTTTTAATTTTTTCCTTTATTGTCAAAGTGAAGTACAGAAGGGTTACAGTTTCATATGTAAGGCAGTGAGTACATTTCTTGTACAATTTGTTACCTCCTCCCTCATTTTCCCCCTTCCCCCTCCCTCTTCCCTTCTCCCCTCCAAGAGTTGTACAATTACTTTATGCCAAATGGGTTTGCAAGTATTGCTTTTGGAAAAGTTTGTCTTTTTATCCTTTGTCTCTCGATTTTTTTCCCTTCCCTAATTTTAATACACGTATGTAGGGTATCCAGGGTGCTAAGATCAGATACAGTGATAGTGGGGGTAAAACCACAGGAAGGGAATATGAGAGAAAAAAATGGGGGGGAAAGGGTACAGTTTCACTTGGCATGTTGAAAATAATTACAATGATATAATACTTGTTTCCATAATGTGGAGTTCATTTCACTTAGCATCATCTTACGTGTTCTTAAGTGTATTTTGTATAAAAAATAAGCATGCTAAAAATCAACTTATAAATGAAAGTACTGGGACATATTTAAGTTTATTGTTTTGTAAATTCTGATCTACTACAAGTCTGTCTCATAGTGTTAATTTGCTAAACTTTATATTGAGCAGTCACATTAGAAAACATATTAGTCACATTAAAAAACATGCTAGAGGTGGAAATGTGAATGGAAAAGAAAGACATGGTATTGCTTATATAAAAAATAAACAATTTGGGAAATAAAGACAATAAAGCAGGAATCAAAATTCTGCTTATAAGTTGTTGAATTCTTATATTTTTTCTCACTTCTAACTATCATTTCTCAATAAATTTTTCAAGACATGATTTGAATTGATAGTAGTTATGAATGAGAATCATTGTTTTTCTTTGTTAGTGCGCTTCTTCATTTGCTTACTGTTCCTAAGAATAACTGAAAGTATGAAATTGGTTTGTGTATACAATATGAATTGTTTGCTTGTTTAAATCCTTTTGGGAGTTATTTATTTAAAAATCAATAATTGGGGTGGGAATGTAGCTTAGCTACATTATGTAGCTTTATGTAGCTACATTATGTACATAATTATGTACATTATGTACATAATGTAGCTAAGCTTAGCTACATTCCCAGTGCCTGTGTAGCATGCACGAAGCCCCGGGTTCAATTCCTCAGTACCATATAAACAGAAAAAGCCAGAACTGGTGCTGTGGCTCAAGAGGTAGAGTGCTAGCCTTGAGCAAAAAGAAGCCAGGGACAGTACTCAGGCCTTGAGTCCAAGCCCCAGGACTGGAAAGAACACAAAACAACAAAGAGGAATAATTATTTGTTGTTACCATTGTTTACTATGTGTTCTTTACAAGAATGGACCCATTTATCCATTAAAAAAGCACTGAACATATGTGTGCATGTCTGTTTTGTTCCTAATGGGGTTTTGTACATCAGGCCCCATACTTGCCAGGCTAGTGCTCCATCACTTGAACTATGTCTCCAGTCCTGTTTTAGAAATACTTCCTGTCTGAGTATCTACCTGAACCATGACCAGGTTACTTTAGGCTTCCTGTTACTGGGATCATAGGTGTGTCCAACCTTGTCTAGCTCACCTTGATGGAATCTTGTGGAATTTTCTGCATAAACTGGCCTGGAATCTCAAACAAATCTCAGTCTTGGGCATAGCTTGGGATGACAGACATGAGGCATTGTGTTCAGTTATGAGTTGAGAAGTAATGTTGAAAACTTTTCTTCCCAGGCTGGCATCAAAGTGCCACCCTCCGATCTTCATGAAGAAGGTACTTTTATATTTTTCACTTCATAGGTGAGGAAACTAAGCTCAGACAATTTAAATGAGGCTTAGTGTCAGACAACTATCAGACACTGAAGCTGAGATTTCAGCCCTGCTAAATGGACATCAAAGCTACTTCTCTCTACCAATATATACTATACAGATTCTAGAATGAAATTGTCTTTAGGTTTTCCCCAACAGATCTAGTGTGGTTCATGAAGTTTTCTGTCAGGACTACCACTCCTTTGAGGTAAGACATATTGTAACAGATCCCTCTGAAGCAAATAGTGGCCTTTTTGTGGAAACAATGGAGTTGTGGCTAGCATGCCTATGTTGTTAAATAGTCTAGATTTCTCTTAAATGGTGTGAGGAACCTTAAGACTAGTGAGTTTTTAAGAGGAACAGGAGAGTTGTAGAATCTCATACACCTATGCATGGACATTCCACTAGGGGCCAGCTCAAGGGTGGGGATCCTTTAAGTATGAAATTGGTTCCAGTGACATCTCACCCTTTAGATAATTTGGTGTAGTGTCTACTTAGGACAAGTCAGTTTTTCTACATTTTGCTTTTACTCATGCAGGTAAACTCATATATATATAGGACCTTGAAAACCCGCGTAAACTCTTTTCCTCACTGTTTAAGTGTGATGCCACTGCTTCTCAATTGGGCCTTGCTGAACTTATCATAGAGGTCCTGCCTACTTTTGATCAAATGTGTACTGTAATATTACAATGTTATTTGTTAGAACTGGTTTTACTCTTGAATGCAAAATAACTATCTTAATGTGTTTGGGATGCTAGAACAAATTATTTTCGTCTGAGTAAACAACAGACATTTATTGTGAGCTAGTATAGGGATGAGGGAAGCTCTAAATCAAACTTCTTTTATCATTTCACTAATTGTATTCATGAGGGATGTTGACCTAATGTGTTCTTGAAAACTACTTCTTAATACTATTGGGATTAGATCTAACATAAATTTTAGGGAGATGCAGACTTTTAGACCATACTAGTAGGGTTGAACATGTCTTTAATAAGAAGCACAACACATCATAAAACATGAATTAAAGAAAAGTATGTGTCTATGGGTGAAGGTGATATTTGTATTATACCCATGGAAAAGATGAGTTATAGCTACTAAATATGTTTAAAGTTAACTCTAGACAACCGTGTTGCAAATAAAGGAGCCTCAGCTGGCCATGGAGACAGGATGTGTGATGCTAGAGAGACATATGTAAGCTCCTCGCTGCTTCAATGATTACAGTCCATATGCCAGACATGTGAGCGAAGGATCACATACTCATTTGTGTGTACATAGGTGAGGGTGAATGTTTTTATTTCTATGCTATGTTAGTTTAGGGTAGATTTGTAGAATCCTAACCACAGTCAAGCAGAGAACTGCTGTGTTACTCCCAGGATCCGTGTACTATTCTTCAATAGCACCATTCCTATCATTGCACCTTTTCTAGCTTTTGGCAACCACTAATCTCTTCTTCATATGTATAATTTTATCATTTCAAAAATGTTATATAAATGAAATCATGTAGTATGTAACCTTTGAAGATTAGCCTTTTTTCCCCCTCTGCATAATTCTATGCCACTGACTTTTCAGACTAAGAAAAATGAAGGTATAATAATGAACCAAGTAATGATGGAATTGGTAGTTTAAAATACAAAGTCTATGTGTTGTCTGTTTATCTGGCACTTTAGCCCAAACACTTTCTTCTTTATTACCTGTACTAATTCACGCCAGATTCACAGTCTGTCCCCACCAATGTTTTTTTTTTCTGAGAAGGTGGAATTGGAAAAAGTAGCCTGATTTATTACTATCTACCAAACATGCATTTCTGACAGTGGGCTCAAGTAAAGGGGTTTCACTTAAGGGCATTTTCATCTTGGAAATCTTGTGATTAAAATTTGTAAGATTTACCAAAACAAGTATTTGATGTCCATGCTTGTTTATGGATTAGGAAGGCAGAGAAAACACCATAAATAATAGCATGAAAATACAAAGAAACTGGAAAGTATCTCATAGAGTGGTAGGTGGAAAACCTAACAAGAATATTGATATACGTGCACAAAACAATATGGTTATCCATCTGGACACCAGTGGCTCACACCTATAAATCTAACTAGTCAGGAGACTGCGATCTGAGGATTCCAATTCAAAACCAGCCTAAGTGAGACTTATCTCCAATGAACCTGAAAAATGGTGGGAGTGAAGGTATTGCTCCACTGGTAGAGAGCCCACCTTGACCGAAAAACAAGTGTGAGTGACAAGCCCTGAGTTCAAGTCTTAGAACTGGGATACATACACAAAAACCCAACCAGATCAGGAAGGACCCAAGAAGGTAGGATTAGAATACAACCATGTTTACTAAGTCTTACTGCAAAGTACTCTCCTTTCATCACTTCCTAAAACTTAGAGGTCAGACAATAAAGATGTACCAGGGGAAAGAGTTCCATATGGGATAAATGTGTGAGAAAGCTCTATATTGGCTCCAGTTTGTGGAAGTTGAGACTGTATCTCTCTCTCTCTCTTACACACACACACACACACACACACACACACACACACACACACACACACAAAGACAGCAAGGAAAATATCTTTCCCTGGGCATTTACTCTCAAAGGGTGGTCTCCATTTTCATCAATCTCATCTACGTACTTGTTAGAAATTTAAATTCTCTCCATAGATCTACTGCATCAGAAACTCTCAGAGTATGTTCTATAAATCTGTTTATATTTATTTTTATTTTTTGTAATGTATTTATTAATTAAACAAAAATTTATTGACAAGGTGTTGTGCAAAAAGGGTACAGTTACATGTAGGGCAGTGTGTACGTTTCTTCTGATATCTTACACCCTGTTTTTCTTTCCCTTCCCTAGGTCAGGTAGAAATATATACAATATACAATGTACCAAGAACATATACAGTAGCCACATGGCCTACACCAAAGAAAATTTGCCTAGGGTTTTAAATGTAATGTTGACATTAGACAATATGTCAACAGTAGAAATCTGTTTTTTTTTTTCTTTTCTAATACATTCTTTTTACTTTATTTTTTATAATAAAGGTGACATACAGAGGTATTACACTTACATAAGTCAGGTAAAAAGTACATTCCTTTTTGGACAATGTCCTCCTTTCCCTTTTTTTTTTCTCAAATTTTTATTATCAAACTGATGTACAGAGATGTTACAGTTTCATACGTTAGGCATTGGATACATTACTTGTACTGTTTGTTACCTCGTCCCTCATACCCCCCTCCCTCCTCCCCCTTTCCCTTTTCCCCCATGCGGTGTTCAGTTCACTTACACCAAAAAGTTTTGCAAGTATTGCTTTTGTGTTTGTTTTTCTTTTTTTACCCTGTGTCCCTCAATTTTGGTATTCCCTTTCAATTTCCTAGTTCTAATACCAGTATACATGGTTTCCAATATACTCAGATAAGATTACAGAGATAGTGTAGGTGCAACCTCAGGAAAGTGATACAAGAACATTGTCAATAATAGAAGCTACAGATACAGATGGGAAGTTGAAAGTAGTTACAACTGTGATATAACAATAGTTTCCATAACATGGAGTTCATTTCACTTAGCATCATTTTATGTATCATAAGGGTATAGCTATTGGGCTCTGTGATGCTCTGCTGTGGCTTGCCTAAACCTGTACTAATTATTCCCAATAAGGGAGACCATAGAGTTCATGTTTCTTTGGGTCTGGCTCACTTCACTTAGTATATTTTTTTCCAAGTCCTTCCATTTTCTTACAAATGGGGCAATGTCATTCTTTCTGATAGAGGCATAAAATTCCATTGTGTATATGTACCACGTTTAGAAATCTGTTTTTAAAAGCCCTGTAAATTGAAGAGTGAGAACCAGTAATGTCTGAAGAAGAAAACTGGTGTTGGCTTGTATGTGAAAGTGAATGAAGACTAGAGTTAGTACATCTTCCTTAGCTCACATCAGTAAGATCAATAACAATATATCCTTTCAGTTGTCAAAAGGAATGAGCCTATGCTATGTTTAATGATCTTATAATGTATTCAGAAAAATGCCTTTTAATTCTGAATCCATGAAGATGCATCCATCCTCACTGATAAAAAATTACAGCTTTGAACCTAATTCTGTCTTCAGATACTGTTTTCCGAATTTTAATCCACTCTTAAGTTTTGAATTAACTCTCATAGAGACTGTTCATGACAGTCTTAGACTGGTTGAAAGAATAAGACTATCCAGACCTAGTGTAGACTAAAAAAATCTTTTTTTTCTTCAAATTTTTATTATCAAACTGATGTACAGAGATGTTACAGTTTCATATATTAGGCATTGGATACATTTCTTGTACTGTTTGTTACCTTGTCCCTCATACTCCCCTCCCTCCTCCCCCTTTTCCTTTCCCCCCCGCTGAGGTGTTCAGTTCATTTGCACCAAACAGTTTTGCAAGTATTGCTTTTGTAGTTGTTTGTCTTTTTTTACCCTGTGTCTCTCAATTTTGGTATTCCCTTTCAATTTCCTACTTCTAATACCCCCTGCAAACTTAAATCAAGTCAAACCCAGCCAATCAGGAAAATAGACTGCAGACCATTGCAAGGAAACCAGAGACTGGGGAAAGATCACCCAAACAAGGAGGACTCCATTTTTTTTTCTCTTCAAACATTTTTTAAACTTTAAGAAAATTTTTTTTTCACTTCTAAAATGTAGTTTTTTTTTTTCCATTTTTACCTGTTTGTTTTATCAAGTTTTTTTTCTTTTTTGTTTGTTTAGGTTGTTCCTTTTCTGTTTTTTTTCTTTTTATTTATTTTCTTTTAAAAATAATTTTTCTCTGTTTTGTGCATCTGTCTTCCACTATTTTTACTTTATTTCTCTCTTTGCATTCTCCTTCTTTAAAAATTACTTTCCTAGGAAGAACACCTCCACTCTTTTCTGCTAACTCTCCATTGTCTATCATTTTAACCTTGTTCTTTCTACTGATTCTACTCTTCTCCACATTTCCACGTCACTGAAACTAAACCAAAATCACCCCCCAATACATTTTACTCTATTCTCTTTCCTACCTCTAACTTACCCTCCTGACTTACTGCCTGGCCCTCCAGATTCCATTGACTCCTGGTTATTGGATAGAGGGTATCCCAGCTTAATCCGTCTAAAAAAAATCTTAAGGGCTGGATGTTGGTGGCTCATGCCTGTAATCCTAGCTGCTCAGGAGGCTGAGATCTGGGGATTGCAGTTCAGAGCTATCCCAGTCATAAAAGTCCCAGTGAGACACTCATCTTCAATTAACTACCCCCAAACTGGAAATGGAGCTGTAGCTCAAAGTGGTAGAGCACTAGCCTTGAGCAAAAAGAGCTCAGGAACAGTGCCCATGCCCAAAGTTCAAGCTCCATGGCTGACAAAAAAAAAAGTCTGAAAAACTTTTACAAACTGAGGAGTTTAAAACAATATTTTAAAGTTATTGAATACTCATAAAAACTTTGTGAAGGAGCCTGGAACAGTAAAAATATATGTTTATAATATTGCTTTAGAAGGAATTTATAGAATAGATTGGTGGAAGTGTTTTATGAAGCTCATACAAGAAGTCAGGCATAATTGGCAAGTATGTTGGTGATAGGGAGTAAGGAAATGGAGAAAGATTAATCATGCTCTGACTCAAGTGGTAAAGTGTTAGCCTTGAACAAAAGAGTTCTGGGACAGCCCCTGAGACCCTGAATTCAAGCTCCATGAATGACAGTAAATAAATAAACAAACAAAAGTTGAGGAGAATTTCTATGTTAATTTATGGGTCAATTTACTACAGAGTGGATTAGAGGAAGAAAAGAACAATTGACAAATTGGCAAGAACATGGGATGAAACTCAAGTGTCTGTCTTAGAAAGCTGATCATATCATTTTGAATGCATTCCAGGGGACATGGTGATAAAATTCTATGTTAATGAAGATTTAGTAAAAAAAAAAAAAAAAAAGAAAAGAAAAAGGGAACAGCAATGTTTTCCCAAAGATCTAATATAGATTTGGATTATCTTAGGTAAAATTGGGATTTTTCTTCCTTAAATTTCACTGATTTCAATATGATTAAATGGATCTGGATGGAATTGAAAGCAAATTATTCCAGACAGAGCATCTGAGAAAATGAGTAAGTGAATAAGGCAAAGACATCTCAGAAAGAACATGGCCTCAGAGCAGTGGTTTATTGGTATCATGTCTAGGAATAGTGATGAGTAGTGGCTGTGATGGGGCTGTGATAGTAGAAGTAAATACAGGTGGTTATATGAGAAAATAGTGATTTTTTTAGGTGAAGAAAAGATAGATATGGAAGAAGACAAAGAGGGTGGCTATTGATGGGATAGTGTTTATTAAATGAAGGAGTGGTATCATTTATTTCAGTACTGAGTTGCTGTTGGAATATGAGTAATGCCCAGCAGAAATGAAGAGATGAGCATGGATTTACCTATTTCTGTGGCCTTATAAAACACTTGGTTAGAGATTCTTTGCTTGAAAAGAAGTTGGTAATACAAGAAAGAAGTTGCTTATTTTCAGATGGGTAAGATGGATTCTCAGGTTCTGTTTTCATATCTTGTCAAATCATATCGGAATTTGGAGTTTGAAAATAACATTATGAGGGGCTGGGAATATGGCCTAGTGGTAAAGTGCTTGCCTCATATACATGAAGCCCTGGGTTTGATTCCTCAGCACCACATATATAGAAAACGGCCAGAAGTGGCGCTGTGGCTCAAATGGTAGAGTGCTAGCCTTGAGTAAAAAGAAGCCAGGGACAGTGCTCAGGCTCTGAGTCCACACCCCAGGACTGGAAACAAAAACAAAACAAAACAAAACAAAAAGACAAAACAAGGAAAAAAAATAACATTATGGAAATTATTGAGTTACATGGAAAATGTATGAAAGGAAATGTATTTTCCATGTAGGAGACATATTAAGTTCTTATCATATATTTTACCTGAAAAACTGTAATGATTTAATTTTTTCTTTTTCCATTCTCAAGAGGTTCATTATAAGCTCTAAAACAATATACAAACTTGTTCCTGGAGACTCCTAAACACTGAAGCCAGGGTCCATAAAGCGTTTATAAAGAAATGCTGATATATCTCTGGAGGCCAACCATGTTAACCCACTGTTACAATAGATGTCTGAGGAGCATATTAATATGCCCATTAGCAATGTAAGTTTATTTCATTTTTTGGGTCAAACAACCAAAAGAATATTTCTTTTTCTCTCTTCCTCTGATTGCCCTACCTGGGCTTTAACTAGCTGAACATTTACAACTCTGAATGATATAATGCAATTAAGACTCTCTATAACATTCTAATTTGCATATCTCATTATATAGAGTGACACTATTAGAAGACATGTGTTGAGGCTTTCAAAATGATTATGATATGTGAATGTATTAGAGGATGAATATACTTTGCTGAACCAAGATTATGCCTGTATTCTCAGGCATACTTAGGCTAGCTCTGTTGCTGAGGAAGTGATTTTCATAAGCAAATGCCAATTGTCCTTTCTTTTACTTTTCTTCTTTATGGATACAAGTACAGAAGCCCCAAATAAGGTATAAATATTGTAAGAATGGACACTTTGAAGACAATAGTAATTCAGGCATAATTAACTGGACTTCTTATTCTGTGTTTTATTTTCTAGACCTGCTCATTGGCTTTGCTCTCTGACTCAGAAGCCAATTCATTGACTGCACCATTCATTGTCTTCTGACTTTAGATTGGTCAGTGGGAGTCACTAGCAATAAGCAAGATTTGAGGTGTTTATTTCTTCCCTGTTTGATGAAGATTTTTCAGTGACTTTATTTAAAGGAGGATTTTTTTATGATGAATTAAATTTATACTTCAGATCCCCTCACATGTAGCGGCTCTTTCCCAAGACTTAGAAATGGGAACAAATAATACATTTACATAATCATATGGTTTTGGGAAATTTGGGTCACTGGGACATGCCACTGGGAATTGTTTCTTATTCCTGCCCCTTTTCTTAAGTGTTCTTCACCACTTCTTGGTTGCTATAAGTTGAACGTTTTTACTCCGTCATGTTTTTCCTCTCATGATGAACTAAAATCTGTAGCAAATTAATACTTTTGTTCTGTAACCTATTTTGTGTTTTTTTTTTATTATAAAACTGATGTACAGAGAGGTTACAGTTTCATACATTAGGCATTGGATACATTTCTTGTACTGTTTGTTACCTTGTCCCTCATACCCCCCTCCCCCACCCCCTTTCTCCCCCTGAGGTGTTCAGTTCACTTACACCAAACAGTTTTGCAAGTATTGCTTTTGTTGTTGTTTCTCTTATTTTACCCTTTGTCTCTCAATTTTGGTATTCCCTTTCAATTTCCTAATTCTAATACCAGTATATACGGTTTCTAATATACTCAGATAAGATTACAGAGATAGTGTAGATACAATCACAAGAAGGTGATACAAGAACATCATCAATAGTAGAAGCTACAGATACAGATGGGAAGTTGAAAGTAGTTACAACTGTGATATAACAATCATTTCCATAAAATGGAGTTCATTTCACTTAGCATCATCTTATGTGATCATAAGGGTATAGCTATTGGGCCTTGTGATGCTCTGCTGTGACTTGCCTAAACCTGTACTACTTATTCCCAATAAGGGAGACCATAGAGTCCATGTTTCTTTGGGTCTGGCTCACTTCACTTAGTATAATTTTTTCCAAGTCCTTCCAGTTCCTTACAAATGGGGCAATGTCATTCTTTCTGATAGAGGCATAAAATTCCATTGTGTATATGTATCACATTTTCCTGATCCATTTGTCTACTGAGGGGCATCTGGGTTGGTTCCAGTTTCTCGCTATGACAAATTGCGCTGCAATGAACATTGTTGTGCTGGTGGCTTTACTGGGATTTTGTTTGTGGTTTTTTGGATAAATACCCAAAAGTGGGGTTGCTGGGTCATAGGGGAGTTCTACATTTAGCCTTCTGAGGAATCTCCATACTGCTTGCCAGAGTGGCTGAACCAGTTTACATTCCCACCAACAATGAAGTAGGGTTCCCTTTTGGCCACATCCCCTCCAACAACTGTTATTGTTAGTTTTCTTGATATATGACATTCTTACTGGGGTGAGATGGAATCTCAATGTTGTTTTGATTTGCATTTCTTTTATGGCCAGTGATGTAGAGCACTTTTTCATATGTCTCTTGGCCATTCTCATTTCCTCATCAGGAAGTCTCTTTGTAGATCTTTAGCCCACTTGATGAGCGGGCTATTAGTTCTTTGCTGTTTTGTTTTGGAGGAAGGTAATTTTTTTAGTTCTGCATATATTTTAGATATGAGGCCTTTGTCCGTTGAATGCCTGGTAAAGATCTTCTTCCAGTCTGTGGGCTTTCTGTTTATCTTGCAAGCTATGTCCTTTGCCGTGCAGAAGCTCTGCAGTTTGATGCAGTCCCATTTGTCCAAACTTTCTTTGATTTTTAGCCTTTCTGGGTCTTTGTTAAGGAAGTTCCGTCCTGCGCCAAGGAGCCCAAGTGTTTCTCCTACTTCTTCCTTTAGTGTTTACAGGGTGTCTGTTTTGTAAAAAAAAAAAAAAAAAAAAAAAAAAAAAAAAATATATATATATATATATATATATATATATGGTATTTTGCCACAGTAATGACAGAAATCCTTAATGAATTCAATGGCATTAACGATATGAAGAGTAAGCCATGCTATAAGTTATTTTTAAAAATTATCATAGAACTGGTTGCTAGTAGCTCATGCCTGTAATCCTAACTACTCAGCAGCCTGAAATTTGAAGATCACAGTTTGAAGCTAGTCCAGGTAGTAAAACCCCTGAGCACTATCCTTAAACAGAAAAAGCTCAACAGGAGAGCATAGGCCCTTAGTTCAAGTGCCAGGATTGGCACAAGAAAAAAAAATCAGTGATGTTAAGCAAATGTAAAGCCATCATTTTAGAAATATATTAAATTCTTTTTCTTTTTTCTTTCTACAAACCAGTAAAATTTTCATGTGAAGAAGTCATCAGAATGTACAGAATCTGATAATAGGCATTTCAAATCTCTGTCTTTTAGTTAGTTGATAAAATAGTATGCTACTTTTGTGGTTTTATCAAAACTTCTGTAAATAAGACACTAGAAGACGTAAGGAACTCCCATGTTCATGGATTGGCAGAATTAATATTGTGAAAATGATTACATTACCAAAAACAAACTATCGATTTAGTGAAATCCCTATCAATATTGCAGTGATATTTGTTATCAAAATAGAAAACTTACAATTCATATATATCAGGTTTTTTGATCCATTCATTTATTGTAGGCATCTGAATTGTTTCTCTAACTTGACTATGGTGAATAGTGCTGCAATAAACATTGATGTGCAGGTGCCTTTACAGTATCCTGATTTAGAATACTTTGGATAAATGTCTAAGATGGTGTTGCTGAATCATGGGGTACATCTATTTTGTTTGTTTGTTTTCAGGAAACTTCATACTGTCTTTCATAGTGAGTGTACCAATTTATATTCTCTTGAGTTTTATTTGAAATGAATTTTGAACTATCAATACATATGTCAAGATGCAATACAAAATAGGCACCTTTATTTCCTTTAAAAATGTTCCCAAATATTTCTCACATATAAGTTGTTAGTTTTCTACACACATTCAGACACACACACACACACACACACACACACATTTTAAATATCAGCCTTATATTTATGGTGACTGATTTTTTGTAAGTGTTAAGGCAACGCTGTGGAGAAAGCATTATTTAACAAGTTGTTCTGGACCCATGGGATATCCACACACATGAAAAAAACCCACAAAAACCCTTTGCCTCACATTGTATACAAAATCAATGAAAGTGAATTACAGACATTAATGTGCATCCTAACACAATGTACCTTCTAAATAATCACACAGAAGAAAATTTGTGTGACTTTTGCTTAGGCAAACATTTCTAGGGCCTGACTAAAGAATAGAATTTATAAAAGAAAAATCATTAAGTTGGGACTCATAAAAACAAAATACCTACCTCTCTCATCAAAACACACCTCTGAGACTGAGATGTACCTCAAGTGGTAGAGTGCTTGCCTGTCTTGTATGAAGTAGTGGAGTGAAGCCCTAATACTTTTAAACAAAACAAAGACACCTTTTAGAAAATAGAAGCATAAAATACTTTCAAAGCATATATTTCAAAAGTATGTGCATGTAGATTACACAAAGAATGCCTAAAGAACTAAACATTGGACAACCAAATAATATGGCAGCATACTGCAACTATCAAATGAAGAATGGATTCATAAGCTTAATAAGCACATGAAAAGATGCTTAAAATCATTATTCATCAGGAATATAATGCAAGTTATGGTTAAAGGATACCATTATATAACCACTGGAGTGGGTGAAGTTGAAAAGATAATGTTAAATGTTAGTGATATGTAGAGAAACTTGAACCTTCATATATCACTGGTGTGAATGTAATGTGGTATAGGGCTATTTTGGAAAACACTTTCATAGTTTAAATATGTTTTTTAAAATGTTAAATGGAAATTCATCTGATGTAATAAGCTAGCTATCCCTAGTATCTACAGCAGAGCAATGAAAACATATATTCACATATATGACCTTTACCAAAAAATGTCGGTTAAGAGAATTATTCATAAGAACCCAAACTAGAAATAATAAAAATGTCCATCAAGGGCTGGGAATATAGTAGTAGAGTGCTTGCCTCATATATATGAAGCCTTGGGTTCGATTCCTCAGCACCACATATATAGAAAAAGCCAGAGGTGGCACTGTGGTTCAAGTGGTAAAGTGCTAGCCTTGAGCAAAAAGAAGTCAGGGACAGTGCTTAGGACCTGAGTTCAAGCCCTAGGACTGGAAAAAAAAGTTCATCAAGTAACAAATAGAAAAAAAGAGAGATTTCTACAATAAAATACTGTTCTGTCATAAAAAGGAGCTAACAGTGTACACATACTATAATATATTATAGTTATTTGTCACATAAATAGCATGGGGGCAGGATTTGGCAATATGAGCCCAAAGGATCTTTTTAGGATTACAAAAATGTCTTAAAGATGGACTGTAGAGTTACTTTCAAAATTCTATACATTTAATAAAAACAACTGAATTGTACTGTTATAATGATTGTGGCTCACAATACATAAATTATAATCCAGCAAAACTATTTAAAGGGTAGTTTTGATAGTCCTTGGGCACATTTTTGCACAAAGAATGGAAATCAGTATTGCAGTTTAGCCACAGAAGTTTTGTGATCTTTTTTATTATCGATTTTTATTTTTATTTTTTTTTTAACATTTTTTTCCCCTTTCCTGGGGCTTGAATGCTGGATCCAGGCACTGTCCCTCACCTTCTTTTGCTCAAGGCTAGCACACTACCACTTGAGCCAGAGTGTCACGTCTGGCCTTTTAAAGTAGTTCATTGGAGATAAGTGTCTCACAGACTTTCTTGCCTGGGCTGGCTTTGAATAGTGATCCACAGGATTTAAGCATCCTGAGTAGCTAGGGTTACAGGTGTGAGCCACTGGTGCCCAGCAGTTTTGTGACCTCATTTTGTCAGCAATAAGTTTTTATTCATGTCTCTTTGTTTGCATTTTAATGTTTGCAAGCTATTATCTCATAGGTAAAGGGATATAGAGTGAGGAATTACTCTACAAATTTCTCATTGAGTGAAACTTTTGAGCAATCAGAGAAAAGCCTTTTAAGTTGTGAGAGGGTTATTGGGGTTTGATTAAGTATGTGCAGAATTATATGGTGTGTTGATGGAATTGGAGTTGGAACCCTGGTCCTTATGCTAGCTAGACAGCTGCTTATATCTTAGCTTCATGTGTATCTGGGATTCTAAAAGTATAGTTCTGAGTTATGTAAACTTGGTCTTGCTGGTTATTTTTGAGATGGTCTTACCTCCTGAACAGGTGTGTGTCTGGGTACAATCCGTCTTTGTCAGACTTCCTGGCAGTCAGGATAACACTCTCACTACATACAGCTCTTCATTGAGAAGGTTTCTCAGCAGCTTCTTATACATGCACTGGCCTGGGACTTACATGCTGACATTTTCAGCCTCCAATGTAGCTAGGATTACAGGTGTGAGTCATTTCATTCTGCTGTTTGCTGCTTTTTATTTTCCAATTTTCCAAGTTCATTGATCTCTTAGTTATTATTATTATTATTTGGTTCACTTTTCCCTTAGTAGTTGACCTGGTGATGATCATTAAACCACAAATTATGACATATATAACATAATATTTCTCTGGTTATCAGGATTGATGGACCATACTGGCTTGCACTTTTGCAAGCGTTGAGGTCTGTGGTTCAGGGACAGATAACATTAACGTGGCTTAAACATTTGCTGGATGTAGTTTGGTTTGGTTTGGATCTGTCCACATATGTCTGTGTCTACACATCAAGTGTCTAAAATCCATTTGCAGGTGTCAGCTATGTCTGTTTCAATCCCATTAGATAGTGTGACTTGGGAAGCTGATTACCTATTAGCATACTGTTTGATCGATCTAATATGCTTTAATTCAGTTCTGTTTAGCTTAGTTCTCTCCTGGGTTCAGTGTGACTTTCTCCAACTTGCTCAGGTAAACCTCCAATCTACCCACTCAAAGCACCTCACACAAACTTATTCAACATTTCTCTCAAATCACGTGTTACACTGGGGGCTGCCAACGAACAGCCACTAGGTAGCTTCTTATCTAACACAATTCATTTACTCAATTAACTGACTTTTCCAGATATTTGCAACCATTGCAGTACACAAGCTATTTGAACTACAACTATGGAAATGAACACCTGAAGTTATCTGAAAATTCAAATAGGGAAAGCATGGTAGAGTTGGTCAGTCGTGTGCTGGCTGTTTTGTGTGATAATTCTTGCCTATGACCTTCGTAGCCTGAGTTAAAACCAGTGAATCTGGACTGAGTGTGAGTGTTCACGGGTGTATATATGTGAGACACTTCTCTAGACTCCAGTCACTTTAATGAAACAGTTTTCTGTTATTTTGTTCTCTAACTTCTATCCCTGCATTTAGGCTTAGGTTTTTTATTTTTTGCAGTTCAAGAGGACACGATACAGAAAAAGAATACAATTAGAATTAATCCCTTAGAGAAATTGCTAGCTTTTAAGTGCTAGTCTTTAGAATCGGAGTGATGGGAGCTGTCTCAGAAAATACTTTGGGGAATAGGTGCTATAAAACAATTGGCACAGTAGGTATACAAAAAATATTGTTTGCTACCTTTTAAATACTTCTTTCCCCCTCCACTATTACAGCTTTTGTATGTCAACATAAAATAAACATATTGTTAGCCATATTATTATTTTCTTTCCTTAAAAGCCTTTTCTACATTCTTTTGTTGAGATAGACAGATTTTCATTAATCCATTTATGCAACAAGTACCTTTGGCCCCTGTGGTGTCCTGGGTAATGTTCTTGGTGTTGAATACAGGGCTATGAGCTAATTAAGGGTCTCTGCCTTCATAGAATATATGCATTAGCAGCTCTCTGTCATCATTGAGTGTGTTTCTGTTAGAAACTCAACCAGTAGTAAAATTGAGCTTATATTTCAATATCTTGCAAGCGTTACTATAAATTTTCATTGATACAATTGATTACTTGGTTTGACTTTTTTTTTTTTTTTTTTTTTTTTTTTGCCAGTCCTGGGCCTTGGACTCAGGGCCTGAGCACGGTCCCTGGCTTCTTTTTGCTCAAGGCTAGCACTCTGCCACTTGAGCCACAGGGCCACTTCTGGCTGTTTTCTATATATGTGGTGCTGGGGAATCGAACCCAGGGCTTCATGTATACAAGGTAAGCACTCTTGCCACTAGGCCGTATCCCCAGCCCTGGTTTGACTTTTAACAAAAACATGGCCTTTCTCATGTTAAGTCTGGTGCTGGATGTTTTAGATAGATTGAGAAATTCTTTTTTAAAAAAGAAAAATAAAGTAAGGTAAAAAAACCCTACACTTCATTTTCTCTTTATTAATGTCTTTTATTATCTTTAAATCATTTTACAAAGTAGTTGCCATTTAACAAAGCAATTTATGAATACAATGAATTTTTATCAATGTCATCCCTTTCAATATTATCATACATCCCTCCCAATCTATGCCTTTCCTCACTTTCCTTAATTTTGTAGGATATATATTGGATTCTTTACTGCATTTCCACCTCTTTTCCTCTTCATTCCTCTAATCCTGTCCCTTTGACCCCATATCCCTTATTTCACATACCTGTTTCCTAGCATTTATTTCATTTAGCTTTGTCTTTGCCTTTCTTAGGAATTGCATTATTTTTGAATTTTCCCTCGAATCTGCCATATTTCAGCTGACACGTTTGTATAAGTTTATAAGCAAATTCTAGCTTCTACCTTTGATGGAAAACATGCATCCTTTGTATCTCTAGGTCTGACTTACCTCATTTATTGTAATTTTTCCAGGTCTTTTCATTTCTTTACAAGTGATACAATATCACTCTTTCTAATGAATGAGTAAAAATTTCATTGTGTATATGTACAATGTTTTCTTGATCCATTTGTACATTGAAGGGCATTTGGGCTGATTCCATACGTTAAAGAAAAATTAAAGGCAAGTCTTTTTTTTCCTTGACTTATAATTTGGATCTAAAGCTGAGAAGGCGAAAAGTCTTGCCTAAGTAAATAGTTAGACCATAGTGGTTCTCTGGATCTTCAACAACGGTCTTTTTTGATAGCAGATCAATGTGAGTGGCAACATGAACTAAGTGAACAAGGAGTTTTCTCCACAGTGATAAAGAAGATGACCTCTCTAGCTTAGGGGTGGAAAGAGATGGTTTCAAGGGTTGCTTTCAGTCTTATGATTTACATCAGTTGCTTAGAGTTTTATTTCATTTATTTATATTTTATAATCAGAGGATAATGGTTAGCCCAAATGGGTGAATCTCAATGGAATTTCAATCTGCTAGTATGTGAGGACAAGGGGGATCCTTTGTGGAGGGAGCAGGAATGACCTACTCAGCCTTGGCTTCGTAACACATAGTAGTTAGCCACTTATGCTGTGGTCTGGTTCTAGATATGCCTTATCAAATAAAATGAACTTCTAAGTTCTTGTATATTTCCTAGGTAGATAATTTAGTCAAGATTTTTCATCTTTACAGTATTTGCTCTTTATTATAAATAAGGGGGTGTGGTAAGATTTTACAATGTGTTAGTTTATTACTTTACATGTCATTTTAAAAGAAATGTGTCATAAAACTGTTCCAAACATCTGATGCCAGACATTATAAGACCTTACGTGTTTTTCTAAAGTCAAGTATGCAGAAAATATAAGCAGTTTGTTGTCTATCCCACATTGTACATGATCACAACTATTTGAACCCACTCCTCAGGTGACAAGAATAGTAACTATTGGCATATACTCAATGAAATATTTTTCTGAATTTGCCAAGGTACAACATTAGCATTCTGTGAAAATTTTCTCAAAGGCAACATCTTGCTTTCATGGACTTCACTTCTCTTAAAAGAGCATAAAAAATTGGACAATATTGTATCTCTTATACAGTTACAAAAGCATTTTAATGGAAACAACTCCAGTAGCAAAAACTGAAATAGAATTTGTCAAATTACAGAATGTAATTGTTCAGTAAATGTGTCCAGTTTAGCCTAGATAAATTATTTATATCAACCTGTACCCCAAATTCTCTCTTTCTTGTTATTTGTTCCCCACAAAGAATTATTCTATAAGGAGCCAGCAGACAGGCATTCACACTTTCCTAATTATACTCAAAGTCACTCTAAAGTCCGACTAGTTTTATGCATTAATTAGCCTGGTACTCCCATGCAAATATTTAACAAACATCCAGGAAACAAATATTCAGACATCGATTGAGTTAAACAAATATTCAGACATTGATTGAATTAAACTGAACCCATAATGCAGATTCTACATGCTGTTTATTTTGTCCCCACCTGAAGTAGATGGATGAGCAGGTATGGCTTTGACTTTTCCTACACTCTGGGGGGCTTTGCACAGCATTTGCTGGAACTGACTTCTGTACAAACTGACAGACAAGGAGCACAATTATTTCATTAGTCAGAGAAATGGGCTACAATCTAGAGCAACAGGACTAATGTTTCTCAACGTAAACTTTATGTCTTTCATTTCAATAATGGTTAATCTTCAGAAAATTTTAAGAGAGAATTACTTATAAAGGAACACTCAAGATATACAACATAGCCAAGCACATTTTTGTTTATGTCAATAGAGATGGTTGATTATCATCCAAACCAAAAATGAATAATCATGATTGCCTTGTGAGTAGATATATTTTGACCCAATTTGATAATGAATTGCATTGAGGGCAGCAGGGGAAAGCAAGGCAATAATTATTCTTTACATTGTGATAAGCCTTAAAAACATACCATCTCTAAAGGTTTTCTGAACTTTCCTTTCTCTACCCTTGGCTTCCTTCTTTCCTTTATTCAAAAATTATTTATTGAGAATACACTAAGCTGTGAGCTATATACTGGCTCTGTTTTTCTTTGCCATTTGAGTAATGGTTATTACATACAATGTTTTGTGAGGGAGAAAAAGAGAGAAGAGAGGAGAAAATGAGAACCATGGTAGAAGTGGAGAGGAAGGATAACAAAGGGAATGGGAATGCTGTTAATATTAATTCACATGACTTTGAACTTTATTTCCCCTTGAGTTGGTTGTTTTGTTCACTTACCAAATATTTATTGTGCAAATACTATGCTCCAGGCACAGTCCTTGGCCATGGGGACACAGTATCAAGAAAGATTGGCTTATTTCTGCTTTCAAGGAAGGTTCAGCTTAGTGGGGGATAGATGGGTTAATAAACTACAAAAGAAAGAGGAGGGTTAAGGTATGTTAAAGTCATGCGCAAAGAACTCTGTGAGCTTAGAGGAAATATATTGAAGTTCCATGAAAGCCTGAACTGAATTTCCTACAAGCAAGTCAACAGTAAAATAGACTAGATCAAGCAGAGCACTTGTTATCTTGGCCTAGGTAAAAAGGAAGGAATTCATCAAGAAAGTGAATTACTGCCTCATTTGTTTTCAGTCTCTTCACACTACAAATCCCATCATTAATTCAAAATATATGAGGAGTGAATTTACCATTTGTTTTGTTACATCTTGGCAACTAACTTATGTTCTGCATAATGATAGCTGTGCAGCTTGTCTAATTAACTGGCTAGATATTGTTTTGTTTCTTTGACAAGTCCCAAATTATTTTACCCTAATAACAAACTGTAACTATTTTACAAATTATTTTGGCCAGAAGAAGCAAACTGACAGATATTTTCTTAAGTCTGTTTATTAGAGTTATTATTGCTTTTGTTCCTGTTGAACTGGTTTGCTTTTCCAATGATGTGATTGGAAGTTTCTACTACAACAATGCATGTAGTAACTCTGGTTTGAAATTGCTGTTGGAGCTTTGTACATTTTTTAGTGCAAAAAGAAAGGACGCACAAAACACTTCACATAAGTCTCTCCATTAGGCCGAGGGACTCAATAAACAGTTGCATCACATTATGTACCCTGTGCTCAGAGAAGTATTTTAAGTGGCTGCACCTCCAAATCTTTCTATGTCAATATTGCTTTGGGCAGCAAAGAAGCACTGGCATAAATATATTAAATTTCTATTCTGGAGTCATTTTATAACCAAAGAAGCAAGCATCAAAAAAATAGAGGGCTGGGAATATAGCCTAGTGGCAAGAGTGCTTGCCTCATATACATGAAGCCCTGGGTTCAATTCCCCAGCACCACATATCTAGAAAATGGCCAGAAGTGGCGATGTGGCTCAAGTGCCTTGAGCAAAAAGAAGCCACGGACAGTGCTTAGGCCCTGAGTCCAAGGCCCAGGATTGGCAAAAATAAATAAATAAATAAAATAAAAAAATAGAGTTTTTATATATTGTAATGTAGAAAATATGTATGTAATTTTATCAAAATAATGTTAATATTGTAACTACTCCAAATTGGATATTAGAACTGTTCATTGATGCCACATAATATGAGTAAACTAGTATATACTCTTTTCATAACCTTAATTTTGTGAATTCATATTAATTTAATATAGCACTCAATTTAAGGTAGCATTCATTTTTGCAGGAGTTGGGTCTCTCAAGAAATATATTAATTCATGAGCAGAGATATGCCAGAGATTGTTCAGGAGATAACATAATGAAAATTCTGGAATTACCTCTAGCTTTTGCCATTTTAGATTCATCATTATAAAAGTGGTATTAATTCTTTCTAGCAAATTTAATAATAATTAGATAATTGAAACCCCAACTCACAAGCATATTTTTCCTTTTTGGCATAAGGTATTTAAAGCTTTCTTGAAGCCTGTGCATGAGGAGTTTCCTAGGAATTAAGCCCTTTGCAACAACTCCCTTTCACTAACTAGTAAGAATGTTCAGAATATGGGCTTTTCCACTCACTAATGTGTCATTTGATAACATGGGGCACCTCAATTTCTATATTATTAACTTATAGCTACTTAGATGAACAATTAGAGCATTTTGTTTATTATGAATTTTTAAATCAAATATAGTATTTATTATTTCTAGCAGATTTTATTTTATTATCATTGGGTCATAGTCATTCAATCTTCCCCATAGTTTGTGGGAAAGCCATGCTCACAGGCTAGTCTGTCTTCAAATCTCTATATTTTCCTAATTTCTAGGCTAGGATTGCAAGCTTGAGCCTCTGGTGCCTGCTGACAATAACTTTTAACGAAATAATAAAGAATACAGAAAAAATTGAGGCTGTAAAATTATATTTTTATAGATGATGATTACTGCAATTACTGTAACTTTCCTATTTTGTTGGTGATATGTCTTTAAGTAGCTTCAGACATATCTGTTTGTGGAATCAATATTCTGTGTCTTACAAATAATACAGAGAAGAAAGATGATACTTGCTGAGAGTCTGTTAAGAAATCCATTTTAGTTAGAATTTATTTTACGTTCATTTGCATGTAACCAGGGCTGTGTCTGATCATTGTTTTAGCTGGAAACATCTGTGAATTGGTTCTCGTTTATTATAACCATGGTAAATTCTCATATCCAGTAAGAACAATTTTCCTTGCTGTTTGATTGATTCTTCCTTGGTCAATATATAGCTCAGACATAGCCTTAAGGAAGGTTTCCCTCCTCCCCCTCAGCCTTTCCTTTCAGATAGGGTTAATTGATCTTGGGTAAGATTGTTGACTGGCTGTTTCTAGGTTGTGTTTGCCTCTTTGATTTTGAGTTGGATGTTTTTCTAACTATACTCCTCTGCAGATCTCCTCTTGTTCTCTCTAAGAACAAGAAATTTGTCTTTGAAGACAAACATCCATCTATCTTTTTTTTTTTTGTCTTCATGCTTAGCACAATGTCTGTCTGGCATGGTAGAAAGTATGAGATAACACATATTTGCTTCATCAAAAACAATGTAGTTGGCCATCTCTATAAAAGCAGTACCTAGAGATAAGGAAAGATGGATCACTAGGCATGATATAATTCAACATTTGAAGGATGAAACATGACAAAGAAATCCAATAGATACATTTGGCAGTGTAGCTCTATTTTTCTTCATGATTAAAATACCAAGCATTTTTTAATGTTAAATGAAGTTTAGAACCTATGTGATTTTTCTTTCATAGTCTCTCCCCCCACCCTTATGAGTCAGAAGGATACATCCTGTAGGAATACTCGGAAAACTCAATCAAGCTTCCAAACTTGAAGAATATTGCCAAGTTACTCACATCTTTTTTTCTCTTGTAGAGCCAAGAAATGTGAAACTTATTAGCAGTTCTCATGTACAGTTTTATGAGGAAAAGGAAAAGGCAGAAGTGAGTGTTCCTATGGCAATGAAGCTTCAGTTCTGACTCCTTTCCCAGCTTTGCAACCAGTGAGCCACGGTTGTGGATTTCTCACAGCCGACAGCTGGCGGAGCCTGCTAGGGCTGAATAGTTGCTTCAGTGAAAATCTATGTTGAATCTGCCTTCATCTTTGTGTCTCTGTGAATTCTAACTTGCTAAATAAAAGTGCATGCTTATGTCCTGATTGCCTGGTGCCTTTTTCATAAACACTGCTTTTCCTTCATGTGTCTGTCTGCCTTGCCTACCATACAACTGGGTTTTGGAGGCAGTGTTCATTACAGGTTGATTTTAGACCTTTGCAAAGGATCTGTGACATAGAGATGCTTTCAACTCATCATTTTGATTCCCACATCTGCACAATGTAGCACTTGTATAAGTATATACATTATTTGAGACTTGAACATCCACAGACTTTTATCTGGAGAGTCTTGGAATCAATCCTAGTAGATAGTGAGGGGTAAAAGTATTTTGTTTCTTCATATAATACAGTGCTATTCCCTTTTATAGGTATAGTAGCTCTGTAAATTCATTGCCTGGCAAAGAATATTTGGGCTGTCTGCAATTTCTGGTGAATGATGGATAGAATAGAGGTGCTATGGGTATTTGTACACAGTGCTTGTGGAACATGGGTTTCCATGTCAGTGAACTACCTAGAAGTGAACTACCACATCATGTAAGCTTACATGTGACTTGGTAAGAAACTTTCAAACTCTTCTCCAGACTGGTTGAGATATTACCAGGCATTTATGACAATATGAAGAATAAGGACACAATTAACTTGTTGGTATTAAAGCAGGGCCCCTCCTCTTCCCTTAGGGCTTTTGAGCAAGGAACTGTATGGCGAATTAGGAACATCAACTAAGTGGAACACAAAAGTTGCATTTAAAAACAACCAAATGAATCCTTCCCTATGACCACTCCAAGGGTAAAGTTCTGCTTAAACATGATTTGGAGATTATGCTTATGCTTGAAGTGAAAGGTGGAGGTTTTAGATTTCTTTTAGTTTCAACCTTTGGGTTTCTGAACTGTGCTATGTTGGAATACAAAGATAACAGGGTGAAAAAAGGATGGAGAGAGGGAGGGAAAAAAGGAGAGATGAAGAAAAGTGAGTTAGTTGGGTATAATTGTCAGATAAAATACAAGATGTTCACTTAACTTTTAATATCAGATGAATGATAATAAGTACTTTTTCAGTATAAGTATGTCTCAAATATTGCATGAGATATAATTATGCAACAATGACACAAAATCAGACAAAGATCAGATAAATTATTTTTTTTATAAGAGCTAGAAGTTAACCAGAAATTCTGTATTTTTATTTGGTATACTCAGCACCTCTGCTCGGAGAGTGAAAAATCCATTTACCAATCCAGTTACATGGTGTGGAAGAGACAAAAAAAATGACCATTTCCTTTCACATCATCCTCCCATAGGGAATGGTAGTACTGTCTAGACTGAGACATACATACAAGGGGAGAGAGTGAGAAGCTTGCTCTATTTGTGCTGTAGAAACCACGAGTATTTGTGCCTAGCTTGGGGACATTAGCTTATAGGTGACATTTAACATAATGAAGAAATATAGTGAGATCAATAAGCTATTGAAATGAAAAGCAGCTTATGGAATTAGATATGGTTGGCTTGAAAAAAGAAGAGTCATAGCTGTGTAATTTTTTTTTCAAATATCTCTCAGGCAGAATAAAGTTTAGATTAATTTTGTATTACCCTCACAACAGAGATTCTCCGCTGTTATGAATCCCAGACAGTTTTGTGAATCTGATGAATGCTTTTGACATTTGATGTAGTTAAATAAACACACACACACACTCACACACACACAGACACACACCCATACTACCATGTATTTATTAGAAACTTTCAGGAAATATATGCCTACATATTTAGGAAACCCTCAGACTTGCTGTCTTTCTGGAGGGTAGATATAGGAAGAACAGAATAGCAGATATCAATTTTATCGCTTTTAAGAATTTTCTGGTGAATAGCATTTTCTGGAGCTGAAATACTATTAATAAGCTACCTATCACTGGTCAAGCCTAGGCATGGTTATGTTGAAGAGGAGGCTTATAAATATGGTGGAGTTTTGGCTAGTTGAGCTCTAATTTCTTTAAAGCATTGAGAACCAATTACATTCTACCAATTTTACATTGGAAGCCTCATATAACATGATTGGTCTATAAGGCATATGGTAATCCTGTTCAGACATTGGCATTCATGTATGGCTTTATGGAGTATTTGATTTATTTTAGGACTTCTGCTTGATTTCCTCTTGGTTTGCCCCATAATTTTCATTAACTCCATTTGGAGTTCTTTTTGGGTTTGGCTCTATGGACCAGTACCCATTTTTATTGCAGTAATAAAGCTTTAAAACTGAAATATAAAATCGTGTGTTAGTTATCAAATTTCCTTAGCTCATTAGCTCCTAAGGAATAGAAATTGGAGTTTTTCAGGATAATCTTATAGAGGGATCTGCTCCATAAGGTTACCAAGGTCGTTCTGCGAATCTCGACCATACTTCCCATGAGCATATTTTCAAGAAAATTTTAAGTGCTGGAATGACCTTATATTGGTTTTGTCAGGGAAAGGTCAAGGGAGGGAGGGGGAGGGAAGAGAGAGAGTGAGAGAGAGAGTGTGAGAGGGGGAGAGAAAGAGAGAGAGAGGAAGGGAAGGGAAGGGAAGGGAATGGAAGGGAAGGGAAGGGAAGGGAAAAAGATGGAGAAAAGAGAAAGGGAAAAGAGAGAGAGGTAGAGAGGACAGAGGAAGAGAAGGAAAGTAAGGAGAGAGGTGAGACAAAGCTAGGTAGCTAGAAGGAGAAGTGCTGTGATGCTGCAATTCCAGTTACTTTTACTAAGATCCTCCTTAGGATTTCTTTCCACCTCAGAAGCACAAGTTTTCCTTAATGATAATTAGATATTTGAGGGGCTTCCAGAGAAGTTTGGAATAGAACCATATTTATCTTGCTGCCCAGAAAAGGGCACAGAGATAGATGGAATAAGATCATTTCCAAAGGTGTAGACATCTCATTATAAATACAAACTGAAGGATACATTGCTGTGGAAGCATTTATCATGATGTCACTAATAAGGCTTCATGTATATGACAAAAGTGTTTAATTTATTCTTAAAGTATACTGAGGAAATATGTTATTTTTCTTTTCGTTTTCCTGAACTGTAGGTTATTTGAGAGATTTCCAGTGTAGATTCTCCCACAGGAGAATAACCTGATTCATAAAATGTCAGCTACTTCTGGTGTTATCATAGAATATTAGAGTCATGAGAAGAATGTGTGGGGTTGTTGAACTAGAGGGTAGCTGAATGATGTCCAGGAAATGGCACCTGATCTGAATGGCGAGAATGCAAGTGCTGCCATCTGAGGACAGTCTAAAGATACACACTCTCATCTGTCTGGCAATATGCATGCTACAGTGAAAAATGATTGATGCCTGTCACATTATGAAAGTTGTGGGTAATTGGAACCAGACTTAAATGCAAATGAGCTAGCATATGTGAATGGGATTTAAATAGTTTCTGGCACATAGTAGGTGTTCAATAAATGTTAATTCCTTTTTTTGTCAGAGCTTGTTTGAAAGTTAAAAGAAGAAATTCAAACACAAATAGAAAGACATGCACGTTTCTGCAGGTATTAAATATAAGAAAATCTGATACTGAAAGAGATGATCTTGGTAGAAAAAATAGATGAACTAGTTTCAAAATGGATTTGGTTAAATACAGATTTGATAGATAGGTGATAGTTATGGGAACCAAATTAAGTGAAAACAGGGTTGGTATGTAGAAGGGACAATGTCTAATTAAAAAAAAATTGGTGTTTTTCTCAGTGTAAAAGACACATATGTTAAATAGTTTCTAGAAAGACAGACAAAAACAACAAAAGTCACTTACATCATCATTTAGTAAACTGTACTCTTCAACTGTATATGTAGCTTATAGTATTTAAAAATATACAGTAAGATATATTATTGCAGTACATAGTCATTTGGTATTTATTGTATTTAATGGAGCAAAGAATTTTCCATCAATACAGTCTGTCATTAAATGTTTTTATAATATAGTTTTAGGTGATTTGTATGCCACAATATAAAGAATAATTCATATATAATTAATTGACTACAATTGGATCATGCTGATTTCCCTAAGGCAGCTGTTTGAAGCAGCATCTATGTGTCCTTCTAAAAATATATATTTTTTCTTTTTACCTTGTTTTTAGGTACGCGGTCCTGCTATGTAGCCCAGGCTATCCTTGAACTCATGATCCTCTACCTTAGCCTCCTGAGTTCTGGAACTATAAGCATGTAAAACCATGACTGTCTGAACAAAATTTTATTGAGTTCCATTACAAGAAGTAAAATTGCATTAAAATGTTTCAAGCTTTTAATAGGTATTTGTCAAATTTAACATGTTATAGTTTAAATTTGCATTGATCAAGTATTAAATAATATTAAATATTCTAAGTGTATTTTTGGGGGGAAGAAGTGATGTTACTTAATATATTTTCTTTAAGGTTGTATTGATATGTTTAACCTTTTCTTATTCACTTGCAAGGTTTCTATATATTGTAGGGTAGTTGAATTTTTTTCATGCTATCTATGTATCTATCATCTATGTATCTATTTTTGTATTTGAGAATTTTTTAAATTGTGTCTGGCCCGCTTCTACTATTACTGAAACCAGTGAGAATGATACTTCAGTTACCTACAACTTTGAGTCTGAAGCTACTAAGGTATCCTTCCTGTGTGGGAGAGATGGGAGCTCATTCTGGGATTGTGGCAGCTTAAGCAGTGCAATCCGAAGTAACAGTGCTGATGAGGAATTGTGAATTTAGCAGATTCATCTGTGCTATGATTTTGGTTGTGATTCTGACTGCCACATTTCCCCTTATTTATTTTTTAATGTTTTTAATGTTATTTTTGGTACAGCTTATTAAGGTATCACATACAGAAAACCTTGTGTTGATTGATGAATACTGATAAATATGTACCATTTTATAACCATCATTACAATCAAGATATAAACCATTGGTTTATTTATTGACTGTTTACCAGGAACTAAGCATGAATCCCACCACAGCTCTTTCTTGTTGATTCTATTTGCCAATAAGGAAATAGTTGTTAACCGGCTTACATCAAACAATTTAGTTGGTGGCTGAACTAGGATGTAAATGGAGATAATTTCCATTTTTCACTGCTTCTACAAATCCAAGGAGGTTTTCCCAGTTAAAATGCTCCTAGTGTTTTTTTTTTTTTGTTTTTGTTTTTGTTTTTAAATTTCAGACCTAGACTGATTCACCCCTTCTCAGGCAACCTGGTGTTGCCCTGCTCCCTGGAGGTCACCATATTGATGCCGAATTTAGTGCGGACACTTGATGGACATAGTGCAGTGCAGCCCAGAACTCCTGGTCTCAAGCGATACTCTAGGCTAAGCCTGCTGAGTAGCTGGGAATACAGATGCATGACACCGTGCCTGGCAAGCCTATATTTTACACATTTTTTTCTATTTCAAAATTACTAATATTCAAAAGTGTATTTGAAAACAATATAAAACTCAGTCCAATATGGTTTCATTTTCCCTGTGGTAGTAAATTTCCTAACATGGTAATTGACATACAAGGTATTTGTATGGTTTTATTCTGAGTCAATTAAGTCAGTATACATACACACACACACACACACACACACACACATATTTATACTGAATTCATCTTTATTTTTATTTATTTTTTGGTTATTTTTAGCAGCATTAATAATTCTTTATTAATTCTCATTACTGAGAGTCCTAAATATAAGTACATACAAATACCAGAAATCTAGGATATAAACATATGCTGAACTCAAAATAATTTTTCAAGAAAAGGTTCACACTCATTTAAGGTTTTTTAACCCTTAATAATTTATATGAATTTCTGTGCACACACAGAAAACTGTTAAATTCTGTAAACATCCTAGATTTTCAAATTTTCATTGGGATCAACTCTGATATTAAAATAAGTTGAAATGTGTTGTGGGAATATAAGCAATGAATGGCTAAAGCTGTGCATTTAATATATTTATACATCTTAGCTGAAATACAGCTGACCATGAAGACTAAAAGTTTGACAAATACTGTTTGCCTTCATTGTTATCCTTCTGTTAACTAAGAAGGCAAGTGAATGATTTTCCTTCTTTTTTTTAAAAAAATAATTACTTATTTAATGTCAAAGTGATGTACAGAGGGGTTACAGTTTTATACGTTAGGCCATGGGTTTATTTCTTGTACTATTTGTTACCTCATCCCTTATTCCCCTCTCCCCCTGCCTCTTGCCCTCTCCTCCCATGAGTTCTTCAGTTGGTTTACACCAAATGGTTCTGCAAATATTGCTTTTGGAGTCGTTTGTCTTTTTATCTTTTGTCTTTCAATTTTGATATTCCCTTTAACTTCCCAAGTTCGAATACCAGTATATACAGTATCCAGAGTATTCAGATGAGATAAAGTGATAGCGTGGGTTCAACCACAGAAAGGGGACACAAGAGGATCATCAAGAAAAGAAGCTTTGGTTTCACATGGCATGTTGAAAATAATTACAACAGTGATATAACACTCGTTTCCATAACATGGAGTTCCTTTCTCTTAGCATCATCTTCTTCTTAGCATCGTCTTTATCTTATAAGAGCATAGCTATTGAGCTCTTGTGATCCTCTGCTGTGACTAGCCTAAACCTGTGCTAATTATTCCCTATGAGAGAAACCGTAGAGTCCATGATTATTTGGGTCTGGGTCATTTCACTTAGTATAATTTTTTCCAAGTCCTTCCATTTCCTTATGAATGGGGGGGGGGGGATGACATTCTTTCTGATAGAGGCATAAAATTACATTATGTATATGTATCACATTTTCATGATCCATTCGTCTACTGAAGGGCATCTGGGTTGGTTCCGTATTTTAGCAATGACAAAATGTGCTGCGATGAACATTGTTGTGCTGGTGGCTTTAGTGTGTTCTTGTTTGTGGTCTTTTGGGTAGATGCCCAAAAGTGGGGCTGCTGGGTCATAGGGGTGCTCTATATTTAGCCTTTTGAGGAATCTCCATACCACTTTCTGGAGTGGCTGAACAAGTTTACATTCCCACCAACAATGAAATAGGGTTCCCTCTTGGCCACATCCATTCTTCATTTATTATTGTTAGTTTTCTTGATAAAGGACATTCTTACTGGGGTGAGGTGAAATCTCAATGTTGTTTTGATTTGCATTTCTTTTATGGTCAGTGATGTAGAGCATTTTTTCATATGTCTCTTGGCCATTCTCATTTCCTCATCAGAGAAGTCTCTTTTTTAGTCTTTATCCCACTTGTTGAGGGGGTTATTGGTTCTTTGCGGTTTTGTTTTGGAGGAATTTAATTTTTTTAGTTCTGCATATATTTTAGATATGAGGCCTTTGTCCATTGTATGGCTGGTGAAGATCTTTTCCCAATCTTTGGGCTGTCTGTTTATCTTGCAAGCTATGTGTTTTGTCCTGCAGAAGCTCTGCAGTTTGATGCAGTCACATTTGTCCAACCTTTCTTTGATTTGTTGCAATTCTGGGCCTTTATTAAGGAAGTTTCATCCTATGCCAAGGAGCCCAAGTGTTTCTCCTACTCCTTCTTGTAGTGTTTTCAGGGTATCTGTTTTTATTTCGAGGTCTTTGATCCATTTGGAATTGATTTTGGTGCAGGGTGTTTTAGTTTTAGTTTGTTGCAGGTGTTGAACCAGTTTTTCCAGCACCATTTGTTAAAGAGGCTAAATTTCTTCCATCCTATTTTTTTTAGCTCCTTTATCAAAGATTAAGTAGGCATAGTTCTGCGGGTACATTTCTGGGTCTTCAGTTTTGTTCCATTGGTCTTCAGGCCTGTTACTGTCTGTGCCAATACCAAGGTGTTTTTATTACTATAGCCTTGTAATACAGCTTGAAGTTTGGTATTGTAATTCCTCCAGCACTGTTCTTTATGCTTAGGATTGTTTTTGCTATTCTAGGTCTTTTATTATTCCATATGAATTTCAAGATTGCTTCCAACATTTCATTAAAAAATGTTGTTGGGATATTAATGGGTATTGCATTGAATTTGTAGATATCCTTTGGCAATATTGCCATTTTGACTATATTAATCCTCCCAATCCAGGAGCATGGGAGGTTTTTCCATTTCCTTAGTTCTGCCTTTATTTCATTTTTCATGTTTTTAAAGTTCTCATCATAGAGGTCTTTCACTTCTTTGGTTAAGGTTATTTCTATGTATTTTATGTTTTTTGAGGCTATTGCAAAAGGAATTGCTTTCCTGATTTCGGCCTCGGTCTTCGGGTCATTGGCATATAGAAAAGCCCTTGATTTTTGAGGGTTTATTTTATATCCTGCAACTTTGCCAAAGTTTTGGATCAGCTCTAGTAGCTTGGGATTCGAGTCTTTGGGGTTCTTTAGGTACAGTATCATGTCATCTGTGAAGAGAGAAAATTTAACTTCATCTTTTTCTATTTGATCCCCTTTATGTTTTCTTCTTGCCTAATTGCTCTGGCTAGGAATTCTAGTACTATGTTGTAGAGGAGAGGAGAGAGCGGAATCCCTGTCTTGCCCCTGATTTTAAAGGGAATGGCTTTAGCTTTTCACTGTTTAGAATTAAGCTTGCTGTTGGTTTGTCATAGACTACATTTATTATATTCAGGAATGTCCCCTGTAATCCCAGATTTTCCAGGGCTTTTTAAAAATCATAAATGGGTGCTGGATTGTATCAAACACCTTTTCCGCATGTAGGGATATAACCATGTGATTTTTTTCATTACCTTGCTCCGGTTGATGTGGTGGTGGATTACATTAATTGATTGCGTATATTGAACCAACTTTGCATCCCTGGGATGAATCCAGTTTGATCATGATTTTTTTGATGACCTGTTGAAGTCGATTGGCCAGAATTTTGTTGAGAATTTTTGCATCAATGTTTATCAGGGAAATTGGTCTATAGTCCTCTTTCCTTGATTAGTCCCTGCCTGGTTTGGGATGAGGGTTATACTGACATCATAGAATATGTTTGGTAGTGAACTTTCTCTTTCAATTTCATTGAAGAGTTTGAGAAATATTGGTGTGAGTTCTTGTTTTTTTTTTTTTTTTTGGCCAGTCCTGGGGCTTGGACTCAGGGCCTGAGCACTGTCCCTGGCTTCTTTTTGCTCAAGGCTAGCACTCTGCCACTTGCGCCACAGTGCCACTTCTGGCCATTTTCTGTATATGTGGTTCTGGGGAATTGAACCCAGGGCCTCATGTATACAAGGCAAACACTCTGGCCACTAGGCCATATCCTCAGCCTTGTGAGTTCTGTTTTGAAGGCCTTGTGGAATTTTGCTGTGAATCCGTCTGGACTGGGGCTTTTCTTGGATGGGAGATCTCTTATTGCAGTTTCTATTTTAATGCTGGATATGGGTCTGTTTATAAGGTTTAAATCTTCAAGGTTGAGTTTGGGGATATCAATTTTTTTCTAGGAAATCATCCATTTCTTCCAGGTTCTCGAGTTTGTTGGCATAAAGGTTTGCAAAATAGTCCTTTATTG
Source organism: Perognathus longimembris pacificus (assembly GCF_023159225.1). Lineage (NCBI taxonomy): Eukaryota > Metazoa > Chordata > Mammalia > Rodentia > Heteromyidae > Perognathus > Perognathus longimembris. The sequence continues at coordinate 64,933,534 of NC_063164.1, forward strand.
TGTTCTGAATTTTTGTTGTTTCTGTGGTGATGTTACCTGTTTCATCTATGATCTTGTTTATTTGGGTGTGTTGCCATCATTTTTTGGTCGGATTTGCTAAGGGTCTCTCTATCTTGTTAATTTTTTCAAAGAACCAACTCTTTGTTTTGTTCATTCTTTCGATTTTTTTTTTTTTTTTTTACTCCAAGTCCTTTAATTCTGATTTGATTTTAATTATTTGCTTCCATCTATTGGTTTGTTGTTCTCTTTCAAGGAGCTTAAGGTGCTTCTTTAAGTTATTGAATTGCTGTTTCTCCATTTTGTTGATGTAGGAACTCAGAGATATAAATTTTCCTCTGAGTACTGCCTTTGCTGTGTCCCAAAGGAGCTGGTACTTTGTGTGCTCATTTGGTTTATTTCCATAAACATTTGAATTTCTGTTCTAATTTCTTCAATGACCCACTGATGGTTCAGCAATGTGTTGTTTAGTGTCCATGAATTGTAGGATTTTCTGTGGTGGCTGTTTGAGTTGAGCTCTAATTTTATTCCATTGTGGTCTGAGAGAATGTAGGGAATGATTTCCATACTTCTGAATTCATGCAGATTTTCTTTGTGCCCTAAGATGTCATCTAATTTGGAGAATGTTCCATGTGCTGCTGAAAAGAATGTGTAGTCTGGTGTTGCTGTATGGGATATTCTATAGATGTTGGTTAAGTCTTTGTTGATTGGATTGGTTTTGTATTGTTTTTTGTTCTTTCTTCATGGATTCTAGGGAAGCTTCAGTTCCTGAGATTGGATCCTCTGCTTCATCTAGTCTGCTCTGTAGACTAGCTACTTGATCTTGAATCTCCCTTCCTTCTGACTGGTCTTTCTAGATGGCTTCCATGTCTTTGCTATAATTTTTTCTTAGGTCCTATATGTACTTCTTTACTTCATTAATTTGGTTCTGAGTGCTGTATCTCAAATCTTTTAGCTGGTAGTGATCTTTTCATTGGACTCTTGAAGTTCATTTATCTTTCTACTTGTGGAGGCGATGAAATCCTCTATTAATTTTTGGTTCACTCCTCACGCTCTAGAATAGTTGCCTGAAGAGATTCAAACTTTTCATTTAACATTTTTATCAGCAGACTTTCTAGAGCATTTTGAGGGTTCTCTTCGAGGTCTTTGATTGACTGCTCTGCTTCCTGCTTGTTTTGAGTGGGAGATGAGATTCCCTTGTTTGCCATCTTTCTTGTGCTTCTTCTGCCCATTTGGATTAGAAATGCCAATCTACAAGTATCTGTGAGGCCCGTTTAAGACCCAGAGCAGACCTTACCAAGCACTGTTGTAAAAATCTTAGAAGTTCACAATTATATACAGATACCTTCCCTCTCTCTTTTTTTTTTATATAAAAGCAAATTTGGTGTCACCAAAGAATACATTTTTAATATAACAACCCTGAGCCCTGTATTCAGTCGTTATTTATTTACCGTTTTACCCCTATGAGAAATTTTTGTTCTTACATTTAGTTCCTTTTGGACTGGTGGGATTTCTCTATGAACCCCTTTGACTCACTCAAATTGAACAGGGATACCCTATATCTGATAACCAGGTGTCAATGGAGTATGGAGGTCCTGGAAGTAAATTTAGGAGGGTAAGTTAGGGGTAGTGAAGAGAATAGAGTAAAATGAATGGGGGATGATGATTTTAGTTTAGTTTCAGTGAAGTAGAAAGGTGAAGAGTAGAATTGGTAGAAAGAATGAGGCTAAAATGATAGAGAATGGAAAGTCAACAGGAAAGGGTAAAGGTGTTAGTCAAAGGAAAGTAATTTTAAAGAAAGAAAAGGTGAAAAGAGAAACAAAGAAAAAATATGGCAAAGCAAACATACTATACAACAACAAAAATATTACCAAAAAATCCCAATAAAACAAACAAGTAAAAAACGGAAAACAAAGAACAAACGACAATCAAAAATGAAAAATAAAAATTAAAATTGTTTAAAAAAATGGAGTCTTCCTTGTTTGGATGGACTCTTTCCAGTTTCTGGTTTCCTTGCGATGGTCTACAATCTATTTTCCTGCTGCTTGGATGGTTTGATTTGCTTTCAGTTTTCAGGGGGTGGATCTGCTCTGACCCTCCTCCCCTGTTAGTAAAATCCTGGGGCTCTGTGGTTTGCACAGCTTGCAGGTAGGACTTGGGTGTCCTCTGTAGCTGGAGGATGCTGAACAGTCTGGAGAACCATGGCTCCTCCTGTCTGCTGTGGGGCCACTGCCTTTAATACCTGTCTCTGAATAGGCTGAGGAATCAGCAGGGCGGGGCGCTTCTGGCCTGGTTTACCAGGCTGAGGGCCACTTGCTCGAGGGAGGTTTCTGCCTCCTGGGTGGGGTGACCTTCTCCTGGGTGGAGCTAGCTGTGGAATTCAGTTTGCTTTGCTGCTGGGAGTTGGGCATCCTCTGTACAGGGGCCATTTATCTGTCGTAGGAACTGTTTACTCTCCTGTCTGATTGTTCCGTGCTGCCAGTAGCTGCTTGCAGCTTTTGGTTTGATTTTAGAATTTCTAGCTGCTGGTGAGTCGGCAGCTGCAGTGTCAGCAGGGCGGGGTGGGGCGGGGCTCCTCTCCTGAGTTTACCTGAGTCTGTGAGCCATGGCCCAGAACGAGCCTCTTGCCTGGGCTGTAAGACATTGTCCTGGGCAGACCTGGCTTTCACAGTTCAGTCACTCTTGCCCTTTTCAAAGATGGCCCCTTCGTGCTCGCTTCCCCTGGCCCACTTTAGTTCCAGTCTGCTCTGACTGGATCTATGCCAGAGTCAAAGATGGTGCTTCGCTCTGGCATTGGGGGAAGGGCTACCTTCCAGATACTGCTCTGTGGGTGTGAGTGAGAATGTCTTTCATGGGGTACTAATGCTTTCTCTGTGATTTCGGCCCTTCCGTGCTCAGCCTGCGATCTGGGTCTGTCTGCCACCATCTGGAGGATTTCTCCCTGGTTGCTGCTGTCTGTTTTAGGTGTGTGGAATTCTGGGTGCTGTGCTGGTGCCGGCACTGGTATGGCAGTGAGATGCCGCCTGGAGCTCAAATCTGTGTTTTCAGGCCAGCAACGTTGATTTTTCCTTTCTGGCCAGAATCTCTATACTTTTATAACTTAGTTAAGCTGTCTTTCTAGGAGTAAAAGTTTCTCTGGAGTGGTAAAACTAGGATGTCAGAGGGAGCTTAGTCAGAGGGAGGACTCTGCTGCTCCTCCACCGTCTCCCCGGAAGTCTAAGATTTGCTTGTATTGTTTTTTGCCAGTCCTGGGGCTTGAACTCAGGCCTGAACACTATCCCTGGCTTCTTTTTGCTCAAGGCTAGCACTGTACCACTTGATCCACTGCACCACTTGTAGCTTTTTCTATATATGTGGTGCTGAGGAATTGAACCCAGGGCTTCATGTACACGACACAAGCATTCTACTGCTAGGCCATATTCTCAGCCCCTGAATTCATCTTTAGACATAGATGACTGAATGAAGGATGGTATAATTGGACAACAAAAATCTGTGGTTTAATTTTCAATCCTGCCGATGAGAAAAAAACAGAAATTGTTAGGGCAGAATAAATGATTTCTAAGATTGAGGTTGAGTGATGTGAGAACAGAAAGGCACTTGATTAAAGGACATCTGTAGGTGTTATCAGGTAAAGTCCAGTGGGGGTTAGGAGGATGGCTTGAGCTCTGTAGTGAACCAGGGAAATATCTAGGAGAGAGAGAAAGAGAAAAAGAAAGAGTGGGAGGAAGAAGAAGAGGAGGAAGAGGAGGAGGAGAAGGAGGAGAAGGAGGAGGGTTTAAAGAAGTGAAGAGGCTAAGAACTAATCATATACAGAAAGAAGGTTGAATGGAAAACTTGATTTGGAGAAGAGGAAGAAACAATGTGGCATAAACACATTGCAGGGGAAAATATAGACCAATTAGAGAAGTTTAGGTTTAAATCATTAGATATTTGAAGCACCACTGTACACTGGACTAGAGTGGTAGTGTGTGTGTGTGTGTGTGTGTGTGTGTGTGTGTGTGTGTGTGTTGGTCCTGTTGTTTGAACTCAAGATTTGAGGACTGCCTCTGAGGATTTTTGTTCAAGGCTAGAGCTCTACCACTTGCCACTTGAGCTACATCTCTACTTCTAGCTTTTAGCTGGCTAATTGGAGATGAGTCTCATGGACTTTTTTGCACAGGCTGGCTTCAAACTGTGGTCTTCAGATCTCTGCCCCCTGAGTAGCTAGGATTACAGGCTTGAGCTACCTGATAATTTAGAAATAAATATCTGTATTCTCAAAAGATAAAGATGATGTTGAAATACAAAGGCACTTTGAATACAAGTAATTCTTATGGATTTTTATACTAATTTGTTCTTTTTCCTTCTAATCCTTGTCACTTCTTTCTGTAACTGCTTTTGCAGAACAAAAGAAAGTGAGATCCACAGATATTGAGTAACCTCTCTCTCTCTCTCTCTTACTTGCTCACTCTAAATCAGTTGTGGAGCTTGAACTCAGGGCCTGGGTGCTGGTCTTGAGTTTTTTTTTAAATTTATTATTATTATTATTATTATTATTTGCTTACGGCTACTGTTTCTACCACTTTGAGGCACAAATGTACTTCTGGTTTTCTGTTAGTTAGTTGGAGAGAAAAGTCTCATGAACTTTCTTGCCTGGGCTGGCTTTGGTCCAGGACCCTCAGACTTCAGCCTCCTGCGTTGTTAGGATTACAGACGTGAACCCTGCTGCCTGGCTTTTTTATTTTATTTTATTTATTTATTTATTTATTTTGCCAGTCCTGGGGCTTGGACTCAGGGCCTGAGCACTGTCCCTGGCTTCTCTTTGCTCAAGGCTAGCACTCTGCCACTTGAGCCACAGCGCTACTTCTGGCCATTTTCTGTATATGTGGTGCTGGGGAATTGAACCCAGGGCCTCATGTATACGAGGCAAGCACTCTTGCCACTAGGCCATATCCCCAGCCCCCAGATACTTTAATTTTAATATCAACATTTTTGTCAACCACTACAGTAACTATATATTTAAATTTAAAATATATGCGTTAAAAAGAAGTACAATAGAATGCTGTTGTCTTTTTAAAAAACGATCAGCTTATTAACTTTACTTTGAATGAAGAGTGCTCTGGTTTCTGTATGTAGGTAAGAAAAGCAAGCAAAAGTAGGTAGGCTGGTAAAAAAAATAACCCTAAAATTCTGGGATATTTCCTCCCAAGAATGAATGCTTGGATAAAAGAGAGAGAGAGAGAGAGAGAGAGAGAGAGAGAGAGAGAGAGAGAGAGAGAGAGAGAGAGAGATTCTAGAATGATTTAAATATTCAAGTTTGCTGTTATCAGGAGTTAGGGACCTTTACTTGTGAGGCTGAGAGGCATTTTGCTATGTATTTGTTTTAAATATTGGTAAATCACAAAAAGACATCCCTCGGATGGGCAGAAATTCATTCAATGTTTTTCCCTGAGTAAAGTATGCAGAAATGTTGCTTAAATGGGGCATATAATGACTTAGGCCTTTAGTCCTTGGAAATGAACCAAATATGATAAATAAGATGGAAGCTAGTGAATACAGTGTCTAGTGATCACATCATCAGATTTGAAATCACCTAAGCATCTATAGGAAGATGGTGGCTTGAAAGAACTAGTCTTCTCTGTAGCTAAGGTTGAAGAATGTGAGATCAATTAAAGGAAAGGTGATTATTATCAGCTAGTAAATATCTTCCTGAAAACTGGGAGATATTGACCGGATAATCAGAAATAGTCAAAGGCTCCATTAAAAAAAAAGTCCAATGCTTTTCCTTTTTTTTTGGCCAGTCCTGGGGCTAGGACTCAGGAACTGAGCACTGTCCCTGGCTTCTTTTTGCTCAAGGCTAGCACTCTGCCACTTGAGCTACATCGTCACTTCTGGCCATTTTCTGTATATGTGGTGCTGGGGAATTGAACCCAGGTCCTCATGAATACGAGACAAGCACTCTTGCCACTAGGCCATATCCCTAGCCCCTCCAATCCTTTTCTTATGAAAATTATGTTTGTTTTCTTTATCTCATTATTGACAAGAAAATGTGTTTCCACCTTCGAACTTTCCATCTGCTAACATTTGACCTTTGATTTTTCAAACATTTATTAGTCAGTGGATAGGTAGGCCACTCTATTTCTTTTCTTATTTCATTGGCTATTCATGAGAAGGAAATATTCACTCATTAGCTCAGAGAAAAAGCAAGGTTTGTGCATCATTAAAAAATAAATGAATATATATGTTCTTTTATTTAATCAGAAACATAATTTAAAAATATATTAACACTGTCCTTAAAGATCATAAAAAAGAGAGAATGTGGAAAATTAAAGAATTAGGTAAATTAGAAAAGCTTAAAATGAGTAGGTAACTAGTGAAGAAAAAAATTAAATATATTGTATACACAATTGATTTTAATACAGTACCAAGGCAAAAATCTTGTATCTGTGGAATATAGGTCTATTCTTGCTCTGTAGGGCACCTAATCTCTTAGAACTTTGAAAAAATTAAAATAAAAGAACATAGGTAGATCAACAAGTAAAGAGGGCTTTATAATAGACTCTTTTTTTTCCCCTAGTTAATTGGAGTTAGAATCTCTGACTTTTTTTTTTATCTGGTTCAGCTTTAAGCTATTATCCTCAAATCTCAAGACTTCTCAGAACTTAGGATCCGAGGTATAAGACATTGGTGCCCAGCTATTAAAATACATTTGCTAAAAATGAAGAAGAGAGCCAGGTGCCGGTGGCTCATGCCTGTAATCCTAGCTATTCAGAAGGCTGAGATCTGAGGATCTTGGTTCAAAGCCAGCCAGAGTAGGAAAGTCAGTGAGATACTTACCTTCAATTAGCCACCAGAAAACCAGAAGTCGTGTTGTAGCTCAAAGTGGTAGAGTGTTAGTCTTGAGCTGAATTGCTCAGGGATAGTGCCCAGGCCTAGAGTTCAAGCTCCATGACCAACAAAAATAAATGAATGAATGAATGAATGAACTAATGGCAAATAACCAAGCTAATCTTACGAAATATTTCTAATTGCTGGTATGATAACTTTGGCCATGAGACAGCAGAATTAGCTAATCAATCATTCATTTACAACTGTCCCATATCATAAAATTATTAAAAGTAAGGCATGTTTTTAGGAACAAAACAAAAAGAGATCCAAGCTACAAAAAGATTCAGCATACCAGATTTAGTGAGTAAAGGTACTATATGTATGAAGGTACTAAGGTACTAAGTATGAAATATAAAACCATAAAGTTTAAGAAAATGGACATGTGACAAGTCAAAATTACATTTCTTGAAATGAGATCTGAGAAATGAGAGTTATGCTAAAAACTATAGAATTTTAGACCTATATATTTTTATTTTGTCAGTCATGGAGCTTGAACTTGGGAACAGCACCCAGGCCCTGAGACTTTTCTCTCAAGGCTAATGCTCTACCGCTCTGAGCTACAGCATCACTTTCAGCTTTCTGGTGGCTAATTGGAGGTACAAGTCTCATAGACTTTGCTGCCCAGGTTAATTTTGGACCTCGATTCTCAAATCTCAGCTTCTTGAGTAGCTGGTGTGAGCCACCATTTCTGAGCTAGAAAAAAATTTTTTAATATTCACAATAAAGCTTAGAGTTCATGATATAGAAGACACATGAGTTCATTTTGATAAAATGGAGTTGAAGAATGTACATGTTTGTTGATTAAATGACCATTCTATAATTTTCTTTATCCTAAAAATATCCTCAAGTATATTTCATAATTTTTTTGAATACAGTAAAGCAATGGGAATAGGAATCTTTATTATAAATACCCAATTATTGCTCATGTTCTTATATTTACAAAATATAAAAGTAATCCATATGGATTTTGGGATTTATATAAAAATATGTACACATCTGCAGACATACACATGTATAAAATATAAAGATGTATCTACTTATATATCTATATAAATCTATCTCTATCTATTTATCTATCTATGTTTGCATAAGAGTACTAGTTTTGCATTTCTGTCATAAAGCAAGTTAAAAAATTAAAAGATTTATAAGTTTTGTGCAATGCTAAAACTTCTTTTTTCCCCTAGAAGGTGGCTTTACATATATGCTGTCCTCTGAAAAATATAAGAACTCTTTGTGATACAACTGTGCGTAGATTGACCAGTAAACATACATAAAGCACTTAGCACACTGACAGTGTATAGTACTTTTTCACAAATGTAAACATTGATAAAATAATTTTCTATGAAAATTAGACAATGAAATACTAATCTGCCAGTGATGTTTTACAAAGTCCATGGTAAATGGAGTTAAACCACCATATAAGGTAAGTCAGGGAAAATTCATATTTTAACTTGATTATATTGCTTTCTTCGAAATAAACATATTCCCAGCACAGTAACCAAAACTTTTTAGCTGCATGCGTGGTCTGTAAGCAGTATAAAAAATGTTGCTTGTTGGCACTTTTCACGATTTACCATTACCTTTTGAAATCACCAGCAATTTTTCTGTGTTTTTGTTTTCATTTGTAAGAGCAGAGTATTTGATCATATGAGTGAATAAGTATAAAGACTAAGCAAAATTATATAGTCAAAATTCAGTATAAGTTGCAAGATTTTCAACATTAAGATTTTCAATATTAAAATTTCTTTTTTAAATTTAATTTTATTGTCAAGGTAATGTACAGAGGGATTACGATTACATACATAAGGTAGTGACTACATTTCTTTTCAAACTTGTTACACTCTCCCTAATTTTTCTTCCTCTTATCATCCCCCAATCTTCTCCCCACCCAGAGCTGTATAGTTAATTTCCAACATATTATCTTGTGAGTATTGCTGTTGCCTTTTTCTCCCTTTAAATAATAAAATAGACTCCTTTGTATTACCCCTTTAAGATAATAAAGTATTTTTTAAAATTAAAAATAATTCAGTTTTTTGGTGTTTTCTCTTGTGCTTCCAGAATATAGATTTTATTTTTAGAGATGATCTCTATTTGTTTACACCCCACTTTAACTAGTTTGAATTTCAATTTCCTCCTTGGTAATTGTGTCTATAGAAATACTTGTGTCATAGGGCTATTGTGCATAGATTAAATAAGGCAATCACAAAGCATCTAACATAAGAGATGTGACATTAAGAGGTCCTTTATCTGTTTGTTCATCTTCTCTTCTTCTTTTTTTTTTTTTTTTGGCCAGTCCTGGGCCTTGGACTCAGGGCCTGAGCACTGTCCCTGGCTTCTTCCCGCTCAAGGCTAGCACTCTGCCACTTGAGCCACAGCACCGCTTCTGGCCGTTTTCTGTATATGTGGTGCTGGGGAATCGAACCTAGGGCCTCGTGTATCCGAGGCAGGCACTCTTGCCACTAGGCTATATCCCCAGCCCCATCTTCTCTTCTTTTCACCTCTATTGGTAGTCCAGGTTTTGGGCCAGATGAAACCTTGAACTATGAGATGATAATTATCTATTACCTGGGAGTGGAATGAAGGTTTAGATTAAGATAGAAATGATGGGATTATTTGCCACTTGAGTAGCCTGGGAGATAGAGGAGAAAGCCAGGCAGAGAGGCTAGGAGATGAAGTAGGCTAGATGAGATATGAGAATCTTGGGGACCACATGAAAGAAAATGGTGTTGTACAGAAAAAGGAAGAGGTAGGTTGGTACCTTTGTGTATGCTGAGAAAGTCCAGTGATGCTAGTTGGAACCATTTAACCCTCAATAATTTTCAGTGCATTGGTCTTGAGCAGTTTCAGCCTGGATCTTTTAACCCCTCTTAGGACAAAAGGAAGTCAGGAGAGAAACAGACAAGAAGAGATTATATTCTTTCTGACTTAGAACTGCCATGACCCCAGCTTTCTGAAGCATCTCTCACAGTACAGTAGTGGCCATGTTGGAATGCCAACAGGGCTCATTCCACTCAATTACTGTCATTCGTGATAGGGTCTCAAAATTTAACCTCTCATCCCTTTCAACTCTAGCACTATTTTCTTTTGGTTCTCCCATTTCCATTTTGGACTTTACATCAATGTGATATGAAGCCATGGACGTTTGATGAAGAAAAGTCAGATATATAGGATTGACTAAAAGGTTCTCAGTGAAAAGGAAGGTAGAGAGACAAGTTAATTGAGACTGTTGCAGAGTCAAGTGAAGGATGGTGGTTGTTTGACCCAGAATGATGGTGATGAGAGAAATTAGATTTTGGGTATATTTTGAAGATGGATTCTGTATGATAAGGAAAAGTAAGGAATTAAGGATTGGGCCTAGTTCCTTTAACTGAGTTGGAGAAATGTATTTTGTATAAAATTTATTTGAAGAAGATAGTATTTATTTGAGATATAAGTATGTGTGTATTATAATTTCCTACAGACTCAAGTGAAAAGATTGTTTCAAAAGAGATTGCACTTTTGATTTAATGCTTTTATCTCTCAATCTTTAATTTAAAAATACTAACTTCAACATGTTTAAAATAGTACAAGAACCAAATATCATTTACCTACATGCACTTTTAAAAATAAAGTCTTGTCATTTATTTGTTATTCTTAAAGACTATTTTTGACTAGACTCAGACTTAGAAGTAGACGCTCTCAGAGAAGACAGCCTCCATCTCTTGGCAATCTCTTCCTGTCATTTTTTTTTTTTTTTGGCTTCCTTCATTCTCTTAGCCAAAAGCTTAGCATATTCTGTAGGCTTCTCCTTGTTTTTCTTAGTACGTTGTTTCTTCAGAGCAATAGGGCAGCATTTGTGTTGCAGGACACATGGAGTAACAAGACGCTGAATCTTGGGTGCTTTGGTCCTGGGTTTTTTACCTTCTTTGTTCAATAGTTTTCGAACAACATATTGGCGGACATCATCTTCTTTAGAAAGATTGAAAAGTTTGTGGATTCTGCTAGCACTTTTGGGTCCCAGGCGGTGGGGTACAGTGATATTTGTCAGTCCAGGAATATCTTTTTCTCCTTTTTTTTTATAATAACCAAATTGAGAACACTCAGATTGGCATCCGCAACGCAACCCCGAACAGATTTGCACTTTTTCTCTCCAGTTCTTCTTGGTCTGTAACAGTAGCAAGCGTACTAGGCCATGAGTCAAGACACCCTGCTTCATGGGACAACCTTGTTTGTCTTTCCCACCACTGATTCCGACCACACAACCCTTCCATGCCTCACCCAGAGCATCAGCGGCAACTTCTGTGGCCATATGCTTCTCATAGAAAGTACGGAGTTTGTGTTCATCGTCCACTTCAATGAGTTTCTGACAGCCAGTGGCTGGGAAGGAGATATTTAGTTTCATGTTGAAGCAGCTGCTCGCCCAGGAGGTGCCACGGAAAAGAGTACATGCATTTTTTTGAGGGTTCATTTGCTTTTTTTCTTCCAGATGTACATACAAACATATTTCTATTCTCTAAAATATTTCAAAGTGTTTTGTAGCCATCATACTCTTCACTCCTAACACATGACACATATTTACTAAGAATAAGAGTATAAAATAAGACTATTCTATACAAACACAATACCAGAGAAATTAAACATTGGTACGTGCTCTTAGTATAATATACATACAGCCCACTGAAATTTTCTGTTTTCCAAATACTGTTATTCTTGATTCAATCAAGGATCAAGTTGTGTTTCTTCAGTTTCCTTTCCATCAGGAAAGGGTTGGCAAATTTATTCTGTAAAGGCTCAGAGAGTGAGTAAATATTTTACTCTTCATGGGCCACATATGGTTATAACTACTCAGCTTTGCTATTGTAGAGCAAAAGAAACTGCAGACAATATGTAAATGAATAAATGTGACTGTGTGCCAATAAAACTTTATTTATGGATCATGAAATTTGAATTTCATATAAAATTCATGATTCACAAAATATTACTCTTCTTTTCATTCTTTCCCCCAACATTTTTTAAAATATAAAAGCAATTTTAGTTTATAGCATATACACAAACAGGCAGCAGCATGGATTGATTCCATAATTTGGCCTATAATTACTTAATCACCAATTTGGAATAATGCATATTTCTATTTTTTTTGCTTTTTTTTTTATCACATTGACATTTTTGAAAAGCCTGTGCCTGTGGTCATGTTGAATGTGGACATCAGATTAGTTTGATTGTTTCTTCATTATTAAATTCAAGTGAAATATTTTGGGCAAGAGCATCATACAGCACGTCTTTCCCCTGTCTCTAGTCAAGAGGTACACACTTTTATTTTCTTTTTTCATGTGAATCTCCTCCTTACTTTAATTCACTTTGTGAGCATAAATGGGAGATTTCTTATTCATTTGAACATGTCCATATAGGAAATACCTATCAGTGCATTTGTATAATAAATGCAGGAGTAGGGCGATAGATTGTAAGATTTGGAATTCTGTAGAATTCAAATCTTGATTCTTGATTAAAAGAGACTCACACAGACATGAGGATCCTAGTTTCTTCTATGGTTAAGAATAGGTTCTTAGTGTTCTTCTGCCTTGTGTCTATCACTGAATAAACTAGTGTAATAATCAGTAAAAAGGTTTGCATCAGAGCTGGAAAAAGGAGATAATGAGAAATACATTAACAAAAAAAGAGAGAAAGAGATTTACACGTAAAGGAGCAGGAGGAAGATGAGGCCACAAATGCAGGATTAAGGCTCAGCAAGGAGCTTAGCAGGAGGTGCTATAGAAAAAAATCTTTTAAATAAAGAAATTCATAATTGGTTGCAAGGTTTATAAATAGACCAAATAGACAGACTTTTGGGTTGAGTTTTTGAATCAATATGAGTTCTTTGTTTCTTTTTCTTACTTTCCTTTTGAAGGAAGCTGACCGCCTTTTACAATGTCAGACTAATGAGTTCACATGAAGTCTTAGAGGTGTACAGGAACAGATTTGAATGAACTTGAGGAAATCAGAAAGAAAGTCCATGGTAATTAGTGAGCTTGAGAAAACATCCAGGGCTATTATTGAGTGAGGAACTTGGCAATGTCCAAATTCTATACTTTGATTTTAAGATGATTCAGATTTAGTTCTTGTAATTTACAAGAGGCTGTGAGTTGGCAGCTGTTTCACATACCAGATGTAGTTTTCATTAAAAGATATTTTGATCCAAAATGATTCTCCTCAAGAGCAGCAAATGAGGGGGGAGGTATTAAGATTTCTGTTGGCATTATACTATCAATTTTTTACATGAAGAAAGCAACTGATAATGTTATGAGTTTGAAATTAGTATCATACAGTACCACAGAACTCAGAAGTATGGCAAAAATGTCAGGTAGGCTTAGTTGGAAATCAAGTTAGTTCATATTGATACATGCTTATATAGATGAAGGAAATTAGAAAACAAATGATCATATGGAACTTAAGCAATACCTAACTGATTAATGATTCCAATTCACTGTGGGATAAGCACAATGGAATGAGTATTCATCTTTAACTATGGCATACATTTATTTATGATTTTGCTGATTATATATTATAGTGTCTATATAATTCTTAGAATCTACAACCCAATTCACATTTCATCCTCTCCCCCTCACCCCAACCTTCGAGCTAGTCTTTACCAAAAAAACAAAACAAAACAAAAAACCCCTGTTTAAACTCCTATTGATCATTTTTGTAAAGGTCTGGTTCTTCATATGAGAGAATGTGTAATATTTGTTTTTGGTCAGTCTGGCTTATTTCACTTAACTTGAGGATCTCCAATTAAAAATGAAGTTTCTAATACAAAGTAAGGAGTAGAAGCAATTCAGAATAAGCCACATGGTATGGTTAATCAGAAGCTTCAAGTGTACTACTTCATGGTGATCTGCAGCATTATATATTCCAATAACTCTTAAAATAAGAGAAAATGTGATGCTTTGGTATGTCTTCACATTTCTAGTCAAATGTCACGCAAGAGTAGCATGACACTCATAGTTATGACTGGCTACAAATAAGCAACTTATTGCATGATATGACAAAATTTTGTTTTTTCAAAATATCCACTATGTGCCTAATTTAAAGTCTGCAAATTACACCATTAATAACTGTACTGAGGTTATGACATTGAGTTCTTAAATTGCTATTATCATGTGAATGTAGATGAAACATAAAAGGGACTTTGAAAAACAGTTAGGGCCAGTTGTTTGCAAGTGAAAAGCATTGAGCAAAGAAATGGGAATGATGCTCTTAAAGGATATAAAAAGTGTACAAACAGTAGCTCTACAGCAGTTTGATAATAAAAATTTGAGAAAAAAAAAACAGTAGCTCTACTTTTTCATCTAGATTTCTGTAGGCCTAGGCATGAAATTAATGTGAATATTTCACCATAGTGAAACTTTATTTTTCCCTATTTTTTCTATTTTTTCTCTATAAGCTGTGTTATTATTAATTATCATGATATTAAACTTTTGGCATATTGTTTGGCTAAGACAGCATATCAACATTTTATTTAAAAAAACAAATGAGAGCCAGGCATGGATGGTTCATGCCTGTAATTCTAGCTCCACAGGAAGCTCAGATCTGAGGATCATGCAAAGCCAGCCCACGCAGGAAAATCTATGAGACTCTTACCTTCAGTGAAGCAACAAAAAGCCAGAAGGTTGTAATTCAGGTAGTGGAGCACTAGTCATGAGTGGAAAAGATCACCAGCACTCAGATCCTGGGACAAGTGTGTGCGTGTGCACACACATGCACACGTGCGCACGCATACACACACAGATTGAGTAAGCTAACACAAAGAGAGCGCGTGAATTTCTGTTTTAACCAGTAGAATTACTGCCTGTGTACTGTTTGGATAACAGAACTCAGGTTCTTGGTAGAGTGAAGAAGGCATCACTAAGATTTGGCTAAGAAAATATTCATGGGTTAAGGTCTATTAAACCCAAGTCTAGCATTGTATTCCACAGACAGCATGGGATTAGAATACAGTGTGTGAAATACAAAACCACATCATGGCCCAATATATCTGTGTGCGTATTTATAGTTAACTTGATACAACATTAACTTCAACAGGACTATACTAAAACTAAAGCAAATTTTCTTTTAATTACCATATCCTGAATGACATAAAATTATCTTTCTAATAAAAACAAAAAGGCAAAACTTAACAGAAATAAGAATATAAAAATATGCTTAAGCTTTTATTTTGTATTTATATTAGCAGATTTTCATTTAAAAATCTATTTGAAGTGGTCTAGATTTGAATAAGATTTAAAGTTAATGAATTACTCAGCCAATGTTTTGTGAAGTTTCAACTATATACCATATTGGCAGGCTTAGCAGTCCAAAATATTTAAATAAATTTATTAACAATTTTTCTATTTAACACATTTGATTTATTATGAAGTTTATGCAAAACTTGGACATAAATTGTTAAAAAATGTTTTTCTAAATAAGGAGGTAAGGAAAGAGTAAATATAACTTGATTATTTAAAATATTTATTTGGTTATTTAACACTTTTTGAATACTTTTATGCAGTCCATTTTACTGCTAAGGGAGTGGAGGGATAAGTAAGACTTACTATTTGTATTGATTTATTGCATTCAGTAATACAGGTATTTTGAGAGTAATTTTTTAGGCCATGATAACCAGCATAACAAATTGAGTTACAAAAGACCCAAATTAAGTAGACTAGCTCTTTGGGCAATATCTAGCTCACATACTAGGAAGAAGATAGGGCTCATAGGAAGATACACGTCTTTATCATGCTTTCTGTCATGATGTATATAACACAGACTCAGGAACAACAGCCAAGTGACCCCACACTGAAATCTTTGACACAGCATACCAAGAAAAAAATCATTCTTCCCTTTTATTGTTTCTCCCAAGTATTTAATCACAGTGAAGAAAAAGGACCAATGAGTGCGAGTATAGTGGTGTGTATTTGTAATCCCAGCTACTTGGGAGACATATGAGAAGACTGCTAGGTATGTCATGGCAAAAGTAGCTCAAAACCCTATCTCAAGAAAGCAAAATCAAAATAGAAACAGAAGGGCTACAGACTCAAGTGGTCAAGCACTTATTTAGCATGTTTGGGGCCTTGAGTTCAACTCCTTGGATAGCTAGGTTTCCTGAACTGTCTCCTCAAAAAGAAACAAACCTCCTACCTCCAACTGACTAGCACATTGTTAAAGCCAGGAAATAACAAAGTTTAAAGATCAGTAATTGGTAGGATAATGGCTACCTAAAGAAGTCCATATTCTGTATCTTAAAATTGGTGACTTGTTACCTTACATGGCAAAATAGAATTAAGATTAATGAAAACAGAGCAAATCACTGGGCAGTGAGGTAGATAGGTTACCCCAGATGTTCTTGGTGTGTTCAACATAACCTCTAGAGGCCTTTCAGCAACAGAGTGAGTTAATTAGAGGAAGAGCAGCATGAAAGGAAATTGTCTCACCATTTATGGCTTTGAAGATGATGGAAAAAAACCCACAACCCCAGTAATATGTGGTCTCTTGATCATTGAGACAGGAAAGGAATGGGTTCTTTTCAAGAGACTGCCATAGGAACATATCACCCGCCCCACCTCAATTTTAGCCCAGTGTGACTCATTTTGTACTTCTAATGTCTATCATTATGAAATAATAAATCAAAGTTAGTGATAATTTCTTATGGCAGCAATTGAATGCTCAGATCATGGATGCCCAAATCCCTAAGCTTCATTTCTGTAAAATCTACAAAAGGGTTCTAATACCTCCTGCAAACAATCTAAAATCTCACAGTAAAACTAAAAATATAGAATCTATTTGGAGTATTCAGCACAAGGCTAGGCAATGGTGGAACATTTAGCATGGTTATGATTTTGTATCTCTTTACTGGAAAGAAGGACACTTTCTTTAATATCTTCCAGTGATTATCACAGACAATTTTTGCTTATGTACCATTGCTGTGTACCTTGCATTGGATGATCAAGCAATAGTTTACAAATCATTTCAGATACCATTTAACAGAGTTCCGCATCAGAAGCAAATGTCTAAGGTGCAGGGTTGTGAAATAGAACAGAAGTTGACAGCTTAGACTGAAAACTGGCTAAGGGCAAAAGTTAAGGGTAGAAGTAAATGGAAAAAATTTCAAGCAGGACAAAGAATACCTTGGGGAAGACTGAAAAAAATGAGTTTATTTTATGTCTGGCTTTGTTTGATACACAAGCTAATACTATGAAGTAGTATTTATCTTTTTTTCTTTTGTAGATGAGGTGATTGAAACAATTAATTTGTCTAAATTAAACAACTGGTAAGGGGCTCAGTTGGAATTTGAGCTGAAGTGTTCTGCCTGTCATGCTCCAAGAGTCCATATGCTTTTTATGTTTGTATTTTGTTGAAATTATAATGTCTGAAAAATACATCCCAGTTTTATATCTTGTAGAGACAGGTATTAGCTTATATGCAATATCATTAATTTAGAACAAGCAGGACAAGTTGGAAGAAATGACTTGTTTGCATATGCTATGTGAATTAGACATTTGTTCTACAGGTGATTTTCCTTTTGTATATATGGGAGAAATTTCAGTGATATGAAAATCAAAACTCAAATCCTCAGGCTTGTCACTTTTTGAGCATAGACCTAACACATGCCTAACACAAAAGAAGGAAGCTTCTGTTTTGTTCCCATCCAGTATTGGTTACAAGGTAAGTTTTGAAACACAGGAGGAGGAGTAATGCTGAAAGCAACATTGAGGTCATAATGCAAATCCCAGGCCTGAGATTTGGCAGTGGAGGCCAAACTAGTTCTGGCTAGCTTTTGCAGCCCTAATGTTAGCCTTCTGTGCTTCTTAGAAATTGAATCTCAGGTCTGTTTGTCTATCCCTGCCAATAGTTCTTTGAATCATTGCATGGTTAATAAGTTCAGCTAACAAGCCTAAAAAGAGAAGAAAATATAAACTAATATACCCATCAGGTCCAACTGTGAGTCTTTGAGCTTTAAATCAATTATCTAAATCAGAGAAAAGAACAATAGACCATATTACATGTAAATACATTATGTCTGAATATTAAAATGTGCAAATAGCCAATAGAATTTTCATACTGATACCTGGAAATGTGCTACTGTTACCACATAAATATAGAGTAAACATATTATAGCAGCATATATAAAATTGGACAGAGTCGAGAAAATGTTTAACCTTATCAATTAACAAATAAAAATGCGATAAACTAGATTTTCTTTTACTCAGGGCTTGGTAAATATGAAAACACTTTTAGTTTTTAGGCAGACATGGTATATTACATCTATCATCTTGGCTATGCAGGAGATGTAGCAAAATGTATACATTCTCTTTAGGATATTCCCAAAGCACAGATCCATAAAAAATAACACATGAAAACCCTTATTTCATCCACTCTGTGGAGAACCATCTCTAAAAGTCTGCTGCCAATCGTTCCAGAAAAGGAACCATTGAAGCCAGGCACTGTTGGCTCACCACTGTAATCCTAGCTACTTGGAAGGCTGAGATCTGAGAATCGAGATTCATAGCCAACTGGGGCAGACAATTCCATGAGACTCTTACCTCCAATGAACCACTCAGAAAAGGTGCAAAGCAGCGCTGTAAGTCAACTGGTAGAGTGCTAGCCTTGATCCAAAGAAGCTCAGGGACAGCGCACAGGCCCTTCATTCAAGCCCTAGGACTAGCACCAAAAAAAAAAAAAAAGAAAAAAAAAAGAAAAAGAGAAACTATTGACTAGAACTTAGACATATGACACACTAAACTATAGTGAAGTCTGAGATACAGTTATTATTTGAGAGTGAAGCTCTGTAACTTGGAAAGTTGGGATAACATATATTTAGGAGAAGTAGCAGGCAAGGCTGACGAATGTTGTAGCTTTTGTGTCTTACTGTTGTTTAAAACAACTAGGCTAAACTTTAGCCAATCTGAATTCTCTCAAAAGTTTTACATCTTTGTCTTTTACCATCTCAGTTTTTGATTCTGCTAATTTTATGTTAGGGAGTGGACACCTCTGTTTAATATAGATTGATAGGACATAGTATTGAACCCTTCAGAAAAGAAGGAAGATATTTTTTCTTTCTGCAGTATCTGATAAAAATTCATGATAAAGAGTTTCCTTTTGATAATGCTGAGCTGTGGGCACCCATAGATTTATGGTGCTGGTGAGTCCTTTATATGCATCATTGTTGGTCATGGTAATATTAAAGTAAACATAAACACCCTGCATTTTAAGAGAATGTTTAATGTTGATTTTCTAAAGCGAATTATATTAAGTCTATAGTTTGTTTGGGCATGTACATTGCTAGATGACACTGTGAAAAGTTCTTACAGAGATTCATCATAGTCGGAATGATTATTTGCTTTAGACATATAAAATTTTTAACATTTGCCTTGTTCATTAAATATTAGTAAACATTGGTTGGTTCCACCATTATTTTTCTGTCATTACTCCTAAGAAAGTTATTGTGTGTGTGTGTGTGTGTGTGTGTGTTTGTGCGCATGTGTGCGTGCGCACCAGTACGAAGGCTTGAATTCAGGGCCTGAACACTGTCCTAGAGTTTTGTTTTTCTACCCACAAGCTAGCATTCTATCACTTGAGACATAGCTTCATTTCTGGCTTTTTTTATTTTTTAATAATTGATTGGAGTTATAGTCCCTCAGACTTTTCTGCTTGGTCTGGCTTTGACCTGTAATCCTCAGATCCCAGTCTCCTGACTAGCTAGGATGACAGGTGTGAGAAACTGGCACCCAGTCAAAAGTTATTTTTATGACTGATTTTTTTTTGGTACTAGCTTATATTATCAATACAAAGTAAGGGGCTTCACTGATAAATTGTTTGAAGTAAAAATTCACTGTAAACAAATAGTCAAATTTTTGAGTGACAAAAGAAAGCTACTTTTTTTAAAGTTTGAAAATACAAATTCTGGGCTGGGAATATGGCCTAGTGGCAAGAGTGCTTGCCTCATATACATGAAACCCTGGGTTTGATTCCCCAGTACCACATATATAGAAAACAGTCAGAAGTGGCACTATGGCTCAAGTGGCAGAGTGCTACCTGTGAGCAAAAAGAAGCCAGGAACAGTGCTCAGGCCCTGAGACCAAGGCCCAAATTCCTACAAATTCCTTAAACTCATTTTCTAGATAAAATGACATTCAAAAGTTTTCTACATTTCTTCTTTTACAAAAATGTCCTTAAATATTTATCTTTATTAGTAATGGAAGAACATTAGTCACTAGGATCATTATTAGAAGAAGTGAAGCTAAACATTTCTTTACCAGTCATGGTGATGTATCTTTCCTCTAGTATCTCACTAAACTCTAAACGAGTTTTCTACTTTTAAATATCTCCATTACAAATGGATTTTATTTTCTTCTGGAAGTTCCTGTGGTTTGAACACTAACATAGGAACCTGTGCTTGGTAGGTAATTCATTTATGAATTGAATCATATCTATAACATTTTTGGTAAAGCTAAAATGTTATTTTTTAAGATAGGATCTCAATTTTTTTTGGCTGGAGCATCATGCTCAGACCCATGCTTCTTCCCATGTAACTGGAATGAGAGGCGTATGCCATCATACTTGGCTTTTTTTCTTTTAGTGAGGCCTTGATAACTTTGCATGTGGTCATCTCAAACCTTGATCTTTTAAAAATTTAATTTCATTTTGCTGTAAAGTGATGTACAGAAGGGTTACAGTTATGTAAGTAAGGCAATGAGTACACTTCTTATCCAATATTGTTACCCCTTGTTTTTCTCCCACTTTCCTCCACCCCTGACTCCTCCCCACCCCTCAGTTGTGATGTTCATTTCCAACCTAGTGTCTTGTGTGTGTTCATTTTTTGTCCTTATTTCACCATTTTGTTAGTCTCCTTCCCTTCCTCAGATCAGATAAACGTATACACAAGACACAGGGTACCAAAATCAAATACAGTGACAACAGGGGATATACCAAAGCTAAAAAGAAAATTGAAAAGAAAGAACACACAGTACATTAAAACAACAGCATCATCAACAACAGAAAAAACCCTCCAAGACATGGAAACAAAGGGATTTTTTGCTGTTGCTGTTACATGAAACTTTGATCCTTTTAAATATTTGCCTTTTGAGTAGCTGAAATGACAGGTTTGGGCCACTGTGCCTGGCCACAGAGTGATATTTGATAAAGCATTATATTTTTTGACGTGTATTTTTACATATGTTCCTTAATGGGTGATTGTGTGGCTTAGAAACAACTGCAATTTGTTTCTTATGGCTTGTTTCTTGTGACTTTGAAGGTTGGAAAATCCACAATCAAGACACTATCAGGTTCTGTTCCAGCTTGTTCCCTGGTTCTAGGAGGGTGATCTCCACAGCATGCTTTCACCTGGGGGAAATGTGAACCTGTACCCTTTTCATATGGACATTACCAGTGTTATACCTCATTAGAAAGTGCTTTAACAATCTCAAAATGCCAAACATTATCAGATACAATTTGTTTCTGAAACAATGAGAAGGCTGGTGACTTTAGATTATTCACAGGGTAAATCATCCTCCCTCCCCCTTCCCTGTCCCTCCTCCTCTTCTCTTCTCCTTTGGGCACGTATCAATGCTATATTTCAATAGAAAGTACTTCGTAAGTCTCTTCTCATCCCTCTCTATATAGAAATGTAAAAAAACTTTAATATACAAAATAAAAGTGGCTCATGTCTGTAATCCTAGCCACTCAGGAGGCTGAGGACTGAGCTACTAAGGACTGCGGTTCTAAGCCAGCTGGGGTAGGAAAGTTCATGAGACTCATCTCCAGTTAAACACAAAAAAGCCAAAAGTGTAGCTGTGACTCAGGTGGTAGAGTTCCAGACTTGAATGACAAAACTAAGGGACAGGGCTCAAGCCATGACTTCAAGCCCCAATACTGGAGTGTGTGTGTGCACCCGCGGGCGCGCGCACGCACACACACACACACACACACACACACACACACACACACACACACACACTCCTTGTAAAATAGATTCTGAGCCCATCCTTGCTTTCTGGATGAGGTATGTTCAAGAAACATAAACAGGCTTAGGTTGGCCCAGTAAAAATTTTGATTAGAATTTAATGAGTCAAATGTTAACCATTGCAAATAGTATATCACACTTTGAGCTATTCATTATGAATATGAGTAATTGGGAGTTATTTAGCTGTAGCTTGTTGTTGGAGAGATTGTACTTATATTAAGGAAGCAGAATTAATTTTGTTTGTAATAAAATAATGAGCCCAAGAATTCCTAACTTGTCTTTTAGATTATTCTTTATCTGTTCTGTATTTCTTTATTTGTTCTATATTTCTCTTTCTCTCAATTTCTTTTTTTTATATACAGCAAGAAAACATTTCTGTTCATTTAATGGGTTTCAGACCTTTAAAAAATTCAGATCTATGTGATATTTATCTTGATTTGGATGTCATTCAGTGTTTGCAATGAAAGAGATTTTCTATATGCCATTCTAATACCCTGAATCCGTCACCACTACTGGATTGGAATGCCCTTGGTTTCATTTTCCTTTTGATGAAATGTTTCATGAAAATAATACGAGATGCATAAGTGTGCATGTTAAAACTTATTTCAAATATCAGGAAGGCTGTTAGACTTAGAGACCAGGTTTATTTACCTAACTAAAAGTAATAGCCTGGTATCATTTTTAATATGATATTTTTTTAAAATGTAAAACCATTAAAAAAGTGATACAGGTGGTAATTAGAAAAGCCCATTTGTCATCTACATATTCATGCAAAACAAAATCCCAGAATCAAACTACTTCCCAGATGGGGTCTTCAAAGACTGATTTTGCTTTAGTGTACTGAGAACATTCAACTGTGCACAAAAACTTTTTATATTGACTTTACTGATCATCAAAGAGATAGAGAGCAATAGAGCAATTTGACTTCTCTTCTTTTTACTTTTACCCAGATATCGACCTGTTCAACTTGACTTAAACAATTATACAATGTATGCATGTATTAAAATATCATATGACAACTTACTAACATTTACAGTTTTTAGTTTTTAATGTTATTTATTAGTTGAAAAATAAATTTAATTAAAAATCATTAGGGTTAGCAATATTTCTCAGTGGTAGAGTACTTGCTTAGCAAATGAAATGCTATAGGTTTGATCCCCAACACACACACACAAAAACACACAAACACACACACACACACACACACAATCTGACCATAAATCTAAGCTTCAGTTTCTACATGTTTATGGGAAAGATTGACAATCAATGAAAGAACATAAATAAAATCATGATGATATAAGTAACTAAATTCAGAAAATGGTAAACTCTAAGACAAGCTACACAACAACTTAGGTAGTTGGGAAATAATGCAGAAGGATAATTTTTATCTTGGTAACAAGCCTTACGACATGCATCATATAGATGTGTTATGTAACTAGCTAGATTCAGCTAATTATCAAAGCCCACCAATTTTTGTGGCTTGTATCAAGGTGCATTTTACTCATAAACTGAAATACTGTACTGAAACCAATGTATACAAATAATTAAAGGATATTAAAAAAAGAAAAGGAAATCTTTTTGTGAAAACCATACTCACCATGACTGTAGAAAGTGGGTCATGTTAAGGAAGTAATGCTAATGTTCTTGGGATTGATAGTGGCACTACTGTGTTTTCAGAAGTTCCTTACTTGTTAGTGATGCATATGAAGGTATTCACATATTAAATGGGATATGCTCCAAAAAAGTTGACAAAATAATAATGAAGAAAGAAACAAATGGAACAAGACGAGTAGAAAATTGATAGTTTGTTGAATCCATGCAATGGGCTCAAGGAATTTCATGGGTATAAGTTTTTCTTCTTTCGTATATGTTTGATTAAAGACCAGTGGCACACATACAACAAGAATATTGTGCTCACGATCTTCATGAAGGCCTCTCCCTTCTTCCTCTGGCCTCCATGTTGGTAGTAGTCTTCCCATGTTTATGTCAAGGTTCTACTTCTACTTTGGGTCATTTCCAATCACTTGTTCACCCCTTTTATATTTTTAAATGTAGAGTAAGGGAATTAGGTCTTTGGTTTTCAGTTATTTTCCAAAGTAGGGCCAGAGGGTCTCAGCATTGAAATCCAAGTGGCCTGTCAGGGTATATTGCTAAACAAAAGGCCATCTACTCTAGAGAGACATTATGCTTATACTTTGGAGCCTATGTGATTTCACTCAGTTCTATTTTTCCCTGTTCCTGTTATATACACATGAACACAAAATGTAGCAGAGGGATCTTTGCCATTTCCTTCTTGAGATTACTGATAGCACTAGGCAGACACCCTGCCATTGCTTGAGTAGGCAGTCTTTTCTTTCACTTGCAAATTTGTCTGCATGCCACTTTCTAGGATTGAGCTGTGACTGACAACTGTTAGGAGGTGATGTCTTCCACTACCTATTAGTGCCAAGATGTGGGAGCAGAAAAATGAAATGATCACAACTGTTCTGTGGAATAAAAAATAATCAATGAATTTTCAAATTTAAAATCACTTAAATATGACTTTTAAATTCCAAATAAGTAAACTATAGAACTATATAATTTCATATAACTTCCAGTATTTATAACAATAGTGTAATTCTTTGTATTATATTAATTACTGTACATATTTAGCTTTTAAACTGGCATTTAGTTGTAGTAAGTGTCTCTTGTAAATCAATGATTCTCAATGGCTGAGGGGTGAACTTTGGGCCCACTCTCGTATATACATATGTATGCATATCATATCCTTATTTCTGTATGTGTTTAGAAAAGCATCCCCGCTACCATTTCCAATAGTCACAACTTAATACACTTCTGTTCCCAGTTTTATGAAGAAGAGCTACCTTAGCAAGTATTGCACAGTGGGTATATACACAGCCAATTTCTTTTATTATTGGGTTCAGTCAATCAAATTGATAATTTGGGTGCAAAATATTAATTAATGGTATCAGTTTATTGCCTTCAATTGTTCTTTGAAATTTGATTGATTCCTTGATTATTTACTCCAAACATTGAAATCTGCTATAAAGTCTAATAAAGGCAAACATACAGAAAAGACAAAACAACTAAGCAATCTCATACACTTTACCAGCTTCCTCAGTAGTTAACTGTACAAATGTTCCTTTTTGTGGATAGATAATACATTAACATAGAAATAAGTTCAAAATGCATCACAAAGTGTAGCACTCTCAGTTTTCTTTCTCAGAGAGAAAAATGTTTTAGTTTATTTTCTCCTAAAGCATACTATGTGAATGTAGTCTACCTGTATGTCTATGTACATCTATCCACCTATTCGTCTATCTGCTATTTATTTTACCCACTCATCATCTACATATAAACCTTGAAAAATGTTCTAAAGCAACATTAAAAAGTCTTCAAAAATTATATTCCATGGCATAGTCTTACTTAAATTGTCCTTCATTGGTCAATCCTTGATTTTTTTACTCTTTGAGATTTAAAAAGAAAACTACAAGTAGTAGCCATATGTACATGTTATTTAATACATGTGAGGCATTCCACTTAGAGGTGGAATTCTACTTAGAGGTGGAGAAAGCTGATTAATAGGACCATCAGCATGGAGATGATGGGAAGAATGTATACAGTAGGTTACAGTCATTTTATCTTCATTAGTCTTTCCAAAATTATGTGATTTTTTTTTGGATTCACTTATGCAATTCTGTTTTTAACTTTAATTTTATTGTCAAGGTGATGTACAGAGGGGTTACAGTTACATATGTAAGGTAGTGAGTACATTTTTTGTTGAACTTGTTACCTCCTCCCTCATTTTTCTCCCACTTTTCCTCTCCCCACCCCACCCCCAATTGTACAGTTAATTTCCAAAATAGTGTTTGGTGCATATTGCTGTTGTACTTGGTTTGCCCTTTGTGCCACCATTTTGGTGTACTATTTTTCTAATGTAAAATGAAGAAGTTGAGATTTGGCTGATGATCTGTCTACAATCACACATCATGTTGGATCCTTTGGCTTCAGAAGCACTTTCCAACATTATTGTCTCACTTATTCTTCCAGATGTGGAGTAAATTTACTTAGGAGGTGAATACAAGAAGATTTCAACTCAAAGCCGTACCAGGAAGAGGTTATTAAATTCTTATTGAAAAAAACAAGCCAACCTTATAGTTACATACCTGAATCCCAGCTACTACTCAGTAGGCCAAGATAGGAAAATTATAGTTCAAGGTCAGCCTGGGCAAAAACTAAAGACCCTAACTGCAAAACAAATTAAAAGGCAAATGAACAAGCTCATGGCTCAAGTACTAGGACTCTTACCTAGCAAACATGAGGCCCTGGTATAGTTTCACAGTTTTGCCTCTAAAGATGTAGAAGAAATGTGTTGTGCAATGGTTCACTGAAACCAGGAGGCAACACAAAGACTATCCCTGAGATGCACTGCAGTTTTATTATATCAAAGAGGGCTTTGTTCATTTGTCTCTATGCTGTAGAAGTCCAGAAACACATGTGTGTACATACAAACATATAAAGATGCATATGATATGAAAACCGTCTGTGGTTTTGCTCTATAAGACCATCTACTTTCTCAGCTTTAAAATGAAATAATAAACTTGATAAACTCTTAGGGTTATATTCCCAATATAAATAGGTCAAATAACATGATACATTATCTTTGCCCAATTTAAGCCCTTGATGCAACATTTTACTTTTCAAAACCTCTTTTTGTTTGGCGTGTGGGGGATGTGATGTTCCTCTCTTTCCTGGTCATTCTCTACCATCCTTTGCCATCAGACCTCATCATTTGCTAGCATTAGGCACATATTAAGTAGACACACCCATTGTGAGGCATTAGAGAGAAGGTATTTGGCTGTTTGAAGTTGTCTGGGCATGGTGGTGTGCTTCACATGATGCTGCTGTAAGTGAAATGCATTTATCGTGGTGACATTTAATTTGTCATGGCATATGTGCTTTAGAAACACACCGATAATTGCATGATTCGTTCTCTTACATGTTCCAAGAAAGTGTTACAAGCTGAGGTTTGCAGAGTACAGCTGTGCTTCCACGGATTTTATAGAAATGGCTTCTACTTGGTTCTGTTTCCAATTCCCCTCCCCCTTCAAATTAGAGTTTAAAAAATAAGTACTTGTTTTTGGAGGAATAGTAAAGGTGAGAAATAATTCTCCTTTGCTTTTTTAATTAAAAAAATCAAGTGTATTTTTATTGTTTTAGTGCTTGTACAAAGGAATTACCATTCAACAAATCAGTTTTAAAGTACAATGCATCCTGATCAGTGTCACCCTTTTCATTATTCTCTCCTATTCCTTTCAACCCAACCTCTCCACTCGATTTTCTTAGTTTCATAGGATGTCCACTGAATATTATTACTGCATTCTTTCTTTTGCTTTATAAATCTCAAAACTCTGTCAGGAGTTTTTATTTTATTTTTATTTTTTAAGAGTTTTGTTTTTGAGGTAATGTCTGGTATAGCCCAAGCTGTTCTTGTTGTTTTTTTTTTTGGTTGTTGTTGTTTTGTTTTGCCAGTCCTGGGGCTCAGACTCAGGCCTGAGCACTGTCCTTGGCTTCTTTTTGCTCAAGGCTAGCACTCTGCCACTTGAGCCACAGTGCCACTTCTGGCCATTTTCTATATATGTGGTGCTGGGGAATTTAACCCAGGGCTTCATGTATACGAGACAAGCACTCTACCACTAGGCATATCCCCAGCCCCCCAAGCTGTTCTTGAACAAGGTATTAGTTCATGTTGACCTCTAAATTGTGATCTTACTGCTTCATTCTCCTGAGTTTAGGGATTACAGGCAGATCTACTATACTCTGTGCAGGAAAACATTTGAAAGATCATTTCAACCTACTCCCATCCAATAAAATGAAATAACTGTGAGTTTTCCTGAACAAAATAACAGTGAGTTTTCCTGCCAGCTAATTAATTTTTTTTAACCTGGACATGTTTACAAAGTATAATAATGTAATAATTTAATACAAATATTCAATTAATAATGAATATGTGATGCTATTTAGTTAGTATTTCAATTTCCTTAAACATTTCTATCTTTACCCATTTCTATCTTTATAAAAATCAATTATTTCCTATTTTAGAAAATATATTTATGAATAACACCACTTCCAGCATTTTGGTAATTTGTTAATATTTATGAGATATTCTGCATACTTATTGTGCAATCAAGTTATTTTTCCTTTTATTTGATTTCCTTATGAGTCATTGGATTCTGAATAAACTCAGGTCACTGGAGAAATTATAGGTGGAAAGAATTAAGCCTAGGAGTCAAGTAAATACAATCATAACACACCCAGAAACCTAAATTAGAAACAAGAAAATTTAAGAAAAGAAAATATTTCTATTGTTTTCCTCAGCTTCATTCTCCCTCCTTTTTTTTGTCATCATCATTATTTATTTTTCTCTTTTTGTGCCCTTTAAGTTAAATAATATATTTTTCTTTTATTTGTTTCCTAGTAATAATTTATCTCTGGAGAGGAGTAAAGCAAAGAGAGAGAAAGATTGATTTTATATTCTTGAAAAGTTATTATCTTAGAAAGAATAATTTAAGGTCTACACTGTTCCCCCCCCCTCAATCTGATTGTAGGATCTTTTGTGGAAAATAGTAAATATTAAGATAATTGTGTAAGTTGTGAATTTAATGAAAGGAAAAGATTCTGGAGAAAGAAAAGCATGGGAAGAAGAAAAGCTCTACAAGATGGGCAGGTGGACATGAGAAGTCTAAGCCTGATGTGAGCACATCTTTGGCTGTACAGAGCAACAGTCCCTTTCTCTTCTTGTCCAGTGGGAAGCCAAACTTTTTCAGTTTCCAACTCTGAGTATGTCATTCATTATCCTAAGAGTCAGAAAAATCAACCTGAATGAGGAAAACTTAATAAACAAATGTCCATACTGAAATGACAAAGGTATTGGCATTACATGATAAAAATCTTAAAATGGTCATCATAAATATACTTGAAGGAATAATTGTGAGCAGGCTTAATGTAAATGAAAATAGAAAGTGTAAGTAAAGAAAGAAAGATGTACAGAGGCAAAATGAAATTCCAAAATGGAAAAATACAGTAATCAAATCCAAAACAAACACACAATAAAGCAAAGCCAGAACCCTTACTAGATGAGCTTAATAGCACTGTGAAGAGAAATGAAGAATCAGTGGACTTGAAGATTAAAGAAAGCAAAATTACCCTCTTGAACTTCAGAAAAAATAAATGAGAAAAGGTGAAAACTTCCTCAAGCACATAGAAAAAGAAGAAAATATTTGTTATTCATGTTTCCAGAATTCTCAAAAGAGAGGAAAAATAAAATGGACTAGGAAAGTATTAGAAAAAGTAATGGATTACAACAGACAAGGGCCTCATATTTAAGTATACTTAGAACTCAAAAAATTAAGTCCCCCCAAATAAACCCTTAAAGAAACAACTGCCCATTAATAACTGGGCTAAAAACTTAAAGAGAGACTTCTCTGAAGAGGAAATAAGAATGGTCAATAGATACATGAAGAAATGTGCAACATCTCTGGCCATAAAAGAAATGCAAATCAAAACGACATTGAGATTCTACTTCACTGCAATTAGAATGGCCACTATCAACAAAACTAATAACAACAGATGCTAGCAGGGTTGTGGCCAAAAGGGAACACTACTACACTGTTGGTGGGAGTGCAAACTTGTTCAATCACTCTGGAAAGCAATATGGAGGTTCCTCAAAAGCTCTTCTATGACCCAGCAGACCCACTTCTGAGAATTTACCCAAAGGATCACTAAAAAGGCCATACTAAAGCTACCAGCAAAACCATGTTCATTGCAGCATTATTCAGCATCGCTAAAATATGGAACCAACCCAGATGCCCCTCAGTAGATGAATGGATCAAGAAAATAGGGTACACATGCACAATGGAATTCTATGCTTCCATCAGAAAGAATGGCATTGCCCCATTGATAAGGAAATGGAAAGACTTGGCAAAAAATCTTATTAAATGAAGTGAGCCAGACCTAAATAAACATAGATTCCATGGTTTCCCTCATTGGTTATAATTAGTCTTTGTCTAGGATAGTCCTAGTAGAGGATCACAATACTTCAATAGCTATGTACATATAATCATATAAGATGATGCTAAGCAAAATTAACTCCAAGATATGGAAACAGGAGGTTTTTCATTTTTGTTATTTTTAATGTACTATGTGAAATTATCTCTTCTTTCCTTGTTTTTCTTTCCTACGGTTTATCCCCTGTTGTCATTGTATTTGATTTTTGTACCCTGGGTATTGTGTATACATTTATCTGAATTAGGGAAGTGAAAGGGATCATCAAAATAGTGAGACAAAGGATAAAGGATGAACCAATGAAACAGCGATACCCACAAGACAATATGTTGGAAATGAGCTGTACAACTTGGTGGGGGGAGGAAAGACAAGGGAGGGGGTGACAAGTGTGACAAGAAATGTACTTACTACCTAACTGTAACCCCTCTGTACATCACCTTGACAATAAAATTAAATTAAAAAAGGAGAAGTAATAGCTGAAAAATTCCCAGGTTTTATAAAGGATAATAAATCCCCAAATTCATAAGATAAAGCAAATAGTAAACAAGATAAGCCTCCTCCCCCAAATCCTGATCAACACACATCAGGATTGAACACATACAGACTAATGAAGTTAAATAATATTTACTTTTTTTTTCTTCTTTCTTCATTCTAATTTGTCTTTGGAAAGAAGAGAAGAGATAGAATAATTGATTTTAAAAGCAAATGGAGAAATGTTACTTTTTCTTTTAGGGACAAGAATTTTGACAATGAGGATGTCTAATATAAGCCACCGAGGCCATGAAATGATGCCACCAGCAACTCATATTTGTCTATTGAAATATCCTTAATGAAGGTAAATTAAGCCTTTTTCACTCAGATGAAGGAAAAATCAAGAGTTTGTTACTGCTCACCTACTGTAAAATATCATTACCTCTTCTTTAATAGAAGGCAAATGATACAAGAAAGCATCTTGCACCATGAGAAAGAAAGAAAAGAGAATAGATGAGCAAAAAAAATACAGCCATTAAAATGGATATAGAGATATTTAAACAACAAAACAACTACCAAGAACTCATTACATGAGCTGAACAGCCCTCAGAGTTTCAGTGGACTTTGATGGACATTCCTTCATATCTTTTGTTTTCTAAATTAGATTCAGGAGTCTCAATATCTGATGTGGGTTTCTGTTCACATGGAGGTCATACTTAGGGCAATAACCCAATGAATTAGGGTGAGTAAAGAAACTTACAGTTAAGATTTCTTTATGTCACTTGTCCTGGTAAAATTATCAACCCCGATACACCCAAGGTTAAGTACAAGTAATGTAATACTTGGAACAACTACTAAAAGATTAAACATTTTCGCCGATGAAATGGGATTGAATTCTAAAAAAGGTCAAAGGCAAAACAAAACAAATCAACACAGAGAACCACTGAAATTATTTAGTGAATATATAAGAAGATAAAAATATACTCAGTGATGGAAACAGTTGTATTGCTTTTCTCTCAAAATTTAGTTGAACTCTTCTGCACAGACAAAGTGAGGGTTAAATATGAAGTGAAAAAAAGGCATTGGTAATTTTGGAGCAGAGACCACTTGGCGATGGAAGATTGGCTTCCAGGGAGTTTTTGAGAGTAGTGGCTTAGTGAAGGCTTGCACAAGTTTCTAAGCAATGATGGAACTACATTAGCAAAACTGGAATTAGGAGATGCACAAGGAGTACCAACAGATACAAGCAAGAGAATTTTGCTTATTTCAAACTTTTGCCTTGTAAGTATGAATGAAGAAGTTTTGATCCCCATTTTTCTCATAATATCACCTGTATTTTCTACTTTTTGTGTTTAAATTTCCAAGGCATGTAAGTTAAATTATATTGGGGAGTAGGTTATTCTGGATGGATCTTAAAACCAGGGTCATGAAAGCATCATTTCATTTTTTTACTTTAAATCTCTTTATGAATTTTTAAAAATTGATTTATTTATTGTCAGTGATGTACAGAGGGGTTACAGTTTCATATGTAAGGCAGTGTGTACATTTATTATCAAACTTGTTACCTCCCCCTCATTTTTCTTCCACCTTCACCCCTCCCCAATTTCCTTTCCCTCAAAGTTGTACAGTTGGTTTACAGAATATAGTTTTGTGAATATTACTTTTGCATTGGTTCACCGTTTACTCTTTGTCTCTCCATTTTGATGTTCCCCTTCCATTCCCTACTACTGATAAATGTATATATACCCAGGGTACCAAAATCAGTTACAGTGACATCAGGGGTAAAGCCATGGGGAAGAAAGTCAAAAGAAGATGGCAAAATTTCACATGGTACATTGAATATAACAACATTGATAAATCACTTATTTCCATAACTTGGAGTCATTTCGCTTAGCATCATCTTATATGTTCATATGTATATAGCCATTGAGCTATTGTGATCTGCTAGGACTATGCCAGACATGTACTAATTATTCCCTATGAGGGAAACCATAGAAACTATGTTTCTTTGGGGCTGGCTCACTCACTTAGTATGATTTTTTTCCAAGTCTTTACATTTCATTATGAATGGGTCAGTTTCATTCTTTGTAATAGAGGCATAGAATTCCATTGTGTATATGTACTACATTTTCTTGATCCACTCATCTACTGAGGGGCATCTGGGTTGGTTCAGTATTTTAGCAATGAAAAATTGTGCTGTCATGATCAGGCTTTGGTGTGGGCTTGCTTGTAATCTTTTGGGTAGATGCCTAAAAGATGGCCTGCTTGGTCACAGGGGAGCTCTATGTTTAGCCTTTTGAGGATCCTCCATACTGCTTTCCAGAGTGGTTGAACAAGTTTACACTCCCACTAAGAGTGTAGTAGTGTTCTCTTTTGGCCACATCCCCGCTAGGACCTGTGGTGATTAGTTTTCTTGATAATGGGCATTCTTATTGGGGTGAGGTCATCACTTCTCTTACTGTTGGGAATGGATTTGTGTGCCACTTAGGTTTGGAGACTGTCCTATCACAGAATTTATAAGCAAAATGTGAGCAACAATTCTTAATAGACTGTAGTAGAAATTTCAGGTAAAGATTCTTTGCACTTACAGATTGAATAGCTAGCTTGGTAAGCAGGCTTGGTAAAATATTAAAGGGAAGATCTATAACAATTAAAGGGTGCAGAGTTTGGCCACCTTTGAAACGTATACTGGGAATCTTTTGATTCCAAATGTAGAGGACAGGAGAAACACACATGCGCGCACACACACAGACACACACACACACACACACACACACACAGAGCTAATTAAAAAAATTGCCTAAAACATCATTTTTGGTTTTAGTAAAGCACATGATAAGAAAGAATAGCTATCTTTCTCTTTTCCACTTTCCTTTCTTTCTCTTTTTCCTGTTTCCTTTCTTTTCTTCCCTTCTGTATTTTTCTCATTTCTTCCAGTAAGAAACAGACAATGCCACTTTTTAGATTTTTTTTTTTTGCCAGTCCTGGGGCTTGAACTCAGGGCCTGAGCACTATTCCTGGCTTCTTTTTGCTCAAGGCTAGCACTCCACCAGTTGAGCCACAGTGCCACTTCCAGCATTTTCTATATATGTGGTACTGAGGAATCGAACCCAGGGATTCATGCATACGAAGCAAGTCCTCTACCACTAGCCCATATTTCCAGCCCTAGATTTGTTTTTTTGATGCTGGGATGACACTGCAGCTTCATATATGCGCTGTTGGTCACAATCAGATGTATAGGGCTGTGGGTACATACATACTTCAGTAGGTTTATTAACATTGCAATCCACTCTATTTGCATAAACCAATTTTTTTTTTTTTTTTTTTTTTTTGGCCAGTCCTGGGCCTTGGACTCAGGGCCTGAGCACTGTCCCTGGCTTCTTCCCGCTCAAGGCTAGCACTCTGCCATTTGAGCCACAGCGCCGCTTCTGGCCGTTTTCTGTATATGTGGTGCTGGGGAATCGATCCTAGAGCCTCGTGTATCTGAGGCAGGCACTCTTGCCACTAGGCTATATCCCCAGCCCTAAACCAATTTTTTTGATCCACTATAATTGGTTAATTATTTTTTCTTAAATATCTGAATTTTTTTCAAATTTAGCTTTTATGTGAATAAATGCCCATGTAGCCATATGATTATTTCTTTCTTATTTAATTCTGGCTTTTCTTTTTGAATTCCACAGTGCTAGTATAAAAAGGAATAACGGAAGGGAAAGGATACACTGTGAAAT
The DNA here is from genome assembly GCF_023159225.1 of Perognathus longimembris pacificus. Classification (NCBI taxonomy): domain Eukaryota; kingdom Metazoa; phylum Chordata; class Mammalia; order Rodentia; family Heteromyidae; genus Perognathus; species Perognathus longimembris. The sequence goes on from NC_063164.1 coordinate 64,967,635, forward strand.
ATTAGTGCTCTTGTGTCTCCATTGTCATTTAACTAAACACATCTGTTCAAAGTGTAAGATCACTAGAAAACTTGCTAAATCAAGTTCTTTCAAACATAAACAATCTTTATGTCCTTTATATCTGAGAAATCTAAATATGCAATTAATTTCACATAGTTCCAAGAGGGGAAATTTTCAAACTGAATAGAAGAGGGTGTGTGTAAGTTTTTGGTTGTTTCCGCATAAAACCAACCCTAGAAAAGAAGTCTCAGGGTGTACCCTTGATTTTACACAAATTAACTCCTCCAGGCACTTGTACCTTGTTGGTTTTGAATCAAGTTTGTGATTCAACTAAAAACAGGTTATTCAGTAATTATTCAAAAAACCAGACATTGTCATTAGAGGATTTAGCTTTGTTTTGCGCTGAATAACTTAGACATGAATGGAACAGATTATTCATTGGTGTAGTGTCTTTGAATATTCCAGAAATATAGGCCACAACGGTGAGAAAGTGATTATCAAGATATTTAAGTTTTCAATTGTCTTGTATGTACGTTATGATGTAGCCTAACTTTCATGTACTTTGAACAAGTCCACTTTATTCACAAAAAGTACAGCACAATTCAACATAGTTGACAGTGTTAATCAGCATTTGATTACTATAGCAGATACCAACCACAATAAATTTATAAAGAGAAAAGTTTATTTTGGTTCAAAATTTGGGTGGTTTCAGTTCATAGTGAGGTAACAAGACATGGAGAGAAGGTAGCAGAATGAAAACCTTGTCAAATTGTATAAAAAGAATCAGGAGAGTGTGGGTTTTCCCTTTTTCAGGACACATACCCATGGCTAAAAACCCTCCCACTAGGCCCCACCTCTTAAAGATTCTACCACATTCCAATAGGGCCAAAGTTAAGGATCAAGAGTTTAACACATGTGCCATCGGGGAAACATTCCCAGATCCAAACTATAGCTTTGAACTTTGTAAAAGTTCATGGGTAGCACTGGGGGAGAAGACTATGGAAATATTAAGAGAAGAATTGCTGTAGACTATGGCAAGTTATCCTATTATGTATCAATATTTCTAATAAAATATATTTATGGAAAATTAAATCTTTGAAATGTTAACTCTTATTTATTTCATTTTTACTTGTACTTATTTATTTATTGGTCAATTGTGGGGCTTAAACTTTGGGCCTGGGCACTGTCCCTGAGCTCTTCAGCTCAAGGCTAGTGCTCTTCCACTTTAAGCCACAGTGCCACTGTGGGTTTCTGGTGGTTAATTGGAGATAAGAGTCTCATAGACTTTCCTGCCAGGCCTGGCTTTGAACTGCGATCCTCAAATCTCAGCCTCCTGAGTAGGTAGGATTACAGGTGTGGCCCATGAGCACCCAGCTACAATATGAACTTTTAAAAAGAAGAAAATATCAAAGGCATCCTGAAAATTCTATCCATGTCTATTATGTTAGTCCTGTGCACAGTACATTATGCACACAGAGGCATGGGTTTAGCTTTGTTTCCTGATGCAAAGTGAACTTCTTTAAGAACTATTGGCAAGGATTTTTCTTTCCTCATACCAATCTACTCTATCAATCTTTACTCATCCAAACTCCACCCACTAAGGAGCCAGAGTTAATAGTATGACTTATGAACATGATTTAAATACTTCTTAATCAGGTAGAATAAAAAACAATTGACTTTGTGACTCAGTAAAGAACTCACTTGCTGGTGGTACTTTTAAAATCCAAAGTCCTGGATTTAAAACCTTGAACTAACCTCTGTCATTGTCCTGTTCTTCTACTCTAACTGTGGTTAAAGGCATGGCATGTGTTCCTGACACACAGTTGTTGCTGAGTTCCAAGGTGTGTGTCTGGCTTACTGTACAAGCTGGCCACCGGAGGTGATGCTCTTTTCCTAATTATCCTCTTTCTCCGACTGCTGTAGGGACATTTCTTTTTGTTTCCTAAAGCCAAGGCATGCATGTTTTCCATGGGACAATGTCTTGGAAAAATTTAAAGCATCAACTTGTTTAAGTGTACTCAGAACGGTGACTAATAGCATCTTAGTTGTAATGGGCAGCAAACAAAAGCACAACTGGATATTCCTTTCTCTTCCCTGAACAAGACTGACAGTTATTCAAGTTTTAGGTAAACTCACATATGCATCTGACTTTTTAAATGATTATGATATGTAATTAATTGAATAGTCAAAATGTGAAAATACTTGAAACAGCATTAACTTTTAGGTTTAAGTAATAATGAAATTTGTTTAGTAGTCACTAGTATATGATTTGGATGAAGCTATTTTATTTGATGCAATCAATTCATTGATAATAGATGGTAAATAAGTAAGATGTTGGTGCAATGTCTTTTTTGGAATACACAAATGTATAAAATTTAGACAAAAATTACCATGTTCATCTGATTAAAACATGCATTACTTTCCTGTAAGGTAAGATCATTTTCTGAACAACAACAACATATTATCCAATAAGGAACACTGGTTTAATACATGTAGAAATGTCTATTTAACTTATGTTTTAAGGATAGTTTTATAAATCTTAATATTAAAATATACATACTTTATCTTTCTTTTTTTTTTATGTGTGTGAGTGAGTCCTGGGGCTTGAACTCAGGGTATAGGTGCTGTCCCTGAGCTCTTTTTGCTCTAGGCTAACATTCTACCACTTGAACCACAGCTCTACTTCCTTCTTTTTGATAGTTAATTGGCAATCAAAGCCTCAGAGTTTGTTTGTTTGTTTGCCTGGGTTGTCTTTGAAAAATGATCCTCAGATCTCTTCTTCCTGAAAAGCTAGGATTATAGGCATGAGCCACTGGTGCCCAGCCTTCATTGTTTTTCATACCTGTTGACCAGCATGTATTGCGGTAGTTATCACCCAGCGTTATGTGAATGAGTCTGTATTGGTCACTTCTTAAGTGTACAATAAACCGAGAACTTGTTGGTTGATACTATTGGCCCCTACTTCCCTTGAGTCTCAATTTTATAAGCTGTAGTCTCGCTGGTAGCCCTAAAATGTCTTTAATTTCTTCAAGCTTTCGATCTCAAAGAATACCATTGGTATGTTCTCTCACAGATACAACCTTCTTTTTTTTTTTAAAGAATAATTAATAAGCTATGTGGTATGTGAACAGTTCCAAATGAATTATTGTTTTATAATAGGTGCTATGGAGAGTTCAAATAGCACATTGTTTTAGAAGACTAGGTCAAATCCCAACAAAATAAGCACCAAACAATTGGTACTTGCAAGGGGGAGTGATGAGGGAAGAGCTGTAGACAATAAAGGGAGAAGGAGAGGGGAGAATGCAGTAAAGAATTTATTGTATATACCACAAAATTAAGCAATGCATAAGGGAAAGGAAGGGTCTAAAGGACATGAGGTTGTTGAAGGGAGTGACACAGATAAAGATGCATTGTGTTCATACACTGCTTTGTTAAATGTTCTCTCCCTTGTACAACTAAAGATAAATCATTTTGTGTTCATAAGCTGATGTTAAATTGATGGAGGTAGAAAAAATGTGAAATTTTTATGTAGGCAGTTTGCTCATTTATTTTCACAATTAGCCATAACTGAGTGACTAAAACTAATATTTGGTGATAGAAAGTGAAGTTTTTAAATATCCACATTAAAGAGTGGAAAGCAGATATTTATTAATTATTTGCGAATATAACTATCTTTTTCTAATTTGAAAATTGTATTAATGATGTCAGAGTTACCTAGGCTCATCTGATTTTATCTGGAAGACTTTGTGGAAATGGATTATACATATGTGTTTAAATATGTATTTAAATTTGTACTTAAAAAGACAATCATAAGTGTTACTTATGTTGATAAGGACTTCTTTATTTTAACTATCAATTAATAATACAATAATTAAAGTTTCATTTTAACTTTGTTTTATTTATAAATATAAGCCTTGCTGGCAATTATATTTAAGTTCTTTAGTCTTGGTTTGGTGTAATGAACAATATCACAGTTTTTTTTATCTTGACATGAAGGAAATGTATGTGTGTGTGAGAAAGAAAACATTTTGAATAGCACTGTATTCTAGCAATTAGTATTGAAAAATTAAAAGCATCAAAACATAGAATGTCAAAGGAAAATAAATTTCCTATTCTGCAAATAAGCATTTCAGTAACATAAAATTATTGAATAGTTATAGAGACAATTTCTCTTTTATGCATATCTCTGGTTCTCGGTAGATGTTTCAGTAATGGATACTGTAACCACTGTTTGAGGTCTCCACTATCCTTGAATCTCTGTCCTCCTTTTTATAACTGCATAAGCCATAATCATTACAAATGTTTTAAAATATTAATGAAATAAAAGATTGGCATCATTTCTCTTCTGCAGACTTATTAATTGAATAGGAATGCCCATTAATCATTACCTCCAAGTAAATCTGCAAGATGTGATGTGGTTTCTAGTTTTGTAAGAAGCCTGGTTTAGGATTAAGAAGCAGATATTTAAAAAATATGGTAACAGCTTTAGTGTGATCAAATGCCTGAAGATATTTTATTCATTCCCTTCAAGATAGCATTCTAAGAAACAAATGTAATAGGTTATCTACTTATTTCCATCTTGTAACAGCATCCAAGGAATGATTTTTTTTAAAAAGCAATGCTCAACACAGCAGTCAATTATGTACTAGCCTCATAGTTGGAAAAGGCTTCCAGGAGGAGATGAGAACTGAGGAATCTACCACATACATGGGGAAGGCCTCATGTTGGACATATGAGGTTAAAATAATTTCATAGGGCATGAAGTTGGGAAATCATGGATACACAAGTAACTCTCTAAAAGTGTCGGAGGGTTATATAAGAAGAATGGAACTCAGCTGGTTTCTATTTTATGAAGGCCAGAAAAGAAGCAATGGGCTGAACGTGAAGAATTGACAAAGGAGGCCCTTAAGGAACACTTATGAAAGGAAGTTCTGTGCTTGTCTTTTCATGCCCACAACAGATTCAGCTGCCCATCTCAGTGGATGGAGATCACTCTGCTGGATCTTTGAGACCCTTCATAGTTACGTAGAAACTTGAAAACTAAATTAAATTGGAATATATAATTCCATAACAAGAAATTCTAATCAACAATTTTGTCTTTTCAGAGCCAAGTTCTTTCAAAATGGTCAGGATATTTATAGTAGCACTGAAAAGACAATCTTCAAAAGTTTGGTAATTTTTCTTGTTGTGAGCCAGAATTTACAGCTAGTAATTTGACTTGTGGTCACTGATAATTAGGTATGTCCATGCACTTATTAATTTTCTTTTAGAATGTTCTTTTGAGCAGGTTATACATGTAGTCGGATGGGTTACAGGGAAAATGAATAACAGAAAATTACCTGCAAATATATACTCATTTAAATTTAATTTTTTTCTTCTTTGGCATATTTTTTTCTTTTCTTTTCTTTTTGCCAGTCCTGGGGCTTGAACTCAAGGAGTGGGCATTGTTCTTGAGCTTCTTTGTAGTCAAGTCTAGCACTCTACCATTTGAGTCACAGTGCCAATTCTGTTTTTTTTTTTTTTTTTTTTTTTTTTTTAGTAGATTATTGGAGAGAAGAGTCTCAGGGACTTTTCTGCCCAGGCTGGCTTCGAACCGCGGTCCTCAGATCTCAGCCTCATGAGTAGCTAGGATTTTAGATATAAGCCACCTGCACCCAGCTGTGGCATATTTTCTTCTTCAAGCTCTTGGTTTCAACAACTAGATAATGCAGAAAGTAAATGATTGAACCTTTAGGATTATATTAAACATATAGCTTTCTATTTCATTTGTTAATATTTTTAAGCACTGTCCACTGTACTAAACTAATACTATATAAACCAGACAGTATGGAGATTCCTCAAAAGGCTAAATATAGAACTTCCCTATGACCCAGCAGCCCCACTTTTGGGTATCTATTCAAAACAACACGAACAAAATCACAGTAAAGCCACTAACACAACTAAGTTCATCGCAGAGCAATTTGTTATAGCTAGAATCTGTAACCAACCCAGATGCCCCTCAGTAGACGAATGGATCAGGAAAATGTGGTACATATACACAATGGAATTTTATGCCTCTATCAGAAAGAATGATATTGCCCCATTTGTAAGAAAATGGAAGGACTTGGAAAAAAATATACTAAGTGAAGTGAGCCAGACCCAAAGAAACATGGACTCTATGGTTTCCCTTATTGGGTATAATTTGTACAGGTTTAGGCTAGTCACAGCAGAGGATCACAAGAGCCCAATAGCTATACCATTATGATCACATAAGATGATGCTAAGTGAAATGAACTCCCTGTTATGGAAACGATTGTTATACCACAGTTGTAACTACTTTCAATGCCCCATGTGTATCTGTAGCTACTATTATTGACAATGTTCTTGTATCACCTTCCCGTGGTTGTTCCTACACTATCTCTGTAATCTTATCTGAGTATATTGAAAACCATGTATACTGGTATTAGAACTAGGAAATTGAAAGGGAATGCCAAAATTGAGAGACACAGGGTAAAAAAATAAAAACAACTACAAAAGCAATACTTGCAAAACTGTTTGGTGTAAGTGAATTGAACACCTCATGGGGGAAAAGGGAATGGGGGAGGAGGGAGTTGGGTATGAGGGACACGGTAACAAACAGTACAAGTAATGTATCCAATGCTTGAGGTATGAAACTGTAACCTCTCTGTACATCAGTTTGATAATAAAAATTTAAAAAAAAAACAAATGTAATTATGGAAAGAATATTGATGATGGGTAATTTGTCTGGATTAGGAAATTGAAGAAAATGCCATCTTGTTGACTGTTTTTATTTTCTAAAAGACATGTATAGAGCCTGTACAGGTTAAATAAAAATTATAAAATAACAACAACAACAAAAAGAAAATCAGCAGTTTCTTCCAGGTTAGAAATTAGGTTGCTTTCAGTCTTCTATGACAGTGAATAGTTACTATGTACAGATCAAAGTTAGAAAAAACTAAGTCAAAGGGTGAGAACATTTTTAACATTCTTAATGCTGTGTATTGTCATTCAGAAATTCCATCAAGTGTATCGGAGTTTCTTTTTCATTACATCTTTCACTAACATCTACTGTCAACAGGACTGAACAGAAACTTGATCATTTAGAATAATTCTAAATTCTTTCTAACTTGAAGATGTCTGATGATACTATTTATGATGACATGTAATTGCACACATATAGGTTTGGTGCTCAAGCTTTCAAGTTAAATAAATTCTTTGAAATGATTTTATTTATTTATTTTTGGCCAGTTCTGTGGCATGAATTTTGAGCCTGGGCACTGTCCCTCAGCCTCTTTGTGCTCAAGGCTAGCATTGTACCAGTTGAGCCACAGCCCCACTTCTGGCTTTTTTTTTCTGAGTAATTTATTGGAAATAAGAGCCTCAGAGAGTTTTCTGCCTGGGCTAGATTTGAACCACTACCCTCTGATCTCAGCCTCTTGGGTAGCTAGGTTTACAGGTGTGAGTCATTGGCACCCAGCTTGAGAGTGATTTTTGATTTCACATTACATTCACTAATAATATTAACTAGAGATTCATGAAGGTCCTTCTATATGCTTTCAAAAGGTTTAGTGGTAAAACTTGTGTTGTATTCAGCTCACGAGTATCTCTTGCTTAACTACTATACCAGCTTTACTTGAGTTCTCTCAGGGTCACTGGGATGGTCTATTTATGCATCAATCTGACTGGGTTACCAGGTGCTCTGATAATTTTGAGGGTGTCTTTGGAAGATATTAACATGTTAGTTGATAAACTGAATAATTAGAATTCAATGTTCAAGTTGGGAGTCTGAGTAAATAGGTCAGATTGGGTTAAATCCCAATATGGCTTTGTCTTTTACCAGTAATTAAATGAAGAGAATTCTGGCTTGGATGCTTTTGAACTGGAATTGTACTACTTATTCTCTTCTGAGTTTCTAACTTCATGCTTCACCATGTGGCTTTTGTTTTGTTTTTGTTGCCAGTCCTGGGGCGTGGCCTCAGGGCCTGAGCACTGTCCCTAGCTTCTTTTTGCTCAAGGCTAGCACTCTGCCCCTTGAGCCACAGCACCACTTCTGGCCTTTTCTATATATGTGGTGCTGAGGAATCGAACCCAGGGCTTCATGTATCTGAGGTGAGCACTTTGCCACTAGGCCATATTCCCAGCCCATCCATGTGTATCTTGGGATGTGTTAAGATTACTTGAGACAATTCCTTATAATCTCTCTCTCTTTCTCTCTCTCTCTCTCTCTTCCCATTTTGTGTTTACATATTGTTAACTCATTTTCTTCATAGAACTCTGACACCATATATTCTCATCATAGCTGATGTGTGATCTTCTATGAACATATCTAGTGAATCTCATTTCAAGAGACTCAAATTCCTCCTCAATATCCTTTTCTTTGTGGTTTGGCCTTTACTTTCCTTTCTTATCATCCTTTCTCTCATCTTACTTCTTTGTTTAAAATTTTATTTTATTTTATTGTAAAGGTGATGCACAGATGGGTTACAGTTACATAAGTAAGGTAATGAGTACATTTCTTGTTGAACATTGTTACCTCTACCTTGTTTTCTTCCACTTTGCTTCCCCACTGATTTTCCCCCCCTGCAAGTTGTAAAGTTCATTTCCAACAAACTGTCTTATGAGTATCACTGTTGCATTGGTGCACCCTTTGTCCTTTGTCTCACCATTTTATTGTTCCCCTCCTCTTCCCCAAATCAGATAAACATATACAATACTCAGGGTACCCAAATAAAAAACAATGACAATGGGATAAACCAAAAAGAAAAACAAAATGAAAGCAAAAAGAAGTAACTTCACACAGTACATTAAAAAACAAAACAAATCAACAAACCCTCTTGTTTCCATATCTTGGAGTTCATTTTGATTAGCATAATTCTATATGGTCATATGTACATAGCTATTGTGGTATTTTGATCATCTCCTAAGATGATACTTGACATATACTAATTATTATAAATGAGGGAAACCATGGAGCCTATGTTTCTTTGTGTCTGGCTTACTTCATTAAATATCATTTTTTCCAAGTCTTTTTATTTCTTTACAGATGGAGTGATATTATTCTTTCTGATGGATTTAACCCCCTAATAATACATCCTCAAAGAAACAACCACCCCATTAATAAGTGGGCTAAAGAATTTTCTTTGAAGAGAAAATAAGAATGGCTAATAGACATACAATGAAATATTCAACATCTCTGGCCACAAAAGAAATGCAAATCAAAACTACATTAGGATTCCACCTTACCCCACTTAGAATGTCCATGATCAAGAAAACAAGTAATAACAGATGCTGATAGGGATGTGGAAGGAAGGGAACATTACTACAGTGTTGGTGGGAGTGTAAACTGGTTCAACCACTCTGGAAAGCAATGTGGAGGTTCCTCAAAAGACGCATCATCTTACTTCTTTATACAAGTCCTTCATTTGCTACACTCTGCATCTGCTGTAATGTTTGTATTTCCTTCGGCCTTCAGCTTTATCATCTTCTTTTGGGTCACTTCTCATACTATCTCAATGTCTTGTCATTCTTGTCTCCTTGCTCCTCTGCCAGATTTCTGTTTATTTTAGGTTTCACATTTTAGATATCAAATATTCTTACATTTCTTTAAATCCTTGAAGTCTAGTTAAGGTTCTCCAGTTTCTTCCCTTAAGTTGGAGATTATTTGTACCATATCTGCCTATTTCTGTATTAACTTACTAACTGTCATCTGGAACTATGAAGGCAGGAATGTGGGACCTGGCTTCTATTACAGTATTTGGCACAGTCTAGTCTCTTACTAGTTACTTAGTAAATAAATAAATGAAAGTAATTAATGAGATTTTAGTTTATTTATGAGTTATATGAATTATATATAAAAGTCATCAATCAATCAATTTTCCTTGATGGGTTTGGTGTCTTGGCAAGGTCATTTCTATGTCACTGGTTACTATAGAACAAACAGTTCAGAAAACTAGCTTTCTTCATCTACTGTTGGATTATTTAGAGTGGTGTATACTGTTATACTAATTTTTTGTGTGACTATGGTTAAATACCAGTGATTCATAGCTAAGGACAATTATGCCTACCATTCCAAAGATATTTAATTGTCAGTGTCTGGAGAATATATGCCCCTAGTGGTGCAGAGAGAACCAGGCCCTTTCACATTCTAGGAAAGTATTGTGGCACAATTACATTCTCAGTGAAACAAATGTTATCTTTCCCATTCAAAATGTGCCCAGAACTGAGGTTGAGAAAAACTAGTCTTTATGAATTTGGGGAAAATTTATGTGAGAGCAAGCTGTTCCACTGGATTGCCATGCTACAATTACCTGTGGTCTACTTAAGTTGTTGAACGTTATCAGACCACAGAAAGAAGTACAGAGAGAGGAGAACTAGGCAGCCAAATGATCCACTGTATTACTGCAGGGAAGCTGTTCTGGTTCTGTATTTTAACTCATTAACATTTAAAAATTGTTATGCAGCAGAAAAATAATTATGTCCTTTTAACTGTTGAAACAGAATTCATTTCTCCAAGCATACTTTTGTTAGGGGCATATTGCTGAAACACCAAGTGTTTTACAAGTACAGTAATCATATCTCTGTTGAGTTTGTGTTTTGTTAAGACACACTTTGTAGTATGGAAAATGCATTATGAAAGTAATTCTGGGCCCAGTTAATGAAACGAATAGATGTATACTTCATTTATTTATTTATTTTTGTTATGTGCACAGGTAGTTGGGTAGTTACCTCTAAGGAAGATGAAGGGTGGGTAGTGGTGATTTCTAGAGAATTTAGTATTTGAGTTTTTTGACCTTGCAGGAAGAAATGGGGGAGATAAAAAAGGAAAGTGGGAGAAGGAAAAACTTACAGGGCTCTAAAGATTTTTGTTCTTTCAAAAGAATAAAGTATATGTGTCCCTGGTCAGAGGTTCTGATATGACTTTGTTTTCTATCTCCATCACTCTGTAAGGTACAGTTTTTGGCTTGGTTTCATGAACTTATGTGTCTGCATGTGGGAATTTGGAAAGGCTTTGGAATCTGTAAATAGATGAGAAATTGGCATATGTTCACATGTATGATTATTTTTTTTTCTGTGATGACAAGGGTTTACTGCTTCACTGAGTTTCTCAAAGACCAGTCTAGAAAAGTTTAAGAGAGTTCTTTTGAAAAGGCACACCTCCTACTGAAAATAGGATTTTACTTGGGTCGCTTTACAAGAAGGTGGAGAATATTTAAAAGGAAGCTACTTAATCACTAAGTAGTCTATAGCAACTCCTCAGTTTTATAGGTATCGCGTGGGATGTCTTTGTCCCTTTTATTCTGTCTCATGCAAGCGAGCCTGGAAATTTACTGTCTTTATACTGGTGGGAGACATTCACACTACTGCCTTTCTGGTGTGCCAAAGATGAATTGTAACTCTGTCCATTCACCCAGTCCTTCCTTCTTCTGAGTTTCTTTTAGCCTTGAAAATTATCTTGAAATAAATATTCATTTCCCTTAGGTAGAAATTGCTGTAGTGTCAGGTTTAATATAAAGAAACTATATAGAAAAAGAGAACAATCCAGCTTCCAGTGTTCTTTCTATACAAAGTCTGCTGTTGATTACACTACTTGTAGGCTCCTTTATGTGCTCTGGGAAGGGTTAACACTGGCCTATCCCCAGCTCTGTGTCTTCCCACTGGCCACAACATGAGTCTGTGTGCATAGCAGTGGGGGAAGGAGGCAGTAGTTCCAGAGTTTACTTTGGAAACATGCAAATTTTCTGTCTCTGATACAATTGAGCAATAGCCGGACATGTACTAATCCCTGATTTCCCTTTCTTTAGAAGTTGCCAGTTGTGTCTGAAACTCTGTTCTCAGGCCATCAGTCTGTGGAGTCATTCATTCAACACACCGCTTGCTGTGGGGTGGGGCAAGACTCAACAGATTGCTGTGTTATTAATATCATATTTTCTTACCTACCCTCGACATTTCTGTGTTCTTGAGAGAGGATTATGTGATTTAAGTTTGTATAGTCACAATTCAGCAAGGGCTCCTAGACTCATAAACAGGTAAACTATGATTATCAGAATAATAAAAGGTGGCAAACTTATTTATTTTTTTAAAAAACTGACTATGGAAAACCTTTAAAGTACATCTATGTTGGCATGGATATATTTTACTCTGACATATTCCTTTTGGATGGGTGATACGTTTTCAGTGCTATGTACTCAGGGAATTTTTTCTCCATATTAGTTCTTGATTATAAGTCATGGATTTATAATATTTGATCTCTGAAGGCACTGAAAAACAAATATTAAATGATAGTGCTTGTATTGTACTATATTTTTCTCAACACCTTATTAAGAAGAACTTTTTTGAGGAAATGAAAAAAATCAGGTGCCCTATCATTCCATGGTCTAGCATGAGAGTCAGAAGCATGTGTCACTAGCAGGACAATTTTGATGCCAATGTTTCAATTTTTATATCAGTTGAAAAGTCTTCCTTTTGCTTATAAGTGCCACAGTTTAAAAGTGACTTAAGACAATGTTGGAACTCTGGAAGAGGCCTCAATTCAACTTTGCAGGTGTGGGAACATTTGTAAACAAAGGTTGACTCAGAATAGCACTGACATAGATCAGTTAGCATGTCTTAAGGCTCTCAGCATCCTGGTTGTTCTACTGGGCACTGAACCAACTTGGTTAAGCAAATACATGGTGACCATACCAGATTCTCTAGTTTGTGACATGTCCTTCTGACACATCCCTTGCATCAATAAAAGTAGTCTACTAACATTAACATAATCAATTTGTAGCAACAGTAACAATGCTTCCATTCCTTAGTTGGAGTACAAGTTAATTTAAAAATGTATCCTTTTCAATGCTGTTATTCTTTTTTTACTTTTCTTCAAAAATAAATTTAATTGGTATAAATTAATTGGTCAAAGGGATTTAATTGTGGTATTTATATGCTTGAATCACATTCACTCCATTGTATTACATTCTTCTTTGTTAACTTCTTCCCTCTTTTCACCTGCTTTTCTTATTCTTAAACGGTATCAGCATGAGACAAGTCTCATTGAAATATTCTCATTTTTATATGTTTGAATTTATAAAAAACACTGTACATTTTTTCTGTGTTGGTATTGGGGATTGGACCCAGGATATTGTACTTTCTGGGTAAGTGATTTGCCACTGAGCTACCGCCTGTCTGAAATACTCTCACTTATATGACACTAACATGCACCTACTGTGCTAACAAGGCAGTATTCTAATTTTTGTTTTGCTTTATTTTTTTGCCTGTCCTGTGGCTTGACCTCAGGGCCTGAGCACTGTCCCTGGCTTCTTTTTTTGCTCAAGGCTAGCACTCTACCTACCACTTAAGCCACAACACCACTTCTGGCCTTTCCTATATATGTGGTGCTGAGGAATTGACCTCAGGGCTTCATGTATATGAGGCAAGCACTTTACCACTAGGCCATATTCCCAGCCTAGTACTCTCATTTTTAATGAATTAGTTTCAATAAAAAATTCCAAATACTTTTTTTCTCATGTACTGTCAAAGCGATGTACACAGAGGTTACAGTTTCATTCGTTAGGCATTGGATGCATTTCTTTTCTTCTTCTTTTTTTTTTTTTTTTTTTTTTTTGGCCAGTCCTGGGCCTTGGACTCAGGGCCTGAGCACTGTCCCTGGCTTCCTTTTGCTCAAGGCTAGCACTCTGCCACTTGAGCCACAGCGCCACTTCTGGCTGTTTTCTATATATGTGGTGCTGGGGAATTGAACCCAGGGCCTCATGTATATGAGGCAAGCTCTCTTGCCACTAGGCCATATCCCCAGCCCTGGATGCATTTCTTGTACTATTTGTTACCTCCTTCCTCATTCCCCCCCTCCCCCTTTTCCTCTCCCTCCATGAGTTGTTCAGTTGGTTTACAACAGTTTTGCAAGTATTGCTTTTGTAGTCATTTGTCTTTTTGTCCCGTGTCTCTCGATTTTTGTATTTTCTTTCACTTTCCTAGTTCTCATACCAGTATATACAGTTTCCAATGTACTCAGATAAGATACAGTGATAGTGCAGGTACAACCACAGGAAGAGGATACAAAAGGATCATCAACAATAGAAGCTATGGTTACACATGGCATGAATGCATAAGACAGTGCTAAGTGAAATGAACTCCATGTTATAGAAAAGAGTGATATATCACTATTGTAATCACTTCCAAATACTTTTGACTGCTCACTATAAGTATTTTTTTTTTTTGCTGCAAAAGAATGTGGTGACATATAGAATTTTCTCTCTTACAACTTTAAAAAAACAAAAATCGAGGAGCCAAAACATACTCATGTAATCCAAATAAAGTAGCATTTTGATGTGGTCTTTTTGTTGTTGTTGTTAATGGTCATGTTAATGGTCATGGCTTAAGTGCTGTCCCTGAGCTCTTTTGCTCAAGGTTAGCACTCTACTACTCTGAGTCACAGCTCCACTTCTGCTTAGTGTGCTCTTTGAGGTGGCACTCTTCATGAGGACAGTGAAAGAGAGGTGACAAAGTAGGGCATGCCTAATTGCTGGAGGATTTCAGAGGAGGGAGAGAAAGCCTGTTGCTATGCTAGAGATTTCATGGGCAGAAGACTGTAGTATTTGAGCTTAGTTTTGAAAAATATGTGGGTTCCCAATAGGTGAAGTAGGGAAGGGTGACTTTGTTTAGCTTTAGAACAGCTTGGATAAATGATTTCATGTGATATGGTTAGAAGATAGTATAGAAAACAATTCAATGGTTCTGAAAATCCCATGAAGCTGTTGCATTCATGATAGGATGGCCTCTGACTATAGAAGACTGACAATCTAATTGGATTGTATTTTAGATTCCATTCAATTATGACCAGATGAAGAGTTTTCAGATTTCTCATGCCTTGTTATATGCCTCTAGTAACCTTGTGCATCCCACTGCTTTCTTTTGGATTGGAAGGAACAAAAATAACCCAGTTAACAAAGTTAGGACTCCACATGACCAAGAAACAACAAAGGCACTTTTTCCTAATCTAAAGCAGGTTGATAGGATATCCTACTCAGGAATGAGCTAACTATTGGCCTACTGTTCTCCAGCAATTATTGTCTAAACACACCACTCCATCTACTGAGGTATCTTGTGTGTATAGTGCTGGTGCTGTGTTTGTTTTATCCCACAGTGATTATGAGTGACACCTGCCATCAATTGCCATTCATGGGTGTGTCTTCATTGCCTTTTAAAGGTCTTCAGAAAGTGACTGATATGTATCATTATTTTCCTCTCTCTCATTTTTAGTGGTAACTTGATTTGAACTCAAGGTCTGTGTTTAATATACAGGTGCTCACCACTTAAGCCATAGCTCCCACCCTTTATGCTAGGAGTTATTTATTTTTGAGACAGGGTCTCAAAAATTATTATTATTAAAATTATTTATTAATTATTATTATTAAAATTATTTAGAGACAGGGTCTCTAGACCCATCTAGACCATAGTAGGATGGCAGGTGTGGCGTTCTTAGGGAATTCTGTACCAGGCATAATACTAATACTGGAGCATACTATGTTGCACAAGAGCTATGTGGCCTGAACCCACAGAAAACTGTTTCCCTGGGATCAATATGTATAACAAAGTGGAAGACAAACAGGAGGTCCACCCTGCATTTATATGCACACAGTCATACAAATTAACTTAAAACAACCAATATATCTAATGAAGGCGTTGCAATGCAAAAGGCATGAGTAGAGGGTTGAAATGAGCATGTACATGTGTACATGCTCAAGTTAATTTGTACATTGAAAATTATATGCTAGTTAGCCTCTGTTATGCTAGGCTGCCTTGTGGTAACATGAGAACTCAGTATAACTCTGGTTCAGTACAGGAGACATTTCTTCCTAGCTCTAGCCATGACCTTGAACAGTATTCAAGTTAGAAGGAGAGCTCTGAAGTCTTCCAGAGATTTGGGTTTGTTCAATGTTTTAACTTGGACTTCCCATTCAGTACCATTATTGCTATTATTTTGGGTATTGTGTGGTACACTGTAGGTTGTTTAGCAGCATTCCTGACCTCCACTCACTAAATAGCAGTCAGTAGCCCACCCCAGTTGTGGTAGATTAAAAAATCACCTGAGCTTGGCAGCAGTGATTCACACTTGTGATCCTAGCTACTCAGGAGGCTGAGATCTGAGAATCAAGGTTCAGGAAGCCTGGGCAAGAAAGTCCATGAGATTCTTCTCTCCAAGTAACCAGCAAAAATTTCCCAAAAGACAAAAACCAAAACCAAAAACTACAACTGAAGCTGCAGTTCAAGTGGTAGATCACCAGGTTTGAGCAAAAAAGGTAAGGGGCAGTGCTCAGGTCCTGAGTTCAAGCTTGAGTAACAACAACACATAGACAACACAGTCAGACACATAAATCTGTTGTCCTGAGGAAGGTGGGGAAGACCCACCTGCCTGCCATCCATGTTCAGCAAATGGAATGTGCGTCACAGCACATAGGAGGCACACATACCCCTTCTCTCACAAGCTTAGATCTGGAAATGACAGATGTCTCTTTTGCTTAATGCTTTTAGAGAGAATTAAGTCATTTAGCCACATCCAAGTTCAGGGAGGCTAGGAAATGTGATCTCATCTTGTGCCTAGCTATAATCTTGTTATTATAAAAAGGGGAAAGACAGATTTTGGTGGACTACTGGTGGCCTCTGACACACAGTTTAAGGAACTGAAAACTATAATTTTCCTAAAGCTTGGGAATCCATAAACCCTTGCTGCTAGTTTGTTATACCTGTGGTATACTTCTTTGTGGAAAAGAGCCCTGTCGTCGCTTCCATTTTAGTTTATTTATTTCTAGTGGACAGAGTCACCTATCACTCACAGATTTAGTTAATGTTATCTCAATTTAGCAGAGGGTCTCAAAATTGTATCATGGCCCTTTCAAATTAACTACAACCTACTTTGAATATGTGTGATTTTAAACTACCACATTTTAAAAAGGTATTTGGGGAAACCAATACTAGCCTGAAGGTAAAAAACAAAAATCATTGCAGGGTAAAATAACTAGGCCCTCCAAAGGAGATGAAAAGACTGCTGGATATTTAGCTGGTAAACATCTCTTTTCATATAATGGACTTTTATTGTTTTTAAGATGAAGATGTAAAATTACTCCCCATGGAAAACTAAAGTATAATACTTATATGACTTTTAGAGTAGGTACATTTTTTATTTTAGTTTGAATGAAAAGTGTAAACAATGTGGCAATAAAATACTAGAGTGGATCATCTCTGAGAAGTTTTGGAAAACTAACAAGGAGAAAGGAAAGAGGGAGGAAGAGGAACAGTGATAGGAAGGAGTAGAAGAAAAAGACTGCCAAAGAGGGAGGAAGGGAGGCAGGGACAGAGGGAGGGAGAGAGGAGGGAGGGAGGGAGGAAGGGAGGGAAAGACAGAGAGAGAGAGAGAGAGAGAGAGAGAGAGAGAGGGAGAGAGAGAGAGAGAGAGAGAGAGAGAGAGAGAGAGAGAGAGAGAGAGAGAGAGAGAGAGAGAGAGAATGCACCCTGGCCAGAGAGAAATGGTCTTGGTCAGATTTGTAGTTATTTAGTGATGTTTTTGTCTTTCTCAAATGTATCACACATGTTGAGATAAAACTAGTATCTTTATTGTTCCAGAAAGTTCATTCCTTTGAGAAAAAAAAAAGGAGTTTTTGGGTAACCCTGACCATCCTTAGGAATTTAATGGATCTTTTGCTTTCCAATTTGATTATATGAAGCTTCACTTTTTCATTCAAGAAGCTTCTGTGAAGATATAAAAAATAGTGCAGCTTCCAAATCAATAAATCTATCTATCTATCTATCTATCTATCTATCTATCTATCTATCTATCTAGTATATTTAATGTTAATGTAATTTTCAGGGTATATTTACCAGGGAGATACATATTTCTTTATCTATTTCTAAAGAAAGACATCACATTATACTTGCTTATATAATTATGTGTTAGAACATTGAAATTCATTTCTATTCCACTTAGCAGATTCCCTTTGGCAATGCTTGCTTTAGAGACCTGATTCTCAGATTTAGTCTTTCACCTAGAACTAAGAGTCTTATTAAGAAATGGTATACAGATCCACTATTGAAAACCATCCATCTTCAGGGTGTAACTTGGCACTTACAGACTCCTGTAGAGCAACAGGATGTGGCAATTTAGGACAGGAAAACAATGGTCTATATTGTACTACAATAGAGTTTGACATGATAGAGGCCAGTTGAAGAGCCAAATGCAATTTTTCAAGGCATTTATTCTCTAAGAAGCCAGCACTGATTTTCCTGTAATACCAGTGGCAGGCTTAATTAAAGCCAAGTATAAAGACCTAAGTATTTCTTTACTTGGAATGCTGGCTGGTCTTTATTTCCTAAATTTCAGGAAGAAGAAGGGGTACACGGAGAGCAGAGTTGAAGGATATAAGGGCCAGGGCTTATTATTTAGAACAATCATCCTTTGATTAAGAAAGCAGGTAGGTCCTTAAGTAGAGGAAGGAAAATCAAGAGGAAAAAATATCATGTGAATGTTGGATATCTATAGTCTTGTGGAGGTATACAGTTAATTATATTCATTGGTAATTCTTATGTTCCTTAGTACATGTTTCAGACATTCTCTTCTATTTCAAAACCCTAGCAAGTGCTTTGTGCTCTCTTGAGTTTCATCTCCATTCAATTTGCAGTTTATGTTAGAAATTCTATCTCAAACTCTGTCAATTTCACTTCTTTGAAAATATCCATTATTCTTGTTTTTCTCTCTCTTTTCTTAAGGAATATTTGCATCATCAATGGCATATTTAGTGCATCTGCCAGTAGTCTTAACACTCGTTGCTTCTGTTTTGTTCGGTTTTTGTGCCAGTAGTGGGGCTTGAATTCAGTGCTCTGAGCTTTATTTGGCTACCTTGCTCAATGCTGGTGCTCTATCACTTGAGTCACACTTTCACTTCTAGATTTATTTAGTAGCTAACTGGAGATAAGAGTTTCCCAGATTTGTCTTCTTGGGCTGGCTTTGAACTAAGTCCCTCAGATTTCAAACTCTTGAGTAGCTGTGAATACATGTGTGAGCCACCAGTACCCAGCTTCACTTTGGTTTATAATAGTCTTTTTTTAGCCTATGGGATAGAATGTGGAAGATTTCCTAAAATGCTTTATGTAGACTTTTCCAAGTTACTTTACCTTCCTTCATATTCCTAAAATTGTTAATTTCTAATACTTACTTGCTCAGTGAGTCTTAGATGATGCTATCTTTAGTTTTCATATACTTGCTCAACCATATATATATATACATACACACACACACACACACACATATATATATATTATATATTCTTCTTTAATTTCCCTTTCTTGTCAAGGTGAAGTACAGAGGGGTTACAGTTTCATATGTAAGGCAGTGAGTACATTTCTTGTTCACTTCCTCCCTCATTTTTCCCTGCCTCCCCCATATTCTGGATGCAGATGTTTTCCAATGGTCTGTCCTTGCTTTATCATCACTCATCTCTCATCTTTAAATGAATGATTAGTGATGATCTTGGCATATTTTCTTTGTGTTTGGAGTCTGCTTTATGTTGACAACCTACAATGCAGCATGATTCAAGCAATGATGCCACTTCCCCATTTCCCTAAACCTTCATCAGTCTTGGCACACCCTTAATTATAACTGTCACTATTTATGCTAGATTTGTAAATCATTCTCCTGCTTTTTATACTTTCCCTGCCAACTTGTTTTTCTCTCTATTGTCAAATAGATTCCTAAATTCTTATCTCACATAAAAACTTCTAATGGACCTTCCCTGTCTAGTGACTTCATTGTAAACCTTATAGCTGGACACTAAAGTCACCCCTTCTTGTTACACTGGGACAGAATAATACTTCCTGAGTATCATCAGGAGATTAATGAATACACCATGAAACCAAGAAAAAAAAACCCTGCATTTTTGAGTACTATTTGCTCTCTCTTGTTTCTGTGGTGGTTGTAATTATGAATTTGAAATACTGTACACAACCATTGATTATAGCCTTTCATTTTTAATTGATGTTAGTTAATTTAAATTTTCAGTGTCTATCATCTTAGATTGATAAATTGTCTTATTACCCGTCTTCAACCATAATCCTCTTGTATTGCTGGAGTAACTATTTAAATTTCTTTTAAAGGTAGAACAGAATTCCTGGCTGTAGTTAAGATGTTTGTCCTTATTTGAAATGAAAATCGAAGAGGAGATGATCAACCTTTTTCCAGGAGAATTAACAATGATAAAAGTAAGAAATTATGTTCAGATTGTAAGTAGATACTTTTCCCCTCAGGAAGAATAAATTGTTGTTTTGGTAATGGCTTTTTATCATAAGTAGAAATCCATGAATCCAAAACCTAGAAAATATTTGTAGACACATGCAATTGCCCCCTCCCCTTTTTCCCCTAAAGCAGGTACTTATGGAAGTCAACTGGGGAAACAGTTACTTATTATAATATCCTTTGAACTCTCTTAACCACCAGATTCCTGAATCAGACAAATCTAAAACCATAACTTGAAAAGGAATCCTTTTGGAATCAAAGTATGTGAAGCGTTTAATTTACCATACTTTTGGTAAGCAGCTGCCTCAAGCTGTCACTTTTTGTAAATGTACTTGTCCTAGACAAGGGTGCTGATGTCACAGTTAGGAGTTCACATCCTGGGAAAGGTTTCCAATCCAAGCAAAGGTATATCTAATTCAGGCCTGAGGGAGAGAAACTGGATGAGGCAGTTTCTTTCCTCTTCCCTTTTAACAGTCTATGTGATTTGTGCAACTACTTTGGCTTTGCAAATAGGGAAGTGTCAGAGCAAGATCACTTTCACACTGTTGGCTCTTTGGGCTTGTGTTTCTCAACTCAGTGATACCCAGATCCAAGACCATTTTACTTCAAGTGGAATATCCACACAGAACAAACATTGCCAAGGTCAAGTGTAAGTGACCTTGACAATGGTCTATTCTTCTGCAAGAGCTGTTTCCTTTTTTTAAGAAAAAGGGACAAAACTCATTCACGCTTCAGAACAGTAAATTCCATGAAAAAAAAGTTCAGAAGGTTGAGAAAATGTTAAGCAGCCAGTATTTATGTGGGCTAATTAAATGTTGTAAGGGGTGCATGGGGGGTAGGGGTGGGGCTAAAGCCCTAGATTACCTTCCTGAATACATGATTGATAGTCGACTTGTGGAGTGGCCAAAATTTTAAGGCATAAGGAAGTGAACAATTGGAGCCAATAACTATATAATTTAAACAGTATTTCCAGATTTTTCATTAATTTACTATAGCAGTAGCAGCAGCAACAGCAACAGCAGTCTTGTGTTCTGAATCATTTGAATTATTTCTTCTTTTCTATTTTCTTTTGGTAGAATAAATAAAAGCTAAATGATAAACTTCTATGTGTGAGATAGTATTTTTGTTATTACTCCTGATTTTTTTTTCAGTTCAGCATACTTTATTTTTGAGTACAGAAGACTCAACAGATTGGTACAGAAGCCCCGAATTGTCTACATGTCTATTTTGGAAGGGAAAGTGTGGATTTCCCTTTTTACTATATCTCCATTAGGGGCTATTAAAATTATAGGAGTGTGGATTTCATACAGACGGAGAAACAACTCAGTAAATACCCACATATTTCCTTGACTTTCTCATTAATAAGCGCTGCCCTATTGTTTCTTTCAGGTTTTGCCACTTCACCTCTCTTACCCTTTTTCTCCTTTGATTTATGTAAATCTTGTGTGGATAATGGAATGAAATGGTTTCCATGGAGCTGAACAAATATAGGTCATATTGTAAGGAACACTTCCTCTCTTGAAGTACACAGGTGAATTTGCATATAATTTTAATTATTCAGTTTTATAAGTAGGGCTGAAACCGTGGACAAAGTTAAGCTTCTTGGGAGGTTGATTTTCACTTTTTCTCAAAAAATATGCCTATAGACACAACATAAACTATATATATATATATATAGATAGATATACATATAACATGTAATTGATAGAAAAGGACTAGATGGGAAATCTATTTTTTTAAATCCTTTATTACCTGTTACCTGGGTAATTTCTCTGTGGATGAGCTTTAAATTTCTGAATATTTTTAAAGCTTCTAATACATATAAAGGACTGTCTTGTACTTATGTAATGTTAAGTCAATTCATTCCATAAATACATTTATCCATTCGTTCAGTAAATAAACTTTGATCCAAATGGACCTGAAATTGAATCTGGGCTCCACCCAATAGTTGCTTTCATTTGGGAAAGTTAGTAAACTTTACTAAGTAGAAGTTTTGTTTCTTGTTTCCCCCCCATGGGTGGAATAGGATGATCATACTGCCTGAGAAAGGGTATTGTAATACAGAGTATGTGTATATAAGCTACTTGATTCATAGGCTATGCTATTATATGTGCTATAGTGACTATTTTAATCCCTAAAAAATATAGTCTAGATGAGTTACAAACATTACAATCTTTTACCCTATTGTTCTGGAGCCTGAAAAGTCCAAGATGAAGGTTCATTTAGGATGTGTGTGGTGCCAGCCTGCCTTCTGGTGCATAGGCAGCTATCTTCTTTCTAAACTTTCACAAGGAAATTTTGTGAGGTCTCTTTACAATAGTACTCATCTCATTTATAAGAGGTCTCTTCTCAAGTCCTAATTACCTACCAAAAGATCCAAATTCTAAATATCGCCTCAGGAATTAGGATATTAACATGAATTTTCAAGGGCCATAAATATTTAAATCATGTAAAGCAGCCTTGAAGACCTCCAGTCACTGGAACTATGATTGACCTAGAATCTCAGGATCATGGACCTGAAATCTTCCCTGCATTTGCAAAGAGCTGAGAGTGTGCAATGGGGATATTAAGTCACAGTATCCCTGAGGACAAGGACACCTTAAAGTGGTTACTTTGGCTCAAAAACACCTAGAAGCCTCACTGAAACTTTATGCACTTTGTGATGATGTGGACTATTTTCACTTGGTACTTCTGTTTCACTAGAAGACTTGCATTGTGGTCTGAAGACATTTCCTGCTCCCTGTTCAAGTTCCATCATAGGCGTTTTAACTAATAAAATTCTTGCATTTTAATGTCTGTTTCTTGGACAGTCATTAGTAAATCTTAAAGGCAAATTTTATTTTATTTTATTTGTCTTGATGCTTTCTTTTTTTAAATTAAATTAAATTTTATTGTAAGGGTGATGTCCAAGGGGTTACAGTTACATAAGTGAGGTAATGAGTACATTTCTCATGGAAAATTGTTACCCCTTCCTTTGTTTTCTCTCACTTTCCCTTCCTCCCAGTCCCCTCACCCACAAATTGTAAAGTTCATTTCCAACATATCGTCTTTTTTTTTTTTTTTGCCAGACCTGGGGTTTGGACTCAGGGCTTGAGCACTGTCCATGGCTTCTTTTTGCTCAAGGCTAGCACTTTACTTCCTGAGCCACAGTACCACTTCTGGTCTTTTCTGTTTTTGAGTTGCTGAGGAATCAAACCCAGGGCTTCGTGTATGCTAGGCAAGCACTACCACTAAGCACATTTCCAGCCCCAACATATTGTTTTGTGAGTATTGCTGTTGCAATGGTTCATGCTTTGTCCTTTGTCTCACCATTTTGTTCCCCCTTCCCTTCCACAAATCAAATCAATGTATATATACAGGACATAGGATGCCAAAATAAAAAGCAGTGACAATAAAGGATAAGCCAAAGTAAAAAACAAAACAAAACTAAAAAAACTTCACACAGTACATTAAAAAACAAAAACAAAAACAAAGAAACAAAAGCTCCCTCTTGTTTTCATATCCTGGAATTCATTTCAATGCATCGTATTTTATTGTCATTTACACATAGTTATTGAGCTATTGTGACCTTATGTTAGGACTATCCTAGACTTATACTAATTATTAAAAATGAGGGAAACCATGGAGCATATATTTCTTTGGGTCTGGCTTGCTTCACTTACTATCATCTTTTTCCCCAAGTCTTTCCATTTCCTTACAAATGGGGTGATGTCATTCTTTCCGATGAAAGCATAGTATTCTATTGTGTATATACACCACATTTTTTATCCATTCATCTGCTGAGGGGCATCTGGGTGGGTTCCATATCTTATCTGTGGTAAATAATCCTGAAATAAACATAGTTGTGCAGGTAGCTTTAGTGTGGCCTTGTTTGTGATTGTTTGGGCAAATGTCCAGGAGAGGGATTGCTGTATCATAGGGACTCTATGTTGAGTCCTTTGAGGAACCTCTATACTGCTTTTATTGTACCTATTATATTTATTATTGATGATGTGCAAAGTGTAGTCTTAGGCTCAGTGAATGTTGCAAAAACTGAATGAAAAATTTTATTATTTCAAAGAAATGAGCTCATCATTCTGTAGTATCATAACACTCAATGATGGAATATTGAAAACTTTTTACCTCTTGGAAGAGAGATGCAATGAAAATTACTTAGAGACAAATTAAAATTAAAGGACATATTTTAAAGCAATGCCATTTAGAAATGTGACTCTAGTGTACTTCTAGTCTCTAATATGATTGTTCTCCAACATAATTCCTCAGGAAAACATTTGAGAAGAAAAGACGCAACCAAGTATTTACAATGTGGATGTAATTTACTCTAAAATATGCAATGTGGCTCTGTAATCACAGTTCTATCAGAACTAAAAGCAAATTGGTAGTGGGAAGAGAACGGGGCTTTAGTTAAGCAAGCTTCTACCATTGTGATCCTGGCTTTACTGTATGACCCTTATTTCTTCTTATTTGAGTTAGATGAGCAACAAAACTCACACCTTCTCAACTTTTAAAAAAATGTATTAAGAGCTGTAACACAGGTAAAATTATTTATCCCTTTGAATTTTTTTTTTTTTTTAGTATTTTTAAAGAAATTCCAGTTCAACATGGGAGAGAATGACATAGAATGATCAGGATGCATTGTACTTACAAACTGAAATGTTGATTGAAACCTTTTGTCAACTTCTGAGCCTGATAGTTCTACCTCATTCTAGATAGTTCTATAGAATCAGAATATTGACATCAATATTAATGCTTCTATAATGGAATTGACCAGCTTGACTGTCAACCTTTAGAGAAAAATATATGGAAAGAATATGATCTTTCATATTTCTTGGCAGACTGTCCCTCAACAAACACGTGTGTGTGTGTGTGTGTGTGTGTGTGTGTGTGTGTGTGTGTGTGTAAGATATGGCTGTATTTATTGGTTGTGGAAGTAAGGAGAATTTTGTTTTTAGTTTGCTAGTAAAGAATCCTTGACTACTGCGCTTGTATTTTACACTTTAATAATTATTTTAAGGACCTTTTAGAATATTTTATATGTATGGAAGAGGGAGGCATTTGTTGTTAGCAGAATTTTATGACTTAATATATTTAATTTAATTTATGAATTAATACTTTGGAAACCTCAAATTTGAATCAACTTTTAAGTCTCAGGACTAGATCTGACACAAGGTGTTTTCCAGTTTCCACTTGGCCCTCCAGATACTTCCTTTAATTGAGCAAAGTTGTATGTTGGGTTTTGCTTTTATTTTAAATCAATTTTGCTAGATACCAGAGAGAAACATTAATTATCTTACTGTGTAATACACATATGAAAGGGGAAGGTTAATGAGAATTGTCACTTGAGATGTGAAGTAATTCTTGTTTAATCTGAGAAATCATTTTTTTTTCTTTTTGTAGTACCAAATTTAAGAAATAAAAATTTCAGTAAATTTATATTTAAACAAAATGTGTTCAAGTTGCATAATTGGCCTGCCTTTCTCTGAAATAACAAAGATATTTTTTGCATGATAGTTGAAATTGTTCTTTTTGCTTTATTTCTCTGAGGGTCCTGTGGATTATCAAGTGCGAGACTTCAGCCTTCCAAAATCCTACCAAACCTGTGGTTCTGGACTCTTGCTCAACTATATCCTTATTACCCTTGCTGATTCTGTTGCAGTGAGTCACAAGGTTGAGTCCTTACTCTTTTCACATTATGTATTAAAGATTTGTAGCTCCTAAGTCTTTTTCTAATCTCTAGAGCCCATGCTGTTATCTAAAACAATAGTGTTGATCCTAACCTTCCAGAAGTAATGCTGAACATTCTCTTTTGCAAAAAAAAAAATCTTTGTGTAACCTAGAATTATTGTTAAATATACCAATAAATTTTATTTCCCAATCAATGCACAAGGCCAGAAACACCAATATTGCTGGTGTGAATGTATATCCCTTATGTTTTTAGTCTGTGGTGTCATTCTACAGCTCTTGATAATCTTTTCTCAAATTCTTATGCCTACTTTAAAATTTGTAGTATCCTGCCTTTATGGCCAATAAACCTTATGACCTTTCTCCTATAAATAGGCAGGCAGAAGAGCAATAATTATAGCCTTTCTCACTTTTATGCTTTTTTCCCCCATAAATACTATAAACCTGTATCAGCTGCACTTGCTTGAATTTGTGTGAGATGAGGTCTGTTTTAGCACAAGATAGCACGAGTCAGTTTAGGTTGTTAAATAGTTCCTGGTGTTCTACATAGAACTATAACTTTAGGGGATCTGCTCCCTGAAGAGTGAGGACATCTTAATTGGAGACATAAAGATGCCCACCAATTTATCCACAGTTACAGACTTGACAGTTCTCTTTGGACACCACAGGTCAGCTTTTGGAACATAGCTGGGCAAATGAACTCCTGTGGCCCATCATGCTGGAAGTACTGCATATTTGAAATCTTCCTGCCATTGTTCCTCTGGTGGCTGTCTCAAATTGGGAACAGAAAAAGTTATCCACAGCCCATTTTACACAATTTGAGGAAAGATTTTCTTTTTTTTCCTCCTTAAGATATCCCAACGTCTTAGACAATTTGTTGGCTTGAAATTCTAAAATTTAACTTAAATGTACTTTGTTTTAGAACTGATTGTTGACTCTAATTTGCCATCGATTAAATGTGGTTTAGATTGTTAGTGTTTAATCAAATCTATTAGTCTAAAACCAAATAAAATCTAGGAATGTTTTTGTTATATATGTAGCTACGTAGGTAATAGGAAAAGCTAGTCTCTTTTGTAAAGAACCTATTGTTTGGCAGGACCAAAAATAAATAGTATCATTTAGTGTTTTTGTGCCATTGACACTGAAATGAATAGAATGGAAGATCTTCATGTTAAGTGAAGTAAGCCTGGTTCAGAAGATTAAGGCAAAGGTCACATATTTTCTTTCCTATGTGGAAACTAGATCGAAAAGATAAACATAGAGCCAGATGCTGTTGACTCATGTCTGTGGTCCTAGCTACTCAGAAGGCTGTGATTTGAGGATCACAGCTTGAAGCCAACCATATAGGAAAGCCTGCAAGATTCTTACCTCAAGTAAAATATTTAAACAGCTGTAAATGGAGCTCTGGCTCAAGTAGTAGAGCACGAGCCTTGAGCACAGATCTCAGGGACGGTATCCAAGCCCTGAGTTCAAACTCCAGGACTCACAAACACACAAAAATGTTAAACATATACATAAACACTCAGGGTCATATACAAAGTATGTTTGTAATTGTGGGACTGTTTGAGAGATTAAAAGAATAGAGGAGAGGAAAAGAGAATACTAGAATGTGAACAATACTGTGAGTGAAGATGAAGTAATAGAATACTAAGAGGAATAAGGTGGGGAAAGTGAGATTACGTGAGGGGTCAATCTAATTAAAGTATTGAATATACATGAGTGAAATACCATACAATTAACATACACTTTAAAAATGAATGACAAGAATGTAAAACAGATGTTATCCTGGGTGTAGTTACTAGCAGTATGTCAGAGGGCAAAGAAAGAGGGTGAATAAGGTCAAAATATTTTACATGTGTACATGTGTGAAAACGGAACCAAGAACCTTGTTAGGACTGATTTGGGAATGGAGGAAGTAGATGAAGGGGAGTGTTAAAGGCATGAATCTGTTCAATGCACACTGTATGTATATATAGACATGTAAAAATGAAACTGTCTTATACAACTATTACTAATGAAAATAGGAATAAAATGAAAATAGTAGTGATCCCTTTTTCTTACCTAAGATTAATTAAATCAGAGTATTTGAGGGCTAGGAACCAGGACCCAGATATCAGTGTTAAACTTTTATTGTACAACCAGAGGAAATAACTGCCACTTAGTGAAATATCAATATCAACTCATTTTGCATGTTTTTATTTATGCATGTAAGATGGCACCAAATCATTGGGTTTCCCTACTATCGAATCATCTCCCGAGGCTCTATATAACCCTTCTGTCTCTACTTCCACAAAGCTTCTCTCAGGGTCTGAGATGACTTCTGTCCACACTTGCAAAGGCTGACTTGACCAGTGATCAGGCTAATTTTTTGAGAAATGAAAGGCTGAGATTGCCTCAAAGGAATTGTTTTGAGCTTCGAGTTCCTGGAAATAAGTGTTTGACTAGAATTGAGTCTGAGCATATTGGACTCCAGTGAGCTTCAGAGTAGAAATAGAGTGAAAACAAAACTGAATTATGGTGCACTTCCTACCCTTCATTCTCCTCTTTCTTCAAGCTAAGGTTCATTTATTTCTCATGTTCATTTTTTTTTTTTGGCCAGTCCTGGGCCATAAATTCAGGGTCTGAGCACTGTCCCTGGCTTCTTTTTGCTCAAGGCTAACACTCTGCCACTTGAGCCACAGCGCGACTTCTGGCTGTTTTCTACATATGTGGTGCTGGAGAATTGAACCCAGGGCTTCATGTATACGAGGCAAGCACTTGTGTCATTTTAGGCCATATTCCCAGCCTTCTCATGTTCATTTTGGCAGTGAAATCTGACCAACATTTACTATCAGATGAGCATACAGGTTTAGCTTATGAGCCTCATAAAATATTAGCAACAACATTCAACCCAACAAAATAACGAAATGAAACAAATTTAAAGTTAAAAATAATGCCTGTGCTGTGCTAGATCTAAGGATCTTGGCTCCAAGCAGCCTAGGCAGAAAAGTCTTTGTGAGACTCTTATCTCCAATTAGCTACTAAAAATCACTGGAAGTGAAGCTGTGGCTCAAAGTGATAGAGAGCTAGCCTTGAGAAAAGAGGCTCTGCATCAATGCCTAGGCTCCAAGTTCAAGTCCCATGACTGACAAAAAAAGCCTGCAATCCATTATTCTCAGTAAGAAAAAGATTAAATTAAACTATGTCATAGACTCCCTGTGAAAGCAACATCTTTCTTTTTTCCATGTTGCTGATCTCTTTTCTGGAGCCTGAGATTAGTTCTAAGAGACTGGTACCTGCCTATCTTTTCTACCAATATTAATATCATGCCTCACATATAGGGGAAAACACACTTGTCAAGGGCAGAAGTTGCTTATGGGTATGTTGAGGGTTTTTCTCAGCCTTTTCTTGGGCTAGGTGAGGTTTGTAGGGCCCAGGCATCCTCATCTGTGTGTTCCACTGTGTGTTCTACAAATACAAGCACTTTCTGTGCATTTCATTATATGGAAGTGATAGGAGGCATACATTTCATGTCCATTTTTTTTCTGGTGAGTGTGTATGATTGGCAAATTCTCTGAGATGTCAAAGTCTATACTTTTTTTCTTATACCTTGACACGCATTGATTGCATGTTGTGACATGATGAGTCCTAGCATTTCCAGGTAGCAATTCCTTCCTGACATTTTAAAGAAAAAAATTCTGTTTTCTGAACTCCAGAATCCAGAAAAAAAATCCATTGAGAATTCAGAAAAATGGGAAAAGAAATCACAGTTTTCTCATAGGAATTGACATTTACCAATCAGGAAGTGGCTAGTTTGAAGGAATCTACTGATGTTAAGTCAAAAAACAGGAAAAGGAAGCATTGTATGAACCAATAGTTAAGATCAACATGTCTGGTAACCTGAATGGGAGCAAGAGGGAAGTGTTCACTATCTAATTAGTTCTGCTTGGAGTTGTTAATGATTTAGTCCTCAGTGTGTGTCCTTGTCTATTGCTGGCATTGAGACTTGAAAATAAAACAAATGTTAGAAGCTTATGCATACAGGATATTTCATACTAGTTTTATGAATAGTGCCCAAGAGATAACAAGATATAGAAGAAAAAAACTCTTTACACAGGAAATAGTATTCTGTATTATGCTACTGAAAGTGCAGACAGGAAGTCTGAATGTTGTCTTGCTTAAGACATAAACAATAACACTCATGGAGTTCTCCCATGCTTGAATATTTTCTGGAGGCCATGGTTTCTTGAAAGTATTAGAATAGAAAACTACAACAACTAAAAAAGAGTGAATTCAATATTTACATGAGGCCAGTCTACAATGGAAATTAGTAAAAGCAATATCAACTTCAGTGTCAGAGCAAGCAGACAAAATACTTTCATTATTAAAAAGAAAATTAGCTGGGATTATGGCCTAGTGGTAAAGTGCTTGCCTCGTATACATGAAGCCCTGAGTTCGATTCCTCACCACAACATATATAGAAAAAGCTGGAAATGGCATTGTGGCTCAAGTTGTAGAGTGCTAGCCTTGAGCAAAAAGAAGCCAGGGACAGTACTCAGGCCCTGAGTCCAAGCCCTAGGACTGGCAAAAAAAAAAAAAATTAGCACCTATAAAGTAATTTCTAGCCTATCTTTAGCTTGGATGTGCTTCCAGTTGTAAAGTGAAGAAAACTTATTCCTCTGTATCTGAAATGTTTGACATGTGGTAGAGGTCCAGATTTATAGACCGAGCAATTTATGCTGTGTGTATTCAAAATTTCATTTGAGGCACAACTGATTTTCAATTTTAAAAAATAGTACTTTTGTACTAATGATTCCTTTTACTGTTTCAGTGATCAAGTGTTTATATCAAATTACTTTTATGTTACCAAGTACTGTATGTTGTTTCAAAATATAAAAAGAATAATTGTTGCTATTTTTTAAATAATAGAAAACTCTGAATACTCTAGGAAAATATGACTTCCTGTTTATTATTGCCTCACATCTCAAAAACAAAATCTCACCTATAAAGCATTGTGAAAAATACAGACTACTATGATTTGGAGATTTCCAGATGAGTTCTGTGTTTAATCTTAAAAATTAATATTCTGAAAAACTAAGATAGAAATGGGTGATATTCTGGGGCTA
Organism: Perognathus longimembris pacificus; assembly: GCF_023159225.1. NCBI lineage: Eukaryota > Metazoa > Chordata > Mammalia > Rodentia > Heteromyidae > Perognathus > Perognathus longimembris. The sequence goes on from NC_063164.1 coordinate 64,998,700, forward strand.
GTGTCAGAGAAAAAGATTAACACGGAGCCTAAGAAGCAGGAGAGAGTTGGAGGGTTAAGCCAAGTTCAATTATAGGGTGTCAGGACAGAAGACACCAGGAGCAGAATGGCATGGACACCAGAATTGGACTCCTGAAGGCACATCAAAGTCAGGAAACATCACAGGCAAATGAAGGGGCAGAAAAGGAGATGTTAAAAAGGATGCTAATTCCAGGGGTCAACATCTTCTGGAATCAAGATTGCTTGAAAATGGCTGGGCATACATGTCTTAGGGCCTTCAGGCAAAAGATCTTAAAGGGACCGCCTATTGTTGAGTGCCTCTTCTATGATGCTTAAGGATTTAAGGATATACTTAAAACTTTTATTATCTTTAGTACTTGCACAAAGGAATTGCCACTTAACAAAGCAGTGGATGAATACAGTATATCTTGATCAATGCCATCCCTTTCAATATCCATCTTTTGGATGCAAATTAAAGGGAAATTCTGATTACAGAAACAGAATTTTTCATATGTCTCTATGGCTTGTGGATATGTAATGTCTCTCTCATCTGCGTTCCTAATGTAGAAGAACAGGAGCAGCAGGAAGATAGATGGTGAGAAGGATGATGGGCACATGCACTGGTGGAAAAGAAGTTGACTAATGTAAGAAATATTTTGAAAAATCTTTCTATGGGGAAAGAAGGGAATTATTATTTCAAACAAGGAAACTCATGTATAATTACCTACAAGAAACAAAGAGAAGAATCTTGGTTTTTAGTGTTCAGCTAATCTGATGTCTGGAACTACTGGGAGTAAAAGAGAAGTGGAAAGAAATGTCAGAGAGAAGAGAAGCAGAATGATCCCCAAACAGGAACTGTCTGGTGAGGCAGACAAGTAGCTTTTCCACAAGTAGTTTTTCCAGGTTGACACAGCCTGGGAAAGGCTCGAACCAAATGACTGAAGACTTAACTGAACAACTCATGGGGAGAGGGGGAGAGGGAGAGGAGGTGTGGGGAAGGGGGAATGAGGGAGGAGGTAACAAATAGTACAAGAAATGTACCCAAGGCCTAACGTATGAAACTGTAACCTCTCTGTACATCACTTTGACAATAAATAAGAAAAAAAAGTGGACAGGGGAAGCAGAACCCATTGCAAGAAATAGGGAGGAAGCTCCTCAGTTGGTTCCGAAAGGGAACCAGGACAAATTTCTCATATCTAAGGTATGAGAAAACAATGAGAGTTCCTGAAAACCCTCATCTGTGCCCATAGCTAGTACTGGCATTTGGACACTTGCCACTTCATCTTCATATAGACAAAATCAACCAAATTGTTTACAATTGTGTATGTGTTCTTTTCTCTTAAAAATATATCTCCTGGGTAATCATAACCCATAGATACTTTTCTTTTGATTTTTTCTGTTCTAGTCATGCTGATCTTCTTTCTTTCTTTAAACATATGACACTCCCTTTGTCCTCTGAGCTCTTGAATATCCTGCACCATTTTACTGGATCAGTTTTTCTTCTACTTAGTGACTTATTAACATCTATACATTCTTTCAAAGTCTTAGTCTAGATGTTCCTTCTTCAGGTAAATCTTGTTTGAATATCGCAAAAGTTTATTTTTTATTTTTATTTTTTTTTCTTTCTCAAATTTTTATTATCAAACTGACGTACAGAGTGGTTACAGTATCATACGTTGGGCATTGGATACATTTCTTGTACTGTTTGTTGCCTTGTCCCTCATATCGCAAAAGTTTATTGTCTGGTAACATTCATTCTCATCCTCTGCAACCTTCTTTTTACATCTTTAACATCTGTCTCATTTGAAGTCGGAGTCTAGAACCTATCACGGAGCTTATGAAACATCAAACATTATTAGATATTCTGTGTCTGGACAAATGAAGGAAAGTAACTATAACCACAGAAGGAAGATGATGAAACAGAGAGTGTGAACAGCAGTCAATTGTATCCAACAAAACATCTACACATTAGAAGCATTTACTATAACTTGGCAGAGAGTTTGGTAAATTAAGTGTCTAGCTGCTTACCTGCACATAGACACAATTTATGAATTAGCATGTTCAAAATAGCTTTTTGACAAATTTTGGGCAAAACAACTGTGGTTGTATTACATATTGGCCTTATTTAGAGTAGATTTTGAATAACATGTAATTCTTTCAAGAATCTTAAGGCATCACTAACCACAGAGAGCTCTACCTATACATACTTGGCTTTTCATGATTAAATTAAATATTTTTTTTGGATCTTCTATTGTTTAATCTAGTTTAGAACTACCAAAATTAAATATTTTTTAATGTGACGATATTCTAGAGGTAGATACCTTTGGGAGCCATTAGTGCTACTGTGGATTGTGAAGCAGGTTTTTTTTTTTGTTGTTGTCTTATTTTCAAATGACCCTTTCAACTCAAGGCCTTTGTTGGCTAACCTATCTAGGTAGCTCTTTCCTGATAAAGAGAAAGGGGCTCTAAGGAAATGGCATATGAACTAGTTCTTATCTTTTTTACTTAGAGGAGGTACATGGAATAGTTCAGCTTTAAGATCCCTATTAGCTTTGAGGATTCATGAATTCATGTAAAATAGATTTTATTGTAAAATAACAACATAAAACAAGCTCCAAATTAGGAAGCAAATGACTGCATCTTTTATCATGAACAAATTTGGATATCAATTAGCTTCCCTGAGCTATTAGTCTCATCATCTGAAATTTAACATTGTCATTTATGTTTCAGGCCTAACCTTAACATTTAATAAATACTGTTTTTATTAATGATAACAGAATATATGAAATAAAAAGTCTGAAAAATTTCCCTTATAATAATGCAGTAACTGTACACATTTATAATGTATAAGGATAAGAAATGGGTACTAATTCAAAGGATAAATTTATCTAAAATTCACCAAAGTCTATAAATGAAGAAATCTTCTGGTGTTCGGAACTTAATGGAAGTTGCTGAGAGCTTGTATAACAAGGTCAAGGTTCAGAGTTTAGCCCTTTGTCCTGAAGAAAGCGATGGAAGGAAGGAAAAAAGAACAACAACAAATCTGCACATGAATTTTTATAGCATTGTTTATACTTTTCTCAGTAGTATCTCAGAGGAAGAGACAAACCCTTGACAAAGATGATCCAAATGGCAAAGTCTCTGACAGGTTAAGAGAAAGGGTGGAAGACCAAGATTACCTGTATAAAACACATTTAAGAAAGACATTCTAGATGACCTTGGCTTTGGCAAAAATCTTCCCAGGTATTAAAGGTCATACACATTTCTCCAGTATATCTATGGATGGATTTATGTGGTATTGCATTTCCATTACTTTCTGAGTAAACCTCACAAACTCTAGGTTCTTTACTTCTGTATTATGAGTTGAAAGGGATAAGAAGGATTAAGAAAAAGTAAGACTCCCATTTATTCTTTTGTAGAAATTTCAAACCAAGTTGCCTTCCCCATGCACAAAGAGGCTTAGGTAAGGGGGTTACTCTTTGTATGAAAAGTTTGTGCATGCTGCAAAAATCTGTGGCTGAGCTCTTGAGATGGCCTGTTTAAGGCCAGAGGTCCTCTTTCTCCTGGAATTCAAAGGTCTGGATGTAGAAGAGAAGCATGCAGGGAAGAATCATCCACAAAAGGTCGGACTTGGCCCCTCATCTAAAGAAGATAGCATCATGGGCCAATGGGGGGTCTTAAGATCAGTGGGCTGAATTTCCTGCTTCCCTTGAGGGGCCTTCACTTACAAAAATTAATCTTTTCGATTGACTCTGTCTCCTAATCTTGAAGATATACTATGGACGTTCACCAGTTCCCAGTATTGCTTACCAGGTTATGTCTTAACGCTAAATTGTGAATTTTGCCTCTGTGACCTTTTTACCTGCCTGATAGCCCAAGTTGTCCTCCTTCTTGCCCTAGAGAAATTAAGTGAAAGTATTTGGGATTGTGAAGTGTTTAAGGAAGTCAAATTATTCCAGTTTTTTTTTAATTTTGAGAGGAGAGAGAGGAGGGGAGAGAGGAGAGAGAGAGAGAGAGGAGAGAGAGAGAGAGAGAGAGAGAGAGAGAGAGAGAGAGAGAGAGAGAAAGAGATCTGAAGAAGTTAGATGACTTCCTGTAGGATAGGTTTTTAAATCCTCATGGTCATTTCAGTATAAGGTATCCTAGTTAGTTCGTGATTCTGGGAAATCATGGCTGATTGTTCACACATGCAGATCAAGAAACCGTAATTTGGTATCAGCTACAGTTTTCTGATATCCAAGTATCAAGGCAAACATGTTTGAAGATAATTTAAATATTTCTAAATATGTACCCTATCCTACCCCCCCCTTTTTTTTTTAAAAAAAAAAAACAACTTCTTAGGCAAAATCTTTTAGGATATAATTTGAAAAATTTAAGGTACAAAAGTAAAATTCGGACTCTACTTAAAAAGTAGAACATCTTAAAAGAAGTGTGAAGAACACAGTTTCACAAGCTAGTACCAGTGAGACCAGTGATTCTAATGCTGTAGGCCATGAAGAGAAGTGTAAAGGAGCTCTTGTGAAAATCAAACTTACTTGTGTCTCAAGGTAAGCATTTGCATACATTTTCTCAGAGCCTCATGAAAGGATAAATAGTGCAAGAACAGAGGCATTTCACCTAAGAATCTTGATGGGTTATGAATCTGGGTCTAGGCAGTTATTACCATCACCTCAACATATTTTGTGGTGAACCTACAGGTATGTTTTCCTCATAAAATAATATGGTGGTAGAATAAATAAAACATTGACATAACTTCTGTGAACTTAATTACATTTCTTAGTTGTCAAATATTAGTTTTCTTAAACATTGGATTGTTACCTAATTGAAAAATGGTCTAGCATACTGAGATACATCAATTTTAGTGTGATTTGTGAGTGTGCTTGTAAGTGCTGGGCTTGGGGCTTGAGCTCAGGATTTAGCATTGACATTGAGATTTTATTTTATTTTTTGCTCATAGTTAGAGTACTACCCCTTGAGCCACAGCTCCTCTTCTGGCTTTTTGGTGATTTATTGGAGATAGTCTCCTAGAATTTTCTGCCCCAACTAGCTTCCAATGGCAATCTTCGGATCTCAGCCTCCGGATTAACTAGGATGATGGGTGTAAGCTACCTGAGATCCTTGAATATGTGATTTTAAAATAATTAAATGATTATTTATAACCCATGTATATACATACATATACATGTATGAGAGAGAGAGAGAGAGAGAGAGAGAGAGAGAGAAGGCATTTCTATGTAGTTTAGGTTGGCCTAGAATTAATGATCCTCCTATTTCAGACTTCCTAGTGGTGACATGTACAGTGTAGGCCACCTTGTCTGGTTTAACACTCTTTTGTTTTTAAAACAAACACCATTTATACCGAGTGGTTGCCATTATAGAACTTGAGAACAAGAACACTCATGTCTCTTCCTTTACTCTATTTCCTCTTCCCCAAATCCTATGGCTTAAAAGAGGAAACTTGGTAGCAGAGTTCTTTTCTCCTTGTATGTCCACATCGGTTGCTTGCATCTTTCTGTAAGTACTCATTTTCAGAACCCATATCTAAGGAAGTAATACTTAATTTCTAATAGAATGGATAATATTTGAAATACAAATGTGTACATAAGAAAAAAATTAAATCTGTGAAATGAAAGCCATGGACTTTGTGTCCATCATTTGCGAAGAAGAAAACATGTCTTTCCATTCCTTGCACTAGTTGCATTGTGCTTGCATGACTGATATTTATCTTACTCACCACGCCTTCCTCCTTCCAGGATCCTACAATGCATGTATAAACCAGTCTAAGCTTAAAATGGTGAGTCATCTGTGGTGTATAAGACCAGAGTGTTTTAGCAGACTCATGAAAAGACATATCCTATGTGCACCCATAATCAAGAAAAGGAAAGGACTCTTTGCCAAAGAGAATCTAAATAACAATCCATGGGAAACTTCCAAACTTGGGGCTTCAATAGACTGAATTCTCCTTCTTACGATAAGAAAAATGTCTTGTTCCAGTTTCTAGTTAACTTCAATGGACTGGCTATCCATCAGAAGTCTGACAATAAAGCTCTCACAAATTTGGATCCAAGGCAAATATACCAGTGTGCATGAAATAAATAACTTAGGAGCAAGGGAAAGGTTGACATTGTTCAAAAAGAAATGCACTCTTTTTTTTTTTCTTTTCAATATTTTATTATCAAACTGATGTCCAGAGAGGTTACAGTTTCATACGTTAGGCATTGGATACATTTCTTGTACTGTTTGTTACCTTGTCCTTCATACCCCCCTCCCCCCACCCCGAGGTGTTCAGTTCACTTACACCAAACAGTTTTGCAAGTATTGCTTTTGTAGTTGTTTGTCTTTTTTTTACCCTGTGTCTGTCAAATTTGGTATTCCCTTTCAATTTCCTACTTCCAATACCAGTATACACAGTTTCCAATATACTCAGATAAGATTACAGAGATAGTGTAGGTACAACCACAGGAAGGTGATACAAGAACATCATCAATAATAGAAGCTACAGATACACATGGGATGTTGAAAGTAGTTACAACTGTGATATAACAATTGTTTCCATAACATGGAGGTCATTTCACTTAGCATCATCTTATGTGTTCTTAAGGGTATAGCTATTGGGCCTTGTGATGCTCTGCTATGACTTGCCTAAACCTGTACTAATTATTCCCAATAAGGGAGACCATAGAGTCCATGTTTCTTTGGGTCTGGCTCACTTCACTTACTCTTTATCCGACTTATATAAATGTAAACCCTCAGTATGCCACCTTGACGATAACAATAAAATGCATAAAATAACTTAGATGAGTTCTTTTAAAATAAAGAAACACCATTACTTTTTATTTTACTTTTAACTTGAACTCATTTAAATTTTTAAAATTTGTTTATTGTCACACTGATGTACAGAAAGGTTATAGTTTCATACATTAGGCATTGGATACATTTTTTGTTCTGTTTGTTACCTCCTCCCTCATTCCCCCCTAGCCTGTCTCCCTTTCCCTTTCCCCCCATGAGTTTTTCAGTTGATTTACACCAAACAGTTTTGCAAGTATTGCTTTTGTGGTCATTTATCTTTTTACCCTATGTCTCTCGATTTTGGTATTCCCTTTCAGTTTCCTAGTTCTAATACCAGTATACACGAACACCATTACTTTTAAATCATATATCATACCATAGGCTACATTCAGAAGTCTCCAGGTGCTCTAGAGTAGTTCTCTGAGTGTCACACACATCCCCTCCTTTCTGTTTTCTGTTTATATGTGTATGTTATATGTGTTTATCCAAAACCCTCTAAAGCATTGCTTATTTGTAATGTGTGGGAACCCTTACAAAAGAAGCAACTTTAGAAACCTAAATTATTAGAGTTTGTTCCTAGACAGTCTGGCAATTCACAAGCACCCACTAGAAGAATGTGAAATTAAGGCATGATTGGACTTCAAAGAGGACTATGATAGACAAGTCCTGGTGGTATATTACAACCTGAGGTAGAGGGTAAATTCATCAGCATTTATTTTGTAATATACCCTCTTCTCAAATTATAAATAAGAATCTGTCATGTGAATTCTGCTCAACATGTGTGTGATATCAAACAAATGATTTAACTTCTAATTCCTGCGTTTCCTCATATTAGAAATTGTAGCTTAAATAAGGTTTCCTTCATACATCATTGAGAAGACTAAATGAGATAATTTATGTTGAAGTCTCTTGCTTTTGGTACCCATTGTCTTGTATATACATTTATCTGATGTGGGGATGGGAAGCAGAACAACAAAATGGTGAGACAAAGGTCAAAGGGTGAACTGAAGCAACAGCCATACTCACAGGACACTATGTTGGAAATGAACTTTACAACTTGGGGGGAGGTAAGTACGGGGAGAGGGGGTAACAATGTTTAACAAAAATGTACTCATTACCTTACTTTTGTAACTTTAACCCCTCTGCATCACTTTGACAATATAATTCAACACTAACAACAAAAAGCAAAGTGCTTGCTATACAATAAGCCCTTCTATTTCATTAGATTGTAACTTTTATTATGAATGAAGTACAATGAGAAGGAAGGGGATGAAATGAATGTATCATTGGAAGAAATAAACAACATATTCTCTATGGAGGATTATAATTTTTTATTTTTAAAAATGTTTATTATCTAACTGATGTACAGAGAGATTACAGTTTCATATGTTAGGCATTGGATACATTTCTTATACTGTTTGTTACCTCCTCCCTCATTCCCCCTCCCCCCTCCCCCTTTCTCTTTACCCACCATGAGTTGTTCAGTTCATTTACACCAAACAGTTTTGCAAGTATTGCTTTTGTAGTTGTTTGTCTTTTTTTTTTTACTCTGTGTCTCTCGATTTTGGTATTACCTTTCAACATCCTAGTTCTAGTACCAGTATACACGGTTTCCAATATACTCAGATAAGATACAGAGATAGTGCAGGTACAAACACAGGAAGGGGATACAAAAGGGTCATCAATAATAGAAGCTACAGTTACACATAGCACGTTGAAAGTAGTTACAGAAGTGATATAACAGTTGTTTCCATAACATGGAGTTCATTTCACTTAGCATCATCTTATGTGTTCGTAAGGGTATAGCTATTGGGCTCTTGTGATCCTCTACTGTGACTAGCCTAAACCTGTGCTAATTAGTCCTTATGAGGGAGACCATAGAGTCCATGTTTCTTTGGGTCTGGCTCACTTCACTTAGTATAATTTTTTCCAAGTCCTTCCGTTTCCTTATGAATGGGGCAATGTTATTATTTCTGATAGAGGCATAACATTTCATTGTGTATATGTACCACATTTTCCTGATCCATTCATCTACTGAGGGGCATCTGGGTTGGTTCCATATTTTAGCAATGATAAATTGTGCTGTGATGAACATTTGTTGTGCTGGTGGCTTTAGTGTGTTCTTGTTTGTGGTCTTTTGGGTAGATGCCCAAAAGTGGGGCTACTGGGTCATAGGGTAGCTCTGCTTAGCCTTCTGAGGAATCTCCATACTGCTTTCCAGAGTGGCTGAACCAGTTTACATTCCCACCAACAATGAAGTAGGGTTCCCTTTTGGCCACATCCTGGAGGATTACAATTTAAGGCTACTTAGAGGTGGTTTTAATTTACACATACTGGTAAATTATGCAGAGTTTATATGTCTGCTCAGTCTGTTATTCAGTGACAAAATATGTACTTACAATGGCAATTAAACCAATTTAGAGTACCAATGTAATACATCACAGACTACCTCTGCAAGAAAATGTTATGAATATTTTAAGACCTCAAAAAAATATACCAGGAAGGTATAGTGATATTATTTTAAAACACAGACCTCAGAAATTTAAAACCATGTCATGGAAAGGTTCTGAAAAGCTCTATAGTACAAGAAGGTGTCTTTCACTGCATGGAAGATTTACATGTGAGTGTGTTGATGCAAATTCCAAAGAAGGATTAGAATTTAATAACCATCTTTTATATATAGTATAATATATACATACATATATATATATATATAAAGCATTGATTTTAACATTGTTTTAATCAAAACTTGCAGCTGTTGACTTTTTCAGCATCAGAATTGTGGCCATACTAAAAGCACAGAAGAGCAGATGATTTTGAGATCATGTTAATAAATACCTGCTTTCTTAAAGTTCACCCAGGGAGATGTTTAAAAATGAAGTCAGACAATTACAAGGACGTTATCTCAACAAGAATTACTCACGATAGAAGACATCAGGAGAAGTGGGTTTGTTTTAGGTTGTGCTTGAAATAGAAGAACTCACCTTCCTCAGAAATTAATGGAGGCTTTCAATCTTGCTGGCACTGCTACTTTATCATTCATATGACTAAATAGACAATCAATTTAGTGGCAATGTATGGGAATCAAGGAAAGAACAAATAAGCTATGAATGATGAGAACAGAAAAATCAAAACCCCTCCCTTATTCTTTTTTTAATGGCTAATACCAACAGGGACAAGACCAGTAAAAAGAGGTTAATGAATTGCAAAGATCCTTTAGAAAGTGATTGACTGGTATTGAAGCACAGTCAAATCAGTCATAAATATTTACTTTTATTAGCAACAGTGGGTTGCCTGTTATTTTCAATTGATTTTTAAAGCTTGAAAAAATCTACCACGATGACTATTATCAAATGTTTCCAATTTTGTCAATATATCCTTGCTCTAAACAATTCCTGAACACACACAGCCTCTTCAGTCCCCATTTCAAATGTTTCTTTTCTTTTCCCCAGCACAATTTCTAAATGATTACAAATGACAAGGTAAAGTGAAGTTCCCTATATCATTAAGAATAATTATAATCTTTTCAATTTGACATTTTTTCAAATGGGTAGAATGGCAGCAATTGCAGGATTAATGTTCTTTGATAATCCATATTCCACTAACATTGACTTGCTAACCTGCAGTTGTGTTATTTGCTTTACCAAGTGAAACTCAGGCATAATGGAAACCTCTTTTTTTAATGTATTAAAAAATTCCAGTCAGTGTAGCAGAGAGAACCACAAGAGTTAACGGGTGACATGGTTCCAGTTTTTGAACAGAGTGCAATATTGCGGTTTAAGCTGTAGAATAAAATGCTGCTGTATTCTGATAAAAAACCCAATGTGATATATGAAAATTTCCCTAAACTTCTTGTCTAGATCATCAGAAAGATGGAAGTTGCTTTTAACACAGTGTCTGTAACATTAAGATCCAATAATTCAATTCAAAGGAACACAACAAAAGGAATTTCCTACAGATAACAACAAAGAGTTAACATTTCCCAGGGCAGACAAGTTTCCAATTCAATTAGTTTTAATGAACCTTCTGCTCACTGGTTACTGAACTAGAAAGAACAGCAATAAATGCCCAGAGGAAAGAGAGAGAAAGGGGAGTGTGGAGAGAGAGAGAGAGAGATAGAGATAGAGAGAGAGAGAGAGAGAGAGAGAGAGACAGAGACAGAGACAGAGACAGAGAGACAGAGAGACAGAGAGACAGACAGAGAGAAAGAGAGAGACAGAGAGAATATTAATAGAGTTTTAGTGTACAGTATCTAAGTATATAAATTTCCAAATTGAATGAAAGAGTAGCCCTAATGTAGCTTTGGAACCTAAAGCTACCGAATTAGCTCTGTCTTCCATGTTTAGTGCAGAGGAGCAGCAAGCAGAATTCAATTGGTTGTTCTATGTGATAAAACAAACACAGCACTCTACACCTTCAGTCTGACAATTTTCCAGATGACAAAGTAGATGGTACAATATATAGCTTCTTAAAAGGGGTGAGAATAAAAAAAAAAAAGGGGTGAGAATATTCCATACGAAACACAAAATGCCCCTTTTCTTATAACCAGAAACAGATTTGTTAGTTTGTATGTACTTAGATGCATAGATATGTATATATCTCTTTACATGTCTTCCCCCCAAATAGATTGTTTTTAACCTTGCCTCTAACGAAATTATACATTTACCTACACAAAGAATAGTGCAGACATAAAATTATGAAAGCAAAAATCTGTCACACACAAGCAATTTCCTATTTGAGATCCAGAGAATGAGTTTTATCTAAGAATTTAATGGATTTCCTATTTTTATTTGCTTCTGATGGTCACCTTAAACCTGTACTATAGCACAGCAAACTTGTATTCTAAGATCAAGCTGCAAGTCATACTGTGGTTAAACATGAATAGCCTCACAGATATGATTGTATAAATATACAAATCGACTCCGGTTAAATATTTGAAATAAATAATAGAGTCCAGCAAGAGCCTCTGCATCTATTATTGTTTCAAGTCGGCATTGTCAGATATTTTCCCACAGCTTCAACTTTAAAAGAATCTTCCTTTTCAGCTCTACTCTTACTGTGTCAAACTATTCTTTTATGTTGACAGTCTCATTCTTGACCATGGTCTTTTTAACCTACATTTTGAGTATTAAAAGCTCTTAATATCCTATTCTGCCTACATTTATTTCCCACGCAAGTACTAAAACTGTACAGATATGTCATAAAGGTAACTGCAGCTTGTACCAACCAGCCAGTGTCATATAATCACACTGGAGAATATGGTTGTAGATTTGATCAGCTGCTAAAGCATTTCAATGTTGCATCATTTTTCCTTGCACATGCATTTCTTCCTTTGAATTTAAAGCCACACATGTGCTTGGGGATGGCTGCTTTGTTGGGGAATACTGGCATTAAAAGTACATCACCTGAATTGGGATTGAGGGAAAAATGTTTTCACTTCATAATTGTATGCTCATCCATCCACACAGCAAAATTAGGATAGTAATGAAACAGAACTAAATTCAATGCAAAATTTGGGCTCAAGAGCATAAGGTCTCTCTTTCATAACCTTAAAGACGAATATTGAATAATCAACAGCATTGTAAGGTGCCACCTTCTTTGTGAATTTATACAGAATTTATATACTCTACCTGCCCAACCGAAGCAAAGATTTCTGTCATGCTTAATAGTTATAAAAATTATGAAGGTATTCCATGGTATTTTATTTGTTTTATTAATGTCTTTTTAACACACAGAGAATGCATTGCATGGATTCTTAAAAGTGATTGCTTTAAACAGGTAGAGTTGAAAAAGAATAGGGAGTAAAATGAAATATTGAGTGCTAATTTCAAGTATAAATCTTTTGTCTTTTAATTATCTCTGCTCTGGCCACGTAGAAAATTATTATAAATAATCCCACAATGCAAAGGTGACCTAGCTCTAGTTAAAAATAAAATTTCACGGACTCAAATCCTTGAAAACATATTCATATTGCTCAGTGAAAACTATTCTTGGGGCTAAAGTTTAAAAACATTCTTTCCAAGTTAAGACACATTCTTTATCTGGTCTTCCATTCAGTTGAGAATCTTGTACATCAGTGATTGGCTGGAATCTTAGGATTTCTGAAAGGAAAGTATTGGAGAAAAGAAAATTCACAATTGTGGGCTGGGAATCTGGCCTAGTGGCAAGCCCAGGGTTTGATTCCCCACCACCACATATATACAAAACGGCCAGAAGTGGCGCTATGGCTCAAGTGGTAGAGTGCTAGCCTTGAGCAAAAAGAAGCCAGGGATAGTGCTCAGGCCCTGAGGCAAGTTCCAGGGATGGCAAATAAAAAAAAAAAAAAAGAAAAAGAAAATTCACAATTTGCACTTTTGGCAGTGGCCTAGGAAATCAACTTTTAGGTAAAGAGGCAATTCTTCACCAAATGGTAACTAGAATATAAAGTGTGATTGTGAATGTGCTGGTGGAAACTTGACTTGACTTGCAAATGGGAGTGTTTCAAGGAAGTGGATCAAATTGTTGGATGGTGACACAAAAGCAGAAAACCTCCTGCTACAGAACAATAGAGACGTGCATGGGCAAAGCAGTCATGAAAGGCAACAATATCTTAGTTTTAGGCATCTCGTTGCAAAAAGAGAGCAGGAGTATGTAATTCATTGAAGACCTTGGTTGCCCAATTTTCTTAAATAGCAAAGGAAACTCTAGAACTTTGCCTCTGAGGTATTACCAGAACTTTGTCAAGTTGCACATGAGAAAATAGAGCCCATAGCCATATAGTAAGCAAAAAAATTCTGTTTGAGTATTGACATGACAGTTTTTGAAAGTTCAAGCAGAAAACCAATTATAATGAGCACTGGAAAGCCTGGAGCCCTGCTGTTCAATAAATAAAAAGTACAACAAACTATTTTCCAAAAAGGTTCTAGAGAGTTTCTTCTTGTCCCACTACTTACAATCTGATTACATAAATAGTCTCTATTTGCTGTTGAATTGCCAGGCAGCTGTATTAAAGTACAAATCAAATCAAGTCAGGATTAGAAAGTAAAAGAGCATGGTTTAAAGTAATCTATCCCCCAGGAACTGTGCTCAGATTCATCAAACAGAGCTTAAAGTACAGTATATCTTATACCCTCGTGTTTCTATGCTGCATTGCTGAAAAACCAGTTATTATTTTTGATATCCAGAGAATGTTGCTTGTTGCTGAAGAAGGCTCACTTGCTTATTTAAAGGTACTATTCTGTGTGCCACATATTTATTGCTTCTTTTGGTTAAGATTCATGAGGACATAAGTACCAAAGAATAGTAGGCTTCTTATTGATTGTGTGCTATCTGCTTCAGCTATGAATTGTCATGAATATTTTTTATAGACAGAGAAATTAGTAATTTATTTCAGATTTTGAATGATACCCAGCTGTGACGGTAGAGAGAAGAATCTAGGGATCCTTAGGTACTATTGACAAATGCCGAGTTACGTACACGTGCCCTTGCAAATCTCCTCTGCCTTATTATTAATGAAGGTGAAGGAGCTTTAATCATTTCAACCTATAATTGCTTTTGATGGAGAGCTCTGTATGTAGTTTCTCAATGTGCTCATCCTACTCATCATTTTTTTTATATTTACAAAATTTATGTCATCTTAAGGCAAATATAATTCAATGACTATGTCTAGTTATATCATGGGCCATTTTTTCCTTTTATTATCTTCTAGAACAAATCATTTCAATTTACAAGCTTGAGCTTCTATTTCATTACACTTTTTATATTTATATAATACCTAAATATCTGCTTAGCGATGTTAGGGTGACTTTGGTCATCAGATTCTATATTTATCTCCAAAGGGCATAGTTGTGTTCTGTGAAGATAGCTAGATATTGATTTAGAGTGATAAATATATATTTTATGTGCAACATAGAGGGGAAAACATGTAAAAGTATTCTCTCTGTGAGCTGAATAGCTTCACGAAAATGGGCAGTGTGTGTTTTAACTAGGCAGCTCAATGAACATTTTTCTTCCTACATCTCTAAGCTAGGGGAGAAGTTGATGTCTGCCATTAGTTAACATTTCTCATGTAAGTAGTTCTAGTTGCAAATGATACCACGTTAAAACAAGCATCCAGTGTCATGGATGTCCACCAGGATGTTTCAAGTGCTGGCATCTCTCTATTGCAATCCAACGTTTCTCAGACCAATTTAAAGTTTAGTTCTGCACTCTTTGCTAACCTAATCATCACCACTGACACAGATCACCTGTAGTGTAATGTAGCCAGGTTACTTGGGCATCTAGGGGAAGGGACCTGCATTCATGTGATGCTTGGTGCTGTCTCTCTATGGGGACATAGAGAAGTCTGCCGGAATTGTTTCTTTGAAACGTGAGGAGACTTAATAGCCTTGCTTTCATAATCTTCTTCTAGACTTATCAAGAAAAGGTCAAAATGAGAGTTTGCTATTTATAGCCCCTCTGAACTACCTGTTATGAATAAGGAGCATGTGAATTTACCAGGGCGGTAACTGCAGATCAGGATCCCCCTGCACAAGATATTTCGGGAGGTGGCCAATGCTACTGGGGATGTTTTTGTGCAGAGACACAGCTTCTGAGAAACGCTGTCAAATTCTTTGGGGCTATGTATTTGAAACAAACAATTTTTGAAAATCTTTTAATGAAATATTGATTTTATCAAGCACATCAAACTAAAGGCAAATGTACCATGGTGTCATGATTAAAAAAATAACAATATATTACAGGTAAACTAAGATAAATGAGTTAAGTGCTCAGTTTGCAGTGTAAATTGAAACCATATATCACCACCTTTCATTATATTACATTAGTGCTAGAATACAGAATATGGGAGGTGATTGAATGGTAATATCAAATTAGTTGAGAGCTTGGCCTTGCTTCAGTTGCTTGTGGAATTTGGAACTAAAGGAGATAGTTTCTATAACGAAAGTTTTTAAAAAATATTTTTAAAGTAAATGTTACTGGTAACCAGGAAGCTTATGGCACCCTGAAATTGCCCTTCCCAGTTCTCACATGAAGAAATGAAGGGATCTGTATTAATTTTAAACCTCCCTTTGATTGGGTGAACCTGTCTCCGTTTTGTATGACATTGTTGCCACAGGTCATTGCCTGGTGCGGTGTACCATGAAACAAACAAATAGAAAAAGGCACCTTCTGGCACTTTAAGTCTCACTGCCATCCGACTACTACCCTAGTGGTTCAGAATGATGAAAAGCAGAGGCTCAGAGAAATCTTCCTATGGTCAGATTGGGAAAAATGAGCATGATGATCACATGTACTGGGAAGGGCAGGAGAGACAGATGGAGTCATCTCAGAACTCAAGAGAAGGAGAAGACAAGAGGTCACAATTATATTCCAGTATCACACTCCCTTTCACAGAGAGCTGATATATTCAGTTTGTTCTTGTATGGTGCTTAGGGAAGTTCTAATTAAGGGAAGAAAGAAATTTGACACATGTGAAGCAGAGATCAATATTTAGCACTATAATCAGCAATTCCTGATGGTTTGACAATGTCACTGTACACATTGTAACTATCCATTATTCTCTCAGAGAGGAGAGCTAGGTAGAGGCTAACAGGCTTACTGCAAGCTATTATGAATCACATAAAGCAGTGTCTCATTCGCTTCTATTTGTCTTGCTTTTCATCTTCATTCATCCTTATAAAGAAGGCTGTACTGCCATCAGCCTGAACTGCCACCGTGAGTGACTCTGAACTGAGCAACAAAAAAGCAAAACCCGTCTCTAAACATTTCTACCACATAAAGTTCTATATAGCTTCTTTCCAGATAAGTGAAAGAAAGCAAGGAAGGAAAGAAGAGAGGAAGGAAGAAAATGGTTGCTGTTTTCCATCTGAAAAGGCACATTGTCAGGTCTCTTCACAATTAACTTACAATTTTGGAGGAGGTTATGTTTATAAGTAACTTAACAGATTTAGAATTTATTGATCTCATTTCTAAATGAGAATAAACAGTGCCTGCCCTATGACAAAGAAATCACACCGTCTCAAAGCTGAGACAAATTGTGTCCCAATTTGGTTTGGGTTGCAGAGATGTAATTACACTGTCATATTGTAAGAGTCACCTTAACTTTAGGAGTGCAAGAGGGTAAAAGAGTTCCACGTTCAGGTTTTGATCTCAGAAGAGACTTATCAAGCTGCAAATCTTCATGTATGTTCATGAGATAGAAAAAGTTTAAGTTTAGAATACACCTCTTCCATTAAAATTGTGACTGAATGATACTTTAGAAATGCAACCTACTTGAATGCAATTTTCCTTCTTTTTTCAGTTTTATGGACATATATGTGGTTTTAATAATATAGTAATCAATTGTCATGTTAGCATACTTAATTGGCAATACAAGTTCAAATTCACTTGAGTTTTAATAAAATGCCTCCTATTGCTCCTGTTAACATATTTTAAGTGTCAGTCTTTATTCTCTAAAAAGTAATGAAAAGTATAATGCCTTCAAAATATTAATCTCCACAAAAATGATGTCAAGATTTATTTTATTTATTTTTGCACACTAGATTCTGACTGAGGGGGTATATACTTGGGTAACTTAAAGAAACAAATACCCCATAAAACGTGATGGAATAATTTGACTCCAATTTACATAGAGAACATTATTTCCAACATTTCTCAACATTCCCAGGCATGCAGCATGCATTGTATGACTGTAGGTGGAAGTGAAAGACCTGGTGTCTTGCATTTCAAACTGTCAGCTGATTCTCATTGCTCTATTCCTGTTTAAGTGAGATGCTGACACAGGCTCACACACTGACTATCCCAAGTAGCACTAATTAAGGGCTGTCCAACTGTGCTTTCTGTTGAGCAGTTTGCTCCAGTGGGTGACAGGAAACAGCCTGAGCTCTGTCTGCAGAATGACATAACAAAGAAGGTTTTTAAAAAAAGAACACAGATCTGCAGTGCTGGATAAAAAGGCCTAAAAGAGATCTAACTTGCCTATTTGTTGCTATATATGAAGTGAAATTAAGAAAACTCTCTAAGTCACTGTTAAAAGGAAGTTTATTAGAGCACAACTTTAGAATTAGTAATAATTATATCAAAAGGATATGTTAATGAACATCCAGGAGACTAAGCATTCTTCTTATTCAAACAGTTATTATATATTTCTTCTTACAAATGGTGGCCAAATGTTTCATTACTGTGTAACAATGACATTATTTGTTATTTACTGAATTAAGTTTTAAAAACAAAAACAGAAAAAGAACTGTTCCCTTGGTTATAACTGTGAAACCAATTTATTAGTGACCAGTTTCATTGAAATAAAGAATAAAGAAGAAAACAAAAAAAAAGTTTAAAAAGGAAATTAAGTGCAGACCCAAATTTCCAGAAATAAGGAAGTAACTATGGCAATGATAACCTTGAATTCCTTCCTAGAAAGGGAGTGTGATGGAAACTAAAAGGAAAGCATGATCCCACTCTGTTCCCATGCATTATAATGAGGTGCCACCACTGTCCTCTCCCTCTACCAGAAGGCATGGATGGGACTTAGAGGCAAAACTAAATACAGAGTCAATTCTTGACGGCACTAAATGATAACGCCTCCTGGCTGCTGGGCTGTGCTTGAGAGATTGGTTGGCCCACTACTGTCCTTTTTTACAAGGTTTCATTTAATTGTAATCCAAAGATCAAAGGTCTGTAACTCTTTAACCAAATTCCAATGTCTGCCAAATTCAATAGCTGTCATTCTTACAGAAAAAGGCAGTGTAATATGTGTGTCCTGATCTAATTTTATAGAAAAAGACGCAATTTACATACTGTTTATTTAGTTAAGTCCCTAAAATCAATACCTTTGTCTGTACCTCTTTTGTTTAAAATACATCATGACATGGCAAACTGCTATATAAATGAATTTTCCTAAACCACGCACATTGTTAATGTTTCTGTATTGCACACTGAAGAAAGAATAGTTGAAATTGTAGCATTTTATAGATCAACCTAAATTCATTTTAATATTGGGTTACTAAAGAATGTAAAGTTTTACATTTCTAAAATTATAAATTTTGTTTGAAAAGGTCAGTCATTTTCCTGAGCCACATTTACCAACAAGAGGACATATTTCAACTACTGTAATAAGAAGAAAAGTGATTATGTTCAATATTTAGAGAAAATAATTCTTAAAGATGTAATTCTGTATAAAACAAATACTGAAGAGTTCTTCAGTATTTTCTGGATGGAATAGCAGTATTCTCAAGGAAGAAAAAAACTTACTTAGGGTTGATAAGAAATATATCCATTCAAATAATTATCTTGGGTCCAACCACAATTCATTACCCATGAGGAAGAAAAGCATGGCTCTGCTTTACTGTCAGATTCACAGACATCTCTTTGCTGCCATCCCCATGGTCACAGTTACATTTGTTTGAAGTATGAAGCAAATAACTGTCTTTAGAATAATCATTTCCAACTCCAAGAATAGCTATTTATATATTAATTTTGCATTTTTAATGACATGTGGCTTTTATATTTTGATTAGCTCTTTAAGATAATTTCCTTCATTCATTGCATCTGGCATGTAACCATAATTAGTTAGCAAGATTAAGCTGGATGGATCTCAGTGACACAAACAACTTGGTTAGGGGTGGTGACCATGTGACAGTGAATATTTAAGCAGGCATGTGTGTGACAACTCATGCTATCTCTCCTTTAATAAAATTTGATAGTACTTAAAGCTTATAATTTGATTCTGTTTTAGATCTAGAAGGCCAGTGTATTTGTGCATTTTCTTAAGAACTGTTGAGCAGTCCATTTTCTACAGACTTTATTTTGCTAGGAAGAATTTTCAAGTTGAAAATAGATTATACCTACTAAGACATGCATGTAAACTACATGCATCCATACAAGGACATACATATAAGGACAATTACTAACCTAAATGCCGTGAGTGCTTTTCTGCTAAGACATAATGGACATAAGGATTTTTGATGAAGAAGACTTGGGGTGGCATTGGGGCCCCAAATCAGAGCATTTAATTGTTTTTAATTCTACTCTGGCTTTTCAATTTCATTATTTTCACTTAATCTTGATATGCTATCCTTTTTATTTATTTGCACATTCTATATTCTACTCCCTTCATTTTGTGCTCTTGGTCCTGGTATTTAAATTCATACACTTAACTCTAAAGTGTTAAGTGAGTCAGTATGGACATTAGAAAACTTCCACCTTTTAATGAAGAAAATTCCTTAGGATTTTCCATATTTCAACCATGAAAGTTTTCTTGGGAACTTATGAATGTATCCATTTATCATTTTCTGAACTTCAAGAGGTTGTACAATTTAACATGTCCATCTAAATATCCACTGCTTCTTGATCAGAGTCAACCTTTATTTTCCTTAATTACAAGATATTTCTAAGGGCCTTTCTTTGTCACAGCTAACCCATGGTGAATCCAAGATGAATCCACTTACTGTCTCCCTATCCATCTAATGCATGTTGAGTATTTTCTATGTAGCAGTACTGGACTTAAAGGGAGAAAACAATCAGAAATAATTAGAAATATATTGAAATCGCTGATCTCAAAGACACACACACACACACATCTCTTACCATAAACTTTGATTAGAATCATGTTTTTCTTTTTCTAAATGGATACAATATTTTTAGATGTTTTTTAGATTTGCAGCAAAACTCTCTCTCCAGGCAGGAATGGGCTCCTCCATATCAGCACCCCTTATCTAAGTGGTACATTTGGTGCAACTAATATATTAACATATCATTATCACTCAGTATCCACAGTATATGCCAGCTTTTACTTTTGGTTTTGTAACTAGGTTTGAACATGTCTATATTGATATAATCCACCATTATGCACCTTCATAGAATTTTATGTCTTTTAGTAGACTGTAGTGTTCACATTGCATATTTTTTCTTTTCCAGACCTGAAGGAATTAATGCCACCATGTCCTGAAAACCTGATGCTTGCTCATTGAGGCTTTGTGACGTTTTTGCGGAGATAAATATTTAACATTATTTGAGCGAAAACAATTGTTTCTGAACAATTCAATAGGCTGCTATTTCCCCCAGAATCATGTTCAAAACATATAACACTAAGGAGACATGCTGTTTATGATCTTTTTTTTTTTCTGAATCTTGCCCTCTGGATCATAATGTAGTAAGTGATAAAGAAAAACATTATGAAACAAGGTAGATCATGCCATTTTTATTGTATCAACACATCCAAGAGCACTGCCTGATTTTCCTGATAAGTCACTGACACTGAACTCTAATTTTCAGACTCTAGAAAAGGAGCAATATCTTTTTCAATTTCACATAGTAAATGTATCAATGTGATCTTTCATTTATTAGATTATACAGTCTCATCTTGGGATCCAGTGTCCTCTTCTTTCTCTTTCTCTTCCTTTCTTTCTTTTCATGATCCATGATTCTTTTCTTCAACTTGTTTATCAACTTCCTTAAATGTTTTCAGCACTTTGTTGTACTAACCCTTACACATTGTTCTGGTTCCAATCCACTCATGACTTTCATTCTCAGTAGTCAGCAAAAAAGAAAAACTGATACTACTTAAACCACTTTTGGAAAAATCATTCTAATTGACATTTTATATGATGTAGACTACTTTTCCCATCAAAATACTCTTACATAATACTCTAATTACTTGGAACTTGACATAGTATTTGAAGTGGAAAGCAGTCCATAGAAAACTGGGTTAGAGGATCTATTAACAAATAATTATTTTTCACAATTACCAATTTTAAAAAAAGCAATATGTTAAGTGGTTTTCTTTTCTACAAACATGAAAGAAAGGGTGGTATTGACTGTAGTGCATCCACTTATTTGATCCATTTGGCAGATATTTTCAAATACATTGTGTTGCTATATATAACTGTTTGGTGAGTATACTCATACTCAAGTTGAAAAAATATTTTATGTGTCAAGATACTAGCACACGATGATTACATTTAAAAAGAAAGCAAAATGAGAAAGAAGAGAGAAAGAAAGGATAAAGGAAGAGAGACAGAGAAAAAAGTGAGGAAGAAAGAAGGAGAGGGAAACAAGGAAAGGAAGGAGAGAAGAAAGCAAGGGAAGAAGCTGAATAAAGGAGGAAAGAAAGGAAGAAGAAAAGAGGGGAGGAAGAAGAGAGAAAGAAAACAAGGAAAGAAGGGAGGGAAGGAAGGAAAGTAGAAAAAAGAAAGGAAAGAAAAAATAAAAACAACCCAGTTATGAAATCCAGCATTTAACAGAGACTACTTTTTTTTCAAGGCAGGTGTTGAATTCATATTACACATGAAGAAAGTCTCAGGTAGCTTCTTTACTATGTCTAAGATTGTACATATAGCAAATGCTCAATGGAGTTCTAAACCCAGGTTCATATGATTGAAGTCTATGTACTTTTCCCTTTATTCTAGGATTCATAAGGAAATGGCTTGAGAGACATGTGAAATGAAGCAGATGTACAAGGAACCCAATTTAAATGATGAGACAGACCAAAGTAGTAGTAAACTTCAGATTGTAAATAAAAACACTTTGTCTCAAAAATTTTAAATACTTGGTATAGGTCAATAATAAAATTCATATAGCAAAAGCAATAACAGCATTCTGAGGTGTTCCCTGCTTTTTTTGACAAACCACCCATTTAAATGTTCGCATTTGCCTTCTAGAT
The DNA here is from genome assembly GCF_023159225.1 of Perognathus longimembris pacificus. Classification (NCBI taxonomy): domain Eukaryota; kingdom Metazoa; phylum Chordata; class Mammalia; order Rodentia; family Heteromyidae; genus Perognathus; species Perognathus longimembris. The sequence continues at coordinate 65,021,125 of NC_063164.1, forward strand.
CTTTATTTCAGAATTCTGTAGAGAAGGAAATACAGTTCAATAGCATTTTCATTTGCTATGTGTAAGTACCATTAGAAAGTAGAGGGAGATAGCCTTTGGCATGTGAGAGTCCATATAGATAGGAGGATAGACAAAAGGTAGATGTGGCAAATTGGAGAGAAAAATATTTATTTCATGTTCCATTCAGATAGTGTCTCAGTAATATGTTTAATGACAGTTCAAATGTGACTTGCTTTATGAACTATCCCTTAATTCTATTGTTCATGTACACTTTTGTAGCATCTGTTATTAAGGTTTCAAAGTATGTCATATTCTGTTTAATTGCCTATATATGAGCTTTTCATATCTTGTCTAATCTGTGATGGTAGGAGTCACATCGCTTTCTTATTATTAAAAACAATTTTATTGTTATTGCAAAGGTGATGTATAGATAGACATATTACAGTTACATAAGTCTGGTAATGAGTACAGTTCCTTTTGAACAGGGTTACCAATTCCCTTTTTTTCTCCTAGTTTTTCCCTCCTGACCCTTACCCGCTACAAGTTGTATAGTTCAGTGAGTATCACTGCTGCCTTTGTTTACTCTTTGTGCAACCATTTCTGGATTCCTCTTTACCTTCCCTAAAACAGATAAACTTACATGAAATGCAAAAGGTACAGAAATAAAAATAGCAACAAAGAAGAAAAATGGAACATAAACAAAAAGCAAAATACCAAAAAATCCCTCTCATTTCCATTTCAATAAACATCATTTTATATGGTCATATGTAAATAGCTATCAAGCCTTGGTGATCCTCTCCTAAAAATATTCTCCTTTGTTCTCAATGTGTGAATATCTAGATTCTTTTATAATTTATCATGCCCAAGTGTACTTCTTGTCTTTTACCATTCAGTGTGTTTTCTCATAGATTTATATGCACATTGCATTTAAAATAAATGAGTGAAACCATGCAATCTATGCTTCTATGGGTTTGGCTTACTTCACTTAATATAATCTTTCCATTTCCTTAAGAATACTATTCTTTCTGATGGAAGCATAGAATTCCATAATATACTACATTACCTTGATATATTGGTACAGTGAATGGCATCTGGGTTGATTCCATATCGTAGCTATGGGAAACAATGATACAATGATGCATGGTTGTGGTAGTAGCTTTAGTGTGGCCTTGTTTGGAGTCTATTGGATAAATGCCCAGGAGCGAAATTGCAGGGAAGCTCTATGTTTAGTCTTTTAAGGAAACTCCATACTGCTTTCTGAAGAAGTTTATATTCCAACCAACAGTTTAGTAGAGTTTCCTTAGGCCATATCCCCACCAGCATCTGTGATTCTTAGTTTTCTTGAGGGAATGGTCATTCTAACTGGGGTGAGGTGGAATCTCAGTGTTGTTTTGATTTGCATTTCTTTCTTTCTTTATTTTTCTTTTATTGTCAAACTGATATACAGGGCAGTTTCAGTTTCATAGGTTAGGCTTTGGATACATTTCTTGTACTGTTTGTTACCTCCTCCCTCATTCCCCTCTTTCCCCTCCCCCTTTCCCTTTCCCCGCATGAGTTGTTCAGTAGATTTACTCTAAACAGTTTTGCAAGTATTGCTTTTGTAATCATTTGTCTTTTTTACCCTGTGTCTCTCGATTTTGATATTCCCTTTCAGTTTCCTAGTTCTAATACCTGTATACATGGTTTCCAATGTACTCAGATAAAATACAGAGATAGTGCGGGTACAACCACAGAAAGGGGATACAAGAGGATCATCAACAAGAGAAGCTATGGTTTCACATGGCATGTTGAAAGTAATTACAACAGTGATATAACAGTTGTTCATTAAAATGGAGTTCATTTCACTTAGCATCATCTTTTGTGTTCATAAGCGTGTAGCTATTGGGCTCTTGTGATCCTCTGTTCTTTTATGGCCACAGATGTTGAACATTTCTTCATGTATCTATAGGCCCTTCTTACTTCTTCTTATGAAAAGTCTCTCTGTATATCGTTAGCCTAGTTATTAATTGGGTTGTTGTTTTTTGAGGGTTTGGTTTTTGGGTGTTTAATTTTGTAGCTCTAAGTACATTATAGATATGAGACCCTTTTCTAGTGCATAGCTAGTAAAAATCTTGTCCCCCTCTGAAAACTTTCTATGTATCCTCCTTAGTTTTCTTTTATTGTATTTCTTGTATTATTGTTTGCATCTCCCAGAGTTAGTGCTTAATTAATATTTATTGAATGAATAAGAAAATAAATAAACTAATAAATAAATGTTAAACAGTATCTATCTTTTCAGGCCTTTAGTTTTCTAGGCAAGTGCTTTTATTACTACAGCCAGTCTCCTAGTTCTGTTTTTATTTTGTTTATGAGTCTCATTGACTTTGCCCAGGTTGGCCATAAACTCAAGATCTTTCTGCATTCATCTCTGGAGTAGCTGGGCTTACAGGCATGAGTCACCATACTTGGATTGGAAGCGAATTTTATATTTATTCCAACAAAACCACTCTCTTTTTAGAACATGTGTGCTCTTACTCAAAGTTTTGTCAGGAAAATAAGAAGCTGTCTGTTTTCAACAGGAAGGTTATAAATTTTGGAGTTTAAAATCACTGGGAAGATATGATTGTGTGATAGAAGTCATGGAAAGCTGTTTCTAGGCTTCAAAAATTACAAATTCACAGGAATTGCAGCTATCCCCTGCCAATGGACTCAGTTGATGTCAGCTAGAAAGGGGTGAGGACAGAAGCCTTGGAAGCCATGGCAAATCATCTGTGCCTGTGCATTACTGCTGTAAGGATAACAGTGACTTGAAATTCTCTTCTCTCCTCCACAACTGCTGCAAAAGCCTCTCTTGGAGAGCTGGGTGTATCAGTTTCCTGTGGCTGCTATACTGAATTACCACAAATGTTGTGGTTTGAAGCAAGATATGATCCAGGCCTCAACATTGTTCAGTAGGCTAGAGTCTGAACAGATCTTTTGGTCAGTGATCAGGCAATCCTGAGGGCCACAATGAAGCTAGAGGTTCTGTAGCTAGAGGTTCCCAGCTTTTAGAAAATGTCTGCATTCCTTCTTGGTGGGCCATTGTTGAATTAACTTTTCTTCCTTCCCCCCATTTCCCTTTCTGTCATCATTTCTATTTTTTATTTCAAACATCCCTTTGCTTCTTTCTTATAAAACTATAAAGGTAAAAGAAGTGACACCATGAAGGTGCTTACAAAAATCCTCTGAACACTGTTTTAAAAAGGGGCAGAGGGAGGAGAGGAAAGAGAAAATGGTGGAGGACTTGTATTATTTCAAAGTGTACTGCATGCATTTATGGAAACATCACAAAGGAATCCTCTCATACTACAAATATGTGATAATGATAATTTAAAAAATGGAATGCATGGCTGTATTTGGGCTTAGCAACTGTAATCCAGAATCCCTTTCCTATCTGAGTATTTTTCCCCCCTTTTTGGGTTGTGGTAGTCAGGTGTGAACTCAGTGCGTGTGCTTGCTAGATACGCACTGTATCACTTGAGTCATGCTCCTAGCCCTTTGGCTTTTGAATCTCACAGGACATTCCTGCCCATAGCTGGCTTTGAATTGTGATCCTTAGATTCAGCCTCATGCATAGCTAGGATTACAGGCATGACTTAGTGGCTCCTGGCCTATCTTAATATGCTTAAATTTAATGACATCAGGAAAGCCCCTACTGCATGAAGTGGCATTCACATGTTCCACAGATTTAGAAGCTGAACATCCTAGAATGTAATAGAACAGATTCTAGTCAGTCTAATACAGTCAGAAAGGATATAATTTTAACCTCTCTCAGTAACAGGTTCTGGAAACTGGAATCCACTTGGATTTTAATTCTGCAAGAACCTACAATGTAGTGAACTGATAGACATGGAATTAGAGGGTACAAATATTATCTTTGAAACTTAAACTTACTGTCTTTAAGGTCTATCATTCTATTGCCATATTGTGTGTCTGTAGGAAATTTTAAAAAATGCACTTCATAAAGATTTTCAAATTTTCTACTTCTTAGACTTATGAATTTGATATATTCATTATTACTCAAGCATATTTCTTTTTCTTCTGCTTTAAAAATATTGGCCAGTTTTAAGGGATATGTGAGCCCTGGTCGCTCTGAATTGTGCTAGCAATTCTGAAATATGGATTCATTTCTATCAAGGGCTCTTTCAAATTACAGGAGTCCTGAACTTCTTTTATGTTACACATGGTTTTCCATCCACCTCCATGTTTCCTACTTATGAATTACTAGATTTTTTGATAGTGCATTTTCAGTCATCATTTACCAAATATAAGTATATGATGCTTTTAGTTTGATTTCTTTCCAATATTTCAATCTGTGCTTTAGATGGTCTTTAAGACCGTTTTGGTCTCACTATATCATTTTTATTTCCTAGTGTATTTTATTTATATTTTAATACATTTGTTAATGGGTTACAATGTGACATTTTTATTACTGCATGTAATGTTTTTTGATCATATACACCTCCACATCTTCCTCTTTTGGATTCTCTCCCAGTCTATTTCAAATTTGTGCTCCTTGCACTCGTTCCGTCGTCTGTCCCCCGGAGGTGAGAAAGATGCTCTGAAGACTGGGCGCAGGCCATCTCCCTCCCCTCCTCCTCCTCCCTAAGTTCCTGTGAGGGTCCCAGCCAAGATGGCCTCTGGAGTGCAAGTTGCTGGTGAAGTGTGTCGCATTTTCTATGACATGAAATTTAGAAAATGCTTCACACCAGAAGAAATCAAGAAAAGGAAGAAGGCTGTCATTTTTTTTTTGTCTAAGTGCAGACAAAAGTGCATCATTGTTGAAGAGGGCAAAGAAATTTTGGTTGGAGATGTTGGTGTTACCATAACCAATTCTTTCACGCATTTCGTGGGAATACTTCCTGGAAAAAATTGTCCTTATGCTTTGTATGATGCGAGTTTTGAAACTAAGGAATCTAGAAAAGAAGAGTTTATTTATTTATTTTTTTGTGGGCACCAGAACTAGCGCTTCTGAAAAGTAAAATGCAAGCTCCAAGGATGCCATCAAAAAGAAGTTTCAAGGCATAAAGCATGAATGTCAAGCAAATGGGCCAGAAGACTTCACCCGTGCTTGTATTGCTGAAGAGCTAGGCAGGTCCTTAATTGTACCTTTTGAAGGGTGCCCTATGTAGATCATCATTCAGTGCCACAAATTGAAAGCTTCCATGTTTAATGTTATCCTCTTGCTATAAATTTATTAAAGCAAATTTATTTAGGCCAGGGTCTTACTGAGGGAGAGTTGTCTTGTTATCTTCTAGAGTAAAATAAATATAAACATGTCCAAACATAGCCCTAAATAAATCTAGAGTCAAAAAAAAATTCCGCTCCTTTGTTTTCATGTCTTCTTTTATTGTCTTTAAATCTAGATTCAGCAAATGTATGATTTACCTTGGCTATTGTGAATAATGCCTCAATAAACATGAGTTTTTCCATTACATCATTGTTAAGGTGAAAAACTAGCATTCTGTAAAAATGTTGAGTAAAATTTACTTAATGTTTATGTTTGATTTTTGGTACTCCTTAATACCTCCTATCATATAACATAAAAATTATTAGGTTATAGTTGCAGAGGAAAGCTTCATTTTTAGGCTGTCTTCACACACACACACACACAGGCACACACACTTTTGCAAGATTCATTCAAAACAAAGAGAATGATTCTTTAATTTGGATGTAAAACTGGGGAGTTCTGTTTTACTGTTCAGTACTAGCTCAGAAGTTTACAAAGGACATTTTCTTTAAGCATTCCCTTCTAAATGATTCTTACTATTGAATATGTACATATTTATGTAAATTTATCTGATATAATTGTTTTTTGTCAGTTGTAGGGCTTGAACTCAGGCTCAGGAACTGTCCCTGAGCTTTTTGCTCAAGGATAGTACTCTACCACTTGGAGCCACAGTGTCATTTCTGGTGGTGAGTTGGAGATAAGAGTCTTACAGACTTTCCTATCAGGGCTGGCTTCAAATTGCATTCCTCAGAACTCAGGCTCCTGAATAGCTAGGGTTACAGGCATAAGCCACTGTAACCTAGCAGATTTCTAGTCTCTTAAAATAGTTTTGCAACTTTTAAATCGAAAATGTTAAACTTGATTCTCTGCGAAAGTAATCAAAACAAGTAAATCTAAGACAAAGATAAAAAAACTGATGACGATCACGTCAAGGAGTATTCATTTGTTCACATTACTTTAGTTATCTTTAGATGAAGCCCAAGACTAGCTCCATGTTACAGTAAAAAAGAGAATAAGAGCTTGGTCAAATCCCATACCACTATGTATCCTGGGAAGGGTTTTACAGTCTGGCTACAACTTCTTTATTTGTCAAGTCGTGACTATGATGAATTTAGGTAACTTTCCATTTCCCAGAGTGGTACAAACTATAACAGCAAGATACTTGGGCAACTTGCATTAAAATGATTTTCTAAATGGGTCATTAGGTTCTATAAATATATATAAATATAAATATCTTCCATATGAAAACATTTATAGAAGTTGGTTAGTACTATGCTAACCCATATTTGAAAATAAGTATAAGGTTTTCATCAAGTTTTAATGATTTAGAATAGGAATTCAAGAGAAAAAAAGAGAAATTATTTCTCTGACCTGCATAGAAATAATCCAGGACTGCTGTCTAAAATTGTTAGTACAATGAACAAGACCTTCATAGCATTTCTGTGCATTGTATTAGATCTAAATTGTCTCCTTCCTTTGATTTTTTTCCCTCTTCCAATCTCTCAGATGTGATTGTCTCAGAGCATAAATTTGAAAATGTTATTTCCTGATTAAAACATATGACCTCAACAACTTGAATGTGATGGTTCTTACCTCTTTCTCTTTTACCTATGTTTTATATTTCTTATCAAATTTCAACCATTGATCTTTTAGTTTTACCTATAAAACAAATTATTCTTAGCTCAAATCCTTTACACATATTGTGGCCTCTCAGTTTTATAAATTTTAATTTATTTTTTTGGACACATCAGAATTTATTTATTTTTTATTTTTTTTCCAAATTTTTATTATCAAACTGATGTACAGAGAGGTTACAGTTTCATACGTTAGGCATTGGATACATTTCTTGTACTGTTTGTTACCTTGTCCCTCATGCCCCCCTCCCTTCCCCCCTTTCCCTCCCCCCCAGGTGTTCAGTTCACTTACACCAAATAGTTTTGCAAGTATTGCTTTTGTAGTTATTTCTCCTTTTTTACCCTGTGTCTCTCAAATTTGGTATTCCCTTTGAATTTCCTACTTCCAATACCAGTAAACACGGTTTCCAATATGCTCAGATAAGATTACAGAGATAGTGTAGGTACAACCATAGGAAGGTGATACAAGAACATCATCAATAATAGAACACATCAGAATTTATAACTAGGTATTTCTTATGTTTACTTTCTACTCTGTACTATTCAATGCTCCATGGAGGTAAGGCTCATATGTGTTTTACATTTTACTATAAACTGTATCACAATCAGTATATAGCAAGTGACCAAAGGATTTTGAATAAATGGATTAATATGTTATATAGATATATAAATTTTGGATTCATAAAGTGAATTTTGCATAATTTCAAGTCTTTATTGTTAATTTTTCTTGCCCTAAGAACAAATCTTAAAGGATTGGGTGTTGAATATGTATAATGATTGTGTGGAACTGTGTCATGGAATACACAAATTCCTGTTGAACTAACCCCCTTTTGAAAGCAGTAGTCTATGCCAAATCACAGTGTATTGTTTCACGATAAATGCAGCACTGTTTCCCCTTTTTAAAACAGAAATAATAATCCCACTTGGAGAAAGACTGCAATAGCCTATAAGCATGTAAGTAACCTCTATCTGGCCATGCTCATAAACAATGTCCGATTTAGCAAGTAGTTATACTTTTTACTTATTATTACTTAGGAGTTTCTCTCTTATGGCACTGAAATCTTTCTTTCAAACCAATGTAAATTAATTACGGATAGCTAGGTATTGATAGTTTATAATTTTCATTGTTTTATGATGATGACATTAGGAGACAACTTGACTGGGCTAGATCACACTGGTGGGCTGGCTGAACAGCAGTGTTCTTTGCTTAGTCTGTGAAATTACATCACTGGCATATAGAATCAGTTTTTCAAGGATATCTTCCATGGGCACAGTAAAATATATAATTGTCTCCTGAAAGGAAAACTGTAAAATGTATACATTTGGGCTCAAGTAGAAGGGGTTAGTATTGATTACACACTATTTACCATAGTTAATATTTTCCATTGATGATTGGATGAATTTGTCTTTCTCCTTCCTTCTCTGTCTCCCTTCTTTTCTCTCTTTCCTTCATTCCCTCCCTCCTTTCCTTCCTCTTTTTCTTCCTCCTTCCTTATTTTTTTCATTTTGGAGACAAGGTTTTGTTACCTAGCTGACGCTGGCCCTTAACTCACTATAGAGCTCACATTTGCCTGGAACTTGGGACCCTCCTGACTCAGTCTACTGAGATCTGGGATTACAGATTGGCACCACCAAGGCTATCTTGTTTTGTGTTTCTCAAGGTAACTCTTGGGAGTAAAAATATAGAACATCCAAATTGAAATTCAAAGTAAAAGAAAAAAAACTAAATCCAACTTTTCCCCTTTCTTGCTTGCTGTTAAAACTTCATTTAACACAAAATGCTAATTGTACAATTTCTCATACAAAGAAACATAAACAAAAATACAGTCATATGTGTAATATTCTTTTCTTTATTTTTAAAAGACAATGTTCTCAATAGAATTTAAAGTAATAAAACAACAAAACACATTTCTGTCTTGAAGAGTCACCAGAAAACTATTCATTGCTTCTTTCTGCTGACTGTGAAACAGCTTTGAGAAATAAAAATCATTTAAGAAAATCAACTCACTGAGTGACCCCACATTTAGCCTGCTAAATTTAGTGTTGAATATAACCTTGGGTGACAAGATGTAAGTTCTACAATGGCAGGGTTATTGTTAAGCACAATATATATTCACATTGGAAAACATGATTTTCTGAAAACACTCAACAAATATTTACCTCCAAAATGCATTTTTTTCTTTTATGCCCTGGGGATCCATATTTGGTGGTGATTCTGTGAAGTAAAGCTGAGAAAATGCTTCATTTGGAGGACCTACCAGACTTTCCACAGATAAGAAGTCCTGACAGAACTAGACTCAATAGACAACCCTTAAAGTTGTGTGGAATAGTGGGGAAAGAATATAAATCTTACCTGATGTTTGTAATTATTCCTGTCAGGGCTATTACACTTCCAACATAAAATGGTAACTGTTAGGATGGGTTCTTTACTTTAAACAAGAAACGAAGATACAGAGAAACAAACATTTTGCTAGTAAAGGGCATATATTGGATTCAACCCTAGGATTCTGGTTCAAAATCTACATTGTCCACTCACTTGCCTTTCCAGTATGAGAGATGGGGTCTGGCAATGTAATATTTTGAACATGAAAGATAAATGGACATTTTGTGGGCCCTCAGATAAAAGGGGACTGGTAAAAACACTGCTTTATGATTTCATGGCTTCTCAGTGTATGATTCAAGGATGTTCATATAATCATACAAGTACAAATGTGATTTTTATCATATTTATGTTTATCTATTAAGCTAAAATTTGGCTATATACATTCATGGTTCTTATTTACTCTCATTTAAAAATGTAACAAATAAAAAATGTAACAAATAGAGAGCTCATCATTTAAAAAATCAATTATTTAAATAATCTATCTTTTGAATTATATTTAGCAGTACAGGTTTATGTGCTAATATATTTGTCAAATTAACTCAAGAAGTATTTTTCCCTCTCAAAGCTAGCACTCTACCACTTGAACCACAGCTCCACTTTTGGATTTTTGGGTAATTAATTGGAGATAAGACTCTCACAGACTTTGTTGTCCAGGGTGGCTTTGAACAGAAATCAATTAGATCTCAACCTCCTGAGTAGTTAGTGTTACAGACATGAGCTTCTAGCTCCTGGCTCAAGATATATATATATATCTTACTTTAATAAATCCTTCATATTTCCTTTTAACTATTTTACCTTTGGGTGACCAGAATCAACACAAAAAATTTTGCTAAAGATTTTATGGGTAGAATACAGACAAAAATATTTATTACTGTTGTGGTTATAATAAAAATGAGTTTCACTTCTTTCATGCAGTTTTAGCTTTGAAGAAGCCACTGACATAACCAAGTAACTTTTTTTTTTTTTTTTGGCCAGTCCTGGGCCTTGGACTCAGGGCCCGAGCACTGTCCCTGGCTTCTTCCCGCTCAAGGCTAGCACTCTGCCACTTGAGCCACAGCACCGCTTCTGGCCGTTTTCTGTATATGTGGTGCTGGGGAATCGAACCTAGGGCCTCGTGTATCTGAGGCAGGCACTCTTACCACTAGGCTATATCCCCAGCCCACCAAGTAACTTTTAATCCTTTTTATTTTCATGAATAGAAACAAGTTCCCATAGTATTCATGATAAAAAACAAAAGTATACTGATTTGTCCTTCTTAATTTATATATTTATTTTTATGCATTTATTTTTATTACCTTTAGTTAGTTGTATTAAGGGGTTTTAACTCAACATGTCTGTTTGTGAATACACTAAATGTTCATGTGACCTCTTTCATCAATCTTCTCAAACTCTCTCAGGCTCATCTGTCACCCTGATTTTCCTAACTTCATTTTCACATATATGCATTACATATTATGATTGTATTCTCCCACCTTTCCTCTCTTCATTTATCTACCCGATTCCATTTGACTTCACCCCCACCTCTCAAGTTCCAGCTTAATCCTAATATGGTCAATGGTTACAATTTTAAAACAATTCTTGAAAATCACATGGAAATCCAAATCTACTATTTTCTTTAAGATCTGGATTGACATTGACAAATTGACAATGCTGACTGTTTTGTGATAAATGTGCCTTGAAGAATCCTTTAAAAATTCAGCCCTGTTATTTGATATGTTACATGTTATTTTACATATAAGTGAAGAAATTTTAAGTAGTCTATTACAAAATAATGATGAGGAAATTTTGGATTGCTTCAGTGTGCCAATTTCCTGTTTCAAGCAGCTAACAATATCTTGGCATTGTAAATGGTGAATTCTGAAATGCTATCTTTATATATATTAAAAAGCCTATCAATACTAATTTCATCTTTCCTAATTGCATCCTAATTACAACATCCTACTTTCTGTCAATGTCTACGTCATCCTTGAGTATATAATTTCCTTTTACACTTAAGGATTATCTGGGACTGTTTATGAGGAAAGTTGATACTTGTCTCTTATATATCAAAAAAAATTTTTTTTTTGGCCAGTCCTGGGCCTTGGACTCAGGGCCTGAGCACTGTCCCTGGCTTCTTCCCGCTCAAGGCTAGCACTCTGCCACTTGAGCCACAGCGCCGCTTCTGGCCGTTTTCTGTATATGTGGTGCTGGGGAATCGAACCTAGGGCCTCGTGTATCCGAGGCAGGCACTCTTGCCACTAGGCTATATCCCCAGCCCCTCAAATTTTTAAAGTTGGAACCTTTGTTATTATTTTTCCAATTGTATAATTTTTATAATCAGTACAATTATGCTTGTAAAATTGTGTGACCAGTATTTACTTTCTAGGTCCTAAATATCAATGTGACATTATATCTAATTTCAAATAACTTCTTAACAATTTTTGGTCAAAATTTGAGATTTTGACCTATAAATTATAAAATTAAAAATAGGAAATATGTTTGAAATTTTAAGCCAAACTTAAATATATAAAAGATTTACCCATTATCTGCATGGTTATATCAAAACTTGACACATTCATAAAACCTCTTTAGAGTCTATTACAATGATGAAACAAAGAAATGGATGTGAAAGTACTTTATGAGATTAGTAAAATTCATATGTCATATGACACATAAATTTAAAGAAAAATATAATTTTCATAATTTATTTAGCAAACACTTTGTTGGGGCTGGGAATATGGCCTAGTGGTAAAGTGCTTGCCTCTTATACATGAAGCCCTGGGTTCACCTCCTCAGCACCACATATATAGAAAAAGCCAGAAGTGGTGCTGTGGCTCAAGCGGCAGAGTGCTAGCTTTGAGCAAAAAGAAGCCAGGGACAGTTCAGGCCCTGAGTTCAAGCCACAGGACTGGCAAAAAAAGAAAAGAAAAGAAAAGAAAAGAAAACACATTGTTGTTGTATATTTATAGAATCATAGAGACATAATCTGAATGTAATAATCTGAATTTTCATTTTTCTATATTAAAACAACATGAATAATTTTTAAAACACAGAATCCATAGAATACCTCTGAATTGAAACGACTCTTGTATATAGGGTAAAGCAAAAAAATTTTCTTTGTACTACATTTACTAGATAATTTACTGAGTTCCATATACATTAATGATTTCTTACATTGTGTAACATGGCATTTTGATGTGTCACTGATTTTGTTATTTTTTTATTCCATAAATATTTGCATATTTGTCTAGTGATTTCTAAACTTGTAGAAAAAGAAAAAAATAAAAATTTACATTCTTAAAATCCCAGTAGAGTTGAATGTGAATTCTGTTGAAGGCAATGAAAACCAAGAGATATACAAAGTAACCTTACAAAAATAGTAGATATCATGTTTAGGCAATGAGGAAGAGATGCATGACAGAAGATATAAGGAAGTTGTATGTTTGGGGAAAGTCTCTGTGGATTCTGAAATATAAAGTGATTTAAAAAATAACACGATTATCAAGTGCAAATTTCAATACTGTTTTAAAAATGCCCTGTATAATTTTAGGGCACTACTTCATGTACTCTATACTAGCTAAAAGTTTCTGATCGCAGCATTAAAAGACTATTTTTTCCTTCTGAGAGTGATTTTTAAAATTATTTATTCAAATGAGATTCAGAAGAGATTTTAGCAAGGAATGTAGGTGGTCATTTAAGCTTTGAGGTTTCACTCTAAAAAATAAAATGTTAAAATGCACAATGAGAGCTAATTAAATAGAAATGAAAACACCAGACCCAGTCAACTTAGATATCAAAAGTCAAAGTTTTAAAGTTGCATATAAAAATTCAGCTTTTTGGAATTTTAATCTGCTCTAATGCAAAGTGAATTTTGTAGTGTGTAAAGCTCTCGACTAATTCCTTTGACACTTAAGTAGACTAAATTATTTGTTAAGATCAATTTCACTAGCTTATTTTTCTTCAGGAGTGTCCTACTATTCACTTCAATAGTTTTAATTGTGTTCCTTCAGTAAAAAACTGACACCACTGTTGAAACACACTCACTTATGCACTAGTCAGTCACACTCTGATAATGCGTCTGTCATCATGGTTGAAACAGTCATTTGCTGACATATTTTATGGCCATGAACATGTTTCAGAAACCAGCAAAAAGGATTGGCCTTTAAGAAATAAGCATGAGCAGCATTTCCTTCTAGTGAAACGGCATATAATTTGAAATAATAGAGTGTCAATAGTTACTATAGGAAATGCTAGAAAGTGGACATTTCCAAGTCCACTTTTATCTGAGGAAAATAGTTCTTTTTTTAAGCCAGCAAACACTTCATTGAATTAAAAGCATCTTTGTCAGATTCTGAAAATGTTTATTGCACAAGGTTTAAAGTTCTGAACTTCTCTAAATATGTAGAATGGCAATTTTGTAGAGAATAAATGTTAATGCTATGCAGAATAGCATTCTTTTCTCCATACCTTCTCATTTATATTAGACCATGTCCAGATTGACTTTTGCATTTAATGACCTCTATCAGAAAGTGTAAGACTTGCCAAGGAAAGATTATAGATAGAAACATAAACATCCAAATAGATCAGCTTGTGTCCAATGCTTTGGTTTGTTCAAAAAGCCCTTACAATATACTATAAATAAATTCCAATTATTTAATAGGAAAAGAATAGTTTTGAAAATTATGACATAGAAGAATCTAGTATACAGATTAATATGCTATATACAAATGTACAATAATTTGTTACATGGCATTCAAATAGGAAAACATTTCAATAGATATAGAAACAGTTGTGAGGAGTATCTTCATACAGAATGAAAATTTTGCTTGTTAAAAAGTTACTTGCTAAAAATGTAAAAATCTCACATTCAGTTTACAATACTATTATATTTTGATTAATCAGGAGGTTTAAAATAAACATCATGCTGTTGGAATAAAAATGTTGTTAAATATAAAAATGCACTTTTAAAATATTTTGCTAAATTAGGAAGCAGATCATGATCCCCAAAATGCTTAACTAATATTTATATACTATTACAGTTGTGGGTGAAAAGATGAGATATTTGTGTGTTACATGTTCTTGAATTTATTCTAGAATTTTCTAGGTAAGATTTGATAGTTCATTTAAAGCCATCGATTTAATGCATTTCAGTTTTCCTTAATAACATGGACATTTGAATCTAGTATTAGCTCCTTGGCAAGCATTAGAATCCAAGCTGTCTTATAGATGCTTATGTCCACAGAAGCAATTTTTTTTTAGAGGAAACATTATTTCACTTCTATTTCCCTTATATGACTTCTTTGTTCATTAAGCTAATTAGTCTACATTCATGTCTTTCATCTACCTTGTTTCTTTAGCTTGATCCTTTCTCAACCCTGAATCGACTGTTACTGAACAGTTGAAGCTGAACAGGAAGGAATTGCAGGTGTCAACTCACAGTTTACAAATATGACATCTCCTCTGGCATAGCTGGAAATATGAAATATTGATTTATGTGCAGTAAAAGGTCTTATAAAAATGATCACATACACATGAGAGATTAATGCGCAGGAGATCAATAGAAATTTCATTCTTGACGCTAGACTGTCACCTATGGTGAAATGCTAAAATACAGAAATCAATATTATCTATGAAATGTCAAATTTATTATAATTATGAGGATGAAAGCTGGCCAAGTGGCTCCCAGGAGAGAAGGAAGGATAGGTTACTGTGCTGAAGCATTCTTCATGTCCCTTGTTCACTTGCTGCCAATTTGAGAGCAATATTGGTGCAGGGGATTTTCAGGCATTATGTACCACTGTGTAGTAACAAATTCCTGCTGGAATATTTAACTCTTGAAGCTGACAGTAGTACAAGTGTCCACATAGTCAAAATGGTGCAGAACTTTTACTTTAAAAATATGAACAGTTTAAACATAGATTTTAAATAGGGTATGTGCACCACAGCCCACTGCTTAGGAAAATGGAGCTTTTACAGACAGAAGATTAATAAGATCTTGGTGCAATTTTATTCAAGCTCAGGTTCATTTTCTCCAGTGGTGGTGGGAGGGGGGAGGGAGAGGGAAAGTCCTAAATTATCTATTAGTACGCTTCACATTTTCTATAGTTTAAGCCATTAGCTTGATTCTTAGAAATTGCTATTCAATTTCCACTGCCAGGCAGCAATTCTTTGAAAAAATTTTTATGAGTTTGTGGCAGTCTACTAGTCTCATGGATCAAGTTTAATAGAGTCTTTGAAAAAGTAACACAAAGCTAAAACTTTATGAGCCTATAAGAAAACAATAAAAGGAGACTATTTTGTCTTTACTTTTAAGCAGGGAAGGGATTTAAGATTTGGAGTTAAAAGTTAACAAAAATATACTTCTTTGCACACTTTCTTCATGTCTTCAAAATATTAACACTACTTAATGACATTATTGATAACATTACTGGTCTTCATATTATGAGTTGATTTTATAAGGGTATGGTACTTATATTATCTGGTAATTGTTGGAGAAAGTTGACTTGGTCTGGGTGGGCACAAAGGAAGAAGATTATTTCCAATTATTGATTAATTAGATAATTTAGATAGGAAATCCAGATTCCATTTTAGTTGGAATGGCTGATAAATAGACACCGTTATTTGTTGCCAATTAACATTGCTTGTAAAACTCCCTGGGTTCCAATTTTCATGATTCCCCATTTTAACTATAAGTAGCCTGCCTTGTCAACTCTGCCTTTTGGATTCCCTAGAATGCATGATCATTTTCATTACTCTGTGCCTCCATATGGGAATGAAAGAATGAATGGACAATTGAATCATTAAGTTAGTTTGTTCTGTCTGGCTCTGATATCACATAAAAGGTGGAGGATGAATTTTCTCCTCATTTGAACTTAGTACATTCATTATTAGTATTCTGATGCTCTTTTCATTTCCTTCTTAGATCTTTGGTAACAATTAACTTTTTTAGATCTAGCTATCCCTTCTGATTGGAACAAGAGGCTATAGTGATGACTCTTGTTGTGATACCTTTCAAATTGTGGTCCTTCTTTCACTGAATTTTTAACTGCAATTAGACACCATAGAGGAAATTTACTATCATTATTAGGAATATTAATTTTATATAACAAGTATTGCATGAGTACCAATAATCATATGTTTTAGTAAATTTCTGGAATCTTGTTTGCTTAAATTTATTTTTCAATCTTTAGCTACAATGAGATTTATGAGCTAATTTAATATGATGCTCTTGGAAACATTGCTTGTCCAGACTCATGTTTAGCTGTAAATAGTTTGACTAAGGCATATCTAAACAATAATATTTAATGTTTATTTTTAGGTTTCAGACATTGATGTAAAAATTGAATAGCATGTTTCAATTAGTGAGATTTAGGCTTCCTCTCTAGAAAGTTACCTTTTATTGCCTTAGAGTTTTGCTTTTTCAATACTATTACATAAACCTATTCCTGCTATTTATGACATGTATTTTCCAGTATTGCTTTTATATTTTCACAAAATAACACCACTCCTAAAAGTCACAATGATGGCAGAAATAGGCATCACTCACAGATGCATACTTTAAGGAGTCACTGGCACGTTTTGTGCATGATGTTAAAGACCCCAAATGTTGCCATTTGATACAGTGAGCCTTAGTTGAATGTATACGAGATGGAGGAAATTGGGATAAAAAGAGGAAATAGGCACAGACACAGCTTTCAAGTACTTCACAAAACAGTTCAAATTGGGTGATGTTTAGAGATAGAAAGTACTTAGAAAAGAAAATTGCAAGACTTAGAACCTATTCAAGCTATTCCAAATCCCTGAATTTGTGTATTCTCTGCTCAGATAAAAACATATTTCTTCTCCTCAGAAAAAGCAAGTCCATAGACATTGCAGACATAAAACACAGAGTTCTTTCTCTCTCATTGTTACTGAGTTATTTACTCAACATAAATATTATCTCTTTTGACCAGAATTGTAGGATTATTGTTACTGACAAATAGGATGGAGGGTTCATAAACTTTCTTCCAGTTGGTAACATAAACATTTTTTAACCTGGAAAAGAGATAAAGATTTATTTAGTTAAAAAAATGCTGTAGCATTTACACAATTTATAAATAGAGATTTGGGAAGATTTTCCACTCTACACAGCTTAAGCCCTCCTCCCCCTTCTGTACCTCAAGTACCAAAAGCACTTAAAGTTAATGCTTAATGCAACCCAGTTGAAGAGATAGGCATTTCTTGCAGTCAGGTCTCAATTAAGAGATAAAAGACAAAAAGTGCAAAGCGCTTGATAAAGCTAAGAATACAAGGCCAGCCATGGATGTGCTTGAAGCTGTCCATGGCGATAACTGGATAGTCAGCTGGAATCTTCTTGAATTGAAGTGGGTGCTCTAACTTATCAAATTCCACATATGGGGAAATTATTGGTGCCTACAGTGGTGATTAACACTAACCCACTGGGTCAGAAACAAGCTGGGATAAAGGTGAAAACTGTATCTGACTATCAACACCAAATACATCCATTTAGGGAAAGATAGCAGAGGTTTTTTCTTCTTTTTTTATATCTTCAGTTGTGCAGGTTTTCAGGCCGGTCACACAGTTAACACTGCATATAGAGTGCTTTCTATAATGTGCAAATTGGAATGCACATTAAAATGTAATCTACTTTAATAAGTCACATGAAGATTACATTTTAAGATAATTGTTTGGGTGTTTATATGACACACCAAAAATATTTTCCTGCTTTGTTTACAGTATTTTCCCTTTGCTTTTAAAACATGATTGCAACTATTAGTACTAAATACCTCTTTCCTTCTCATGTTTGGGGGTGAAGTGATGAAGATTCAGATTTTTGATTTTTTTGGATCCATAGTTTAGAATTCAATTTTCAAACTGCTTGATCTTACTGAATTTTCCAAAGTAAAAGTGGTTACAATGTTATGATTATCATTCACCTCATTCTACACCAATAATTAGACACTTGATTTGAATTATGAATAATTCAGATAATTTTGTAGGTTGTACTCTTTCAATTCTTGTGTAGACAAAAGTATTTGACAGGTGACAATTTTTGAAATGTAATGAATATTATAACCAGGACTTTCTTTTCTTGTTTTTTAAATTTGGCCTGTCCTGGGGTTTGAACTCAGGGTCTGATCACTGTCCCTGGCTTCTTTGTGCTCAAGGTTAGCACTCTACCACTTGAGCCACAGAGCAACTTCTGACTTTTTCTACATATGTGGTGCTGAGGAATCGAACCCAGGGCTTAGTGTATGCGAGGCAAGCACTCTACCACTAGGCCACATTCTCAGCCCATAACCAGGACTTTCTGATACATCTTTCCAATTGGAATATAGCCAATTATCAATGATTTATTAGAAGGGGTAAAAAAGAAATTAGAGGGAATGGAAATGACAATCTCCAAATTTCACATTGTTCATTCATTTAAAGTGCTTTTCCTTCTAGCTACTAGTAATATAATTTACAAGTGATGAAATTTAGCTGCAAAGATTTTCATCTCTTTTTCCACCTCTTTTCCATCTTGGAAAGAGTACCAACGAATCCTAAAATAATTCATTGGGTCAAAAGACAAAATAAGTCCTTATTAGTCTATATAGATATTGTACATTCCGCAAGTAGTGAAATGACTCTCCTACTGTTGGTGACCATTAAATATTTCTTAAATGAATAAATGGATGAATAAACAGAGTTGTAGAAGCATATAACAATGAGTCTACTATATGATGATTGTTAAAATCTGAAAATTATTATAGTGTACAATTAAAACATGCTGAATTATTGACTTTGTGGATATCTTATCTTTGAAGAATTAAGTGTATTGTTGAAGCATGTATAACCACTTACATAATTGGATTCATGTTGCTAATATATGTTATGTTACCCAAAAAGATTTTAATAAACTTCTTTCTCAGCCACAATCCACCAGATTAATTACTTGTTTTCTCAGGAATTTGGTCTAAGAGGCAAAATTTCCAACTACTTCTTGTTGAAATAATTCTGTGATTTTGTTTCTATTTGTTTGAATGTTAAGATGTAAGCTTCTAACACTTTCGAGAAGCTTTGGAGCTACATATAGAGAAAAACTTTAAGTCTAGGTGATATAAGACTCAATTGACAAAGGCAATAGAAAAAGAGAAACAGTAACAACTCTGGAACTGAAAATTTGGTCAAACATCTCAAAGCACAGTTAGATACCAGGAAGTCAAATAATGCAATCAGAATTTCACTTATTGGCTATGATTTTTATCTGTATTGAATCAGACTTGTCTTCTCACAGGTCAAGAGGTTGGTTTCTGTGAATCAAGGTATATTTTCACTTTAAACTTTTAGTAACTGTAGTCCAGTGGAAAAGAATTTCACCTGCAACGATACCCATCCAAAGTGCTAGAATGAGCTTTCCTTGTTTGGGTCCTTGCTTGTGCTTGACCCAAAACTGTGTCTACTGAATTGGAACATCTTGGTTGTACTGTCTGCTTGATATGTCCTTTCCAAAATCTTCTGTTCAGAGAGATTAGATGCTCTGCCTGGATTCTCTTTCTAGGTTGGATTCAGTAGTAGGGCTAAGGGATTAAACAAAGATGGTGCTCTAGGAAAGAAGTACTTTTCCAGGAGAAAGACACTAGATCTTTGAGAGAGACAGAAACACTAGAAGCATATTGCATGGAATGTATACGACGGAATGAAGATATCAGAGAGAAGTAATACATTTTCTGAAATTCTACCTCGTAAAAAGCTTGTTGTCTTAAAACAAACAAATGAACAACAAAGTCCCCCAAACACTGAATTCAGTGATTTCATTACCATGCCCCCAAATTATACAGGTTTACAAATACTCAGGTCTGTAAATCATTTTGGCATATATTCAGTTCTATGATGGAGTAATGTGGTCAAGTATGTAGTCTGGTTGGTTAGTCTATAGGACAAAGCAACAATTACTGTGTGTGTGTGTGTGTGTGTGTGTATGTGTGTGTGTGTGTGTGTGTGTGTGTGTGTGTGTGTGTGTGTGTGTGTAGATATTGAGGATTGAACTCAAGGCCTTAAGCAGTCTGGCACTTGAGCTAGTCCCTCAGTCCATTTTTCTTATATAGTTAAAAAGAATTCATTTATTTTATTAAGTTGTACAAGAGAGGTTTTCATTGTGCCATTTCCATACATTCAAACATCCTGATTAGTTTTTTTTTTTTTTTCAAATAGCGTCTTGAGTTAACTTTGCCTGGGCTTGACTTGGACCATAATCCTCCCACATCTACCTCCCCAGGAACTAGATTATAGGCATGTAGTATGATCCTCAGTCCCTACATTCGTGTTTCAAGTTTAGTCTGATTTTGAAAATAACTAAGGGGCCTAAACTGTTGAAAACCAGTCATGACTTGTTCATACCCCTTTGGTGAGTACATTATAGAGGATTCTCCTCCCCTTTATAGGCATTCTTTATCTATGTTTTGGAGGCATGCTTTCCTTATATAGCCCAAGCTGGCCTAGGATTTGCAGTCTGCCTATTTCAGTCTGAGTTTGGGGATTACAGCTGTCAATTACCATACCTGGCTGAGAGCATTCTTTTTAATGTCAGGAACCAAATTTGCATTATGGAATGAGAATAGAAAATGATCCTCTTGACTGTCAGTGGATTAGCTAAAATAATATTCCTGTATAAGATCCTATCTATAACATTCAGTAAGTTTTGTTCTGGGCTCCTAAAATTTTGTAATGAGTTAAGTAAGAGAGAGCATAAGAAGGTTTTAGAATTTGGAGTGAATTAATTGTGAAAGGAACTTGTACACTTCATATTTTAGAATCTTGTCTTGTTTAACTTTGCTATGCCTTTTTGCACCTATTACTGAAATAAAAAACTATCATTTATATTCTATCATTTCTAATAAAATGTTCTTTCCTCATGGTTTTAAGCATTTTCTCTTGAGTTTCAGAATTTTTGAATTCTAGGTTTTAATGTAGTATTGAAATCCTTCTCATTTTGGTTTTTATCAACATTATAGTCCTGTTTTGCAAATGATTCTCTGTAATTTACTTTCTATCTACCATTGTAAATATGCAGCATTTTCAGAAGGTCACCAGGGACTGTGAATTTTGCTCAAGCAGTTGGTCTTGAGTATTTTCAATTTATTTTTGAAATAATCTTAGGTTAAAATCTATGCACTTTTAGAGCATTTTACATATTGAAATGAGAAGATGGTACAGGACTTGTGTTGAGTTTTACATATAGCATAACACTTTATTTTTTTCATAAATTGTTTTTCCATTTTCTAAGTAGTTTAGTCTGGATCAGCTTTATGAGCAGGCACCTGCATGTTGTAGTTGAGGAGCAGCTGAAAGGTCCTATGGAGTCATCACTAATCCTTTCTTCACAGTCTTTACAACAAGCACTGTAATTTTCTAGTGAGTCATCCTGTCATAATTTATTATCCTGAGAGTGGTCTGTAAGGAGTATAAACCTATATGGTCATTAACGGAATCATTAACATTTGAAACCAGCAAAGTTATGGGGGCTAGAGAAGAAACTGGTAAAAAAAAAAAGTGGTCTTAACCTCTGAGTTTTGCAGAAGAAATTTTGGTGCATTTGTAGGGCAAGAAGTAACTTTGTAATTTGCCTTCTTCATCATTTTGTGAAAACTGGATTTATTTCAAAAAGAAATTTTCAAAAAAATCTAGCACAATTACAAAAATATTGAAACAGATGATGTGCCAGAGTGGTAGGGTCCGAGGATGGCAGGACAGGGCTATATTGCAGTAAGTGGTTAGGGAAGGGTTTGAGAGGATGCTACATTTAAGAGGAGACCTGCAGGAAAGTAACAAAGAGCGAGGTAAACATTTGTAACTACAAACTTCCTAAAGCTGAAAGCTGGTGGTGTTTGTTGAAAATGAAAGAGAAGTCTTCTCAGCTCCATCTTGGGTCATGTCTTCCAGATCATCTCTTGCTCATTTATTCATATGACTGGAATTACCATTAGTGAAGTGAAAACTTTTTTTTCCACTTTTGCTGGATTTCTGGAACCAACAAGACTTATTTGTAAGTGTGTATATTAAGTTAAGCATTCTCCAGAGAATGAGAATCAACAAGATAGATATATAGAGATAGGGATACACGTATGAGAGTTTATTATGGCAATTGACTTACATGATACAAGGTGAGAAGTCCCACCATCTGCCATCTTCACTCAGGACCAGAAAACTGGTGATGTCATTCAATCTGAGTTTGCAGGCTTGAGCCCTAGGGGAGCAACAGTGTAACTCTCAGTCCAATGTCATGTTTGGTGTTCTACTATTTGAGCCATACCCCCCATGCTTAGCTTTTTCTAGTTAATTGAAGAAGGCATTTTGTGAACCTTTCTGCCAATGTTGGCTTAGAAATGCAATCCTTCAGGTCTCAGCCTCCTGAGTAGGATTACAGATGTGAGCCACCAGTGTCCAGCTATATATATTATTAAATTTATCTTACTTTTCATATTCTAGCAGTAGTTTTGCTTTGTGTACATAGGTCACTCAGAAAACAAAGAAGTCATTATGTAGCTTAAGTTGCAAAAGTGAATATATATATATATATATGTATAGGATTAAATTACGACATAAGAGACATTCTTAATCAGGTGTGGGGGAGAAGCCTTCTTTGTTTTGGAGGCACAAAACAGAAGCACTGATGAAATGGAAGGGAAGAAGGACATTGCCCAGGGTATCAAAGCCTTGGTAAAATCACTCTATTTGGCTTTAGCCTTTTAGAGTAGAAGTGGAAAGGTAAATGAGATGAAAATAATACATAAAGGAGATAGAGCATAGCAATTGTCTGATTTGGTGCCTCTTTTCATCTTTGGTACCTTTGGGAGGAAGATTGTCAATAGTTACCATATTACCCATGAGCTTGCCACAGTTATGGAGGGTTATTACTTAAACTCAATTCTATGTCAGTGTTTTTCTCCAGTATTGTTCAAATGTAGGTATGTCTTCAACTCCCTTCTCATCACCAAGCAGAGATGGCTTCATGGAGTACTTAGGCAAATGGAGGCCAAAGAAAACTGTCATGAATCACCCTCCTTACTTGTGTGATCTAAGGGTTTTGAAAAGTTCTCATCTCCAGTGGGGAATAGATAAGGAAGATGTTAATACTGGATTAAATGGACATCATCACGGACTCTACTGCATGCGTACCTCAAATGAGGCAAGAAGTGAGAGCCCTGGAGAGCAGGGTTGGACAAGTTTTCTGAGAGAAATCAAAACTCTTTCCTCTCAGAAGAGAATAGATGGTGGGTGATGTGGTCACCATTCACGCCATGCCAGTGAGGACACAGGCAGCTTTCTGGAATGAGAAATCAAAAAGGAAGTAGAGCAGAAAGACTAAGGCTGTTTCCTCAATGATGTGAGTCATGGATACCTACTGCTCACACCCAAATGCCACCCTAGCAAGGATGTCTTAAAAGGGAGTTGTCATTTGAATGATCTGCAAGTTTATCAGAAATAGTTCATTGCAATGGGAAGGAACAAGTTTACTAGTATTTGGTAAGATGAGGGGGGGCGTTGTAATTTCTCTCTTTGTGTATTTCCTTTACAATAAAATTAAAAGACTTTTTTAGAGCTACTTTTAGCCAGGAGCTGGTGGTTCAGACCTATAATCCTAGCTACTTAGGAAGCTGAAACTGAAGATCCTGGCTCAAGTGGTAGAGTTCTATCCTTGAGCATACAAGGTCAGGGATAGTACCCAGGCCCTGAGTTCAAGCCCCAGTACCAGAAAAAATAAAGCCACTTTTCTCATCCTCAATTGAACCAATTTTTTAGTTTATAATTTGGTAAGATTATCTCTTTTTCTCCCTCTGTCTCTGTCTCTCTCTGTCTTTGTTGGTCTCTCTCATTTTCTCCCTATTTTTCTCCCTTCTTCCTTCTCCCTACCCCTCTGTTTTCTACCTCCATATACTCAGATATGGGCCTAAATAAGCGATATGTCTGTAAAGTTTAATAAACTGCTTTTCTGTTCAGAAGAGAAAAATATGCTTTACAGCTAAAAATCTAGTTTTAGTAAAACGTATATTCTACTTCTGTTCTCTTACTCTGAAAGCACATTATGCACTATGGACATTCAGTAATTTCTGTCATTGGAGCTTTTTACATTTTATTGATCAACTTTCAAGATTCATTTGGATTTCAAATACATAATGCTTTTAATAATTAAAAAGGGATTACTTTTATTACTCTAAGTGACACTGCACTTTTTTCTCCAAATGTATCATACTCCTTCACTGTGTACTGAGAATAGTTGCCTGTGTGGTTTTCACTGGCTTTGTGAGATAGATACCTAAGGCTAAGAAAATTACTTTGGAGTTTTCCACAGAAAGTGAGGATAAATGAGATCTTTTATAGGTGCTTATACTAAATCCAAATTAAATTTTGGGCAGTAATTTTAAAAGCTGGTTCCATATGGTAAAGTTTTAGTTTAGTCTTTTGTTTCTTGTTAATTCTAGAAAACAATCTCCAGCAATTGTGTTCATGAGGTTAGCCACATAAGCTTACACCAAACTTCCCCCCGCCCTCCATATTTCTTTACTGACATTCTGTTCCCTACTTCCCCAATCTTTCATATCCCATTGTACATGTGACCTTCAATCTAGGTCATGTAATTTTTATGAATCTCCAGTCCCCATGAATTATCTTATGCCCGGGAAAGGTGTTCTATTGACTTTAAGAACCCAGTGGATTTTTATTAGGTTTGTTGGATGAGAAGCAGTGTTTCAGGTAACAACATCTTGAGAGAGATATCTATACCTTAGTCTTTTTTCTGGATGTCATAACAGTTTTAGTTTCATTTCTTTAGCACAAATATTGTCACATGTTCCAGCCTTGCCCAATCAGGTCCCAAAGTGCCTCAGCAACATCCAGTTGACATACATAGCTGGGGAGATGAGTCATTTGATAGCTTTTTCTCTGCTTTTAGTTTTTTTCCCCCATGGTGCTCCTAAATAATTTTACATATTCGTGTCTAGGTTTCTGTATTTTGTGTACAATCCTTAAAAATATGATCTGTGTAAGAACAAGGACATTTTCTTCCCATATAACCCAAACAGAGTGCAATATTTAGTGTGTACTTATTTTTTATTTAGTGATTAATTACCAGTAGCCCAGGTTTGTTGTAGGTGCTATTAGGAAAAAGCTTGCCATCTGGGGCTGAGGCTAGAGGTGGTCACATGGTAGAGGCCAAGAAGTTAGCCAGTCCTGCACAGGAGAGCCAAGTACTGTCCAAATTTAGATTTCTTTTTCCTTAAAAAAATTAATTTTATTGTCAAGGTGATATACAGAGGGGTTACAATTACATATGTAAGGGAGTGGGTATATTTCTGATCAAACTTATTACCCCCTCCCTCATTTTTCTCCCACTATTCCCTCCCCAGCAGTCCCTGACCCCTGAGTTGTACAGTTATTTTCCAACATATTGTCTTGTGAGTATCACGGTTCCATTGGTTCTCCCTTTACCCTTTGTCTCACCATTTTAATGTTCCTCTTCTCTTCTCTACTTCATACAAACATATCTGCAATACTCACGGTACTCATGGTACCAAAATCAAATCCAATGACAACAGGGTACAAACTGTAGGAAAAAAAATGAAAGAAATACTTTCACATAGTACATTAAAAATAACAGCAACAAGGGCTGGGGATATGGCCTAGTGGCAAGAGTGCTTGCCTCGTATACATGAGGCCCTGGGTTCAATTCCCCAGCACCACATATACAGAAAATGGCCAGAAGTGGCGCTGTGGCTCAAGTGGCAGAGTGCTAGCCTTGAGCAAAAAGAAGCCAGGGACAGTGCTCAGGCCCTGAGTCCAAGCCCCAGGACTGGCCAAAAAAAACAAAAACAAAAACAAAAAAATAACAGCAACAAAGAAAAAAACTTGTATTTCTATATCTTGGAGTTCATTTCGCCTAGCATCATCTTATGTGATCATACATACATAGCTATTAAGCTACTATAATCCACTTCTAGGACTATCCTAGACATATACTTATTATTACCAATGAGAGAAACCATAGAATATATGTTTCTTAGTGTCTGACATTTCATTTAATATGATTTTTTCAAGTCTTTCCATTCCTTACAAATTGGGCAATGTCATTGTTTCTGATGGAAACAGATTTTCATTGTGTATATATACCACCTTTTTTTTTTGTTCCATTGATCTACTGAGGGGCATCTGGGTTGGTTCCATATATTAAGGATGTTGAATACTGCTGCAATGCACATGGTTGTGCTGGTAGCTTTAGTATGGCCTTTGTTGGTGATCATTTGGGTAAATGCTCAGAAGTGGGGCTGCTGGGTCATAGGAGAGCTCTATGTTTAGTCCTTTGAGGAAGGTTTATGGTTTGGTTTTGTTTTTCATCTCTGCATTTCACATAGTATTAATTTATGACCTTGTACCTAATTGGTAGATATTTGGTAAACACTTGATGAATTAAAGTAAAAATGTCAATGTTCATCTGAAAATTAGGAATAGAATCTACTGCATACTTTGAAGAAAGATGTTGCTATTCCTGAACAAGATGTTTGGACTGTGATCTTGTTAACTTAGGCCCGAGAGAATAATTTTCCTGATAAATAAACTTTTGGCTACATATATTTGCCTTGTTTTTGTAATCTTAGCTCTTAAAAATTATTTTTATTTACAAATAATTACACAAGGGGGCTACAGTTTGACCTATCTGTTTATGTGTATAGTGCATCTTCATCAGTCACCCTTTCCATCCTTCTCTTTCTCCCTCCCACTTACCTCTTCATTTCCTACTTCCTGTATTGTGGCTGTTTTTGTCCACTGTTCCCTTTTCTATCAGTGGTGCCCTCACTAACACAGTGTCCCTTCAAAATGTGTTCTAGCTTCCTGATATTGTGTTCAACAGTATATTAATTGTTAAACCATAGAGTATCACTCTTACATGTGATATACTTTAGTCAGATGTGTCATGGATATATATGCATGGGACCCTGTCTATTTGTTTACCTGGGAGCTTGTATTTGGGATCTATGGGCCACATGGGAGAACAAACAGCATTTTTAAAATTTAAAGCTTCAACTAACTCAAATAAATGGCTAAATATCTGTCAGTCTATTCTATTTTACTAACTTTTAAAAAGCAAAAGACTAAGACATTCAGTTCTCCACTCTACCTCCTTATTTCTTTAATGGAAATATAAACTGTAACTTTCACACAAACTGTAACGTCAGAAATTTGAGAACAATGATTGACATATTTTAAAAATATTTTTTGGTCAAACTTGAGAGACAGAGGACAAAAAGACAAACCATTCTAAAAGCAATACTTAACAAAAGCATTTGGTGTAAACCAACTGCACAACTCTTGGGGGGAGAGGGAAAGGGGGAGGAGGAGGGGGGAAATGAGGGAGGAGGTAACAAGTTGAACAAGAAATGTACTCACTGTCTTACATATGAATCTGTAACCCCTCTCTACCATACTTTAACAATAAAGAGAAAAGTTTAATAAAAATATTTTTCTTTCTATTATGATCTTTATGTAGTATACAAAGAAATTGTCATTTAACTAAGCAGTTTATGAATACAGTATATGTATATCAATCTCATAACTTTCAACATTCTCTCCTATCCCTTTCCCTCCCCGACTCCTCTAAATTTGTACAATATGCATTGGTTTCTTGTCTGTATTCTCTTTCTCTTCTCTTCATTCATCCATCCCTTTCCCTGTATTTGAACATGGAATTATACATTCCTGATATTTATTTTGATCATGAAGTAAGAGAAAGTTTCAGTCTAGATAAAGACTTGAAATCGCTGAGGTGGTCAGAACTAAGATATGGGTTGTGGAAGATATCTTAGATCTAGAGAGAAGCTTAGGGAAGAGAACAATACTGTTTTCCATGATTACACACTGTGTCTGACACATAGTAGAGGCTCAACAATTTTGGCCAATAAAGAAAGAGATTCCAGACATTATCCTTGGAGCTGACTTACATGCTACAAAAATTCAGAGTTTATTTTTTAAAATTTCATTCTCCTATAATTTTAAGTGAATTTGATACGTTTTGCCATTAAACAATGATTAGAATCAAGCTTCTGGGCTCATTTTAATGATCCATTTCTTATTGCTTGCAAGGTCACTTTTTAAATTCAAATTTTATTGTAAACATAGTGGTTAGATTATACAAGTAGGGTAATCAGTACATTTCTTTTTGAACGGTGTTAGACCTTCCCTCATTATCTCCTGTTCTCCCCCCACCTTCCCTTCCACCCCCACCCTCCACCTCCCGAGGTGTAAAGTTCATTTCCAACATAGTGTCTAGTTACTATCAGTGTTGCATTGGTTCACCCTTTATCTCACTGTTAGTTCAATGCTCTAAAGTTAGAGATCAGCTACTCAACACCTTCTTTATAATTTAAGTTCATTAATGTACAAACCTATTAGACTTATTTTCCCTCTAGGTTAAGTAGCTTTAACCCCTCTGAAAACTCCCTGCATTAATTTTTCCCCATAGTTGCTTTGCTGTAGATATTTTCCAGTTCCTCCAAGTGCTTCTGTATAGGGGTGTAAAAAGGGTAAAAGGCGAATCAATACAACAGCAATATTTACAAGACAATATGTTGTAAACCAGTTGTACAACTTACAGGTGGAGGGGGGAATTGGGAAGGAGGGAAGGTGGGGAGGTAACAAGTTTGAAAATAAATGTATTCACTACCTTTCATATTTAACTGTAACCCCTTTGTACATCACCTCAACAATAAAAATAAAATAAAAAAATTCTTTACAGTGGGCTTTCTTTGACAATGACAGTTCTATTTGACAGAGTAACATGGCAAACATTATGCTAATATGAGAGCTGAGAGTCCCTGGACTTACTTTCTTTCCACCCAGTCAAGTGTTTAAATATTAGAATGCTTCAAAATTTACCACCTTGGAGTTTCATATCGACCAAGACAATTCTTAAATGGCAGCAAAGGTTTTTAACACTGTCTACTAGTCCTTGTAATATAAGAGAAGTAATTTGGACATGTATCTGTAAATTAGTGCACTGACTAGGCTAGGTGTCACATTTCAGATTTTCATCCTCATTGAAAAAACTTAGGGTGAAATTGTGGCAACTACTGAGTTGAGGAACATTTCTTGAATTTCTACTTGATGGATTATTTCATCATTTATTATTGAAAGTATTCACTAAATTCAGAGTGCTAAAAATCAGGAAACTACGTACAGATAACAAGAGCAAGAATTGCTAAGCTATAAATAATAGTGTGGTAGATTGTTAAGAAGTCTTTCCAGACTTAGGAAGACTATTATGTTTTCTGTCATATGAGGAATCCAGACCCAAACATATGTACACTATTATTGTATCACATATATAATACATATTGTGAATGTGTAACAATCATTCATATGTAATGAATATAAAGTGGGATTGTTTTATGTGGGTAACCAGCATGGGAAGGAGGAGTCAGGGTGATGTGGGGATGAATCTGATAAGAGTACACTATAGGAATTTATGAAAACAGAATAATGAAACTCATTAAAATTGTAAAAAAGGGAATGAAAAGGTAATTGGAAGGTGTGAGTATCATCAGAATACATTATTTCCACTTGCATAAATTCCACAATGAAAATCCTCTGTATGAGTATATGAAAATAAAATGTTATGAAAGCTATGAAGAAAGAAAAGAAAAACTCTTATTGCTACATGTACAGCTCTTTATAATGTTTTTATAGGTCTCACATGTTGGACCTATTTCTCCATGCACTCATTCTGGGATTAGCCATGTTACTTAATGAAGCAGACAACTGAGAAATCTTGTGTATTCACCATTATCCTTTCTCACTCTTGGGAACCATGTGAGGACCAGGAAAAGGAGCTTGAGGTGCTTCTCAAGAAGATAAAAGATCTCATCTTGGAGAAAGGTATGACATTGAAGCCATCTGGGTCACAGCCAAAGAACTTTAAATGTCTCCAAGTGAGAATATGGAGTCCTTAATGAAACCAACCCAGACCAGCAAAGCCTGGACCCAGACAGTCCTGTGAGAGATGATAAAGTGTTATTGTTTCAAGTCAATGGGCCATGTCAAAGGCTAATTGGAAGGTAAAAAACATGTTTGCTGAATTTAAATTCAACTGTAAAATGTCACATGCAGTGGGATCCTTTAGAAGTTATCCAAAGTTGAGGTCAGTAGAGAACATCTTCAAAAAGTAGAGGTTTTCAAACTACTACAGAACTATAATAACGAAACCAGAATGTTATTGGCACAAAAATAGACCTGAAAATCAATGGAACAGATTAGAAGATACAGTAATAAAGCTATATACTTACAGTTATCAGATATTTCATAAAGGGGCCAAAGACATGCAATGGAGAAAAAAGTAGCAGTTGGTGTTGGGAAAACTGGGCATTCATATGCAGAAAAATAAAATATATCCCTGTTTGTCACTGTGCACTAATATCAATTCAAAGTGAATCAAAGACTTCAACATCAGACCTCATACTTTGAAATTACTACAAGAGTAGGAGAAACATTAGTACTCACAGGTGTAGGTGCAAACTTCTTGAAAAGAGTCCCAGGGGCACAACAGATAGGATAGTGACTTGAAAAGTGGGAATACATCAAAGTAAACGTTTTTGCAGAGCTAAGGTCATAGTTACTAAATTCAAAAGACAGCCAACACTGTGGGAAAAGATCTTAACCAGCAGTACATCAAAGGCCTAATATCCAATATATACAAGGAGTTCAAGAAACTCCCTAATATACCCATCACTAAATGGGAAGGGATCTAGGTAAAGATTTCTCAGATAAATTGGTAAAATGTCAAAGAAACATAAAAGGAAATACTCACCATCTCTGGCCATAAAAGAAATGCAAGTCAAAACATCTCTGAGATTCCATCTCACCCCTATTAGATTAGTCAACATTGAGAATTAAAATAACAGCAAATGTTGCTGTGGATGTGAGAACAAAGGAACCCTATCGCATTGTTGGTGGGAATGTAAACTTGTACAACCATTCTGGACAGCAGTCTGGAGGTTCATCAGAAAACTAAACATAGATCTTCCCTATGATCCTACTCCTGGTCTGCTACCCTGAACATCACGAACCAGGATATGATGAAGATACCTGCACATTCATTGCTGCACAATAGAAAAATGGATCAAAAAATGTGGTACCTATACACAGTGCAATTTTACATAGCCATTAGAAAGAATAACATAAAGTCATTTGCAGGGAAATTGATGGAACTAAAAGAAATCATGTTAGTGAGGTAAGCCAATCTCAGAGAGACAAACAGCATGTTTTCTCTGATATGTGGAAATTAGATCTAAGAGACCCTGGGATATGATAAATTATAAAAGATTCTAGATTCTCACACACAGTGAGACAAAAATGGATATCTAAGAGAGAAACACAAAGAAGCAATGCCTATGTGCCTCTTCATATTTATATTAAAAATACATACATATACATACATCCAAACTCCAAGATATAGAAATAAGAGATTTCTCTAAAAAAAGTAAAACAAAAAAGAGTAGAGATTTTGGTGATTTTTGCACATAGCATTTTCTGCTAGATTTTCATGACCAAATCATTGGAAAATTTTGTTGGCTTTGTGTTTTGAGCTCTGAAAACACTTTCATATGCATCTTCCATTTCTTCCTGCTCATAATTCAAGTTAAATGCACTTGGAGCCATTTGAGTTATATCCTTTTTTATTTTTGAAAGGAACTACACATAACATCAAGATTTATGGACTGTTGATGTAAATTATCTTAACTTGTGTTCTAAGCAAATAATGTGGCACTTTATAATAAAGCATGTCTACCAATTTTTTGACCCCCTTTTCAAATGTGAAGACTAAGTTTTGACAGAGCTTTAGATGAAAGACTTGTACATGGAGTACCATTTGCCTCTTTTTTTTTTTTTAATTGAGAGAGGTCAGCCTTAGTGACATACTTGTTACAAATTGATTGTATTGGAAGGGAAGTCATGTACCTTTCCAGACCAATCCATTGAGAGGACAGAGACTGCAGCCCCAGACAACATTTCAACTATGACATCCAAAATGCTCCTGAATCCCTAAACCAGAGGAGACTCTAAATAGTTGTTGCTGTCTTGAGCTATCAAGTTTTCTTGGTTCCATCTGACAGCAATATCACTGTTCTTGGAAAAACCAAAGGGTAAAATTAACATTGTAATTTCATTAAGTCTAAAAATTATTAGCCAAGTTATTCTAATGACTAGATCCAAAATGTTTGTTGCAGTTTCTTACTTCAGACTCTCAATGTGGACCCATACATATTTTTAAATGTAGACTTTGAGTGTCTTGGATCTTGTCTTCGACCATTTTAGTTAATGAATGTACCACTAGCAAAATCATTGAAGGAAATTCTGTAGTCATGGTAGGAAACTCGCTTTTAACCAAGTTGGGTTAGTTTTATGCTGTGAACGTTCTACCACCTATCCTCCTTTCTATATTTCAATTTCTTTTGTATATCAGCCTTCTGAGCTTTTGTAGAATACTTACAATGCAATCTGCCAGTAAAGTAAATTTTTCTGAAAGCATACTCTACATGATTTTTTTCTCAATGCTTACACTTGTCTCACTAGAACCTCATCATGGATAATGCACTTTGTCCCTGCCCCACTTAGTTCAAGATCTAGCCAATTACAGTACTCCAATCAAACTGTTCTGTTTCACACTTTTAATATGCCTCTGCTTGCAATGCTGTTTACCTCTTGTCCTCATTTCTTGAAAACTTGCTGTGGGCAAAGAATCATTCATACTCTTTAATTGTTTCATGTAGGTTTGTTCTCAGTGGGAATTTATAATCTGGAAGAGAGTATTGACTAAATGATCTCCAACAGAAAATCACAAGGCATAACTCTCATAAACAAAAGTTCCATAATGAAGACACTTATGTAATTAAATCTTTCAAACAATTGCTGCTGAATACCAGTAGAAATAAGAACCATGCTGGAAACTTGGTAATATCCAGGTACCTGGATCCTATTACCAGAGATTCTGAGTTCAATGGTCTGGGAGGTATGGAACAAATTGTTTTTATATGTTTTTAAAAGTAGAAGGTCAGTTGGTCTTTATTTTCTCAGTCAGGCAATGCATGATGAACAGAGTTTTAATCATACTTGAACTTATTAGCCCAAGTGAATCCCATCTGAACATTAACAAAGTTGGACTGGTTATATAAATATCAAGCAAAGTAGACTTTTTGTTTATTGATTTTTTTGGGTCAGTCCTGGGGCTTGAACTCAGGGCTTGAGCACTGTTCCTGTCTTCTTTTTGCTCAAGGCTAGTACTCTACCACTTGAGCCACAGTTCCACTTCTGTCTTTTTCTGTATATGTGGTGCTGGGGAATCGAACCGAAGGCTTCATATATATGAGTCAAGCACTGTAACACTAGGCCATATTCCCAGGCCCTGTTTATTGCTTTTTTTGAGATAGACTTTTATTCTCAAACCTACTTAAACACTCTGAGTGCTAGTATTACAAGTAGCACCATAACAAGCTCAAAATAGACTTTAAAAGACAAAATAATTATTCAAGATGAGGGACATTTAAAATAATTAAATGGTCAGTGTGCCAGGAAGATTAAGTATATACATGTATGCTCATGACAAAAGAAAATTATAATTAAACATATAAACAATAACAGAAAAATGAATATGTTCCAAAATAACTATCGTGAAAGCAAAGAGACAATGAATGTATGGGCGAAATACTTAAAAAACATAAATCTCATGAGTCAGACTTTTATCTTTTATCTGGAATTTATAAAAAAATGTTTTAAAACTTAATAATCAAAAGAATCTAATTTAAAAATGGCAAAGGATCTTGATAGATTCTTCTCTAAATATAACATGGAAATAACAATAGACTCAGAAAATATGAATTTCCAAAGATAATTTTCCCTCTTTACTGGATCAAAGTGACATAAATGGATAGCAGACAATAATACAAAGAAAATCATTAAGAAGTAAGTATTAGTTTAAAGTACTGAAACAATAATTTTAATAATCTAACTAAAAGAGTTAAGACATCGTAAGTTCAAATCAAAGTACCCCAAAGATACCACTTCACAGTAACTAAGATAATTGTCAAAATATCAGTCAATAATAAGTGTTGACAGAGATATGGAAAAATAAATCCCTCAAACACTGTTGGAGAAAAATGCGAATTATAATCACTGCAGAGAAAAAAAGGTTGTTCTTCAAAAAACTAGACAAGTTCATATATCTCCCAAATCCTACTCCTAGTTATATACAGAAAGGAAATGGAAACAAGTCCATTCAATGGATGTAACAGCACAACCTTAATAGTTCACCATTTGTAAATGGAAAAAAAACAACACTTTGTTTCTCTACATTCTGAAAGCTAATGAAGAACTAATGCATGTTACAGTATGCTAAGTGAAAATAACAGAACATAAAATACTATATACTATATGATTCATTTTACATGAAATGTCCATAATAGCTGGGCACTAGTGGCTCACATCTCTAATCCTAGCTCCTCAGGAGGCTTAGATCTGAGAATCGGTTCAGAGCCAACCAGGGCAGGAAAGTCCATAAGATTCTTATCTTCAATAAATACCAGAAAACTGAAGTGGAGCTGTGGCTCAAAGTGGTAAAACACCAGTCTTGAGCAAAAGAGCTCAGGAAAAATGCCCAGGTAATGAGTTCCAGACCAATAACGACATCCCCTACCCCCAAAAGAATCCATAATAGACAGGTGTATGAGACACAGATGAGTGGTTACTTAAAGCTTGACTGGGAGTTAGAGGGCAAGAATGATAGTCAAAAGTCTCTTGGGAGGTAGGGCTGTTTCTGAAGTGACAAGAATGTTTTAATATTGGTTGTGGTGATACTCACAGAAATACTAAAACCCTTGAATTATATATTTTAAACAAGCAAGTTTGTGTACATTAATCATGTATCACTAAAAACTATTATCAAAAATGAAATAAATACGGACAATATATTCCCAGCCCCCAGAGTCTTAATTCAAGTTTGTATGAAAATAAGACACTTTTTTGTGATTGTTAAGTTTTACATGTACATTACATTTGTGTTAGAATGTACAGACTCTTTCTTTAGTTCTCTAAACTAAATTTCACTAGAACTGTAAGAATAGAGTTTCCGAAGCAGATTAGGCCGTGGATAAGGGTATTTTACTCAAACACCAACCTTTGTTGGTTGTATGCAATGTAAGTTATCATGAAATCACAAGGCAAAAGCAATCCCAATCAGCAGCTAAACAAAATCAAATAGAAAATTATAGGCTTTTTCCACCTTCAAAATAAAACATAAGGGAGACAATTTATGATCTTTAGAGACAAAAGTCTCACAGTACATTTAATGTCATATAAAACAGATAAAAACATGAATGCCAGTGTGTCAGCTCCTACCTATCAAACCATCCCAAACCCAGGACATTTTCTTGGATGGTTGCCCCAGGTTTTTTTTTTTTTTTTGTCTGCTGCATTCTTTTCTTTTCGATTACCTATATTATAGAACCTTTTCTCATCATTTTGGACAGATCCAAGTTACTTAATGTATTAGGAAGAGGAGCAAATTTTGATAATCGCTCCAAGTGGCTTCTTTAAACAGAAATTACTGTGCATTTTCACACCATATGGTTAGTTAATTCTCATCATTCTATGATTTATAGAAAGAAGACAAGTGTCTTTTGAATTTTTCTCCCTCATACTCACAGGATTTGAGATCTTTGGTACTCATTAACAAAATCTAAGACTGTGAATTTGCTCATTGGCATAATCTTACATGCCTGAATAAGTGAAAACATATTTCAGTCACTAGTATCTTATTATAAATAATTTTTGTAAAATTTATTTTTAGAGCACATTATGTTAATTTGTATGTTATATTTTAGTGAATATTACTGGTTTTAGTTTATCTTAATGACATTAATAATTTCAAGGACCATTTTCTTTTAAAAGCATTTTGATTTAAGGCACAAAAGAAGAAGGTTATAGAACCAATAGCAAGAACCTGAATGAATCAAACAGTGTATCTGTATACTTACTTTTCAGTATCTTTTATGCTTAATAAATTTTTTTTTTGTTGGTCGTGGGGTTTGAACTCGGCGTGGGCACTGTCCCTGAGCTCCTCAGTTCAAGGCTATTCCTCTACCACTTGAGCCAGAATGCGACTTCTGGTTTTCTGGTGGTTAATTGGAGATAAGAGGCTCATGGACTTTCTTGCCTAGGCTGGATTCGAACCATGATCCTTAGATGTCAGCCTCCTCAGTAGCTATGATTACAGGTGTGAGCCACCGGCACCTGGCTTAATAAATGTTTTCTGGGTAGATCAATGAGTGAAAATCAGCCTTTCTTTCTTGTCCCAGCCATGTTCTTGAGTTCAAAGAAATCTATTGTCACTGAATTTACCATTCTCTTGTGTTGTGCATATTTACCTGACTTGGAGTCTTTATTCTTTTATTTTTTAAGCATTCATAAACAATTTGAAGCACAAAACTGAAGCTCTGTAGTATTATCTTTCTTTACCATGCATCTGTTCCTTTCCCTATCCATTGAAAGTTGCAATTACCAATTTCAGGGAGCTGTTCTGTTAATGTTTTTGTTCCTTCTAGTCCCCATCTCCTACCTTCCACAGTCCCCAATAATGTCATGTTACATTAAGAATCTATCATGGGATTAATCCAGTCATGAAATCAGAACCTTTGTGTTAGAATTATCTCAGGAGCCAGGCACTCCTGGCTCATGACTTTAGTCATAGACACTGACGAGGTTGAGAGCTGAAGAATCTTGTTTAATGCTAGCACAGGCATAAGAATCCCTAAGACTCCATCTCCAAAATAACCAGCAAAGTAACTGGTTGGAGGAATGGTTCAAGTGGTAGAGCATCAGTTGAGCAAGCAAAAGCCCATGAGTACAATCTTTGCTAGCAACAACAAAAAAATGTTTACTTAACTCAAAGTTTTGTTTCAGGTATTTTAAAGTTCAAGCCATTAATGGTTTATGTTTCAGTCTTTGATACTTTCTGAGTTAAAGTTTTAACAGATCTTAGTTTTAAGATCATTTTGGGAAGATTGGCAACAACATTCATGAAACAGGAAAACTATGATAAGCCCCTAACCTCTCCACCTGAATAGCCTACATCTCCCCAATCTCCTGCACTAATGTGGTACATTTGTTACAATTAATAAATTTACACCGTTGCATCATAATCATATGAATCATGGTTTATGTAGAAATCACTACTGGTATTGAGAATTCTACAGGTCTTGACAAATCTATGGTGACATATATCCACCATTATAGTACCATACAGAGTAGTTTCACTGCCTTAAAAGTAGTCTACCTTCTATCCATCTTTCTCCCCAATAATAAAGTCCTTTCACTGTCTCCATGGCTTTTCTGCAGTGCCACAGAGCTGGATTTGTATAGAATGTAGCCTTTTCAGATTAACTTTTTCACTTCATAACATGTGTTCAAGTTCCCACCATTTCTTTTTATTGCTTGGTAAGTAATTTCCTCTTAATTGATAATGTTTAATTTTCCACAAGTTTATTTGTTACAGTTTATTTACCTTCTAACTTCTTAAGGGACATCTTGATTACTTATAAGTTTTGTCAAAAGTGAATAAAACTGCTGTAAACATTCATGTTCACATTGTAGGTTTTTGTAGATATTTCTTACTAGATTGAGGTAGCTGTTCTTCTTGTTAGTTTTATTCAGAGGTTTTATTATGAATGGTCATTAGGTTTGCCAAGTGCTTATTACCTACTGATCATGTGGTTTCTTTGTTTTTGTCTGCTACTATGATGAATTGCCTTTGTTTTTATGTGCTGGGGTTCAAACAAGAGGAATTATGAATGCTAGGCAAACTCCCTACAACTAAGCTATATCCTCAGACCCACAGATATTAATGTCTTCTTTTTATATTATTAACTAGTTGTACAAAGAGGTTACTATGCCACCTGTCAGGTTATGAGTACAATGCATTATGATCAATGCCACCCCTTCCATCTTTCTCCTCTCTCATCTACTCTCAAATTACACAGTTAAAATTTTATATCATGTACTATGAAAGTAAGGAGTGCATTTGATGGACAGCAATCTGTAGGAAAGTGACTGATTTCTGATTTCTGCCTGGCATCATGTATATAGGAGGTGAAATTTACCTGTTCAAAATATTTGGAACTATTTTGGTATGTGAGAATGCATAATTCTGGTCTCCATTACTTGTCTGGGTTTGAAATCCTCTTTGCTGTCTTGACATCTGGGTGAGGTATGGTGCCTCCTTCGTTTTACACAGCACAGGTCTTCCAATTGACCTCTGACTGCTGACTTCTGCACTTATCTTGGTTCCAGTCTGTCTGCTTGGTATGACCCCATGCTTAATTTGTGACCTTCTTATGACTCTTAGGAACCATGACTTGAGCTTTAGATTGACTGCTGTCTACTGCTTAGTTGGAAAGATAGACACCTTTAGAGTAGATGAATTCTCAAAGATTTGAGAATATATACTGATAAAAGTACAGTTCCTGTCTCAAACCTTGCAAAAGGCTCAAAGCAGAAGATAGAGGCATATGAATAAGAAGGGAAATAAGTACAGAGGTAAGAGAGAATAGTGTAAATATTTTTAGGATCAGTTGGAAGGAATTCTATAAAAATATAATTGAGAGTAACAAGTCAAGTCCAATGGATTGCACAACCAGAAAGCACCCTGAACTTTTCTTACGCAGTAATTTTGGTACTAGTTTGAATGCACTTCACCATTTTAAAAAGGAACATATCTCTGTATGTGAGATTGTATCACCCTTAATGGAAGTGAGAAGGAGTGGAGTATTGTTTTTCAAGGAGCAATGGTGAAGGAAACTGCCCAGAAGATAAACAGAGGAGTTAGGAATATTTATTTTTCTCTTTGTCTTCTTTCCCTGTCTTCCTACCTCTTATAACAAATCCAAAGTGTGCAGAAATGATAGGGTATGGTCTGGATTGAAGAGCTATATACTCTGGGTGATGCAAGTGTTTATGCATTTGCTGAAAAGAAAAAAAATAGCTCTTTTGTTCATCTATCTGAAACTGACTACTTCTCTTAAAGCCTGGTAGTATTTGGATATCTCCTTTGTCCCACTTAGTCTCTGGTCTCAGCCGATTTAGATGTCTCAAATGACATGATCTCATGCAGCTCTTTAAAGAGTTCAAAATCTGAGCTTCAGAGGCTGAAGCGGGCAGTAAGATATGATTAAACAAATCAGGAAGATAAAGATATTTTTGTGTTTCCATATTTTTGTGTTGGGTCTAAAGAAGCTTTCATCAGACAGAAATACATATATCCAAATACATAATTTATTATAAATATTCTTATGTATTGCACATAAATATGCATGTAACTTATTGCTTATACTAATAAAATAGTGCTTCTTAATAATGGAAGCTGATTTATTTGGGAAGCTCCTCCTTAGTGTCTGTAACTGAAGATGTTTTTGATCAAAATTTGAGTGACTCAGCTTATAAATTGCTTTGTAGTATACACATACATACATATACACATACATGAACACATCCAAAGACACACACATTTATAATATGGGCTAGGAAAATGCATAATAGTTTGGAGGACCCTGTTTGATTGCATGCAGCCACTCAAGGTAAGCAGGTGGCCTGGTGAAATATAAAAGGCTTGCTAAACAAAGGTTTTTATTTCCTGGTTGGTACCTGCAGGGGAGAAATTATGAAAGAACAGCAGAAATCTGACAGCCAGAGTCCAGAGTTTTGAAATGAAGTGGTTTTTTAAAACTGATTTTAAAAGGTATGCAAATTAATTATAATTTACAAACAAGCCCAAGCTCTTGAAAATGATAGATATTTTAAATAATAATAACATGACAAAATTGCTCCTTATAGTCCATAAGAAATTGTAGCTACCACATAACAGAACAGGGTCATTATTCTACCTTCAATGATAGATTTTGTAAGAAATCAACTACATCTGTAATTTGAATTATTCTTTTGCATATCTATTAATGAACAAATCAATCAAAATTGAAAAAAATAGAGAATTGCTCCATGCCAAGTTTCAAGGTATTTTGTGCTGATGATTCTAGCTTTAAATTATTTCTAAATAGGAAAAACTATCCACCTTGAGCTAAATAAAATTTTTATTTTAGAAGATATAGTAAACAAACATTATATGCCCCATGCATTTTTGAAATTAAAAGTTACTTGAAGCCCCTAATACCCACATTTGTTTTCCTATTTCCATAGATTATTTCACTAAGCAGAAACCCTTGTTAATCCCACATTCACATAGGTAGAAGGTCAAAGTTGGTCAGTGAGCCAAGAAATACCATATCAGGGTTTCTTTCTCCTTCAATTGAAAAAGGTATAAATTGTGGAATTAGTGTATTGATTGAAGGCTACAACTTCAAGCAATCAGTTTTTCTGGTTTGACAAGATTATTTTATCCTACTTTTCTTTTATTATTATGTGTAGTATTTGAGTCATCCTTCAGGCAGATGAAGTGACAGCTTGATTTAACTCAATAAAACCCACCAGTCAGGTAACCTACTGAGCCGAACAAAAGATAAAAAATGATGGCAAGGGCAGGTGCATTGTTAGTTAAGCAAGCAGAAGAGGCTGAAGAAGGAAATATTAACAGAAATTATACTCTAATCGATGCATTTCTATGGAAACTTGAGAGAAATTTGTGAAACACTTTTGCTGGGCAATTGAGCAGATAATGCCTTTGCTTTATAAACAAAAAAATAAGATAAACAAATCTTTAAAACTAGACTAAAACAACACCTCCATAATGGCTGCACTCTGGTGTAATTGCAGGAAGTGCAATAATCTTTAATTTCTTGGTGTATTTAAGAGAAAATGCTATGTGATTGATTTGTGGTAGTTTGGAAATTAAAACCATAATCTATGTGTCTTTCATTGAACCTAACCTTTGTGTTGTTACATTATATCCAGTTGTTGTCTTTCATAGTTTCTTCAAATGAGTAGTTTGATATTTACAAATAATGTAAATTGGAATTTTCCTAGAAAATCTAAATATATAAGTCATAATGGATATTTTGCTCATAGAACTAGAAAAATGTTATAATTTAAAATGCTGTCTAAGTAGGACTGAAATTTCTAGTTTAAACTCTCTGGTTCTCAAGATGCATTCTGCTCTTTGAAAACATAGAAAGATCTTACTACTGACATTAACCTGGGAGTGGCTGTGAGTGTGCAATGTTAAGTCCCTTGTATGAGCGGAAGTTTGCTGTTTAAATTAGCACTTCCATGAATAAATACTCAGTCACTTGTAGCTTTAGATACTGTGTCTTATTTTACATTAGTTTTGCTTTTTCACTTGAATAATACAGAAATCCTGGAAGAGTGTGGGTGAAGTTTTTGATATGTTTAGAAGGTTGAAGATGGAAGACAGTTTATTTTTAAGGGAATTTGGCATTTTGTTCATGGCGATATTTTTATTTGTTCTTTGCACAACTATTTCCTTCAATTGCACTATGTAAGGATCCATTTTTTAAAGACCTGCAGAACTTTTTGTCAATAAATAATACATCAGATAGCTTAGAACTCTTTCTTATAAATTTGACCTCAAAATCTCACAGCATATAGTAAATAAATTTGGGTTTGGTTTTTTTTTTTTTTTTTTTGCATGTTATTGTACTTATCCCCATGAGTTCTCAGTAATCTTAACAGTTTCAACATTGCTCAAAAGTCTAACTCCAGAGCTCTATTAAGACTCAGGGCTATTTTATCCATGAGTGTGTAAAATCAAAAAAGGAAGTATCATACTCTTAAGACACAGTGACATAGAGTTGATGTTCTTATCCCAGAAGTGAAGAACAAAAGAAAAGTGAA
This sequence comes from Perognathus longimembris pacificus, assembly GCF_023159225.1. NCBI lineage: Eukaryota > Metazoa > Chordata > Mammalia > Rodentia > Heteromyidae > Perognathus > Perognathus longimembris. Next base: position 65,063,246 of record NC_063164.1, read on the forward strand.
AAAAGATAGGTCCACAATAAAATGAAAACTCATAAGGGTAAATAATAAATCCTGAAGCTCCATGTTTGGCTTTGGGACAACTGGCCATGAGCTGAGTTCTAATGGTCTTGAGTGACCTTTCTGGATGATCCCTACAAGGCTCTTCTTTTGGGTTGGCTCCACTCTTTGCATGAGGCGGCTCTCTTTTAACAGACATTCCAGGCATTTCTAGTATCCTGGAGTTGCCCTCATTTTCCTCCCAATTCCCCCTCCCTCAAGTTGTACAGTTGGTTTACAGCATACCATCTTCTAAATATTGCTGTTGCATTGATTCACCTTTTACCCTTTGTCGCTCCATTTTGATATTCCCCTTCCCTTCCCTAGTTAAGATAAACAAAGACATACAGTCTTAAGAACTACATAGTCAAACTCATAGCAATCAGTCTTCTTCTTGTACTAATTTTTTATATTAATTACTTTTGTAATTAAATCAAAATATCTTAGAGAAGAAGAAAGACTTATTTTGGCTCACCTCTCCAGAAAGTTCAGTTGGTTATCAGTTGTAGCATTGTATCATGGTAGTGAGAATATATGGAGGTGAGCAATTCTCCTCATTAGAGATAAACAGGTGAGATGATGAGAGAGGAAGGGTTTAGAGAGAAAGAATGATCAAGGGCCCATCTTCAGTGATGTACTTTTTTCAATTAGGTTCTACTTCTTAAATATTCCAGAATCTCCATAAAGAGCACCACCCTCTGGAGATCAAGCATTTAAAAGACGAGGCTGTGTGGGACATTTTATGTGCAAACCATAACATTGCCTGCATTGTCATTACCACAAACAATATATAGAGTATATGTGTGTGTATACATATATATAAAATTTCCTTCATTCCATTTTAAAGTTGATTCTAGACTCCTAGGATCATAAGGAAATTAATGTTATTTTAAAGATTGTTTTTTGCTGCTAACTTTGGGCTATTTTATTATATTACATATGGTTCTAATTTTCTTTGGTTTATCTTGTTTGGAATTTACTAGGATTCAAGAATCTGTTATTTTGATTTATGCAAATTTTGGGAGTGTTCAGCCATGAGTTATCAATTATTATTTTTTCTCAAAGACACATTGTCATGTCACTTCTGTATTATATCATTGTATTATATTTTGATATTATACTGCAGTTACTATTTTAAAATAATAAAAATTTATTATTTTTCTTTATTTTAAAATATTTAAACAATTATTTTCTCTTTTTTAGCTGTCAGAGTGATTTCTACCATTAAGACTCCAAGGTGGGCTGGGAATATGGCTTAATCATAGAGTGCTTGCCTTGCATGCATGAAGCCCTGGGTTCGATTCCTCAGCACCACATAAAACGAAAACGCCAGAAGTGGCTTGTGACTCAAGTGGTAGACTGTTAACCTTGAGCAAAAAGAAGCCAGAGACAGTGCTCAGGCGCTGAGTCCAAGCCTCAGGACTGCCAAAAAAAGTTAAAATACAAAAAGACTCTAAGGTAATTTATTCTTTCCTTGATTATATTCATTCTGCCACTAAGTCAGCGAATTTTCATTTTGCTATATTGTAGTTTTTGACTTAAAATTATAATTTGATTCTTATATTTCAAATACTTTTGAGCTGTGTTTCCATTTATACAAAAGTGTTCACTGATAACTCCTAGAACATAATTTTAATTACTGACAGAAAGTTGTAGTCTACAATTTCAATAATGCTTCTGTATAAAGTTTGGCATAATATCTATTCATATGAACTGTAAAAGTTTTCCTATACTTGATTGGAAAGTTTACCTTCTATTCCAGGCACTTGGGTATTATCTTATATAACTATATCTTGCTTAAATTTTATTGAAAACATCATTTATTTTAATTTGTCTCATCCACACATGCCTACCTCAGTGGTGAGTCCAGGATTTTTTACACAAAGCCTCACATAATTACTCTCCTCATTCCAGCTTGCCCATAATTCCAACACTTTCCTCTTTATTTCTGTCTAGAATGGGTTTATGTCTTAGAGTTCTGTCTTAGTGTAACTGCCTGTGGGCTAAACAAAATTTTACCCAAATTCTTTTTTTTTTTTTTTTGCCAGTTCTGGGCCTTGAACTCAGGGCCTAAGCACTCTACCTGGCTTCTTCTTGCTCAAGGCTAGCATTCTATTACTTGAGTCACAGTGCCACTTCTGGCTTTTTCCACATATGTAGTGCTGAGGAATTGAACCCAGGGCTTCATGTATGCAAGGCAATGACTCTACCAGTAGGCCATATGCCCAGCCCTTACCCATATTCTTAAAACAGTTTCTCTAGTCAGAGATAAGGCTTCATTCCCATGTAATATAGACATTTAGTCCTCTGCCTTATCATCATCCCCAGAAAAGTCACAGGATTACCTGGGGACTGAGGCAAGAGAAAACTGCACAAACAAATTAAAAATACTCATGAGATTTTCCACTGTCACTTACCTGTGAGAGATTATTTTTCCAATCCTTTGATCTATAATAGCAGCACCCTGGTCTTAAGCTTGTTTCCTGAAACAAAACAAAGTACTCTACCCAAGCACTGAGTCATATCAACATTTATTTAAAAATTCTGCAAAATTAATATGAATTTTCTAGTGACTAATGCTTAATCACCAGAGGAAGTCAGTGCATAATATACCATCATATTTGGTCCTTAGGTGGAAATAATGCTATATTGAGTTCCGTATGGAATGCAATTCCAGTGGTTTATGTTTTAACCTTACACATTTGGCTTTCTTTTCTGATAATAATTTTTTTTAATTTAATCAATTTATTTGTTGTCAAAGTGATGTACGGAGGGGTTATAGTTTCAAAGTAAGGCAGTGAGTACATTTCTTATCAAATTTGTTACCTCCTCCCTCATTTTTCTCCTACTGACTCATGTTCTCAAATCCCTCCCTGCCCCCTGAGTTGTACAGTTGGTTTACAGCATATTGTCTTGACAGTATTGCTGTAGCATTGGTTCACCTTTTACCCTTTGTCTCTCCTTTTTGATGTTTGCTTCCCTTCCCTAGTTCTGATAAACATATATATATGTATATATATATATATACATATATATATATATATATATATCTTACCCAGGGTACCAACATCAGTTACAGTGACACCCATGATAATTCTTGTTGGCCTATTAGTGTTCCCTGACATTACTAAATTAGCAACTTGTCTTTAAACTCCTGTCTCATAGTTTTCAATATGAAAAAAATCCTGCTAATAGCCCTAAGAGGTGAGGACTGGGTTTCACCAATAAAGTTAGCATTTATGGCTTTGAAAGGATAGATTACAGTAGAATATTTGTTTGAAGGTCTTATTAGATAACCTTCAAGAAAGTAGGAGGGGCTGGGAATATGGCCTAGTGGCAAGAGTGCTTGCCTCATATGCATGAAGCCCTGGGTTCGATTCTCCAGCACCACATATATAGAAAGCAGTCAGAAGTGGTGCTGTGGCTCAAGTGGCAGAGTGCTAGCTTTGAGCAAAACAGAAGCCAGGGACCGTGCTCAGTCCTTGAAACCAAGTCCGAGGAATGACAAAAAAAAAAAAAAAAAGATATCAATTACAAAGTGTTGAGGTAGAAGGATGCAGGAATAATGATGGAATATTGATAGATTACTGGATGGTAATACATAGTGAAGAGACTTTTCTTTTGCTTTAATGTAAAAGAAAATTCAGCAAGATTTCATGTGGATGAGACTGATCCAGGAAAGAGAGGAAATGCTGTTAGAGGAGAGAGAAGGTAAATTTTCTAGTGTGAAGTATGTCAAGAAACTGCAAAGTAACAGATTGAGAGAAGCCTCCAAATAGAAACTGGTATGGTTCATCAATGGGGAGTAAAGCAAAAACAGTATCAGTGCTTAGCTCAGATTTGGATGTTTATGTAGATAAGATTAATATCTTTTACAACCATTTCCCCTCATGTGTTGAATCATAGAAGAGGAAAATGTTAAAAATATATTAGTGGAATGAAATAGTTCATCTTAGAAATTAAAGTATAATCAATTTTTATTGTCATGAAAGAAAAGTGAAACCAGGGGATGTAGAGGAGTGTTTTATTTTGTTGTTGTTGTTTGTGTGTGTATGTGTGTGTGTATGTGTGTTGAATTCCACTGCAAAGTTATAGGCATAAAGCAGATGGAGAACTACATTTATACAGCCTTGAATTTTTTCCAAGTAAATATTATGAAAATAAAGATGTGTAAGAAAAATAATTATAGTGATGGATTGTCATATACAAAATGGGTAAAGAATGGGAGACAGAAATCAGTAAAAATGAAATTGGATGTTGGAAGCTCCAAGGGGTCATTCTTCAGGAATCCTGAAGGAAGTCAACTAGGAAGGTAGAAAGTTGTAGTATTGGAGAATGAAATGCCTGATGTTAAGTTATGGAGAAAGAGTGAAATCAGTCTTGCAGGCCACAGAGTCACTGTTATATTAACTCATTTCTGTTACTATTAATATGGATAATGAATTAACTATTGGGCATAGTTGAGTTCCAGTAGAACTCTATTTATAAAAAAAAGTGTAAGTAAATATAGAAAGGTTGCAGAGTATAAGATTTCTGTACAAAGTCATCTGTTTTACTCCACACCAGCAATGAATAAGTGGACACGGAAATTAAAAACATACTGCTATTTATGATATCCCCTTAAAATGAAATGCAGAGGTGCTTACTAACAAAATTGTACAAATGTGAGTTAGGGAGATGGCAAAACATTGATGGAGGAGATATGACATATTCATAAGGAGGTAAATTTTATTTTCCAACTTAATGTATCAATTGAATTAAAGACAAATAAAAATCCCAGCATGCTATTTGACTATATCAACAAATTGAATCTGAAGTTTGTATGAAGGGAGGAATTATGCAGAATAGCACACACAATATTGAGGTGTAGAGTTAGTGGCCTGATATCAGTCAAACTCAAGGCTTATTTTAAACCTACACACAATTGAATGTCATCTTATTTTTCTATTCACAATGGCCAAACTATGAAATCAGCTAAAGTGTTCAACAACTGATGAACTGATAAAGAAAAAATGATACAAATATATAAAATATCACACACTATAAGGAAAATGAAGTTGTCATCTACACTAAAGGGCATTAAACTGGGGCCCATCATATTTAGCAAGATAAACCAAGTTCAAAAAGCTGAATATAGAATGTTAGCACTCAATTGTAGAATCTAGACCTATAAGAACACACCCCCCCACACACGTATATACACACACTCATACACATATGTGACTATGAGTGTGGGACTTTTAGATGAAGATGAGAATAAAAGGGAAGAAGGAAAGAGAATGATGGAAGATTAAAAATAACCAACTACCTGTATGGATACTGACATTACTCAGTCAGGAGAGTAAATCTAGGGAGAATGACAGTGATGATGATGAAAAATCAAGCATTTGGAAACAAAGAGCAGTGATTTTGCCAATAATAAATACATATAGACAGAGGAAACATCTTTTTCCTAAGCATACAAAGTTTCAAGTATCTTGAACATCTGAACTCTAGTATTGCAAATATGACATACAGAGATGAAGGCAACTAAACCTGGAGGCACAATCAAGAAATACAATGTATCTTAAAATAGAAAAACAAATTAGCATACACTAAATAAACGAATGTCAGAATGTAGAACAGGACCTGCTCTGGGAAACTGATACTAGTGGAATGTGAAAGGACAAAGGGAGAAAGTGAAGGAGAGTGAAAATGTTCCAAATAACTTAGTGTGCATGTGTGAAAATGGAACAGTGAATATTGTTGAAATTTTTAGGGGAAGGAGGGACGGGTATGAGGGAGTCTGACAGAGTGAAATTGACTTAAGTACATTTTTGAGATATGTCAAAATGATACCCCTTCTACAACTTTAAAGTGAAAAAAAATAATGGTTAGATCTGATAGCAGAAGCAGTATTCATAAAGGAAAAATAGAACATTTTATCAAAATTTCAAAAAAAATGAAATGTGGAAGTCATGAGGGTTTTGTTGTTGTTGTTGTTGTTGTTGTTGTTTTGTCATACAGTAGAGCACCATTCTTCCTCTGTGTGTGGTATCAATATTTGTGACCACTGAATCAACTTGGTAAACTCTGATGTCAGCAACCTATGGAAGCAAGCTGGTTTAGGCACAATAGTGTCAGTTCTTAATAATTTATTTGCATGGTAATTTTTTTCCCTCTCTGAATTTGATTTTATTTCCATCTTATTCAATTAAATGTAAAAATCTGCTAAATGAAACAGGTTTTTTTTACCGACTAAACTCATCACTTGTCTACATTGAGTAATAAAGCTTTGCATCTGAATATTCTATCAGAAGCTAGTTGGTGGGAGACGATGTTTGCCTCTCTTCATCTCTGATGTGCAGAAATGTGGCTACTTTAAGCTGATGTCAGCTACAGCTGGTTAGGTATTGCAAGGGCAGGAAAAGGACAAGAGCCACTTAGAGGAGTTTTCCTTCTCAAATGATTACTTATAACCATAGATTGTAACGTTAAGATGCGGGGGATTGTAGATTAATATTTTTATCAATCTGTATTCTCTTGTCCACCCATCACTTCTTTGCCATTTAAAATTGCTGATATTCTTTGTTAGAATCACATCACAATTTCTTGAAATTATAGCCTGGAAAATTGCTTATTTAGAATTTAAGAAAGCACTTATAAATATATAGTTTCTTTTCATTCTATACTAGATGTCATTTACTTTGACTAAATTTACTTAAACCATTTTAACCTTTCAGAAAAAGTCCAAAAGTTTTTTTCCCCTTCTTTTTAAAAATACTCAACTGACATTCTGATTTACCAAAAGGACACCACCATTTTTCTGAAGTGCATCTGTTCAGAGTCAGAGGAAAATGAAAGCTTCTTTCTTTCCATTAATTATTTGTATTTTGTTAAGGAATTTGGGGAACTAATGCCATTATAGGTGATTCCTAAAGATCTAAAATTTCATGATCTTTAACCCTGCTCCCTCCCTTCCTCCCCCTCCCCATGCTCCTCCCCTTTCTCCTCCCCCTCCTCTTCCTCCCCCTTCTCCTCCCCCTCCCTCTCCTCCCCCCTCCTTGTGGAGTACCTCTGTCCATGCAATGGTTGGATTCCTCCCACACAGGTCTATATCTTAATGTCATCACCTGCAAGGTCTTAGATGGTGATTCCTTTAGGAGCTGATTTGGTCATGTTGTCAGGGTACCCACAAATGGCTTTAGCAGTCTCATGAAACAGGCTTCTAAACCCTTCCTCCATGCTAAAAGGTGAGTCTCATAACACTACCTGGTGTCTTATACCAGATATGTATATACTTATTCTGATTTGGGGAAGGGAAGGAAAATCACAAAATGGCCAAGACAAAGGACAAAGGGTGAACCAATGCGACAGTGATACTTATAAGACACTATGTTGGAAATGAACTTTTACAACTTGGGGGGACAGGAAGGAGTGGGGGGAGGGGTAACAGGAGAAAAACAAGTGAGGGGGTAGCAGTGTTCGAAAAGAAATGTACTTATTACCTTACTTGTTTAAGTGTAATCCCTTTGTACATCACCATTACAATACAGTACAATAAAAAACTGAGAATATTATATTGCACTGTTATAGATTTGAAATAGAAACAACTTGTTCTACTTTGTTGAAGGCATAAGTGCCCAGGAAATCATTCCTTTCTAATATTGTAAAAAATAGTTTTCCTCAAAACCCTTGATTTAACAAACTGGAAACTTGGTTCAAAACATTGGTCCGTCCTCCTGCCCCTCCCCCTTTTCTGTCTGCTTACTTGGCTCCTTCCTAAATATATTTTAAAAAAATGGGTTGTTTTATTTTTTGTTCTTATTTCTAATTTTGAAGGCTCTGATTCTACAATTAGAAATATTATCAGGGATATTGATGTGATCTAAATTGTTCAAAAATTTCTATCTTTCTTTCCAAGTACTGAGTTTATATTCATAATGACCTTGGAAAGTCACCAGTGCACTTTGATAAATCATTACATTTCAGTTTCTTAATACCAAGGGGCATATGTAGTTGACAATTTGGCCTCTATCTCCAACCTGTCTTGCTCTGAGGATTGCAACTGTAGAATTTTTAGACTGCCAATCTAGTCATAAAGCTGACTTGAAAACTAATCTTTTTTTTCAATCTGTAATAATATTTTAAATTACATTCAGCTTGAGCTGGAGTGTACTCAGTAGCTCACCCAAAGTTTTGCAAAAACCTCGAAATTGCTTCCCATGGTTCCGTCCATGGTCCCTTGCTGGAATCTCACAACCAAAGAGGTCCCTATAAAAACAAGCCATAGGGCAAACTCCTCTGCACACCAACCTCCAATGATGCTCCATTTCAGAGGACAAAGGTAAAGTCTTCACAAAGTTCAACAAAGTCCCCATTTTAATTCTTCTCCTAACTTCTTCCCCCTTCCTCAAATTTATACAGACAACACTGCTATTTTTCTTCATACACTCTCTGAAAGATAAGGTCTTTCTTCAAAGTAGCATATCTAGTTTCATTTCTTTTTTTTTCTTCAAATTTTTATTATCAAACTTATGTACAGAAAGGTTACAGTTTCATATGTTAGGCACTGGATACATTTCTTGTACAGTTTGTTACCTTGTCCCTCATTTCTTTAAAGTTTTTACTCAACTGTCAGTTTCTTAATATGGTTTGCCCTGACCAACTATTTAAACTTGCACCACCAAGACTTTCCAATTCCCGTTTTCCTGCTTTATTTTAGTCATAGCATGTATCACTTAAAAAGTACTCTAGAGTTTATTTATTTATTGTATCTATCATGTAACATTTATTCTCTTGCTAAAATTTAGTTTAACGATGTTCAGTTTTTATAGATTTCTTTAGGTTGGGATCTTTTATTCATTATTGCATTTCAAGCTTGCAAATGGTTAGTAAATATTTGTTGACTTAATGAAATGTGTAGATAAAACACTTGCAAATATTTCCCATGTATTTGATATAGAATATTTTATCAATTGAGCCTATTTTGTTTTTAGCATAATTGATAAATAAAATGATTTATAAAGTAGAAAAATGTAGCTTTAATCCAGATAATTATTGTATTAGCTTCTCTTTAGTAAAATCCTAGAGCTATAAAATTCTTCACAATCTAAGTCTTTGTGTAGTTTCATTATTTTTATTTTTATGTTGATGTTGAGCTGTCTCTGATAATCCTTCAGGTGTCTAAAATCACCATTCTTCTCCCCCCCCCCCTTTTTTTTTTTGCAGTCCTGGGGCTTGGACTCAGAGCCTGAGTCACTGTCCCTGGCTTCGTTTTGCTCAAGGATAGCACTCAACCTGTTGAGCCACAGTTCCACTTTCAGCTTTTTCTGTTTATGTGGTGCTAAGGAATCGAACCCAGGGCTTCATGCATGCTAGGCAAGCACTCAACCTCTCAGCTACATTCCCACTCCCCATTTTCCTTCTTGACATAAAAATATTTTCCTCCAACATTGCTTCAGCTTCTATTGGTCAGAATGAAAGCCAAGATTTCAAAAGGTACTGGTACACATGCCTTTCTCTGATGGTAGAGAATACATTTATTTTTCATTCTTGCATTGGTTTCATTAATTTTTGTATCACTGCTATTATATTTTATCTATCATATAGTTGACCTAAAGGTCATTGTGCATGCTGCTAAAAATTTAGAAACTTTTATGAATTTACATATGATTTTTAGAAATTGACAAAATCAGATTATTTATGAAAGATAACTACCTTATATAAGGTATTATTGATATTTTTAATATGCTAAAGTTTGCTGCAAATATGTGTTATTATTGTGTATATGCACAGTTCCTTGAACTTATGCATTGCAGTAAATGAAATCAAATAGTACATAGTATTTTATAATCTGTTCTTTCATTAAATTTTTAGTGTATGTTCATTAAATTAGATACACTGTAATTTAATTAACATTCTTGACAAATTATCTCCAGTTTTTATCACAATTTAAGTCTTTTTACATAAAGTTCTATACTTAAGTGACAATGAGCCCTAAAGTGGATACTGACATTTAAATAAAAATAAAGTACAAAGAATATATAGTAAGCTTTAACATACACCTTTACAGTTTTTCTCAATAAAGTAAAATGTTTCAATGATTCCTTTTTAAATTCTTATTTTATCATATTTTTGTAGGTGGTCTTGATGGAAAGAATGCAGGATAGTTCTACTGATAGTAGTAACTTCTTATTCATTGCTAAACACCATACTAAATTTTCTGATGCTGTGTTTGTGTTGCTTAAAGACCAAAACCTATTTAAGTGTGTGTCTCATGGCTAAGTATAATGCAATTCATGCTGAGTTCACTATTGGTCAACTAAGTTTTTCCAAAAACACATGTTAGATGTTATTTTGTGCATTTTCTAGAAAAAAGCTTAGAGCGTGTCTTTTTTTTTTTCCTGTATGGAAATCAAAATTTGTTTCTGTCAGTTTGGGAGAAAAATATAATTAGAAATATAGTAAAATAGAAGTGGCACTGTGGCTCAAATGATAGTGTTGTATCCTTGAGTGAAGAGCTCAGGGACAGTGCCTAGGCCCAGAGTACAAGCCCTAAGACAAACAACAACAACAAAAAAGGAATATAATAAATTATTATGAGGAAAAAAGAAAACTCATAATTTAATGCTTCAACATTATCTTTATCATTTTGTCATGAACAGAATATGAAATAGGAGCTTTTAAATTTAGTTTAAGATCTAAAGCAATTAGCTACTCCAAAGGGGCTAGGTTTCTCTTTTGCTAAGTTCATCTTCCTTATTAACTATCATGATGGTTTTGTGGATCCTAGAAGGTAACATGTGTAAGAGAGTCTTTAGACTATGCCCAAAGCAATTTTATTACAAGGTGGATCAGTATCATTTGAAGAGAATCTACTAAAGCTACTCTGTGGAAAATGTAGTCAAGATTAAAGCAGCAAAGAAGGTAATGGTGGCTACAAGAGATTAAGAACAGGAGGAAAATATTACTCAGATACTACTAAAGGCAGAAGAGGTCAGTGATTTCAAGATCAGGTCTGGAGGCATCAGAATCACTTTCTAAAAATGTGATTTCTCAAGTCTCACACTGGACAAACTGAATTAGAAACAGAACTAGTAATCACTTTAAGTGGATCCAATACCTCCTAAAACTGGAAAACCAATGAACTTTTTCATGCAGTGGCAAGAATTTACTCAAAACAAATGAATCTGGAAACACTTATTTCCAGCTTATTTTTATGTTTATTGTATTCATTGTGGGACCACTACAGTTCAGTACTTTGTTGTTGTCTTTGCTCAAAGATTCAGGATGATGCTTTCATTTTTTTTTCCAAATTTTTATTATCAAACTGATGTACAGAGAGGTTACAGTTTCATACGTTAGGCATTGGATACATTTCTTGTACTGTTTGTTACCTTGTCCCTCATGCCCCCGCTTTCATTTTTTTTGATGCTGTCATTTTTATAGGCAACATTCCTAGTTATCAGAGCATATGGAAATAAGAGCACACTTGAAGCTGGCTTCTAAAATTTTGTGAGAGAAGTGTCATGATTTTTTTGTGTGTGTGCCAGTCCTGGAGCTTGGACTTGGGGCCTGAGCACTGTCCCTGGCTTCTTTTTGATCAAGGCTAGCACTCTGCCACTTGAGCCACAGCGCCATTATGCCCGTTTTCTGTATATGTAGTGCTGGGGAATTGAACTTGGGGCTTCATGTATACAAGGCAAGCACACTTGCCACTAGGCCATATTCCCAGCCCATAAATTTTTTTTGCATTTCTTTAGCCCAAGTTGGTCACTTGATTACCTTGAGTTTATTAACATTTCAGGACGTGATTTTTAGTTTGGAAATAGGCAATACCCCCTTTCCAGCTTCCCCAAGGTCCCCCCAAAAACAAAAAATGAAAACAGTTCTCCACCAATCTTATGGCAGAAAAAGCCATGGAGGAGGAAGTGGAATTATTGGAGGCCAGGACCATCTGGAGACTGGAGTTGTGCTACTTACTGCTCAGCAGGAGAGGGAACATGGAAGGAGGATTTGGCTTTTGATAAAACATGGTATTACAAAGTCAAGGGACCTGGAAGCCATACCACTATCCTAGTGGTTCAGTCTACAAAACAGGGCAGAACAAAGCAGAACAGGGCAGATCCTGATCTGAAGATCTGGATCTGAAGATGGTAATGGAAAAATTCACTTGCAAATTATTATCAAGGCCTTCTGACTTTTATCCTATTTTGCCATCTGAATCCTTGTTTTTATTCATTTATCTATGAGAGTAAGAATTGATGATCAATGAAACATTTTTATCATTATATTAGTTATATCACTTAAAATAATATTATTTGTGTCCTATCAAGTATAATACTAATTATCTTAAATTTGATGCTTCATTTTTTCTCTTTTATTTTATTTTTTCTCATTTATTTATTTATTTTCTCTTTTATTTATTTCTCTTTTATTTTATTTTATTTATGTTACGAGTTTCATTTTTATGTTCTCACATATGCATAGAACGTACTTTTATCAAATTTGCCACCTCTATTACTCTTTGTTACTACCCCTCATTTCGAATAATTTTATTGGGTTTCATGATCTTTTACCAGATATTAATATGAAGATCATATATATTCTTTTCTCTCTCCCTCTTTTCACCTTCCCAATTCCCATTGGGTTTAACTCCTAAAGGATCCCCTAGGGCTTGAACTCAGTATCTTGCCATTGTGCTTGTTGTTGTTGTTGTTGTTGTTGTTGTTTAAATTCATAGATGGAGCTCAACTTTTTGAACAATGAATCTAGTCCATTATTTTGCTGGTTAATTGGAGCTTAAAATCTTCTGTACTTCTCTTTCCAGATGACTTCAAATCTGCATGCCTTGTCAGTAGATAGTATTACAGATGTGAAACACTGGTGCTGGTTATGAGGAGATTTTATTTTTTAATCACCTACCATACGTGTGTGTGTGTGTGTGTGTGTGTGTGTGTGTGTGTATGTGTGCTGTTGGTACAGACTTAGTCTTGGGCATCTTAGCAATAATAGATTTAGATGAAAGTGATCAGGAAACAATCTCCAATTTGTAAAGGAATGATAGGTCTTGTAACTGATGACAAAGTAAAAAATGGTGAGTATGAAATTACCTCAAATGAGAGAATCAGTGGCTTTAATTTTACTTTTACTGTATATTTCAGTAGGCTTTATATGTGTGAACAAACTACTTATGTATCAATAAAAGCAAATTTGGCTGAGATGCCCTCTAGAATTATTTAGTAATAAAATGTTTTATATATAATAATATAATATAATATGTATTATATGTTATGTACAGTGTCTGTCTTGGGACTTGAATTCAGGGTATGGGTGCTGTCACTCAGCTTATTTGCTCATGTCTGGTGCTCTAGTACTTGAGCCACAGGTCAACTTCTGGCTTTTTTGGTAGTTAATTGGAGATAAGAGTCTCATAATCTTTCTTACCAAGTATGGCTTTGAACTGTGATCCTCAGGTCTCAGCCTTCTGAGTAGCTAGGATTGCAGGCCTGAGCCACCCGTTCTTGGTCTACAATGCAGTATTTTTATCCCACATTTACTTTGTCATTGGGTAGAAGTAAGACAGAGCAGACTGTCACTAATGTCTTCCACCAGCATTCTATATAACATACCATGACAAGTGTTAATCTCCTCTTAAAATTTTCCATCTCAAGGAAATAGTTGACACATTGATAGCAAATATTTGTTGATTCACAGATTGGCAGCAGGACTCTCTTGGAAAATGCAAGATTGAGTGAACCACATTAGCCCTATGAAATTTATTTTCTTAGCTCTATATTAAATAAAACAAAAGGAAAATAAGAGTCAAAGAAGTTAGGAATCCTAAAACTGTTTGTCCAGTTAATAGGCAGTCAAACTAAGATTTGTGTGTGAGCTTGGCCAAGTTATTTAATCGTTTTGAAAAAAGCCTCAGTTTACTCATCTTTAAAACCAGGATTCTAATACAAACATTGGAAGAAGTTTGAAACACTGAGAAGAGGTATCATAGGCATTCTGCTGTGTGACACATCTGACCAGAATGGAGTTCCTTAGACCTGTTTGATTCGCTTACCTCCATCTAGACATCCAAAGTATCTCAATGTTTGGCATGTAACAAATTGCAATTGCATAGTTGCATGCTGCATGAAACTAGAATCTCTTCATTGGTGCTAGACATGTCCTGTTGTTCAAAGACATGTTGATTGACTTTGCATGACATTCTGAGTCACTTCCACTGTATTCGCTGTTATGGCTGAGACCTTGGGCTCCTTAGCACAGAACAAAACTTCCTTAATAAAGGACCAGAAATGCAACAAACCAAAGAAAGTTTGGACAAATGGGACTGCATCAAACTGCAGAGCTTCTGCAAAGAACAAAACTTTTAAGGTCAACTTAAAGGCCACAGATTGGGAGAAGATCTATACCAGCCATACAATGGACAAAGGCCTGATATCTAAAATATACACAGAACTCAAAAAAATTAAATTCCTCTAAAACAAATCCTCAAAGAACCAACTGCCCCCTCAAAAAATAGGCTAAAGACCTGAAAAGAGACTCTTCTGAAGAGGAAATGAGAATGGCCAAGAGACACATAAAGAAGTGCTCTACATCACTGCCTATAAAATAAATGCAAATCAAAACAACACTGAGATTCCACCTCATCCCAGTATCATTATCGGGAAAATAATAGCAAATGCTGGCCAAAAAAGGGAACCCTACTACATTGTTGTTGGGAATGTAAACTTGTTCAACCACTCTGGAAAGCAGTATGGAGGTTCCTCAGAAGGCTAAACATAGAGCTCCCTTATGACCCAGCAGCTCCACTTTTGGGCTTCTACCAAAAGTTTACAAGCAAGACCACACCAGCACAACTATGTTCATTGACACACAATTTGTCATTGCTAAAATATGGAACCAACCTGGATGCCCCTCAGTAGAAAAATGGATCAGGAAAATATGGTACATATACACCATGGAATTCTATGACTCTATCAGAAAGAACAACACTGTTCCATTCATAAGGGAATAGAAGGACTTGGAAAAAATCATACTAAGTGAAGTGAGCCAGACCCAAAGAAACATGGACACTATGGTATCCCTCATAGGGAATAATTAGTACATGTTTAGGTTAGTCATAGCAAAAGATCACAATATCCCAATAGCTGTGCCCATATGAACACATAAGATGATGCTGAATGAAATGAACTCTATGTTATGGAAACAAGTGGTATATCACTGTTGTAACTATTTCCAACATGCCATGTGAAACAGTACCCCCTTTTTCCCATTTTTTCCCTCTCATATTCCCTTCCCTTGGTTTTACCCCTGCTATCACTATATGTGATCTTAGTACCTTGGATACTGTATATACATGTATTAGAACTAGGGAAGGGAAAAGGAATACCAAAATCAAGAGACAAAGGATAAAAAGACAAACCATTCCAAAAGCAATACTTACAAAACCATTTGGTGTAAACAACTGTAAAACTCATGGGTGTGGGGGAAGAGGGAAAGGTGGAGGGGGAAGGGGGGGAAATGAGGGAGGAGGTAACAAGCTGGATAAGAAATGTACTCACTGCTTTACATATGAAACTGTAACCCCTCTGTACTTCACTTTGACAATAAAGAAAAAAATAGGGGAAAAAAGAAGGTGTATGTTTGGTGGTCATTTCTAAATCTTGACTTTAGTGCTTGTTACCTCTGCAGTGTGACACATGGTTTCACTAGGTTTCTATTTTATTAAATCTAATAGATGTACAGTGAGGGTGATAGGGAGAGGTGACTTTCTCTTGGAATTTTTTTTTTCTTTTTGGTGAGTTCTGAAGAAGTTAACATCTGTAAACACTTAGCATTTCACATGGAGAAAAACATTGAGTATTTGTTAGGTTTTACTGCAAATTTTCTGGACACCAGGTACTCACATCTTGTGACAAATACTCTTCTCACAACACATTTCCACAGCCACACAATGCAAACGATGTCCCTTCTGATGCACCCTCAAAAGTACACTGTCAACACGTGTCGATATCCACATGACATTTTATAAATGGGCACCAAAAATTCTCTGAAGCAAGAGAAGGAGAATCAAATGCCAAAAGCCAATTAAGTAATATGAAGGGTAAAACACTGTCCCACACAATCAGGTGATGAGGATGAAGGCCATGGTAGCATTCCCAGCCGTACACCCTGCTGCCCTTTACCCCTCATAACGGGCTGAGTTAAGGAGGAGTGTCATCCGTTACTTTGAATTTTTCTGCTTTTGTCAGTTTGTGTCACAACCTTAACATTATTTAAATGTGCTTTTTTGTATTTAATATTCATATTCAGGTGTTCCAGACATAATTTCTGTTAGTAAAAGTGACATTTCTTAAAGTTCATTATTTTTTCCACATAGAAATCTCAGACATTAAAAAAAAAACATACTTTAAATAATAGAGCAAAAGTGTCTGCAGGCTAACAGCCACCCCTATGATTTGTCATTTTGGTACTGAGTAGTTGGAGGAAATGAGTTTGATAACACTTGAGTCATTTAGCTTTGTGTTTAGAAACCTGGCAGTTGGAGCTACGAGTCTTCAGTGGTTCTTTACGTTCAGTGCAGAGATTATATTCACTGTGTTGCTTTGACTTTTTTTGCTTGACATTTTCCAGCTAGGATGCACTATATAACATGTCCATTAAATTTGCCAAGGACTTCAAGTTATGGCAGCAATGTATCTTGATGATAATCAAGACTGTGGCAACAACTATATAACATCCATCTGTGGGGTTTAGGCAAAGCACTCAACTGAAATTCTCAAAGTAATTCACTTACATAAAGCACAATTGGTAATTTTTGCTTCTCAAGAAGAGAGAAAGAAATTCAACCTGTTGAAATGTGTTGTGAGAAATACTACAAGGAAACAACAAATGAAAGCTAAGAAATGTTCTTCTTTATCAATTACCTTGTTTTGCTTTCTTTTAATATCAAAGATATTTTTGGACACCCCATCCACACTAGAAGAAATTTTTCCTACATCAGTAGCATTGAATATAATTGACTGGTTTACAACAAAGTCTCAACAAAGAGAAAGGAAAAAAGAAGCTATTCAACCTTTGATGTTACATCATACTAGAAAGGTTTGCAAACATCTGTGCTTAAATCTCTGGTCTGCTTTAACAGCTTTTCATACTTATTTTGATCTCCTTTTCACTGAGTGTTCTATGTCCATTTCTTGGCTAAAGAGTTATGGATCATACTCATATTGTGTTTTTGTGGAGTTTATTCTCTGCTGTGGTAACACTCAGGTAGTTGTGCCAACTTCAATTATAACCAAGCCTGTATCATTGACAACTGCAAATACACGGATAAACTATACTTTGACCATTTAAGCATATATATATATATATATATATATATATATATTTTAAAGTTTGCTTTATGGACATATTCCAAGCAGTGAAACGAGCTAGTGCACAGTGTTTCAACCTATAGTTTGTCAGATCTGTATTATTTCTAAGAAGCAATACTTTATGTGCTTTATCAAAAACCATTAAAAATTAATGAAAATATATTATTTATAGAAGGAAATAAGAACCACTTCACTAAAAATACCTTCAAAAATTTATCATCTTTACTGACATTTAGAAAACATCAGTTGTTTTTTGATTGCTGTTTCTCTATATAATGATGCATATTTAGTGGAATTTCTACCTTATTGAAGTTAATTGTTGCTTAACACTTGTTTCTAATGGAGGAATTATGTTTAGATGGATGCATTATTGGTCCTTTGATATAGTTGTAGCCTTTCTTTTTAAACCTAATAAAATTTGTCTAGCCTCTTTTTCTTTTTTTTTGCTAAGCATGGTATAAAAAACATTGCTCCTTCCTGGAAGAAAACTATTTGTAGAACTCAGCAGGAAATATATGTTTTAGCATTCCTCCTTAAACATTTTAGGAATTTCATGGTGAGTTTTTTTCCCCACTAGATAGTAACTAAGAATTTTGAAAATCTACCCAAATTTGTAGTGACTATTTTACCCAAATTCCCTTTACCTGCTAAACTCCTATCTAATATTTCTAGGCCAGGTTAAACCTTTTCCTTTGACTGTTAATCCCAAAATCAAAAAGGTATTTGTAGTTTGTACTAGCAATATCCTAGTACATATAACTTTATATGCTTATATATTCAAAATGTATTGTAAGTCCATGATGGCAGTACTCAAATTCTAGGCTGATCATTTGTTTAAATAATGCTGCAATAATCTTGTAAAGAAAATATTGAATATAGTTAGAAAATTGCTACTGGATCTGGTGACACAAGATGGGATGATTATGTAAGATTTGAGACAAGCCTGGGCATCAGTTCCCCAAGCCAAAGCTAAAAAAAAAAAGAAAAGAGTATAAAGGAAAGAAATGTGGAAAGTTCTAAATATCCTATTAAGGATGAGCATAGTTTCTAGTTGTTATACACATGTCTGATAGGAGTAACATTGTATTTTTAAAAGAAACATATGCTTAATTGGGCACACTATTTTTAAAGAGGCATAGTTACTGTTTGTTAGATGAAGCATGAATTGTAGATTGCTTTATACTTAGTGAATAGTATTTCAACACAGTTTAATTTTTGAAGTAGAATATGTGCATCAAGGAAGGGTTCCTTCAAGAGACATCTTTAGCCTAGCTACTCAGGGGGCTGAGATCTGAGGATTGATGTTCAAAGCCAGCCCAGGCAGGAAAATCCGAGAGACTCTTACCTCCAATTAACCAACAGAAAAATGGAAGTGGCACTGTGGGTCAAGTGGTAGAGTGGTAGCCTTGTGCTGATGAGCTCAGGGACAGTGCCTAGGACCTGAGTTCAAGCCCCACGACCAACAACAACAACAAAAAAGACATCTTTATTCAGCATCCACAGCTCTTCATAGAATTTTTTTAATTTATAAATTTTTATTATCAAACTGAATTACAGAGAGGTTACAGTTTCATACACTAGGCATTGGATATATGTCTTGTACTATTTGTTACCTCGTCCCTCATTCCCCCCTTCCCCGACCCCCTTTCCCTTCCCCCCCCCATGAGTTGTCAGTTGTTCAGTTAATTTACACCAAACAGTTTTGCAAGTATTGCTTTTGTAGTTGTTTGTCTTTTTTACCCTGTGTCTCTCGATTTTGGTTTTCCCTTCCAATTGCCTAGTTCTAATACCAGTATACCCGGTTTGCAATATATCCAGATAAGATACAGAGATAGTGTAGATACAACCACAGGAAGGTGATACAAGAAGATCATCAATAATAGAGGCTACAGTTACATATGGCACGTTGAAAGTAGTTACAACTGTGATATAACAATTGTTTCCATAACACAGAGTTCAGTTCACTTAACATTATCTTATGTGTTCATAAAGGTATAGGTGTTGGGCTCCTGTGATCCTCTGCTGTGACTTGCCTAAACCTGTGCTAATTATTCCCTATAAGGGAGACCATAGAATCCATGTTTCTTTGCGTCTGGCTCACTTCACTTAGTATAACTTCTTCCAAGTTCTTCCATTTCCTTACAAATGGGACAATGTCATTCTTTCTGATAGAGACATAAAATTCCATTGTGTATATGTACCACATTTTCCTGATCCATTCTTCTACTGAGGGGCATCTGGAAATATAATCAAGGCAGTTTATGACAAACCAACAGCAAGCATAACTCTGGTGAAAAACTAAAGACATTCCCTTTAAAATCAGGAACAAGACAGGGATGTCCACTCTCTCCCCTTCTCTTCAACATCGTACTAGAATTCCTAGCCAGAGAAATTAGGCAAGAAGAAAATATAAAGGGGATCCAAATAGGAAAAGATGAAGTTAAGCTTTCTCTCTTCCCAGATGACATGATCCTATACCTAAAGAACCCCATAGACTCTACCCCAAGCTACTAGAGCTGATCCAAAACTTTGGCAAAGTTGCAGGATATAAACTAAACCTTCAAAAATCAACAGCCTTTCTCTATGCTAACGACCCGAAGACCGAGGCTGAAATCAGGAAAGCAACTCCTTTTGAAATAGCATCAAAAAACATAAAATACCTAGGAATAACATTAACCAAAGAAGTGAAAGACCTCTATGATGCGAACTTTAAAAACATGAAAAATGAAATTAAGGCAGAACTAAGGAAACTGAAAAACTCCCCATGCTCCTGAATTGGAAGGATTAATATAATTAAAATGGCAATATTGGCAAAGGCTATCTACAAATTCAATGCAATACCCATTAATATCCCAACACCATTTTGTAATGAAATAGAGGAAGCAATCCAGAAATTCATATGGAACAATAAAAGACCTAGAATAACAAAAACAATCCTAAGAAGAAAGAACAGTGCTGGAGGAATTACAATACCCAACTTCAAGCTGTATTATAAAGCTATAGTAATAAAAACAGCTTGGTATTGGCACCGGAACAGGCCTGAAGACCAATGGAGAATTGAAGACCCAGAAATGAACCCACAGAACTATGCCTACTTAATCTTTGATAAAGGAGCTAAAACAATAGTTTGGAAGAAAGATAGCCTCTTTAACAAATGGTGCTGGCAAAACTGGTTCAACACCTGCAGCAAACTAAAACTAGATCCTTATATATCACCCTGCACCAAAATCAATTCCAAATGGATCAAAAACCTCGAAATCAAAACAGACACCCTGAAAACACTAAAGGAAGGAGTAGGAGAAACACTTGTCACAGATTTTTTTTTTTTTTTTTTTTTTTTTTTTTGCCAGCCCTGGGCCTTGGACTCAGGGCTTGAGCACTGTCCCTGGCTTCCTTTTGCTCAAGGCTAGCATTCTACCACTTGAGCCACAGCGCCACTTCTGGCCTTTTTCTGTATATGTGGTGCTGGGGAATGGAACTCAGGGCTTCATGTATAGCAGGCAAGCTCTCTTGCCAGTAGGCCATATTCCCAGCCCTCTTCATAGAATTTTGGTCATATAAAAATTTTAGTTATAGTGGAGCAAGTTTAGATGTAGACCAATCAGAATTTAATCCTCCAGGAATGTGTGATCTGAAACTACAAGTTCTGCAACTCAGACCACTAAACTTTTTTAAAATAGAGGTTTATGTGTTTCTATGTGTTACTTTTCTCAATGATAACTATTGATAATTGATCCTCAGGTTGGTAGATAGTCCCATTATCCATACAAAGTTAGAGGAGCTAGTTTTGACATAGTTTTGCATCCATTGAACCAAAGGCATTAAATCTCTTCTTTAGGCTATAACTTCTGACAGACTTGTCCACATAATCCATAAATGTAATGCCTTCTATAACCAATGCTTTTTGAGGTGAAAAAAATTCAACTAAATGAAGCCCCATTGCATTCAATGGTGTGCTCTTCTGACAACTTAGACATCTGATCCTTAAGATATTTCAGGGTGCTGGGAGCTACTTGGGAGTTAGAGACAGAGCATTCCAGTTTGAGGTCAAGCTGGCTGAAAATGCTTGTGAGATTCCATGTTAAAAGAGAAACTAGGCCTGGAATGGGGCTTCACTGGTAGAATGCATGCCTAGCAAGCTTGAAGCCATGGGTTAAAACCATAACACAGCCAAACAAATAAAGAAAAGAAACCAAAAACAAACGAAAACCAAGGTGAGCACAGTGGTGTACTCTTACTGTGTCAGGTACTTTAGAGGCAGAAGCAGGTAGTTCAATTCAGCTTGAAAGCCGTGGAAAAAAATATTTTAAGTGATGTAAGCCAGGCCCAGAGAGACAAAGGATACATCTTTTTCTTTCTATATAAAAGAATTAACTTATAAGCTTATATAAGTAAATATTTTGGACAGTAGGCAAGTGTATACACATGTATTAACTGAAACATGGTAGATTCAAATATGGTAGATTTCTCAAATAGTATAATTACTTAGAAAGGCAACAACATAAGGTCAACAACATAAACACCAGAAAACAAATACATGAAAGAACTGAAGTGGGGACAAGGGAAGAGGCAAAAATGAATGTAGAGGAGAAGAGGGATAGAATGTAGTGAAGAATTAAAAGTATATCCTATTTTTTTTTTAAGTGAGGAAAGGGGTAGGTTGGGAGGCATGGGTGAGAATGTTGGAAGGGTGGCATTGGTTGATACATTGTATTCATAAACTGCTTTGTTAAATGGCAACTCCTTTGTACAATTACTTAAAGATAATAATAACAATAAAAAAGAAATTCTCTGACACACATGAAAGCAAAAAGGTCTGGGATATGGATCAGATAGAGCATTACTTGGTAGAGTGCTTGCCTAGCAACCATGAAGCCCTAATAAAATCCCTATCTGTCTGTCTATCTATCTATCTATCTATCTATCTATCTATCTATCTATTGTACTTCATAACAAAAATTATCTAGATCGAGATGTGCAGTTTTAAATGTGTTACTTACTCTGCACTAATCCAGTATATTATGCAATACACTGGGTATGCAATATGAGTAGATTCAGATTCAGGTTGTGTTGAAGTACTTAATTACTAGATTAAATTGAAGTTACCTATGCCAATGACCAAAATTTATATAAAGAGCAATAATTCAATAATAAATTTATTTTCAAAAATTTCAAAGTACAAAGTACCTATTCACACTTCCTATTAAAATAGTTATTAGTTATTTTAGTGTTAATCACCTACAAAGATGATTTTGTGTAATGATAAATTGAAGGACACATTAAGCCTTATTATTAGTAAAGACATTTGGTAGCATGGATAGCACATCAGAACCTCTCTAGAAGGAAAAAAAAATCAGCTTTTAATTAGGAAGTAGAATTCTATTTCCGTGGCAATTATGTGTGTAATAGTTACTTTAACCACTTGGCATTTAGCCTCTACGTGATAGCACCATGAGTTGGCTTTACCATCATTTTAAATTTTTGATGTTAAAGCTTTCTACTGTAATTTCAATTTTGTTAATAATACCATCTTTCATTAGTTTTGCAATTTTGGGTTATTGAGTGTTTGGTAGTAGTATAACAAAAGCTGAATGAAGTGCCATCTAATTAAAATAAATCAGAATACAAAATTAGAAGCAAATATGTCTAATTTGTAAGACTAATAACTCTCTAATAAGTGAATTATTTCCTTATTTACTGATAATATAATACCTAAAATGGAATATTATAAATACTAGTAAAAACAAATGAAGAACTAGGAAGCATCATCAAAAACAGTCAAAAATGGGCTAGGAATGTGGCTTAGTGGTAGAGTACTTGCTTAGCGTGCATGAGGCCCTGAGTTTGATTCCTCAGTACCACATAAACAGAAAAAGCCAGAAGTGACACTGTGGCTCCAGTGGTGGTGGGCTAGCATTGAGCAAAAGAAGCTCAGGGACAGTGCCTAGGTCCTGAGTTCAAGTCCCAGGACTGGCAAAAGA
Organism: Perognathus longimembris pacificus; assembly: GCF_023159225.1. Lineage (NCBI taxonomy): Eukaryota > Metazoa > Chordata > Mammalia > Rodentia > Heteromyidae > Perognathus > Perognathus longimembris. The sequence continues at coordinate 65,086,632 of NC_063164.1, forward strand.
AAAAACCAAAACAGTTGACAACAACAAACAAAAACAAATCCTAACAAACAAACTATGGAAAGAAGTAGTTAATTCAGGACAATATCAGTGATTATACAAATATCAGGATATGTGCAAGAATGAATAGATACTGTTATAAGTTATGTCTTCTTTGTTTTTATAAGTCCATTTAGCATGCTGGCATGAAATTTCATCTTAATAATTGGGCTTCTTTTTCTATCTAACTTTTGAAAATGGAGAGGTTCTATTTTATATACATGAACAGTAAATAATTCTAGAATTGGTAACTTATTGATGTTCAATTCTGGGTTGTACCATCAAGTCCAAAAGTTCATTGAGGTCTCCCAATGATTATCAGGCTTCTTATCAGGATTAGGAATAATTTTTTTTTTTAATGTAAAACCACTTTACCCCTCAATAAAAATCTAGTGAATAGAAAGCTCCTGTATACACATCTATTTACTTCTCTGGGGCTGGAAATTGGGGGAAGGGTCAGAGAATAGATGTAAATTTCTTCTGTAAGGTAATATGTGACTTAGGGAGAAGAGGTGCTCCCAGATTCAGTCTCTAAAAGAATGTAATCCAAACCGAAAACGCGAGGATATGGCTTGCCGGGTCTATGTAATGATTTCAAACTCTTGTTTTCACTTCTGCTTCCTTTCTTCTATCTATCTCCACTCCTTTTTCTTTCTCTAAAAAAGATCCTGCTGTAGACAAAGGAGGCCACCGAGCAATGTCCAACCAAAAAGACAGACAGGCCCAAGGGAGCCAATTCGAGGGGGCAGGGGGTGGGCAGCAGCTGCAGTCTGCCTGTGGAATTCAGGAAGCGCTCTGACTTTTCATTTTTGCTGCCTATCAACAGAGTGTAGACTTAGGGAAAAACCCATTTGCTTGGATTTCAACAACTAATTCTGTGTGTATCTGTGTGCAAGAGGGAAGCAAAGGAAGAAGTAGGGAAACAAATGGTACCTATCAGTCTCCTTTCAAGATTTCTAGTGCAGAGAACAATGAAACAGATTGACCTTTTGTTTTGACTTTGGAATTGAGGATCTTTTCCCTGCAAAGCTCCAGTTATACTGTGGACCTCTGCAGTTTTACCCCTCTGTGCCAGAAATGGCTCAGTGATAGGGGTTTTTGCTAAATTTAGGATTAGGAATAATTAAAAAAAATTATAAAGCTTTCTCACTGATCTATCTGACAAATGTACGCCTAATTCTTCAGCTGGTATCTACTCTCCCAATTTAGAAATCTACCAAATGATACAGTTACCTGTGTCAACGTTTTTACAAAGACACTGATTATTCAATAATAAAGTTACTTACAAAGTTTCCTTAGCACATATAGCTGTTTTTACTTTCTTTCTCATTATCTTTGTTCTGTTCTCTAAACTCTCTCTTCTGTCTGTATGATATCTAATTTCAATTTCTCAATGAAGTTAGGATTTTCACAAAATAGAACTAAGCCCTGAGTCATATTCATTTCCTTTCTTTGTTTCCTAATCTCAGGAGAAAGACAGTGAATAACAACTCAAGTGTAGTTACATAGCATAGTTGTTTATATTGTTCTTTTTTTTCTTTTGTCCTAGACTGGGACTTGAACTCAGTGTCTGATGGTTATTGCTCATTGGCAGGCCCCCTACCACCTGAGCCACACTTCCAAACCCATTTTTTTCTCCTTTTAATATCAAGAGAGCTCTATCCTTCAGGGAATATATTTGTAAAGAAAATGTAAATTTTATAGTATTTATTTCCTATATCTACTTTAAGCTTCTGATTTTGGTACATTATGCTAATTATAATTGTAAATATATAAATTCATAAAATGTAATGTGTTTATAATAGGAACTTAAACTTTTCATCAACACAAGTATAAACCTAAGAAGCATCAAGATATATGGAGGGATAAGATGGTTGATTAGGAGCTTTATCCATGTGAATGCAGAAGGAGAGAGCCACCTTAACAAAGGAGAGACTGTATTACCAGGAAAGAAAGAGAGGCAGAACATTTGGGATCAAGAAGGTGAGGGGATTTCTTTGTTAAGTTTTTGGCATGTTGATCTGTCCAGAGGTGATAGTGGGGTGTTAAAGTCCCCAACTATCAATGTGTTTGGGTCTATGAGTGTTTTTAGAGTCAGTAGTGTTTGTTTGATGAAGTTGGGTGCTCCTGCATTTGGTGTGTAGATATTTAGAATGGTTATATCTTCCTGTAAGAGAGATCCCTTTACTAGTATGTACTAACCTTCTTTGTCTCTTCTTACCTTTTTAAATTTGAAGTCAATTTTGTCTGATACTAGGATTGCAACTCCACCCTGCTTATGGGGGCCATTTGCTTGATAGATTTGATTCCAGCCTTTCACTTTTAGAAGATGTTTACTTTTTCTGGATAGATGTGTCTCTTGGAGGCAGCAGAAAGATGGATCTTGATTTTTGATCCAACTTATGAGCCTATGTCGTTTGATTGGAGAATTAAGTCCATTAATGTTGAGAGTTAGGGTTGAGAGATGATTGTTTGTTCCTTTCATTATCACTATCTTGCTTAAAGCTGTGTCTTCCCATTTCTTGATCTGATGTTTACTATTTAGGGTTCATTTCTCTGTCTGTATTGGGATGTTGATTATTTTCCTTGTATAGTACATCTTTGAAGATTTTCTGTAAGGCTGGTTTGGTGGAGATATATTGTTTCAGTTTTTCCTTACTGTGGAAGACTTTTATTTGACCTTTGGCTATGAATGAGAGTTTGGCTGGGTACAGAATTCTTGGTGGATAGTTATTTTTATTTAGTGGTTGGTATACTTCATTCCAGGCTCTCCTTGCTTTCATGGTCTCTGCTGAGAAGTCTGGGGTAATTCTGATGGCTTTTCCTTTATATGTGATTGTTTTCTTCTCCCTAACAGCTTTGAGAATTTTTTCCTTGCACTCTACTGAACCTGTTTTGATCACTATATGTCGGTGGGATGTCCTATTCTGGTCTGGTCGGTTTGGGGTTCTAAGTGCTTCTTGTATCTGTATAGGCCTTTCCTTCTGGATATTTGGGAAGTTCTCAGCTAATATTTTGTTAAATAGGTTGCCTATCCCATTAACCTCTTTCTCTAGGTTTTCCTCAATACTTATTATCCTTAAATTGGGCTTCCTGGTCGTGTCTTGAATCTCCTGTAGCTATCTGTTTTGTTGATTGGACTGGATTTGTATTGATTTTTGATCTTTCTCCATAGAATCTAAGGAATCTTCAGCTCCTGAAATTCGCTCCTCTGCTTCAGTTATTAGGGACTGTAAGCTAGCTACTTGATTCCGAATCTCTTTTCCTTCTGACTGGTCTTTCCTGATGATTTCCATGTCATTTCTTAGGTCTTGTATGGACTTCTTTACTTCATTAACCTCATTACTTTGGTTTTGAGTCTTGTCTCTTAAATCTTTAAGCTGGTTATCTATCTTTTCATTTGACTCTTGAAGTTCATTTATCTTTCTATTTGTGGATGCCATGAAATTCTCCATTAATTGTTGCTTTGCCTCCTCACGCTCTAGAATAATTGACTGAAGAGATTCAAACTTGCCATTTATCATGTTTATCAGTAGACTTTGTAGAGCATTTTGGGGGTTCTCTTCTATGTCTTTGATTGACTGCTCTGCTTCCTGCTTGTTTTGAGTGGGGGATAAGACTTCATTGTTTGCCATTTTTCTTGTGTTCCTTCTGCCCATTTGGACTGGGAATGCCAATCTACAAGCACCTATGAGCACCGCTTAAGACCCAAAGCAGCCCTTACCAAGCACTGTTGTGTAAATTTTACAAGTTCACAGTTATATACAGATACCCTGTATACCTGTCTATAAAATTAGATTTGGTGTTCCTAAAGAATACAATTTCAATATAGCAACCCATCCTGGCCCTGTAATCAGTAGTTACTTATTTACTGTTACAACCCTATCAGCAGTTCTTGTTTTTATATTAAGTTCTTTTAGGACTGGCTTTCTCTATGAACCCCTTTGAGTCACTCAGATTAAGCTGGGATACCCTCTATCCAATAACCAGGAGTCAATGGAAACTGGAGGTCCAGGCAGTAAGTCAGGAGGGTAAGTTGGAGGTAGTAAAGAGAATAGAGTAAAATGTATTGGGGAGTGGGGTGGTGGTTTTGGTTTAGTTTCAGTGACGTGGAAATGTGGAGAAGAGTAGAATCAGTAGAAAGAACAAGGTTAAAATGATTAACAGTGGAGAGTTAGCACCACAGAACTAAATAATTGCATAGACCAACTAGAATTAACCGACATCTACAGAATATTCCACCCAGCAACAACAGAATACATTCTTTTCGGCAGCACATGGAACATTCTCCAAAATAGATCACATCTTAGGGCACAAAGAAAATCTGTACAAATTCAGAAGTATCAAAACCATTCTCTGCATTCTCTCAGACCACAATGGAATAAAATTAGAGCTCAACTCAATCAGCCACCACAGAAAATCCTACAATTCATGGAGACTAAACAACACACTGCTGAACCATCAGAGGGTCATTGAAGAAATTAAAACGGAAATTCAAATGTTTATGGAATTCAACCAAGTTGAGGACACAAAGTACCAGCTCCTTTGGGACACAGCAAAGGCAGTACTCAGAGGAAAATTTATACCTCTGAGTGCATACTTCAACAAACTGGAGAAACAGCAACTCAATAATTTATTTATTTATTTTTTAAAGTTTTTATTATAAAATTGATGTACAGAGAGGTTACAGTTTCATACGTTAGGCATTGGATACATTTCTTGTACTGTTTGTTACCTTGTCCCTCATACCCCCCTCCCCCCTTCCCCCCCTGCAGTGTTCAGTTCACTTATACCAGTTTTGCAAGTATTGCTTTTGTTGTTGTTTTTCTTTTTTTTTTTTTTCAAGTTTTTATTATAAAACTGATGTACAGAAAGGTTATAGTTTCACACGTTAGGCATTGGTTACATTTCTTGTACTGTTTGTTACCTTGTCCTTCATACCCCTCTCCCTCCTCCCCCTGTCCCCCCTTGAGGTGTTCAGTGCACTCACACCAAACAGTTTTGCAAGTATTGCTTTTGTTGTTGTTTCTCGTATTTTACCCTTTGTCTCTCAATTTTGGTATTCCCTTTGAATTTCCTAATTCTAATACCAGTACACACTGTTTCCCATACACTCAGATAAGATTACAGAGATAGTGTAGACACAATCACAAGAAGGTGATACACGAACATCATCAATAGTAGAAACTACAGATACACATGGGATGTTGAAAGTAGTTACAACTGTGATATAACAATCATTTCCATAACATGGAGTTCATTTCACTTAGCATCATCTTATGTGATCATAAGGGTATAGCTATTGGGCTCTTGTGATCCTCTGCTGTGACTTACCTAAACCTGTGCTAATTATTCCCAATAAGGGAGACCATAGAGTCCATGTTTCTTTGGGTCTGGCTCACTTGACTTAGTATAATTTTTTCCAAGTCCTTCCATTTCCTTACAAATGGGACAATGTCATTCTTTCTGATAGAGGCCTAAAATTCCATTGTGTATATGTACCACATTTTGCTGATACATTCGTCTACGGAGGGGCATCTGGGTTGGTTCCAGATTCTCGCTATGACAAATTGTGCTGCAATGAACATTGTTGTGCTGGTGGCTTTACTGTGATTTTGTTTGTGTTTTTTTGGATACATACCCAAAAGTGGGGTTTCTTGGTCATAGGGGAGTTCTACATTTAGCCTTCTGAGGAATCTCCATACTGCTTGCCAGAGTGGCTGAACCAGTTTACATTCCCACCAACAATGAAGTAGGGTTCCCTTTTGGCCACATCCCCTCCAACATTTGTTATTGTTAGTTTTCTTGATATATGACATTCTTACTGGGGTGAGATAGAATCTCAATGTTGTTTTGATTTGCATTTCCTTTATGGCCAGTGATGTAGAGCACTTTTTCATATGTCTCTTGGCTATTCTCATTTCCTCATCAGAGAAGTCTCTTTGTAGATCTTTAGCCCACTTGATGAGTGGGCTATTAGTTCTTTGCGGTTTTGTTTTGGAGGAAGGTAATTTTTTAGTTCTGCATATATTTTAGATATGAGGCCTTTGTCCGTTGAATGGCCAGTAAAGATCTTCTCCTAGTCTGTGGGCTTTCTGTTTATCTTGCAAGCTATGTCTTTTGCCATGCAGAAGCTCTGCAGTTTGATGCAGTCCCATTTGTCCAGTCTTTCTTTGATTTGTAGCCTTTCTGGGTCTTTGCTCAGGAAGTTCCAACCTGCGCCAAGAAGCCCAAGTGTTTCTCCTACTGCTTCCGTTAGTGTTTTCAGGGTGTCTGTTTTGTTTTCGAGGTCTTTAATCCATTTGGAATTGATTTTGTTGCAGGGTGATATATAAGGATGTAGTTCTAGTTTGTTGCATGTGTTGAGCCAGTTTTGCCAGTACAATTTGTTAAAGAGGCTGTCTTTCCTCCACACTATTGTTTTAGCCCCTTTATCAAAGATTAAGTAGGCGTAGTTCTGTGGGTTCATTTCTGGGTCTTCAATTCTCCATTGGTCTTCAGGCCTGTTCTGGTGTCAATACCAAGCTGTTTTTATTACTATTGCTTTATAATACAGCTTGAAGTTGGGTATTGTAATTCCTCCAGCACTGTTCTTTCTGCTTAGGATTGTTTTTGCTATTCTAGGTCTTTTATTATTCCATATGAATTTCTGGATTGCTTCCTCTATTTCATCAAAGAATGGTGTTGGGATATTAATGGGTATTGCATTGAATTTGTAGATAGCCTTTGGCAATATTGCCATTTTGATTATATTAATCCTCCCAATCCAGGAGCATGGGAGGTTTTTCCATTTCCTTAGTTCTGACTTAATTTCCTTTTTCAAGCTTTTAAAGTTCTCCTCAAAGAGGTCTTTCACTTTTTTGGTTAAGGTTATTCCTAGGTATTTTATGTTTTTGGAGGCTATTGCAAAGCGTGTTTCTTTCCTGATATCAGCCTCCGTCTTCGGGTCGTTAGCATACAGAAAGGCCGTTGATTTTTCAGGGTTTATTTTATATCCTGCAACTTTGCCAAAGTTTTGGATCAGCTCTAGTAGTTTGGGGGTAGAGTCTATGGGATTCTTTAGGTATAGGAAGCAACTCAATAATTTAAAGAAGCACCTTAATTTCCTTGAGAGAGAACAACAAGCCAAACTCCACATCAATAGATGAAAGCAAATAATTAAAATCAAATCAGAATTAAATCAATTAGAGACGAAAAAAACCAACGAAAGAATCAACAAAACAAAGAGTTGGTTCTTTGAAAAAGTCAACAAGATAGACAGACCCCTCGCAAACCTGACTAAGAAACAAAGGCAGCAGAATCAAATAAACAAGATAAGAGATGAAACAGGTAACATCACCACAAAAATAACCGAAATTCAGAAAATAATAAGGGACTATTTTGCAAACCTTTATGCCAACAAATTCGAGAATTGGGAAGAAATGGATGATTTCTTAGAAAAAATTCATATCCCCAAACTCAAACATGAAGATTTAAACCTTCTAAACAGACCCATATCCAGTATTGAAATAGAAACGGGAATAAATGATCTCCCATCCAAGAAAAGCCCAGGTCCAGATGGATTCACTGCAGAATTCTACAAGGCCTTCAAGACAGAACTCACACCAATATTTCTCAAACTCTTCAATGAAATTGAAAGGGAACGTTCACTACCAGACTCATTCTATGAAGCCAGTATAACCCTCATCCCAAAACCAGGCAGGGACTCATCACGGAAAGAGAACTACAGACCCATTTCCCTGATGAACATAGACGCAAAAATTCTCAACAAAATTCTGGCCAATCGACTTCAACAGGTTATCAAAAAAATCAAACACCACGATCAAACTGGTTTCATTCCAGGGATGCAAAGTTGGTTTAATATACGCAGTCAATTAATGTAATCCACCACATCAACCGGAGCAAGCTAAAGAACCACATGGCTTTATCTCTGGATGAGGAAAAAGCATTCGATAAAATTCAACACCCATTTATGCTTAAAGCCCTGGAAACACTGGGATTCCAGGGAACATTCCTGAATATAATCAAGGCAGTTTACGACAAACCAATAGCAAGCATAACTCTTAATGGGGAAAAACTAAAGCCATTTCCTTTAAAATCAGGAACAAGGCAGGGATTTCCACTCTCTCCCCTGATCTTCAACATAGTACTGGAATTCCTAGCCAGAGCAATTAGGCAAGAAGAAAATATAAAGGGGATCCAAATAGGAAAAGATGAAGTTAAACTTTCTCTCTTCGCAGATGACATGATCCTAAACCTAAAGAATCCCATAGACTCTACCTCCAAGCTACTAGAGCTGATCCAAAACTTTGGCAAAGTTGCAGGATATAAAATAAACCTTCAAAAAACAACTTCCTTTCTCTATGCTAACGACCCGAAGACCGAGGCTCATAGCAGAGCAACTCATAGCAGAGCATCACAAGGCCCAATAGCTATACCCTGATGAACACCTAAGACGATGCTAAGTGAAATGAACTCCATTTTATGGAAATGATTGTTATATCACAGTTGTAACTACTTTCAACGTCCCATGTGTATCTGTAGCTTCTACTATTGATGATGTTCTTGTATCACCTTCCTGTCGTACTTACACTATCTCTGTAATCTTATCTGAGTATATTGGAAACCGTGTATACTGGTATTGGAACTAGGAAATTGAAAGGGAATACTAAAATTGAGAGACACAGGGTAAAAAAAGACAAACAACTACAATAGCAATACTTGCAAAACTGTTTCATGTAAGTGAACTGAACACCTCAGGGTGGGAAAGGGTAAGGGGGAGGTGGGAAGGGGGTATGAGGGACAAGGTAACAAACAGTACAAGAAATGTATCCAATGCCTAACGTATGAAACTGTAACCTCTCTGCACATCAGTTTGATAATCAAAATTTGAAAAAAAAGGAAAAAGAAGGTGAGGGGACAGCTAAAAAGCATGGTAGAATAGGCAGGCAAAGAAGACAAAAGTAGGAAGGAATCTGTAGCTCCCTCCTAAGGGGAGGGGAACTTGAAATCATGCCATAACTTAACCCAAGTGGCCCTTGTGAGTTCTCATCTTAGCCCAACAACTGAATTCATAAGCATTAAATCCACTAGGACTTGGCAGGACAGTGACTCCTCCATTATGGCAGCTCCATACTGGAGAAGAAATCTTCTACCTTTCCTCTATACTTTGTAATGCTAACATTAGGTATCATCTAGAAAGGACACCATAGTTTGAGATGGAACTCTTCTAATGACCTAAAAAGGAGCAATAACAAGGTTGTGAGTCTGGGATTACTTTGCCATTGTGCGAAGGGAGATGATCACCAGAATTTGTCATGGAGAAGAAAAGTGTTGAAAGAAGACCTACTGAGGTTTTTAAGAAATGAGGACCCCATAGCAAATAGTAGAGAAAATTGACAAATAGGATTGCATCAAGCTAAAAAGTTCCTTCACAGCAAAAGATATGGCTGCTAAACTAAAAAGACATCTTACAGAATGAGCAAATATCTTTGCCAGCTGTATATTTGATAAGGGCTTAATAATCTGAATATGCAGGAACTTCCCAAACTGAAATCCCAAACAATTAATAATTCAGTTCATAAATGAGCAAAGGAATTAAATGAGGACTTTTCAGAAGTAAGAATAAGCATTAAATAATCGCTCAACATTTCTGACCATAAAGGAATGCAAATTAAAACAACATTGAGATTTCATCTCATTCCAGTTAAGAGTGGCCATCACAAAGAATAAATGCAAAGAATGCTGGTGGAAATATGAGGAGAAAGGAATCCTATTATACTGTTGTTGTAGATTCAAGTTAGTGTAACCACTACTGAATATAGTATCGAATTACCTCAAAAAGTAAAAGTAGAACTACTCTATGACCCAGACACTACACAGATATTTATTCAAGATATTACAAACCAGAGCCAGGTGATAGTGGGCCATGCCTGTAATTTAGGTACTCCGGAGTCTGAGATCTGAGAATCATGGATCAAAGCCAGCCCAAACAGCAAAGTTCATGAGTGTCTTATTGGTAATTAACCCCCCCCCCCAAAAAAAAAAAACCCAAAAAAGCCAGGAAAAAATGATTCCAATTCAGGATACAATAGATACTTGAACACTCAAGTTTATTGATAGCTATACTACTAACCCACAGTCAAGTTATAGAAACAGTCTAGATGTACTACAATGGACAGACAGATCAAGAAAATGTGATATTTCTCTTTTTATATCTCTCTCTGTAACTCTATACAGATATATAATATCACCATTGTACATACTAAAGGATACATAGCACATGCAATTATAATATATTGATATGGTAATTATAATTATATATTACATGTAATATTATACATAGGGAAATGAAGGGATTGGGAAAATTTACAATAAGTGAAGTAAGTTTGGCTCAAGAGACAAAGGGCACATGTTTTCTCTCATATGTGGAAATTAGATCTAAATTATACATATCTAGGAAAAACACACATAGGGTTTTATGTACATATACACAACCAAACTACCTAAAAAGTTGAATAAGGAAGAATAGATTCCTGTGGCTTAGCCCTTTTGAACAGTTAACTGACAGGCTAACAAAATGAATAACAGAAAGCAAAAACATGTTTTATCTAAAGGAGATAGGGCTTAAAAAGATCGGTGTAGACAAATGGAGAGATGACTGCTGGGCAATTTTAATCATAATACTCAATGTACAAATATGAAAATGGAACTATGTAACTTGAAGGGATAGTTGGGGTTTGGAGAAGTGGGGTAAGGAAAGGCATGATTGAAGAAGTGACATTGACCTGCATGCATTGTACTAATAATTTGGCATGTTGAAGTGAAAGTCCTTTGTAAAACTACTTAAAGATAACAAAAATATATTTAAAAAATCCACCAAACCCCACAAATGTAGAGCCTAGGGCATTTAGTTGGTTAAGATCTCATGTGCTATGGTATGCCCTATCTCTTGGGTATAATTGTGCAGACTGGAAATTCCTATTTTTACAGATTGCCTTCCCTTCCATGTGTAGTTTGCTGCAGGGCTCGCCGGGGATCAGATCAGTGTGGTACTTGATTTCTAAGGCTTTCTCACTCCTACAAGGTTGTTTACTGCCGAGTAATATTTGAAAGTCCTAAGACCAGAAAACAGTGGCATGTTTTATCCATTTTCCTTCTCCAGTTGCAGAGCTACTGATGTTTCTCCCCCCCACCCCCGCTCCCTTCCTGCCAGTCTCTGACACACTAGGGTAATATATGAACATTTGCTGCCCCTGTATGGACAAACTGAGAGGCCTCTGAGGTGAAGTGGGAATCTGCCTGGTCCACAGCCATAAAGTTCACTATGACTAGTAACAGCTCCTAGCATGCAATGGAGGAAAGCTTCTAAACTGATGAGAAACTCAAAACTAGCCTTAGTCTTAGCTCCAAAACTGTTGGACTGAACAGTAGGAAGAAACAGGAACAGACCTAAAATTAGGCTACAACTCACTACTCTTCTATAACTAGCAGATTCTAATATTAGAAGAAGTCCTTCCATTTCCTTATGAATGGGGCAATGTCATTCTTTCTGATAGAGGCATAAATTCCATTGTGTATATGTATCTCATTTTACTGATTCATTCGTCTACTGAGGGACATGTGGGTTGGTTCCATATTTTAGCTATGACAAATTGTGCTGCAATGAACATTGTTGTGCTGGTGGCTTTAGTGTGTTCTTGTTTGTGGTCTTTGGGGTAGATGCTCAAAAGTGAGGCTGCTGGGTCATAGGGGAGCTCTATGTTTAGCCTTCTGAGGAATCTCCATACTGGTTTTCAGAGTGGCTGAATCAGTTTACATTCCTACCAACAATGAAGTAGGGTTCCCTTTTGGCCACATCCCCTCCAACATTTATTATTGTTAGTTTTCTTGATATATGACATTCTTACTGGGGTGAGGTGGAATTTCAGTATTGTTTTATTTGCATTTCTCTTATGGCTAGTGATGTAGAGCACTTTTTCATATGTCTCTTGGCCATTCTCATTGAGCCAGAGGCAAAGAAACATGGACTCTATTGTCTGCCTCCTAGGAAATAATTAGCACAGGTGTAGGCTAGTCACTGCAGAGGATCACAAGAGCCTAATAGCTATGCCTTTATGAATGCATAAGATAATGTTAAATGAAATGAACTCCATGTTATGGAAACGACTGTTATATCACTGTTGTAATTACTTTCAACATGCCATGTGAATCCGTTGCTTCTATTGTTGATGATCCTCTTGTATCCCCTTCCTGTGGTTGTACTTGCACTCTCTCTGTATCTTATCTGAGTTCATTGGAATCTGTATATATACTGGTATTAGAACTAGGAAAGTGAAAGGGAATACCAAAATCGAGAGACAAAGGATAAAAAGACAAACGACTACATAAGCAATACTTGCAAAACCATTTGGTTTTGCAAACTAACTGAACAATTCATGGGGGAAGAGGGCAAAGTGGAGGGGGGAGGGGGGAATGAGGGAGGAAGTAACAAACAGTACAAGAAATGTACCCAAGGCCTAATGTATGAAACTGTAACCTCTCTGTACATCACTTTGACAATAAATAAGGAAAAACACCACTCATAAGGAGAATGTTAAAGCATAGATTTCATGGTAGTATAATTAGGAATTAAATAATATATGCATTAGTGTGTTCAAAAATGATAAGCTTTATTTTTATAATAATGATAAAATGATAAAGTTTCTTTTCTTTTTTTTTTTTTCTTTTCTTAATGTTTGATTAGGTTCAGACCCTCGACAGAGGGGAATAATGAAAACCAGATATGTCAAAATACTAATGAGAACTCTATATCTTTAACATGACATCTTTTGATATACTCTCTAGTTAACCCTTGGTGAGTAGTTAAAGGCAGAATAGACATACTCTAATCAGTTGCTCAGAAATATGAAACTATTCGAGAGATATGCTCTTTATCATCATCTCACTGTATGGAAGAATATTTAAATGGAGTTTGACAAACTTGCTTTAGAGATGGAACAAATGATGTACACATGCTTGTATCTCTTTAAATTTTGTAACCTGGAAATTACTACACAATCAAAATAGGCATGACACTGAATAAATGGTGGTTGACTAATTATGTATGATCCATTGGGAATATTGCTCAAATTTGTGATAAAATAGGAAAGTTCACATCTCCAAATGTGAAAATTTTGTAAACAAAAACCAAAAGGAACAAATCAAATAAATATACTAAACTTGAAAAAAATATTAGAAGAAAAAGAATGAAGAAGCTTCTCCATTTGAAAATCATTACCCTATTTACTGTATTTTTATATTATTTATGATTTATCTTTCAAGGTCTTTTATGTTTGTATTCTTGTTAACCTTTATCTGACTTAACTAATTTTTTCTTTATTTTAGAATCAGATTTTAACATCTCTTGCTCTTTTTTTCTTCATCTTCCTCAAATTTATTTTTTTTTGAGGGGGGAAGGGCTTGAACTCAGGGCCTGGGCACTGTACCTGTACCTGAGCCTGTTTGTGCTCAAGGCTAGTGCTCTACCTCTTGAGCCATAGCAGCACTTCAGGTTTTTGAGTGGTTAATTGGGGATAATTGTCCCACAAGTTTTTTTTGTTTTTTTTGCCCAGATTGGCTTAGAACCTCTAGTCTCAGATCTCAGCCTTCTGGGTAGCTAGGATTATTGGCATGAGCCACCAGCACCTAGCCCTAAAATTCTTTAATTAATCTTATATATCTTTCTTTTGTCCCAGCCACTTTTAAAATAAAATGTTATGGTCAATTTTACTTCTATTAATTTTTTAAATTTTAGTTTATTCTACATTATTTTTGCCACTTTTTCAGTTTGGTTATTGATGATATCATAGTTGTCTTTAAATTGTTTTTATTGTATTTCTTTGTCTCTGTCTGCTTTGTTTTATATCATCACCGAGTGATATTATGAATTGAGTCCTCAGGAGAAGACTGAACATTAAGATCTTAATATAAAATTGAAATTGCAACAGATGGGCAAATTGTAATATAGAAACTTAAGAAATATGAAAAAGCAAGATAACTCCTGTGAAAGTTTTTGTTTTTGTTTTTGTCAGTTGTTGGTCTTGAACTCAGAGCTTGGGTGCTTTCCCTGAGATTTTTTGTTCAAGGCTAGCACTCTTACACTTTGAGCCACAGCTGCACTTCTGATTTTCTGGTGGTTAATTCGAGATAGTCTTACAGACTTTCCTGCCTGGGCTAACTCTGAACCATGGTCCTCAGATGTTAGCCTCCTGAGTATGAAAAAGCTCTTAACTCTTCAATAATGATATCTAAATATATTTCAATGGTTAAAATGTAAACAATTTAAATATGTAGTTGTAAAAATGATCAGTGACTTCAAAGAAGATTCAAATAAATAGATGAATGAAGTAAAGAATTTAATTCCAGTTGGGCACCCATGGTTCACACCTGTATTCTTAGCCACTCAGGAGGCTGAGATCTGAGGATCACTGTTGGAAGCCATCCCTGGCAGAAAACATCCTGTGAGACACTTATCTCAAATTAAACACTCAAAAACCTGAAGTAGTTTGGTGGCTCAAGTAGTAGAGTACTAGCCTTGAGCACAAAGAGGCACAGGCACAGTGCCTAGGCCCTGAGTTCAAGCCCCACAATTGACAAAAATAAAGAAAACTAAAAAAAAAAAAAAAAAAAAAAGCATTCAAGGCCTAGATCAGAAATTCCACAACCTGGACAAAATATTAGCGATTAAGAGTCTGATACAACTATATAAACCTTCAATGTAAAAATTCAATTCAGATTCAGTGGATACTAGACAAGGATTATACAGAAGAAAAAGATGACTAAATTGAAGATGAGGCCAAAGAATTATGATATTCCTCAATAAAGAAAAATTCAGTACCACAAGATTTTTCAGAAGTATAGTGTCATGAATACCTCTAGAGAAACATTTCAGATGCAAAACCTTCACTATATTCTCTCTTAAAGTCTGCTTGCTTCTAAAAACCTTAGGAAAATCCCCCTGTCCCCCTTACCCCCCAACACACACACACACACACACACACACACACACACACACACACACACACACACTCAGAGTAGAATCCAGAATCTGTGGGATCTTTTTATCTATTACACAACATCGCCCTCTTTAGGTGGGGCTGGAATCATTAACTATACATTAGGAATTCTGAAATTCTACACTCACAATTTGTAACATTCAAAAGAAAGAAGATGAAGAGTAGTTATTAGGTACATGTGAGATATATCAGAACATGATGCAAAACACAAAGTAATAATGTTGATTATCTGTCTTTTCCATGGACTAAGTGATTTAAAACTTGCAATTTCAATGACTGAAATGTCTGTAGTGCTTTAAAGTATCTATAGTTTCTTTGTTACCTTTATTTTCTAATGTCCATAATGGAGTAAGATAGTCCATACTTTCAAATTACATATGAGGAATCACTGTATCCACGTATTGATCCAACTGTGAAAAGCTTATATATCTTCTGAGACAGAAATAACATGAAACTGAGCAGAGCAGAACTACAATTCATATCTTGCCACACTACATTTAGTTTTTACACTATTCTTTCAAATCTACAAATAATATGAGTAAATTAGGTAAAATTGGAACCTAGGAAAACTAATGGATCCACCATCAAATACATAGATCTCTAAAATTTGAAAACCATTTGTATTCTTGACCCAAAGTGCAGTCCATAGACAATTAGTACTTGCATCACTGGGCAATTTAGTAGAAATGAAGAATTTTAGGCCTCTAACCCAACTAATTGAGAATCACTGATTCAGAATTTGTATTTTCATGTTGGGCATGGTAGGGCAGACCTGTAATCCCAGCACTTGGGATGCAGAGGCAGGAGGATCATGAGCTCCAGGCAACCCGGGATGCCTAGTAGAAATTGGACAAAACACATAACCATTAGTAACAAAAAATAACTTGACTTGTTTTTTTAGCACAATCCTAGATGTTTCATTGAAATTTGAGAAGCCCTGAAGTAGAGGACATGACAGCCCTTTCAATATAGGCAACATTGCTTGTTTGGCACTAAAAAGTTAACTCACCAGTGAATGGTTCAAGCACTTGTCTCAATATTAGAAAGCATTATTTTTTAAATTTAATTTTATTGTCAAGGTGATATACAGCAGATTTACAGTTAGATATGTAACGTACTGAGTACATTTCTTGTCAAAAATCATTACCCCTCCCTCATTTTTCACCCCGTTAATATTCTTGTTATCCATAAAAACCCATGTACAGAAATATTAGTTTCCCATTAGCTACACTTCATTTAAGAAAAAAGTTTATTAAATTTTTAACCGATAATCACCCAATTTTATACTAATATTGACCTAACTTATCTACATAATATTCCAATCTCTCCAAATCACAAATTAGACATAAACTATGGCTGATTATTTGCTTACTATAGCATTCATCAGTGATTTGTATGGAGGTTATACATAATACCCTGTTACCTCTCTCTTAGAATCAGAATCCTTATCAATTAAAAAGTCAACCACAAAGAAGTGTAGACTGTATCCCTAAATTCTGATGTCTTACATAATGTTTTTAAGGTCTATCACTTTTTTACATCACATTAGAAAAAAATGGATTTATAAAGTTGGTGGTGGTTTTTGTAAATGCATTGTGCTTTGGTAAACTTGAAGTGACAAGTAGATTCTGCCATTAGTAGAATTTTTGAGAGCCACTCAAAAATGTACCAGCACATGGGAAAGCCACACATTCCTTTTAAACTAAACTGTTCTGAGCACTGTGTCAACTCTAGGCATAATATGGCTAAACATTCAGACATATGCCGCTATAGTACTATTTGCTCTGCCAAATGGAGGGAAAACAAAAGAAAGAAAATCATATAACTATATTGGTAGACATTGCCTTTGTAAGATACAGCATAGCTGCTTTAGACAAAACTGTAGAGCCTGACTCCAAGAATACATTTGAATTCCTTTCCTTCAGCGTATGTATCTAATTTGTTTTTCATGAATACATGTATTTAGTGATGCAGTGTTTTTTTATTGGTTAAATTATTTTGGCATATTTATAGAGTAAAGGTGATTGGAATAATGTTTTTATGCATTAATTTGCACTAAAATTTGAAACAAGTATAAGATATACACTTTGTAACATAAAATCGTTGCCAGCCTGGATATACTCCCTTTTAAAAAATCATTATTCGGTATATGAAAATTCAAAGTGACTAGCTTATAAATATGGAGGAATAATTCATGTTGCTATAGGATCTTTCCTTAACTAAACATCTATCACAGAATATCTTTAAACAAATAGTTTCCTTTTAAGACATTTAAAAGTCTTAGCTTTAAAATTTGTGATGTTCATGGAATATCTAAGGGGTAGATGATGTTAGACATTCTTAGCAAACTTGATTTATGCTGAAATGCTACCTCATTACCAGGCAAGAAAAAACCAAACCAAACCAAAACTGAAAGACTAATGGCTAAGCCAGTGTGATGTGTCTTCAAATGAGCTACCAACTCATGAAAGCATACGTGAATGTTCCTGTTTCCTCACTAACACAATGACTTTCCTTTCTTTTTTTTTTTTTTTTTTTTTTTGCCAGTCCTGGGCCTTGGACCTCAGGGCCTGAGCACTGTCCCTGGCTTCTTCCCGCTCAAGGCTAGCACTCTGCCACTTGAGCCACACCGCCGCTTCTGGCCGTTTACTGTATATGTGGTGCTGGGGAATCGAACCTAGGGCCTCGTGTATCCGAGGCAGGCACTCTTGCCACTAGGCTATATCCCCAGCCCATCCTTTCTTTTTTTTTAAAGGAGACTTAAAAATTGTTATTGTAAAGGTTATGGACAGAGAGATTATAGTTATATAAGTCAGGTAATGAGTACAATTCTTTTTGAACAGTATCAACTCTTCCTGTGCTTGCTCTCAGTTTTTCGCTCCTGTCTAGTATCACTGCTTCACCCTTTGTCCCACCCTTTCTGTGCTCTTCTTTAATCTCCCAAAGTCAGATAAACTTACATGGAAGACAAAAGTACAGAAATAAAAAGCAATGACAAAGAAAAACAACAACAAAAAGTAAAGCAAAACAAAAACCCTGTTTTAATTCTTAGAGTTCATTTTAATAAACACCATTGTATATGATCAAATGCCTTCAATGACTTTCTAAAATGATATTCTGTAATAGCCATAATTATTTATCCCAGAGAAAATGCCAGCTTTTCTGGAGCTATTTGAAAACCATCCCTCTTAACTTTAAAAATTAAGATGTTTTTCTCCTCTCTGTTCAAATGCTTCCTGCAAAATCTCACTTAATCTCTTTCCATTAGCCAGACCAACTCAACTTTTTCTGGGTCCTTTCATAAACTGGGCCTTATCCAACAGACAAGAGGAGTGAATTAGACAAAGTAGATATTGTTGGCTGCTTCTGGCTTTTTTTTTTAGTTCTACTTATTAATTTTTTAATCATTTTGCCTCTTTTTAAACTATCCTACATTTCACTTTGCCCTCTCTCTGCATCCCAAAGATGAATGGTTCATTCTGTGCTTCCTTTCAAACTGTCATCTGTTTATCCATTCAGAAACAAGTCTAGCTTTATTTATCCTTTCAATACATTTTAAAGCCCTCCATGATAATGTCTCCATATGGATTTTAAAAATTTCTTAATTTATTATTTACTACCTTTAATTCAACATGTCAGTGCAACATGTCTTGATCAATATAATTCTTTCTATCATTCTTTTTTTTAAAATAATTACTTGTTTATTGTCAAAGTGATGTACAGAGGGATTACAGTTTCATATGTAAGGCAGTGGGTACATTTCTTGTACAATTTGTTATCTCCTCCTTCATTTCCCCCTTCCCCTCCCCCTTTCCTTCTCTCTCCCATGAGTTGTTCAGTTGGTTTATCCCAAATGGTTTTGTAAGTATTGCTTTTGTAGTCATTTGTCTTTTTATCCTTTGTCTCTTGATTTTGATATTCCCTTTCCCTTCCCTAGTTCTAATACCAGTATATACAGTGCCCCCATCTTTTTCCACCTGCAAAGGAATGACTCAGTGAATGTATAAATGTTAGTGAGTAATTCAAAGTCTTCGAATAAAATTCTTGTTGTCTATTTTACATATTATTCTGTTGTATCAGCCCTGACAACTCTTGCCTCACCAAATGGAAGAAACAACCAATTATCTTTCTTTTATAACTCTAAAATGTTATCATTAAGTGGTTGTATAAAGGGGTTTCAGTTCAATGTCAGTTTATGAATATAGTGCCTCTTAATCTATGTAACCCTTTTCTATTTAGCCCTAAGATACAGAAGAAAAATGTGCATTTATGTTCTCATGTGTCCCCTCTCTTTGTGTCCTTTGAATGGCTTCAATTTAATTTACTAAGTGCAAACCCATGGTCTCCTTAATAATAATATTATTAGCTTCTAAGAAGTTGTACAAAGGAGTTGCTATTTAACTAAGCAGTTTATGAATACCATGTATCCCGACTGATGTCATTCCATTTACCACTCTCACTCATCCTTCTCCTACTCATGCCTTCTCTCACTCTTAATTTTTTAGGATATACATTGAATTCTTGACTGCATTCTCCCTATCTTCTCCTCTTTATTTATTTACCTCTTTCCCCTTGACCTCATCCAACCCCTTCCAGTACCTATTTCCTTTTTTTTTTTATTCTACTAAACTTTGATTTTGCTTGTTTAAGAAATTGCACTATTGGAGTTCTCCCTTGAATCTACTGTACTTCAGTTAATACATCTGCATACACTTGCATACCAACCAACATATTTACTTATAATTTTATAAGCGAAATATTGCTTCCACATATAAAAGAACACATGCATCATTTGTCTCTCTTGGCCTGACTTACTTAACATAACTTTTTCTAGGTCTTTCCATTTCTTCAAAAATGTTATAATATCATTCATTCTAATGGATGGGTAAAATTCCAATGTGTGTTCCTAATCACATTTCCTTGATT
Organism: Perognathus longimembris pacificus; assembly: GCF_023159225.1. Taxonomy (NCBI): domain Eukaryota; kingdom Metazoa; phylum Chordata; class Mammalia; order Rodentia; family Heteromyidae; genus Perognathus; species Perognathus longimembris. The sequence continues at coordinate 65,106,650 of NC_063164.1, forward strand.
CATTCATCTATGGAGGGGCATCTGGGCTGATTCTATACTTCGGCTATGGTTAATAGTGCTTCAATAAACATGGATATGTGATGAATATTTTTATGTAAGTTTTTACTATAATGTATTTTCTTACTATAATGTATTTTTTTAAGCTAGGATTTGTTTTATACTATATTCATATCCATGATTTGGCTTCTTCTTCCTAAGATGTCTGTAGATATTCACAACTCAAGAAATTGTGTTCTACCAATTTTTGTTGTCAATTCAACCAGCAATTTCTCACAGCACATATTTTGGCAATACTGAGCAAGGTTGTAAGGCAGGACAGGGCTAGGCTTGGGATGAATCACTGACAATCTGGGGATTTAGGGAATGTTATGGTTATATCTGGAAAATAGATTCCCATCTATCTGTACCTGTACAGCTCCACCTGACATTTCCCCTCAAGTATTCTATTGCAGAGTGAGTCTGAAACACTTGCCATTTCCTGACTGCACTAGACTTTTAATACTACAGGTTTTGGACATGCTATTCCTTCAATTTGACATTTTTTCCTTGTTTTATTTTTCACCAAGAAATTCCTAGGCATATTTCAGAAATGAAATGTCATCCTTTTAGAGATATCTTCAAAAATCTCTCCAAAACACAATTATCTTTTTTTCCTTTTTGTTGTGTTCTTTAGTTTGTGTATTTGTCACAGTCTTGTTTATGAATTCCTGGAGCATTATCCCACTCCTAACAAATAGGAAGAGTTCAATAAATGTTTATGGAATGAAATAATATGAACAATAGCAGAAAATAATATAAGTAGCACTTCCTCTAATTCATGCTATTTGTACTTCACATGAGGGGAATATATAAAAAATATGACAAAACATATGACTCCCCAAAGTATGAAAAATATCCTTTACGTGACCAATTGATTTAGGTCTTATTTTACTAGGCTCAGTTTCTAAGTTCATACTAATATCCACAGCAACAAGTTACAGAAGAACTTAGTGCTCTAACTATGTACAGTCAGAATAAAAATAATGGGAAAATATTTTTAAATATTTTCCAGCTTTCTGTCAAAGTTAAGATCACCCATAGAACAAACAGTTCTTTTATCTTAAGAGAGAGACCGAGAAGCCTTTAATGGCACAAAGTCTATAATTTAGTGAAATGTATCTGTTAAATTTATTTTGTTGTTTAGGTATCAGAAAGAATAACAGACAAAGATGTAAGCTGTTGCAGCAAGTGATCCAGCTCCTGTTTTTATTTTCATTGACAGGCTACAAAATTCAAACATCACTTTTATCATTTCAACCAATATAATAGACATTTTGGAGCCAATTTTCCTGCCTAGGTTACTCTTTCCTCGAGTTACACACAACTTGGGAACTGGTCTCATTAATATTTCAAATAAGTGTCCCATGTGAAGTTTGTTTCTTAAGTTCTCTGCTGTTTGTTATTTGAAGCATAAAAGTATAACTTTCAGGAAATGAGGTGCATACTTTCCCTTAATCTGCCTCAAGGCATCACTTATTAACTTTGGGGGGGGGGGCAAGAATTCTATTATGTCTGTAGGAAGTATTCAAGCAGTTTCAAAAGAAACCAATGAATTTTAAAATAAAAATGATTACTCCATTGAAATTCCACAATGGGAGTTATATGTAATAAAATGAGCAGAACTCACTTGAGTTGGGATTTAAGTGGATTTCTTACTGTTTAGGAGATTTTTTGTTTGTTTCTTAAGTCTTTGGAACTGTTTAAGTATTTCAACCAGAAAGCATTTGTAATATATTGAGTTCATTTACTCTTGATGTGTTTTAAGTTGTTGTAACTAAAGTAGATTTGGTAGGTATTTAAGCAAGTTCCAACTTGTTCATATCAGTCTTATTCCTATTTCTTAGTTTGTTAGATATTGAAATGTAGCTCTTAAATTGTTATATTTAAATAGGCAGCCTCTAGGCTATATTTCAGAAATTCTGCACAAGAAACGTTATTTAATTATTTTTTGTAACAGAAATCTTTTTTTTTTCAGGTGGTCTGTGCAATTCTTTTGCTCTTATGTCAGGTGCCAAAATATTTCAAAAAGGAAGCTTACTTCTGCCATGTGTGATTTCTGATGTGTGATTTCTTTGGATGTCATTTTGCATTGCATGTGAGACAGCTATTTTTTATTTCTTGATGTCTGTTGCACCCAGAAGAAATCTGTATTTTGCTTTCTGTAAGAAAAGAGCAACTGGGTGGCACTGGAAAAACTTCCGCCCACTAACATGGAAAAATATTCAATCTGTCCCATTACATTGAAGTGGGAGTCTTTAAAGGGCAGCATACCCAGTTAAGGAAGATGTATTTCCATCTGTGATCAATAGCATGTGAAGAACAGCTCCTCTCTGAGCTCTAGTCATTGCAAAATTACCTTAGCAGCTCCTGGACCATGGACATTCTCCACAAGTTTCTAAAGTCGAGCAGCCATGGGGAGCCATTCCTGATTCAGAAAGGGAAAATGGTTCTCTCTGTGAGATCCATGGAATATGTCTTTTTGCTGTCCCCTAGAGCTGCAGGACATCGTTCAGAGGCTGTATCCCCTCTGTAGACTACATAATAAGCAAGAGACAAATAGGTCCCAGAAAGTGTTAGAAGAGGGCTAGCATGACAGATGGTTTGTCATTGCTTTCTGCTCTTACATTCCTCTTTACAAAGCAGTTTGTTTTCCTGCTTCATTTGGGGAAGTACAGTACATTTTCTATGAGAGAGCCAGAAGACATAGTTCTTTTTGGTCAAGTGGTATCAGTTTTAACCTGGTCCAGGTTATCACATCACCACATACTGTTATTTGAATATTTATTTCTATTTTTCCAGACATTTAACAATACATAAAAATTAAAGTTCTGTGAAAATCTAATAGTGAGGCATTTTGTAAGAACTGTTTCTTTTTAAATAAAAACGACTATAAATGGTGATTTCTGTATTATTCCTTCCTTCCTTCCTTCCTTCCTTCCTTCCTTCCTTCCTTCCTTCCTTTTTCCCTTCCTCCCTCCTTCCCTCTTTCTCTTTCTTCCTTTAATGAGTTAATTAGGTGAGATTAGCTGGCACACACTTTAATCTGAATTTCTTGCATTAATCTTGGAAAATGAAAAATGAACCAAAATAGGAAATAAGGAGAAAAATTCTTTTTTGAAATAACCATATTATGTGCATTTATCTTTTAGAAAGCTAATTCTGAGCACTCAAAGACAGACATTTCCTTCCTGGGGTGCTGACTTTAGAGATTGAGTGTTGTTTCTCTTAATCAAATAGACTGATTGATCTGAGAGAATAATATCAGTATTTCCTTTAAAGATAAGGAAATCACCAGGCACTAGTGGCTCACACCTGTAATCTGAGCTACTCAGGAGGCTGAGATCTGAGGATCATGCTTCAAAGGTGACCCGGGCAGGAAAGTCCCAGAGACTCTTATTTCTAATTAACCACAAGAAAACCGAAGTAGAGCTGTGGCTTAAATGGTAGAGTGCTAGCCTTGAGTTGAAAAGCTCCTGGACATTGCCAAGGACCAGAGTTCAAGCCCCACAGCCACCAATAAATAAATAAATAAATAAATAAATAAATAAATAAATAAATAAATAAATGGTAGAGTGCTAGCCTTGAGTTGAAAAGCTCCTGGACAGTGCCCAGGCCCAGAGTTCAAGCCCCACAACCACCAAAAAATAAAAATAAAAAAAAAGATAAGTAAGGAAATGGAAGGATTGGGAAAAAATTATACTAAGTGAAGTGAACTAGACCCAAAGAAACATGGACTCTATATGGTCTCCCTCATAGGGAATAATTAGCACAGGTTTAGGCTAGTCACAGCAGAGGATCACAAGAGCCTAATAGCTATGCCCCTATGAATGCATAAGATAATGCTAAGTGAAATGAACTCCATGTTATGGAAATGAGTGATACATCACTGTTGTAATTACTTTCAACACGCCATGTGAATCTGTAGCTTCTATTGTTGATGATCATCTTGTATCCCCTTCCTGTGGTTGTGCCTGCACTATCACTGTATCTTATCTGAGCACATTGGAAACTGTATATATACTGGTATTAGAATTAGGAAAGTGAAAGGGAATACCAAAATCGAGAGACACAGAATAAAAAGCCAAATGGCTACATAAGCAATGCCTGCAAAACTGTTTGGTGTAAATGAACTGAACACCTTATGGGGGTGACGGAAAGGGGAAGCGGGGAGGGGGGAATGAGGGAGAAGGTAACAAACAGTACAAGAAATGTATCCAATGCCTAACACATGAAACTGTATCCTCTCTGTACTTCACTTTGACAATAAATAAGAAAAAAAAAGAAATTATAGGTGGTCACTGACATTGTAAACTTAACAATTTCTCTTGAGAGGTACTTATGAGGGGAAAAGTCATTACAAATCAGCTTTGTTGGGATGATAATGAATTGGGAAGGTGTAGAGAACCACACTACAGGAGACAGAGCAAGAAGCTATAAAGCCAGGGGCAATGAATGGATCTAGGGAAAAATCAGAACACAGGCTCCAAAACAGAGTTGTATTGAAGACAAATAATATCCTACAATTTAAAGAACATTGGAGAAAGGGCACATTCTGGACCTAGTCCTAATGTTTAGCAGTTGTGACCTTAGATTAAAAAAGGGCATATAAAGTAAACAAAACTTTTCCTTTTTAAAAATAAAGCATGATAAGTACTAGTGGGAAAGAGTTCGAAATTCTCTGTTTAGGATGTTGAGCTATTTTATTAGTAAACCCAACAAAATTATCAGCCTATAAGTGTATAATTATTCTGTTCTATACGTTAGGAAGGCATAGGCAGAAAAAATATATTACATTAACTTATTGTTCAGACCACAAGCATGCCTTAATTCCAACAAATAACACAAAGTAGTTATTTAATCCTACAATGACATTTACTTCTACAAACAGCTACCACATAATTATTTTTATGGAGGAATCTCATAGACCATATTTTAATTTTTTTGATTTATACACATGCCATAGAGCATATTTTTTGGAAAAAATATGGGCCCCACCTGTATTTACCAAGTGAAATAGCTACTTTCAGGTAATGTTGCCAATTGTGAGGCTGAATATTTAGTGTTGCTCTATCAGGATACACAGGGTGGCCTGTGATCCTTGCTCCACCTCTTCCACATTTATTTGCACGTATGCTATCTACAACCAGAACTTGCCAGAGAGAATTTATAAACTATTTCTTTTATCCAAGCTTAAATTGTACTGCCTTTATATTTCCCCTGGATAATTTCAGCAAAGGTATTTTTTTCCCCTGTCCCTGATAAGAATGTCAGTAGTCTATCAAGTCAGAATGGTGTTAAGATTTGGAGACATTTTTCATGTTCCTTTGTGAATCAAGGATTAGTCAGATGAGATTAATTAGTGTGTTGATTATCCAGGCTTCTTAACCTCTCTTCCTTTTCTTTCTTTTCCTTGCCATTTGGTTACTTCATTACTCATTAACAAGCTCATCAAACATTAGGCTGGGAGAGGAGATGAAGCTCAGCATTTTTCTGCCATTTTCCAGAACTGATTAAAAGTTTTAAGTGCAGGAATAAGGGATCATGGGAAGAAAAGGAAAGGAAAATATTAGCTGAAATGAGATTGCTTTTATTACTAAAATATTTTCATCTTCTTAAGTCCAAAGAAAAGATGAATGAACCTTTATTTAAAAAACTTTTTTGTTTTACTCAAACAAGAATAGCACACTTAAGTTTATTTATTGAAGCTGAATCACATGATAGTATATAAAGTACAGAACTGAAAGCATAGAAACTTCTGCAGAAAAAACACATTTTTTTCCCCTTAGGAACTCTGATATAAATAGTCATAAAAACTTAAGTTCTAAATTCCCTTCCTCCTTAGATGTCTTCTTTGTTTTTCTTCTGGAATATTTGGGAGAACAGGGTTAGTTTAAATAAAATAAAATTAAGTTCCACTTATTTCAGTACGTTCAATTTCTGCCAGATTTTATACTTAAAGTAACCCAGAGAACCTCTCATTGGTTTGTTGCAACGTTTTCCTGTAGTTCGGGAAAACTGACCTCCCTTGGGAAGACATTTTTGTCGATATTCAACCAAGTACAAGAATAAGGGTGCATTCCTAATACTACTCGGTCCCAGATATTGACATAGGCATTTTTCTTAATGCTTCAAAGCGCAGATGAGACCAGATTGTAACATTTAACAAATCATTCCTGAAGACGTAAGGATAACAGAAGGATACTCAATATAGGGAAACTGGATTTCAGTACTAGGTAAGGCTCCTTATACTCCTTGTGCATTGTAAAGACCATTTTTTAAAATCACCATCTGGGAGCACTTCTGTACATCTGTAAGTCGAGTCCTAACTGTCAGCCTATGTACAAATCTAAAGTTTTCAGGGCACCATCTAAGCCTTGTGTTTCTGGCTCCAAATTCTTTCCATTATCCTTGTGTTTAGACTTCAAAAGTGCAGTCTCACCTTAGAGTTCACAATTTGACATTAGTTCATTATGTAATATCTCCATTGTTCTATTGGACATAAAATTTTACTGGGACATAAACTTAAGGTTAAGCTTACAATCATCAAGTGGAGAACTATCCTTCCTCTAATGGTACTCTAGCTTGAGTACACACACACACACACACACACACACACACACACAGAGACAGAGAGAGAGAGAAGCAGTAATAGCTACTTAATAATATAAATAAATCTTCCAACTATTTCTCAGAAGGATTCACAGATGTAGAGATAAATACAGTATAGTCCAAAACAAAGTCACTACCTAATAGCACTCAGCAGGTTATTTCCTGAGAGCATAACAAACTAGTTGTGCATTGTTGTGGCTAGCAAAATCCACAATGGTAATTTTTGTTTTAAAAAAAAAATCAAAGTAAGTGCCTAAACTAAGTCTAAACTCTTTTGAACACTATTGTTGATGGGAGACATTAGAAATGAAGTTCTTTCTAGCTTTCTTTGTTTCTATTCAAAATTCAAAGACTTTAAGGGCAAATTTAGTTGGAAATCAAAACAATTTATTTCTATTAAATCATTTCTTCCCAGTTTGTACATCGTAAATACCAGCTCATCCTGGAGGTGATGGTGGTGGAAAACCTAGTTAACCCTTACCATGTGCAATGCCTGGTTGTACCTTCAATAAGGATGTGAATGAATATTTAAAAATAGCTCTTTGGAAGTAAGAACTTTGCTTCTGAGGTTATTTCTCTTGGATTTGAGCTAGAAATGTGTGTTGATAATGACTTGCCTTTTCCCTATTTATCAGACTGTCTTAAGCAATAGAGGCTTGGCCTACTTCTTTGTTTCTTTGTAGGGCAACTGTTTCATTGTATTTCTACTCTGTTTTTCTACCTCTCTTGATAAAGTGCCTCCTCTGGTTTGTAAAGGCTTATAGCAAATCTCTACTGTATCTTTTACAGTGGTGGCATATAATGCCAGTCTGTCTCCACTGATTCTAATTAATATGCCTCTAGTCTGTCTCTGGGTGACCTGACTTTTAAGAAGCCCAACTAATTGGAAGAGCCATCATAAATTATATACATTTACATCCTTCGATACTATAATGTAAGTGAAACATATACTGATATGTTCACAAATCATTTACTACCAAGGTTTGTGGATGAAGGAAAAGTTGATTATATTTGATTTTACCCATTTTCTCTCCCAAATAATATACGAATAAATAGATACTTGCAGATTTTTTATGTTTGTTGAATAAAGAACATATTCAGAAAAGAATTTAAGTCCACTTAGAATCTTGAGTTCTGCGGAGATATGGGATGATCTTGGAAAGTTAACTGGAGAACAACAAAGCTTTCTCTGAAGAAGCAGAGTTTTAGAGTCCCACCAAGCTATCTGCATGTAGAGAGTCACACCAACTAATCTATAATTATACAGAGGCTTATACCAAAATAAAAAATTATAAGCAGCTTATATAAGAAGACAATTAAGCTCCTGGTGGCGATGGCAGTAGTGGCCCAGAGAGCCGTGGCAAAGGCAGCAACGCAGTGTGCCCGTGGACTATTTACTTACCTTCAACTCAAATTTAAAGACCAGGAACAGCTACATCCCAGTTGGTCACAGACAGTCTCAGAGGCAAGTGGTCACATTGTTGACAGTCTGAAACACCAAGGGAAGATGTGTGTACCCCACGAAAGTCATCCTCTCTTCCAGTGAACAGCAGCTGGAAGGAAACACTCCTCCTACCCAAGAAGAATGCCATTCTTGAAAGTGGCATAGAGCATGCCAGAGCACCTGGCTGGAAACACTTGCCATAAAAGCTGTGACATCTTTGAAGACGGCAAAGGAATCTTACAGCTCCCCTATCTGCTGGAAAACAACAACAACAACAACAACAACAAAAACTCGCTCAGAGGGAAACAGGCCCCCTCATAGAGAGGCGGCCCCAAACCTCAGCAGTGATCAAGGACAAGCTCAGCATGGAATTACTAAACCAAAGGTCTCTAAAACTCACTGGAAAGGAAAAACAAAAACAAAAACAAAACAACCAAACAAAACTAGGTAAGCTGAGGGCAATTTCAGGCTAGGCTAAAAGGAGAGTGTGAGGAGCTACCACCATCTCAACTGATTCATGTATGCCAAAGTACATCCCATACCTAACAAAGATTACTGCAAAGATTGTAAGCAGTACAAAGCATCAACCTCATTGCTATTCTAGCACACAAAGAAAATCCACTCCTCTGACTAAGTTAGGCTGGAGGAGGCCTACAAAATTTGTTCTTTTACTTTTTTTTTTTTTTTTTTTTTTTTTTTTTTTGCCAGTCCTGGGCATTGAACTCAGGGCCTGAGCACTGTCCCTGGCTTCTTTTTGCTCAAGGCTAGCACTCTGCCACTTGAGCCACAGCACCACCTCTGGCCATTTTCTATATATGTGGTGCTGGAGAATCGAACTCAGGGCTTCATGTATATGAGTCAAACACTCTTGCCAGTAGGCCATATTCCCAGCAGGCCTACAAAATTTGTAAGGCATACTTTTATTATAGCCTTTCAAGCTGAGATATATTTGTACACTTTGAGTTATAATTAAGTTTCAGAAAGGTCTGAGTGTGGAAATCTAGGCAACAGCCACACCTCATACCAAGAAGGCTCCTTAATTCAACTATGCCACAAGGAAAGCTGACCACTGCAAGGAAATCAAGGCTCCACTAAGAGAAGGAATAGTGGACATCAGGAGACACAAGGTTCCCCAAACAAATTGGAGAGCAATATTTTTTCTTTCTTTTTCATTGCTATTTTGTTTAGTTTTAGAAATACAGTCTACAGTGATTATTAGTCTGCTTTCTTAATTGTGTGCATACTTAATTCAGGCTATATTTTTGATTGCTTAATTTTCTATTTCTCTATTTTTCTTAGTATTTAAAATTTTATTATTTATAATTTTTTTTTATTTTAAGTCTTAGTTCTCTTCCTTCTGTTTCTTTCCCTTTCTTTATGCCTCTATTCTTACTTGCTCCTCCATTTTTCATTATATCTCTTAATATTTCTTTTAATTTCACTCTAACTTGTTTCCCTTTATTTCTGGAATTTCTCTCATTTTTCCTTTTCTTTATTTCAGTGAGCCCTAATTGTTTGTCTGTTAGTTAGACTATTTGTTTCCATTTTGATTGTGTTTAATTGGCTCATCCTGTTTTCCTTCAGGTTTGGATTGTTATATGCTCAATGGCTACAACCAAATACAATCTCCTTTCCTGAACCACAGTACCCCTCCACAAACAAAGAAAAGGAAAGCTAGATAGGTGAATATCTATGATATTGAACCTCTAAAATCTGTGCAAATACAGAGCTCTGGGTTGGCTTTTGATTTAAAAATGTGCTCTGTTGTGGTATTGGATTTTTCTTTTGGTTCCAAATGGGCAGAACAAACCATAGAAATACAAGAAAAATGGCAAGTCAAGGAACCACTACTGTTTCATTTTATTCTGCATAGGATCAATACAGACCAAGGAAAGGATCCTTAAAGCTGGCAGGGAGAAGAGATCAGCTACCTTTAAAGGAAAACCAATGAGAATAACAACAAATTTTCCAGCCAAGATCGTGAAAGCAAGGAGAGCCTGGAACAACTTATGTCATATCTTAAAGGCAAATTACTACCAACCAAGACTAATGGGCCCAGATAAGCTCTCCTTCATAACCAAAGAACAAATAAAAGCTTCCCACAACAAGGAAAAATTGAATTAGTTTATCTCCACCAAATTAGCAGTATAGAAGATACTAAAAATGTATTATACATAGAAGACCAACAAGAACAGGATATTGGCAGAGAAATGGCCCCTTTTGGAGAACCAGATAAATATAGTAAGAATGGATGGCATGACAGGAATGCCCAATCACTATTTTCCCCCTTTGTTTTATTCTCTGTTGTCACTGTTTTAGATTTCTCTACTCTTTGTCTTGTGTATAACTTTATCTGATTTAGAGAAGGGAAGGGGAATCCCAGAATTGGTTGGACAAAAGGTGAACCAAGTCAACACTGATACTCTCTAGACACTATGTTGGAAATGAACTTGACAGTGTGGGGGAAAGAGGGGTCAGGAGGGAAAAAAGTGGGAGAACATGAAGGAGGCAGTACACTGGTGAAAAAGAAATGCACTTATTAACTTATGTATCTCTAACCCCTCTTTACATCACCTTTACAATAACATTGAATTTAAGAAAATATTGAGTTTTACAAATAGGCATTTTGTCCTGTGTTATGGGATGAATTGTGCCCCACAGATTATTAAATTGAAGTCATAATCTCTAGTACTTCAGAATGTTATCTTGTTTAGAAATAGGATCAGTGCAGATGTAGTTTAGGAAGAGCATATTATACTGGAGTAGGTTTAGCCCTTAGGCCAATGTGAACCATATTCTCATATAAAAGATTTAGTTATAGATGTGGCCACACACTGTCTGTGCACATGAAATACACATTGGGTGAAATTTGTAAATGCCAAGAAAAGCCAAATGCTGCCAGTAAACTAAGAGAAAGTCATGAAATAGTTTCTTTTCCAGAGCCTTGGGAATCCACCTGCTGACCCGTTGGTCCTGGACCAAAACAAGGAGACAGTGAATTTATGTTATGCAAGTAACTTAGTGTGGGCACTTTGTTACTGCAGTCTAAAAATATGGTTGCCTTAACCTGAAAAGGAAGTAACTGACATGACCAAAGACTTTCTTGAAATAATAAAAGGAATTACCTCATGTTTCTCAGTAATGTCCTTGAGTCTGGTAAACTATTATGCTTGCTTGTACTCTTTGCTAGTTTTATAGAGACATTGTATTCATGGAAGTAAAACCTTATTTTAAGTGTATAAGTATTATGGATAATCACTTGTACCTAGGGTTAGTTTATAAGAAAAAGAGTAATGTTAATTTGGATGAACACTGAGTGGACTTTATCAGGAAAGCTTCATGCACTGCATTCTTTTGCCAGAGCCATCTAATTTGTCTTGTGTCTTAGGTTTCTTTCTTCCCCTTGGGGAATTAGGTTTGAAGCTACAGAGCATTTTGTTTTGTTACTTTTTGTCTATAGCCTTTCTGTTTGTCCATGCTTTTCAGCTCTCCTGTTATCTCTATTTTGTGATTCCTATGCTCTTTCTTTCTCTGTTCTGTCATCCTGATTCTCCTGATTCACTTAGCAAAATGAGAAAATTTCTCATCCATCATCTTCCTTACCTCTGATGATTAATTATTGATTCAGTTTCTTTAACACAATTTGTCTATTCAGAGTTTTTATTTCTTCTTCTGGAAATTTTGGGAGATTGCATTTTTCAAGGAATCATTCCATTGTACCTTGGTTATTAACTTTTGAACATATAGTTGTTACAGTATTCTTTTCTTATCATTTGCTTTCCATTGGGTGTACATAGATGCCAATTATTTCTGATATTAGTTTTTTGTGTGGCTTCTTTTCCTTATTTCCCCTGGCCAGGAGTCTATACAGTTTATTTACCTTACAAATAAGCTTCTGATTTTGTTACTTTTTCTATACTGATTTCCTTGTTGCTACTGATATTATCTTTGTATTTCTCATTAAATCTCTTAGCATTATTTTTCAATTTTTATTAGCATTTATTAGTTGTACAAAGAAGTTTCATTGTGGTGTTTCTAGTTATGCAAATAATGTGCACAAATTCATATCTTCTATAATTTTACTTTATAATGTGTCTTATTTTCTATAATCCTTTATCATCAAATTAACAGTCTTTTTGAGAACTGCTTCCATTTCATTGTCTTTACCTTCTTCCTTTTGTTGACATAATGATTTACTACTTACTGAGTTATAATGTTTGCTAATTGATCTAGACTTCTTTAATGTTTCTAAGCAGGGTTTTCCAAGTATTGCATCTATTACCTAAAGACATTTTATATACCTAAATTATAGAAACAGAATTTTATACTTAAAATATCTAAAAAGCTCAGTAATACAGTATGTTTTAGTTACAGTGTAAAACATAGGTAATGGATCAAACAAGGCTACATGGAGAATAATATCATTTACTCATTTCACAAAGCAATCACGTACTATAATAGACTAGTTTAGAAAGTCAATATTCTTATAGTAAAAAACTGCCAGAAGCCACATGCTATTTTTGTTCAAAACTACTTCTCTGACCTAGATGCCAATTCCTCTCCCCTGTGATTCTAGCTACTTTGGAGGCTGAGAGCTGAAGATTGTGGTTTGAAGCCAGTCTGAGCTAGAAACTCCATGAAACTCTTATTTCTAATTAATCACCAAACAGGCCAAAAGGGAAGTTGTGGCTGAAGTTGTAGAGCACTAGCCTTGAGAAAAAAAGGTTCAGGGACAGCATCCTGGCTCTGGGTTCAAGTCCCAGGTCTAGCACACACATGCAATTACTTCTCTGATAAATCCAACATATTGCTATGCCTATGATTCTGATATTTGTTCATCATACTGTGTTTTCCTTATTAATATACCTTGTAATTTTTTTCCTGTAAAGTGGACATGATGTAGTGCTTAAAAAGAACTTTTGTAATTAGGACTTTATCACATAATGATAAAATCTGAGGGCAGGAAAACCATTTTATGGTCCTAAGATCAGATTCCAGTCTTTTGGTGAGCTTGGGTCCCTGGACTGTGCATTTAATCAGTGCTTCTCATTTCTCCTCCCCCCCTCCCTTGTTCCCTTAGAGATAGAATAAGGTGACTAGAAGAGGCTAGAGTTATCTAATTCTTTCCTCCAATCTAGGTTAGGATGAAAAGGAGAATGAGTGGCTAATATGTTAGTAGACATTGAGCAAACATTTCCATCTACTGGAGTAAGAATTTTCCTTTCCAATGGGTGGTATTATTTAACTTAAAAAATGGAACATGGTTATTTTGCTTTATCATTGTTCATTTTATCCAGTGACTTTGGATTTTACCAAATCAGGCACACAGTATACACTTAGATTCTCATCCTATAGAAGGCCTATTCTGGATTTCAAATTCACAGGTAAGACATTTTATCCTTATCTTTATTCCAGACAACAGCCTCTTTGTTTTCCTGAGTAGGTGGACAGAATCTCTTCTCTATTAAAGATACTTTAAAGATGTGCATTAGTCAAAAGGTCTCAATAACCAAGACATACTACTAGTAATTTCATACATTTTGTAGTCCTAAATTCAGAATAATTTAATTTCCTGAATGAGCAATATAATCTGACTCTAAGCTGTTATTGACTTTGAGAGCTCCATTTTCCTACTCTAGAGCTATTGTAGAATTAGACTTGCTATGCTACTATTGCTATAGACTCATTTTTTCCCTTTGTTTTGAGACATGCATACTTTTCCTTTCTTCCTTCTTTCTTCCTTTCCTTCCTTTTCCCCCTTCCTTTTCCCTCCCTTCCATTCTCTTCCTTTCCCTTTCTTTTCCTTCCATAGTTCAGGCTATGATTACAATGCATTTTAAAACATTGATTTTTTTTCTCTTTCGTTTTCCTTGTATCTGGCTCTTGGTTCAAGTACAATTCTGAGTGGTAGTTATTCTTCACTAATTCTAGAAATAAAAAGAAAAGATATTCTTAGTGCCAGGTGGCTATGAAGTGGCAGAGCTAGAATTTAAACTTAGAAAGCCCAGGTACTTACTTTTTTGTTCTTTTATGAGATTTTATTTCCCTAATTTCACCTTTTCTCCTTCAATTTCAATCACTAAAACACCACCATCTTCTATTAAAATCCAAAATGAGCTAAAACTTAGAAGAAAAATTCACATGAAACAACGCAGCTTTCAAAATTGTCACACAGTCTTGAGAGAGTTTTAGGGAATAATAGTTGAATCATTAACATTCTGTGTGAATGTCCAAGTATATATTAGGCAAATATTTTTCCAGGTTGGAAATTTTGGTACTTTAAAGTTAGGAGGTACAAAAAATTTCCTTCATTTTTTTTTGTAACCCAAATAGCAAGTGTTCAGTATTTGCATTATGGAGAATGAACTTAGAGGAAACAGAGACACAATTAGAAAAATTCTCCTCAAATGCCATGCTGTACTTAGGAAAACATCTTACATTTGAGGAAATCTTTACCTGCTGTGTGTCTGGCCTTTACTTCTGCCAGGAACCCCAGCAGTATCACTGGCGAGGGACCAATTTGTGTGATTGTGGCACTTCTGTATCCTGTCCTTTCAAAAGTAAGAGAAAAATCATGAAGGAGCAAGAGGTTAAAAATCACAGGTATATATTAACATACTTGATAATGATATTGAATCCTATTCTTCCTTTATACTAACTTCAAATGGTTATGATCAGTACATTTTCCTAGATAACTAGTACTAGTACCTTCAAACATAATTGGCAATTAACAAGTTACCTGGCTCTGAAGGCTGAATGTGTTCACTATATTGTTCATACATGTTCTTAAACTCATTGTAAACTCTTAAACTCTGTGTGAGAAATGAAATAATAAACTGGAAGGAATTGAAACTTCCTCTGGGTAAGATGCCTATAATTTATTCAAAACGCTATATGTGAATATGTGGATGCTACTAGAGGATTTAATAATGGCATGGACGATCTTTCAATGAATTAAAAATATTGAACTTGCCCACAGAAATTTAAAAAGTAGGCTAGTAAGTTCAGATCAAGTGATTAAAGTAGATAAAAATATTCCTATAAAATGCCTATCTTGATGGATAGTGCTCGTTAAAAGTAAAAGCATGCTATCTCTTTAAAATCTGCTTTTTTTCTATCAAAATTTTCAATTCTGCAGAAAATTCAGTGCTGTAATGAACATCAGTGTACCACATCTAAATCTACCAACTATTTAATCTTGTTCAGTTTATTTTAAGTCTCAATAGGAGAAACACATTTCACCATTTCCAAATCATCTAAACTATATTTCAGATATCATACTTTACCCTGAAGAGCTTCAACTTCATTCCACAACAATCAATAATATACTTTATCAAACTCAGCACAATAACCAGACCTAAAAATATCATCATTACTTATACAATACCATATAGTCCATACAAATACTATTTTTTCCATTGTCAAGAAATTTATATCACTATTTTAACCTTTTAACAGAAGGTTTAGCCACACTTCATAGACTGTAATAAATTTTTATATTACATCCTGAGAAGAATATCATCCCCCTCCAAACTTCTTTTTGTCCTTCTTTATTTTGAATCTATTGGAAGATTTGGATCAATTGTCCTACAGGACATGAATGCCCCGTATTTATCCAGGTTTGAGTATAAACCAATCAATCATGATGATCACTAGACTCACTTCTTTCTGCTTATATTAAATAATATTTGTATCCTTTCTTATTTAATTTTACATTTAAATATTTTTAAAAACTTACATACATTATTAGGCAAAGCTGTAGAATGTAGCTTGTGCAGGGACTATTGCTCTTATGAATGTAATTGGCACTGCAATAAGACCTGCTTTCTATAGCAAAACAGTGTATTTTCTAGTTCTTCTTGTTATATTTCCTTTGGAAAAGGTAAGAAAATACACTTATGTTCTAATTTTTTTATTCTTCACAGCAGATAAAACAGTGTAGGAATTCTTTTACACTTCCCCTTTTAAATACTTTTTTTTTATACTTTCAGAATAAAATTCCATGAACAGAAGATTTGTAAAAGTAGCTACGACTTCTTCTACATCCTTCACAATGTTTCTCCTGGGGCTAAGATTTTATGATGATAAAATTGTTAAAAAACAGAAGTCAATATTGATAACTAAATTCCACATGCCATTTGGGTTTCTCCAGTGCCATTATATTCCTCTTTCAGAACTCCATGTAGAAGTCTACCTTGTGTGTAGTCACTGTGTCACATTAGTCTGGTTTGTGAAGGTTTCGCTGTTTTTCCTTTTTCTCATGACCTAGATACTTTGGAGAGAGCTAAATACATTTTGTTTGTAGTTTATCTATCAATATCAAGTGTTCTGAATTTGTTTTCATGATTGGATTGGGATTATCGGTAGTAAGAAGGAATATCATAGCGGTGGATTGCCCTTTATGTCACATAATATCAAGGGATGATGTCCAACAGTGTTGGTGTCATCTTTGGACATTTGATTAAGACACTGCTTGCCACACCTCTTCAACATAGAGTTCATATTTTTCCCTTTCCATGTTCTCTTCATTAGAAAGTGAGTCATTTTGAGCCACTGGTTAAGCTCTACAACCTGGAAGAGATGTAACATCCTGCTTTTTCAATTTTCAGTATATCTTACACTCACTATATATCATGTTTTTTCTCTCTTCATCTATGTTCACAGATACAGTATTTGCTTGGTTGGATATACCATAATTGATTTAATTAGTTCTCCAGGATTATTTAATGTATTATTAATATTTAAAAATTATAATATTTATTATTAATATTAAATTACCATTATATACCCTTTAGAATGTTGAAAGGGTCTTCATATATTTAGTTTATTATTTTTAACAGAAATGATATTGAACTTTACTCTTTTTCTGTATCCATTAAGATGCTTACTTTTTCATTTTTCTTTGTTAGCATGGTGAATTGTTTGGTTTCTTGAAGCTAACGAGTTATACATATCTATGATAAAATGCACTTAATTGTAATGTACTTTTTTGTGAATTCTTAAATTCACTTTCTTAAAAAATTATCAGGAATTTGTACAAACATGTTTATGAAGGATGCTGGTCTATAGCTTTCTGTTGTTCTAGGTCAACAATTCTTAAGATCTTGTGGTTTGTCAAATCTGATCATAAAAGAGAATATGCTATCTTAATTATAACAAGAAACAAGTTGGCAGAAGTAAAATTGCTTCTGACTCTTGATTGATGTATTATATCACTTCTTGTGCTTCTTAGGTCTTCATAATTGTTATGATTTCCTCCACTCATGAGAAACACTCAAAGGTTTTTACTAAGTGAATCAGTTTAAACATATGTATAGTAGAGAAACTGCAGAATGATGCAAGCAGCTTCATACATTTTCCACTATGATATTTTCACTTACCATTTTTTGGGAAGATCAGGAAAACATCCTTAATCTTGGTAATCAGACTTCTGAGAATTTATTGATGGACAATCTTTGCCATTACATGTTGTCTTCTTAGCCTGTAGAAAGTGCTTCTCAGGAAGTTTGATTGACATTTAACTAATTTATGTATGGAAAACCATTGGTTGGATTTATGCCTACATATACATCCTGAAAGATTGTAGGGGAAAGAATTTGGGTTTCCTACTTGGTATGTTTGGAATTTCAAATTGTCTTCCGGTCCTAGGGAAAGAACCTGTTCTTTAGTCTAACTGGACAAAAGATACAGTAGGACTTACTTTGGGGCATTACCCTTGGCCTTAATCCTAATTTATTTGGGCTTGATTATGAGTGAAATTACTAACAGATCAAATACAAATGGATAAATAAAAATTAGATATATTTCTGAAAGGAAAAGAAGTAGGAAAATATCCACAATGGCATTCAAGCTTTAAACACGAACCTTCATCCAGATTACAGTACATTGTTTTTTGTTTGTTGTTTGTTTGTTTGTTTGCCAACCCTGGGCTTGAACTCAGGGCCTGAGTACTCTCCTTGGCCTTTTTTTTTTTTTTTTTCCTCAAGGCTAACAACACTGCCACTTGAGCCACAGCGCCACCTCTGGCTTTTTCTATATATATGGTGCTGGGGAATCGAACCCAGGGCTTCATGTATACGAGGCAAGCAATCTTGCCACTAGGTCATATTCCCAGCCCACCCCCCCCCCCAGTACATTGTTATTTGAGGTTAAAACTGGTGAGTCTAGAGAGCAGATGCATTTATTTTGACTTACATGGTATTTAAAAAAAATATTTTGTCTTTGTACTTTAAAACCTTTAGAGTTCTCTGCCATTGGAGAATTCTGGTTCTTTTAGAAATATCTACTATAGATCTGTCTTTTTGGGGCACTGTTATTCTTAAAATGATAAGCTGTTGCATGATGATGTCCAATTCTCAGAGGTCTAAACAATGCTTGTCCAGATTGAAACAGCCCATCTCTAGATACTATTGTTCTTAATTTCCTGACACTGGCAAGCATTTGAGTTTTGAAATTCCTGATAAAATTGATTTTAGCTTTTTATAATCAAGATTTTTGTGGATATGATAAGATAATTTTGCTTCAGATCCATATAGTATTTGATGATTCCCTTTGAAAAGCAACTATTTCCCAGTCGTGACATCTAGAATTTAGGAGATCTTTCTAGGAAGAATGAGACTTAACTTTGGGGTTCAATGATAATTTTTGTTTCAATTTGTGAATTCTAATTTTTATGTCTATAGTAATGAGATATAAGAACAGTGGCTTGAAGCTGGCTTGAGTAGGAAAGTCTGTACATCTCATCTCAATTAATGAGCAAAATCTAGAAGTGGAGCTGTATCTCAAGTGATAGACCACCAATGTTGAGTGAAAAATCTAAGGGAAAGCATCTAGGCCCTGAGTTTAAGCCCCAATACACACACACACATACACACACACACACACACACACACACACACACACAATTAATTAGACAGTAAATATAATCACAAAGTAATCAGAGAACAAGAAAAGACATTGAAGACCAGACATGCATTTATTAAACTGATTAACAGACTAAAAAACAGATTGCTGAAGTCTGACTGAGAAATATTTGCTCCCTGGACATTATGACCCTATACAGCCTGCTAAGAGACTTACGTGGATAGTTCATCTTACAGTTCATAACATTTGACTGACTTAAGTAAAGAACTTTCTCATAATAACTGAGCAGGTAGGTGTGGAACAAAAATAAAAAAATAATTTTTCTAGCAGAGACTTTTTTGGTGTTTAAATGCACACTATGCCTCATATTTGTTATTATAGTATATACAAATTAGATATTTTAATTGGTTAGCTCATACCACAGCAATCCTGCATCTGATGATACTTCTTGCCTATTTTTTAAATATGTCAGATAACAATACAAAAAAATCATGAGTACTAATTATTAAAGTAGCATTAAGGTTTTAATTGATTCAACTGCAATCAAGTAATAGGTTTGGGGCTTAGATATTCACTGGAGTTCCCTCCAAGGTGGATGTGTCTGTGAGAGAATAAGAGAGAACTACCAGTTTACTGGGATCAAAAGAAAACTGTCTCTAAGCAAAACTAGTAATTCTTGCAACAGATTTGAATCCTACAAAGCAAGCTTTCTCTGTTGGATATTTGTGGCCTTTAAGGCCATTTTGTTTAATCTCTTTCCTACTCTTGTAAACCCAACCAAAAAAAAAATCCCTGTGTGATGAAATTTACTTTTTATTATTTGCTTTTGAGAAGCAGGACTCAATTCCCAGGCCAGCCAGTTAATGTTGGTTAATAAGAACTATGTTGAATGGCTTTTGTAGGTTTTCACCTCCTTGTGTGCCACTTAAGTGGGGAAAAAAAAAACAAAGCATTTTCCAATGACTTTGGACCTTTTTATAAGACAGGATGAATAATGATTAGAATTGCATGTCTCGTTATTGTAGTCAGCTAGACCTCCCACTGTGGCTTGGATTTTTTTTTTTTATCATTTTACTAACCTTCTGCTTTTACCTAGGAGACTCATGATGGTCTGAATATAAAGTCTGTTCAATTGCTCTTTTTACACAGCTGACTTAGAGAGAAACTGTGGTACTGGGGTTATTAAATTTGGATATGCTTTGTTATGAGTTAAACCATGTCTTTAATCGTAGGACAGGATGTATCTGAGTGAAATAAGGGAGGAATTTATGATGCAGTGACTTGATTATTTTGTTTCCCTACAGGCGTTCATAAATTTAGAAATTCATGTTTATTGTGCTAATGAGTATTTGATGTATAAAACATGCATGTGATATAATTGCTTTTATTTTTCTTTATTTATCAATCAAATATAACACTCTTTGAATTACTCTTATTTCAATAATTTTTATTTTCACTTTTCTTATATATATACATATATGTATATATATATATATATATATATATAGATAGAGAGAGAGAGAGAGAGAGAGAGAGTATTTCCTAATTGGCAAAGAAAATCTGGCAAAAAGTACACATTTATAAGTATCTATGGCCAACAAAGCCTCTGTTTTCTTCCCCTGTCCTTTTTTTCTTTACTTTTATTTTTCTTATTTATTGTCAAAGTGATGTACAGAGAGGTTAGAGTTTCATGTGTTAGGCATTGGATACATTTCTTGTACTGCTTGTTACCTCCACCTTCATTCCCCCCTCCCCCTCCCCCTTTCCGTCACCCCCATAAGGTGTTCAGTTCATTTACACCAAACAGTTTTGCACGTATTGCTTTTGTAGTCATTTGTCTTTTTTACCCTGTGTCTCTCGATTTTGGTATTCCCTTTCACTTTCCTAGTTCTAATACCAGTATATACAATTTCCAATGTACTCAGATAAGATACAGAGATAGTGTAGGTACAACCACAGGAAGGGGATACAAGATGATCATCAACAACAGAAGCTACGATTTCACATGGCATGTTGAAAGTAATTACAGCAGTGATGTATCATTCATTTCCATAACATGGAGTTCATTTCACTTAGCATTATCTTATGCATTCACAGGGGCATAGCTATTAGGCTCTTGTGATCCTCTGCTGTGACTAGCCTAAACCTGTGCTAATTATTCCCTATGAGGGAGACCATAGAGTCCATGTTTCTTTGGGCCTGGCTCACTTCACTTAGTATAATTATTTCCAAGTCCTTCCATTTCCTTACAAATATCCCAACACCATTTTTTAATGAAATAGAGGAAGCAATCCAGAAATTCATATGGAATAATAAAAGACCTAGAATACCAAAAAACAATCCTAAGCAGAAAGAACAGTGCTGAAGGAATTACAATTCCCAACATCAAGCTGTATTATAAAGCTATAGTAATAAAAAACAGCTTGGTATTGGCACCAGAACAGGCCTGAAGACCAATGGAACAGAATTGAAGACCCAGAAATGAACCCACAGAACTATGCCTACTTAATCTTTGATAAAGGAGCTAAAACAATAGTTTGGAAGAAAGATAGCCTCTTTAACAAATGGTGCTGGCAAAACTGGCTCAAAACATGAAACAAACTAAAACTACATCCTTATATATCACCCTGCACCAAAATCAATTCCAAATGGATTAAAGACCTGGAAATCAAAACAGACACCCTGAAAACACTAAAGGAAGGAGTAGGAGAAACACTTGGGCTCCTTGGTGCAGGATGGAACTTCCTTAACAATGACCCAGAAAGGCTACAAATCAAAGAAAGGTTGGACAAACGGGACTGCATCAAACTGCAGAGCTTCTCCAGGGCAAAGGACACAGCTTGCAAGATAAACAGAAAGCCCACTGACTGGGAGAAGATCGTTACCGGCCATTCAACGGACAAAGGCCTCATCTCTAAAATATATGCAGAAATAAAAAAATTACCCTCTTCCAAAACAAAACCGCAAAGAACCAATAGCCCCCTCATCAAGTGGGCTAAAGACTTACAAAGAGACTTCTCTGATGAGGAAAAGAGAATGGCCAAGAGACATATGAAAAAGTGCTGTACATAACTGGCCATAAAAGAAATGCAAATCAAAACAACATTGAGATTCCATCTGACCCCAGTAAGAATGTCATATATCAAGAAAACTAACAATAACAATTGTTGGAGGGGATGTGGCCAAAAGGGAACCCTACTTCATTGTTGGTGGAAATGTAAACTGGTTCAGCCACTCTGGCAAGCAGTATAGAGATTCCTCAGAAGGCTAAATATAGAACTTCCCTATGACCCAGCAGCCCCACTTTTGGGTATCTATCCAAAAGACCACAAACAAAATCACAGTAATGCCACCAGCACAACAATGATCATCGCAGCACAATTTGTCATAGCTAGAATCTGTAACCAACCCAGATGCCCCTCAGTAGATGAATGGATCAGGAAAATGTGGTACATATACACAATGGAATTTTATGCCTCTACCAGGAAGAATGACATTGCCCCATTTGTAAGGAAATGGAAGGACTTGGAAAAAATTATACTAAGTGAAGTGAGCCAGACCCAAAGCAACATGGACTCTATGGTCTCCCTTATTGAGAATAATTAGTACAGGTTTAGGCAAGTCATAGCAGAGCATCACAAGAGCCCAATAGCTATACCCTTATGATCACATAAGATGATGCTAAGTGAAATGAACTCCATGTTATGGAAACGATTGTTATATCACAATTGTAACTACTTTCAATGTCCCATCTGTATTTGTAGCATCTATTATTGATGATGTTCTTGTATCACCTTCCTGTGCTTGTACCTACACTATCTCTGTAATCTTATCTGAGTATGTTGGAAACCGTGTATACGGTTATTAGAAGTAGGAAATTGAAAGGGAATACCAAAATTGAGAGACACAGGGTAAAAAAAGACAAACAACTACAAAAGCAATACTTGCAAAACTGTTTGGTGTAAGTGAACTGAACACTTCAGGGTGGGAAGGGAAAGTGGGAGGAGGGAGGGGGCTATAGGGACAAGGTAACAAACAGTACAAGAAATGTATCCAATGCCTAACGTATGAAACTGTAACCTCTCTGAACATCAGTTTGATAATAAATATTTGAAAAAAAACAAACAATCCTAAGGATAAAGAAGAGTGCTAGAGGAATTACAATACCAAACTTCAAGCTGTATTATAAAGCTTTAGTAATAAAAACAGCTTGGTATTGACACCGGAACAGGCCTGAAGACCAATGGAACAGAAATGAAGTTCCAGAAATGAACACACAGAACTATGCCTACCTAATGAGTGAAAAAAATAGGATGGAAGAAAGATAGTGTCTTTAACAAATGGTGCTGGCAAAACTGGTTTAACACCTGTAACAAACTAAAACTAGATCCTTATATATCACCCTGCACCAAAGTCAATTCCAAATGGATCAAAGACCTCGAAATTAAAACAGATACCCTGAAAACACAAAAGCAGGAGTAGGAGAAACACTTGGGCTACTTGGCACAGGATGGAACTAACAAAGACCCAGCAATGCTACAAATCAAAGAAAAGATGGACAAATGGGACTGTATCAAACTGCAGAGCTTCTGCAGGGCAAAGGACATAGCTTGCAAGATAAACAGAAAGCCCACAGATTGGGAAAAGATCTTTACCAGCCATACAATGGACAAAGGCCTCATATCTAAAATATATGCAGAACTGAAAAAAATAAATTCTTCCAAAACAAAACCGCAAAGAACCAATAGCCCCTTCAACAAGTAGGCTACAGACTTACAAAGAGACTTCTCTGATGAGGAAATGAGAATGGCCAAAAGACATATGAAAAAGTGCTCTACATCACTGGCCATAAAAGAAATGCAAATCAAAACAACATTGAGATTCCATCTCACCCCAGTAAGAATGTCCTATATCAAGAAAACTAACAATAACAGTTGTTGGAGGGGATATGGCCAAAAGGGAACCCTACTTCATTGTTGGTGGGAATGTAAATTGGTTCAGCCACTCTGGAATGCAGTATGGAGATTCCTCAGAAGGCTAAATATAGAGCTCCCCTATGACCCAGTGGCCCCACTTTTGGGCATCTACCCAAAAGACCACAAACAAGAACACACTAAAGCCACCAGCACAACAATGTTCATCGCAGCATTATTTGTCATAGCTAAAATATGGAACCAACTCAGATGCCCCTCAGTAAATGAATGGATCAGGAAAATTTGTATCTATACACAATGAAATTTTATGCCTCTATCAGAAAGAATGACATTTCCCCCGTCCATTGCGTAGATGTTCTTAGTAATTTTTGAGTGTTTTCAATAGTCTTTTATTACATATACTATAAGTGGATAGATACTTTGTTTTTAATTATTTTATTCAAATAGTTTCTTTTTCTTTTTGGACATACTGTTAGTCTTTGTGTCTTACTCAAATCAGAAATGAATTATTTCAAAGATTTGGGAAACAATTTCAAACTTGAAGTGTCAAGGGGGAATGTTTCTTTCTGACAACTTTGAGGTAAAATTGATTCCATGCTTCTCTCATAGCTCTAAACATAGTTGGCATGCTTAAACCTGTGTGGCTTTGTCATTTCACTCTCTCTCTCTCTCTCTTTTCATAAAGAATTTTTGAGTCTCTCTGACACTTAGAACTCCCTCTTCTTTCTATGGACATCAAAAAGTTATGGAATTGAGAGACAATCATAGTTTGAAGCTATTTCTCCAGCAGAAAACTTTCTATCTGTACAGAGCAACACCTACAAATAAGCTTATATTTTTAGGTATCAGTAAGTACCAAGCGTTAGGGCATGGGGTATATCCTTTCCAAGACCACCATTAAACCAAGCATACCTTCTCTACATTTCCTTAATCATTAATTTCTACTTGTGGTATGCATTAAGTGGATAGTTATACTAGAAGTCCAATATGTTAGTGAGTCTATGTCCTTTATCAAATATGCCATGTCCTTAGAGCAACAGATTCTTCTACTGCTGATGAGCTACTTTCTAGAAGTGATTGTCACCATGAGCATATTCCATATCACTGGCACCTGAATCAATTTCATTACAGGTGTCACACACTTCTGTTAATATTGTACCAGCAATCTTTTACTATCACAGGGAAAAATGGTTTACACTATTTCTCATCAATGAGACCTTATCTGTATTCTACTTCTTAAAACAAAAATTCTATAGGCAATTATGCTGTGATATTTACATTACCTCTAAAATATATATGAAGCATAACATTAATAAAGCAATTGGTTTCTGATACACAAAACATAGTAATCATAAATACAACGCTGGTGCTTCAGTATATGGAATTAATGCTCCCACTTGGACAGCAAACGTTAAATCATTAATCATATCCCCAGGGTTTACTTCCTGCTCTACTGCCTTCAATTCACTCATTATTATTTTAGCATAAGAAATGTTTTTCCTAAGCTAGATGTTGTTTGTATTTTTGAGTCAATTTCCCAAATGTAAACTATTTCCATTTTCTTTTCATAACAAACATAACCTCAAAATCACTTGATAAGCAGATAAAATACAACTTTCTTATTTATAGGCTCAAAGAAACCTAAATTAATTTGTTGTTTGTAAGATTCACTTTAATCTTGACACATGGATGTTCAACTGTCACTTTAGACTTAATCTTTAATTTAACAGTATTTATTAAAAATCTTTATGCCTTTCCATAAAAACATAAATACCATTGTTCCTTGTTATAATGTAGTTAGCCTTGTTGCAGTTTTTGTTTGTTTTGTTAGCTCCTTTAAAAATACATATACCATGCTGGGAGAACTCTTGGAAGTAAGGGATCAGTTTCCTGAAATTGTATGGTGGATTCAGTGATATTATGATATTCTCTAGGGAACAGAAACTTATCCCTGACATAATTACTTTCTACTAGAGAAGGATAACTAGAGATTTTACCTCTTCATAATGTACAGCAACTTTTATAACAGTACCGCATTGTATTTGAATTAGAAGATCTATTACTATACAATCGGACAGCTAGATAGAAAATGGAAAATGTTGTATTAGGGTAAATGTGTTAAGGACAGTAGTGTGAAATTTACACAATTGGTCTTTCAAGTTGTAATACTGCATTAGGCGATTTTTTTTCCATGTCTATGTTTTGTGATGTCACCTGCAGTCATCTGTCTGATAAAAATTTAAGACTATTTATTATTTTGCTTTCGAGCTCTGTCCAGATGTTTAGCTACAGGGTAGTGTTACTGCCCAGATTAGCACAGCTGGTTAGAAGACACTGCTAAATATGTACAGCATCTGTGGTTTGTCTTGGGAGGTTGAATTTCAATTAATTAAATGTGCAGCTAATTTTCAAAGATCTTGCTTCTCAGTTATACTGGCTGTGGAGCGGAACTAATTTTAAAAGTGAAGAATGAACAGTATAACAGCAAACTTCTTCATTGATGATGTTCTCAACCTGACAAATAAAGTAAAAACAAGTAAGCAAAAAGTAGCACTGTCATCTAGCTAGAATGTGTGGTCTGCTTTCAGTATTGCTGGGAGAAATACTTCTACATCTTTGTAAGATTACCTGAAAATTGATCTCAGTGCTTTCCCTATAAATGTACCTTAAGAAGCTACCATTCCTTCCTGTATCTGCCCCACTTTGGTGTTTACTTTTATTTTTTTTTTAAAGAGAGAAAACAAGCTGAGTCAAAAATAATCACTCCAGCAACCTTCTCTTGAGCCAAAATTAATCAGACAGCCACTACAGCTTATACCATTTATGATTACAGTTGTGATGTTTAGATGAATTTCCTGGCTTAATATTTTGTTAGGAGGTCTTTTGTCATTATTCAGACATTTGGAAAATGGATTTTATGAAAAAAAAAACAGCCACAACATTCTAACAGTGAATGCTTACAAAACCTTACCCTGAACATCTGCAACAAATTAAATCAGCTTATAAATATAATAAACATGTTAACTTGAAAAGTACGAGGAAATAAACAGAATTTGATTTTGTTATCTTTGGCTAGCTACAAATAATTTTATTTGAAACCTTTTTTTTCCTCTCCCAATCTCTTCAATATAAATTCCAGATACCTTAACAATATAAGGGGCTATCAGATTGACCATTAAAAATAAAATAATAAAAGAGAACCAGAAATGGAGTTCAAGTTCAGATTCCACACATAACATGGGCTTGAAATTGTGTAGTATTTGATAGCTTGACATATGAAAACTCATGGAGTGTTTATTTCCAATTCATATTATGGCATGGACAGAATTTTGTCCCTCTAAAATTTTTAGATTGAAACTTTAAATCTCACATAACTGGATTGGAGATTAGATCTTTAAATAGGTAATTAAAGTAAAAGGAGATCATAAGGAGAGGCCCCCTAAGATGGTCTGACAGAACTGATGTCCTAAAGGTGCTATCTTTAAAACCGCTCATCTCCAGGCTTTTCCTTCCATCCCCCCTATTAGATCCACAGCCCATAGTATTTTATTATGGTATCAGGAGCAGAATATAATGAACTACCACAGCTAGAGATGACACTTGTTTGAAAGCAAGTCATTCTTCATTATTGAACTAGATTTATAAAGCTTAGTCATTCAAATACTTCTGAAAGGTTTACTTAGTTGATCTGCTCTGAAGCCATGAGTATAGATATTTAGAAAATTATACTTAAAAGATGAATAAAGTAATCATCTTAAACTTTATTTTTCAAGAAACTATGTTCTGTACTTGAAGGAACCTGGGATGACACATTCTGGGAGGATAGACCGCCATCCTCTGTGGGATATTAAAGGTCATCACCTGTGTAAAAGGCCCAGGGGATATTTCCAGTTCTCCTGGAATTGGTAGCAATATCTGGCTTTTTAAAAACATGAGAAATTAAACTTGGTTGCATGTTGCTATTTGAATGACCTACTCCGTGGAATTACAGCAGCCGACTAATCCTTTAGGAACGATGGCTCTATCAATCTTTGGATTTTTCTAATGTGGAAGCTACTCAATTGCATCTCAGAAATCAGGGAGGTAATTACTCATGCAGACAGCACAAAATGAATGAAAAAAATGCAAGTTCTGCTGAGTATCCCTTTCAGAACAAGCCATGGAACAAGGAAAATGGCCTCTATAATCAGTCAAATTCTTCCACTAATTTTTCAGGTGTTGAAGGCTGGTGTGAGAGTACATGCCATGAAAGTTAACAAAGCAGAGTAGCTCTGAGAGTGGGGTTTATAAGAGAGAGGAAAGAAAAGGATATTAAGGTAAATGTTTCAGGATTTAGTCTGATGGTGTATTAGTCTTCTTTTAGCAAAACCTTTGTTGTTCCATAAATTGTAAGTGTTTAAAATACTAGTCTGTGAGGTGAACTAAACACTCAAAAAATTAAAGAATGAATTGTTTGGGATTTTAAAAAAAATCTAATAAATTATAAGAATGAAATTGAAAAAATGCTACTACTGTACATTCTAAATTGTTTCTGACTTATATGGATTCCAACAATCTAAAGCAACTAAATTTGTAGCTTAAATATTTACTTTGCCTTAAATGTTGGTCTCCAATCGTTTGAGTCAACTGGCAACACTCTTGTCACCACAGTGAAGGGACATCCACTATTATCAAGAAACATGTCATCACTCAATTTGACAGTGCTTGAACTTGTTTTCAATATTGTACATATCATGACTTAGTTTATATGTAATCTTTACATTTAGCTCAACCATGCCTGTCTCCGAATCAGAACTACATATTTACCATGTCATTTGAGAAATTTGAGTATTGAGTATTTAACTCAAATAGGCACTTATCTTTCTTCAGAGGAAATAGAGAAGGGAAGAAGTGAGGTTAAAAGTCTTGTGGCTGGAACTTGAGGAAATGGTACAAATTCTGAAAGGCAGAACTAAAAAAAAAACCAACCCTAGTATAACCTAAATTATTTCAGAGAAAGTAAGGTAAGGAAATTTCAAGAACTTTTATATAAAATAGTCCAGGATTTTGAGATGATAAACAGTACGAAGGCTATTTGTAATAGTGGTATATACCTGTAATCCCAGTATTCAGGAGGCTGAAGCAGGAGATTGTGAGTTTGAGACAAGCCTGTGCTTTAGTGAAATCTTTTGTAAAAAGGAAAAAAAAAAAGGAAAAGAAAGAAAGATATTGAAGACAATGGAGAAAACTAACCAAGGTTATGTTTTCTTCTCTATCTCCATGAATTGTATATAGGTAGATTGTCTTTGTGCCACTCTAAATAAACACATCATATGGTTTATTTTTAACTTCTTTCCTTTACAATAGAAAAGAAATGATGTTTTGGCAAAACTGCAAAGAACCAACAGCCCCCTCAACAAGTGGGCTAAATACTTAAAAAGAGACTTCTCTGATGAGGAAATGAGAATGGCCAAGGGACATATGAAAATGTGTTCTACATCACTGGCCATAAAAGAAATGCAAATCAAAACAACATTGAGATTCCATCTCACGCCAGTAAGAATGTCCTATATCAAGAAAACTAACAGAGAGGAAGATGGTGCCGCCACAGTAGGGAGGCACCCCGACTCGCTCCAACTGAATAGCGAGCTGGGAACTCCAGCACCCAACAACCCATGAAGAACCCAGCAAAACCAGCAGGCAGAAGCAGTGGAGAAATGCAGGAAAACAAAAAGGAGCAAAAAAGAAGAGCCAAAAACCTACACGGAGCCTGAGAATCTCCGGGGCACCCTCCCCCCACCAGCCGACCCTGGCCCGAACAGGGCCAGGCTGGGAAAGGGGACCTGATGATCGGCAGACCGACTGCCGAAAACTCACACTGGGAGTGCAGAGTCCAGACAGTGGGACTCCACGGACACCAGGGAGAGTGCAGACCAAGACACATGGCGACAGCGGCGATGGGAAGTTCAGGTCCACACCGGGAATGGACGTAAGCAGCTGGGGAACCCAGCAGTGCAGAAGGCGAGAGCCGGGGATGCCACCACGACCTTTCGCCACACCACAGCATTCCACCCCCGAAGGACCAATGGCAGCACAGGACACACACACAATCCAGGACCAGTGAGTCCCCCATTACCCCCTCCCCCAACGGGAGACCAGCTATCAGAGACCCAAACCTTACAAAGTAGCTAGATCTCCCTCCCTCCCCCTCCCCACCTCAAGGGAACAAAGAACCCCTAAATCAGGCGGGAAGGCCCAACCAGGCTTGGGGAAGTCACAGGAGTTTAGCAAGAGAAGGGCAGAGCAGCCCCAAGGCTGCCCAGAAGCCTAAACTGGCCGCACTGGCCCCGCCCCCTTCCCAACAGGGGCCGGGGATGGCCGGCAGTGCAAGCCCCACCTGAGGCGTCTGGACCTTGCAGACTTTTACAACTAAAATCATAGGCACTGGTGGGCAATACCAGCACAGCAGGGACACCTGGGCCCCTCGCAGTGGAGGTGCAGCCTGAGGGTGCTAAACTGCGCCCGGACAGTTGATCCAACTGGGTCCCACACATACCTCCCCGCACAGTGGACTCACGGGAGGGCGCAAGCACAACCCAACAACCCGGGGCTCACTCTGGTAGGTGTACCCCGCTCAGGTGGGCAGGGCCACAGCGGCAGCGCCCGCTCTGGTAGGCGCGCCTACACAGGAGCGCAGCGCTCTCCACTGGCCCGTGCCCACTCAGTTTGGCGCATTTCGCACAAGTGGGTGGGCTGCCCCCTCAACAACACCGGCTCAGGATGGGTCCACACAGGAAGGCGAATTTCCTGAGAGGTGAGCTCCTCTGACCAAGATACAGAGTGGAAAAAAGAACGAAAGAAGAAATAAGCCTCCATGCCATGCTGAATCAGCGACCAGCAAACCCCCGCCAGGGGCATGCTAGGGTCAGCACAACACAGTGGCAGGACACTGTCCTGCAGAGAAAGACACAGAACCTACCAGCCCAAAAGTTCAGGGAGAGTGAGCCCCTCAGCAACAACTGAGAAGGTCATGCTCACCCATTGGGAAGCAAGGTTCAACAGCCAAACCCAAACCCAGAGCCAGGACACCAGGACACAAGGCTACCACTGACAGACCAGCGGGAACCAGCACAAAGCCAAACCAGGAAAGCCACCCACAGATCTCCAGATGTGCAAATCACAAAGAAATATAACACAGTTCATCAAAGGGCAAGCCAACTTGCCTGCTCCAAAGAGCAGCACGACTGTAGAGGAGATGGAGAATAAAAAAGCAAATGAGGCCATGTTAACAGAAATGATGGAAAGAGTCAGAAACAAAATCAGAAAACAATTCCAGGAGTTTAGAGTGGAAGTCTTGAAGGACATCCAGGAAGCCAAGAAAGAAATGGAAGCAAAAATGGATACAATGCAAACCTCCGTTGAAGAAGACCTTAACATCCTGAGAAGTGAAATGCATGAAAAAATAGATTTAAAATACAACTCTTTAAAGGAAGAAATTTCCACGATCAGAGCTGATCTGACAACCATAAATAGCTCTCTAACATCCATAAACTCTGCAATTGAATCCACAGCACAAAGAATTGACCATATGGAATCCAGAATCTCTCTCTTGGACGATGAAGCATCCAACAAGAACCAGAAAATTACCACACTCCAAGAAACGGTGAAGCTTCAGGGCAGACTAATCCAGGAACGAATGGACAAAGACAAGAGATATAATCTGTGCATAATTGGAATAGAAGAAGGAGCCGAATACCAGAGCAGAGGGCTTCATCATATTTTCAATAAAGTTATTGCAGAAAACTTCCCCAATCTCACAAGGGGCCCCATCCAGGTAACCGAAGCCTATAGGACACCTGGCAGGCCAGACCCCAGAAAAGCCACCCCACAGCACATAATATTCAAGACTTCAGATCTCAAGAATAAAGAGCAAATTCTGAATGCAGACAAAATGAAGAAAGAAATTTTCTACAATGGGAAGAGGATCCGAATAACAGCAGACCTCTCCACACAAACCTACCAAGCGTGAAGTAAGTGGAAGAACACCATTCAAGTTCTACAGGCCAACAATATGCAACCTAGAATTAAATATCCAGCAAAGCTGGAGTTCACATTCGAAGGGAAAACCAGATCTTTCCATACCAAAGAGGATCTAAAGGGGTATGTGAATAAAAAACCAGCCTTACAGCAAATCCTAAGAGGAGAATCCCACCCAACAGAAATTGTACAGGACACACAGACAGAAACAAAGAAACTACAATAGCCAGAGCCCAACAGAAAGAGCAGCTCACTGAAGACAAGAAAAAAAAAAAAGAGGAAAAAACAGCCCAACAAGAAAATGGAAGGAGAAAAAACACTCTTATCCTTGATCTCTTTGAATATAAACGGTATAAACTCTCCGATAAAGAGGAGCAGACTGGCAGAATGGATCCCCAAACAAAAAGTTGGCATCTGTTGTGTACAAGAGACCCACCTTACAGCAAGGGACAAAAACAGGCTCCGAATGAAAGGATGGAGCAAGATCTTCCAAGCAAAAGCACCTACCAAAACGGCAGGAATAGCCATCCTGATCTCAGACAAGATGGACTTTTCATTAAAATCAACTCAAAAAGAGAAAGAAGGACACTACATTTTAATACAAGGAAAAATCCAGAATGAAGACATCACCGGTGATAAATGTATACTCACTGAACAAAAGAGGCCCTACATATGTCAAGCAAATTCTCACAGAATTACAGAACAAGATAGATGCAAACACAATTATAGTGGGAGACTTTAATACCCCACTGTCTCCAAGAGACAGATCCAACAACCAGAGGATCAGCAAGGGAGCTGAGGACCTAAGTAACATCATATCCCAAATGGATCTTACAGATCTATAGAGAATCTTCCAACCTACAGAGACCCAATACACCTTCTTCTCAGCAGCCCATGGATCATACTCCAAAATAGAGCATGTCATAGCCCACACAAAGAACCTCAGCAAATACAAAAGTATTGACGTCATCCCATGTATTATATCTGATCACAGTGGATTAAAGGTAACCCTCAATAACAATGGTTACCACAGAGGCTATACACATTCTTGGAGGCTAAACCCCACACTGTTATCCAACACTTGGGCCACAGACCAAATTAAAGATGAAATCAACGAATTCATAAGCCACAATGACAAAGAAAATACATCACAAAGAAACCTATGGGACACAGCTAAGACAGTACTGAGGGGCAAGATCATTGCCCTCAGCACTCACATTAAAAGAATGGAAGCAGAGCAGGTGAATAACCTCACGATGAAACTAAAACAACTGGAGAAACAAGAAATGATCGAATCTAAAATGACTAGGAGGAGAAAGATCACAAAGATTAAAGAAGAGATAAGTCT
Organism: Perognathus longimembris pacificus; assembly: GCF_023159225.1. NCBI lineage: Eukaryota > Metazoa > Chordata > Mammalia > Rodentia > Heteromyidae > Perognathus > Perognathus longimembris. The sequence goes on from NC_063164.1 coordinate 65,139,903, forward strand.
GACTGAAAATAGAAAGACCATTCAACAAATAAATAAGATTAAAAGCTGTTTCTTTGAGAAAATAAATAAAATTGACAGACCCCTCACAAGATTTCAAAAAAAAAAGATAAGAGACTCATATATGTAAAATCAGGGACTCCACTGGAAAAATTACAACAAGTACACACGATATTCAAACAATCATATGGAGCTATTTCCAGACTCTCTACTCAGTAAAAAACAATAACTTTACAGAAATGGATCAATTCTTAGAGAAGTATAAACTGCCCAAACTGAACCAAGAAGAATTAAATCAACTAAATGTACCAATAACTTACAGCGAGATACAGGGGGTAATAAAGAACCTCCAACAAAGAAAAGCCCAGGCCCAGATGGATTCACCAATGAATTCTATAAAACCTTTAGTGAGGAGCTAATACCAATACTCCTCAAACTCTTCCGTGAAATAGAAACAGAGGGAGAAATCCCAAACTCATTCTATGAAGCTAATATCATACTCATTCCCAAACCAGGCAAAGACCCAACAAAAAAAGAGAACTACAGACCAATATCACTAATGAACACAGACACAAAGCTTCTCAATAAAATATTAGCTAACAGGATCCAGAAACTGATCAAGAAAATTATACATCATGACCAAGTAGGCTTCATCCCACAGTCACAAGGATGGTTCAACATCCATAAATCAATCAATGAAATTCAACACATAAACAGAACTAAAATCAAGAATCACATTTTTATCTCAGTCGATGCCCAAAAAGCCTTTGACAAAATACAACATCCATACTTATTAAAAACTCTGGAAAGAACAGGAATAGATGGAACATTCCTCAAAACAATTAAAGCCATATATAACAGACCAACTGCTAACATCATATTAAATGGAGAGAAACTTAAATCATTTCTCCTAAACTCAAGAACAAGACAAGGATGCCCACTCTCCCTACTTCTTTTCAACATAGTGCTGGAATCCCTAGCCATAGCAATAAGGCAAGAGGAGGATATCAAAGGGATCCACATCAGTAAGGAAGAAATCAAATTATCCTTATTCGCAGACGACATGATCTTGTATCTGAAAGACCCAAAAAACTCAGTCCCCAAACTCCTACACCTAATAAACCATTTTGGCAAAGTAGCAAGATACAAAATCAATCCACAAAAGTCAGCAGCTTTTCTGTAAACCAGCAATGTACAAACAGAAAAGGAAATTATGGAAACAATTCCATTTACAGTAGCCAAAAAAAGAATAAAGTACCTAGGGATCAACTTAACCAAGGATGTGACAGACGTATTTAATGAGAACTATAAAAATCTAATACGGGAAATCAAGAAGCCACAAGAAGATGGAAAGACCTCCCATGCTCATGGATAGGCAGAATCAATATAGTGAAAATAGCCATATTGCCCAAATTGTTATACAAATTCAATGCAATCCCAGTTACATTCTTCACTGAAATAGAGAAAGCAATCCATAAATTCATATGGAACAGCAAAAGACCTAGAATAGCCAAAGCAATTCTAGGCAAAAAAAGCAGTGCAGGAGGTATCATAATACTAGACTTCAAGCTCTAGTACAGGGCCATCATAACAAAAACAGCCTGGTATTGGTATAAAAACAGATCGAAAGTCCAATGGATTAGAATTGAAGATCCAGAAATAAAACCGCACTCTTACAGTCAGCTGGTATTTGACAAAGGAGCTAAAGACTTACAATAGAATAAACATAGCCTTTTCAAGTACTGGTGCTGGGAGAACTGGGCAGCCATATGCAGAAAACTCAAGGTAGACCTATCACCATGCACCAAGATCAACTCAAAATGGATCAGGGACCTCAATATCAGACCTGAATCCTTGAAACTACTGAAGGACAGAGTAGGAAAGACACTAGAACTTATAGGCACAGGAAGGAACTTCCGGAATAGAGTCCCAGGGGCACAACAAATAGGGGAGAGACTCGACAAATGGGACTACTACAAATTAAAAAGTTTCTGCACAGCTAAGGACATAGCCACCAAAACAGAAAGACAGCCAACGATATGGGAAAGGATCTTTACCCGCACAGCAACAGACAAAGGCCTAATATCTGTCATCTACAGAGAACTCAAAAAACTAAGCCCCTCCAAGCCCAATAAACCAATTAGGAAATGGGCAAAGGAGCTAAAGAGAGACTTCACAAGAGAAGAAATAAAAATGGCAAAGAAACATATGAGGAAATGTTCAACATCCCTGGTAGTAAAGGAAATGCAAATAAAAACAACCCTGAGATACCACCTCACCCCAGTTAGAATGGCCTATACTCTGAACTCAGGCAACAACAAATGCTGGAGGGGGTGCAGGGAAAGAGGAACCCTTCTGTACTGTTGGTGGGAGTGCAAATTAGTACAACCACTTTGGAGAACAGTATGGAGGTTTCTCAAAAAGCTCAATATAGACCTACCCTATGAGCCAGCCATACCACTTCTAGGCATCTATCCTAAACAGAAAGTCCCAAAATACCAAAAAGACATTTGTACTTCCATGTTTATCGTGGCACAATTCACAATGGCCAAAATATGGAAACAACCCAGATGCCCCTCCACAGATGAATGGATCCAAAAAATATGGTACCTATACACAATGGAATACTACATAGCGATTAGGAATGGTGAAATATTGTTATTCGCAGGGAGATGGTCAGAACTTGAACAAATAATGTTGAGCGGGACAAGCCTAGAACACAGAAAACAAAGGGGCATGATCTTCCTGATATATGACTGTTAAGAAAGGGAGATGGAGAGACAGTAGAGACCAGGTCTGTGAAATCAAAAACTGCTTGTCAAATGGTATTTCCCACAGGATTGGGGCAGCGACCCAACAGTATGTAACTAAAACCAAACAACTACTCAACATATAAAGGTCAAAAATTGACCTCTCCTTGGAATACAATAGCTCAAAAGCTATCTATGTACGTTCATATAAGACTACTGTCAACGTATTGTCTAATATCGACATCACATTTAAAGCCCTAGGCGAATTTTCTTGGGCTTAGCCATGTGGCTACTGTATATTTTCTTGATACATTGTATATTGTATATATGTCTACCTGACCTAGAGAAGAGAAAGAAAACCAGGGCTTAAGATATCACAAGAAATGTACACACTGCCCTACTATGTAACTGTACTCTTTTTGCACAACACTTTGTCAAAAAAATTTGTGTTCAATTAATAAATAAATTAAATAATAATAAAAAAAGAAAACTAACACTAACAAATGTTGGAGGGGATGTGGCCAAAAGGGAACCCTACTTCATTGTTGGTGGGAATGTAAACTGGTTCAGCCACTCTGGCAAGTGGTATGGAGATTCCTCAGATGGCTAAACATAGAGCTCCCCTATGACCCAGCAGCCCCACTTTGGGGGATCTACCCAAAAGATCACAAACAAGAACACACTAAAGCCACCAGCACAACAATGTTCATTGCAGCATTGTCATAGCTAATATATGGAAACAACCCAGATGCCCCTCAGTAGATGAATGGATCAGGAAAATGTGGTACATATACACAATGGAACTTTATGCCTTTATCAGAATATCAGAATGCCCCATTCGTAAGGAATTGGAAGGACTTGTAAAAAATTATACTAACTGAAGTGAGCCAGGCCCAAAGAAACATGGACTCTATGGTCTCCCTCATAGGGAATAATTAGCACAGGTGTAGGCAAGTCACAGCAGAGGATCACAAGAGCCCAATAGCTATACCCTTATGAACACATGTAATAATGCTAAGTGAAATGAACTCCATGTTAAGGAAACAATTATTATATCACTGTTGTAACTACTTTCAACGTGCTATGTGTAACCGTAGCTTCTATTATTGATGATCTTCTTGTATCCCCTTCCTGTGGTGTACCTGCTCTATCTCTGTATCTTATCTGAGTACATTGTAAACCATGTATACTGGTATTACAACTAGGAAACTGAAAGGGATTACCAAAATCGAGAGACACTGGGTAAAAAAAAAGACAAACGACTACAAAAGCAATACTTGCAAAACTGTTTGGTGTAAATGAACTGAACAATTCATGAGGGGGAAAGGGAAAGGGGAAGGGGGGAGGGGAGGATGAGGGAGGAGGTAACAAACAGTACAAGAAATGTATTCAATGCCTAACGTATGAAACTGTAACCTCTCTGTACATCAGTTTGACAATAAAAATTAAAAAAAGAAAAGAAAAAAGAAATGATGTTTTGGAAGAACTGATGACCTATGGGATTTTCACATTTTATTTCCTGTGGTTTATCATCTTCTTTCTTAACCCTAGCTATTCCCGGGTCTATCTGCCAACTCAGACCATACATTGAGAGGAGGCCCAGAAAATAATAAACACATGTCCAGTTGTAAGATAAACAATCTGGTAAGCATTAGCATTCTCTGAGGCCATGTGTTCTTCCACTCAGAACATATTCATTTTTTGTTTATCCAAAAATAAAATGACAACCTTGGAAGGAAGCAAAATGTATGTGTGCCCTCCCAAGTGAACCTCCTGACTAATAGGAAAAAAAAAAGTGAAAAGCTGGTCCTATCATTTTTCATTTTAGCCTTAGAAAACAGAAATGGCATTTGTTGTCAAAATAAAGGAAGCCTAGAATTTGAATAACTCTCCCTTATCCAGCCTAGAAACGTTCATTTATATAACAACTCCAATACAAAGAGGCCTTGTCTTTTTGTTTTATTTTAGCATTCTTTATGAGGATGAGAGAGTGAAAAGAAGACACTTTTATGGGGAGAAAAAAATGTCATGTCTGTTAGAACTGTCTGAACTTTCCTTCACTGTTGTATCAAAACAAAAACAAAAACAAAAACAAAAGCAAACCAGCAAGTGAGCATCTGTATAATTTCAACTCTTGTACTTTTTAGTATTCACCGAATTTTCAGAAGAGAGTCAATATTATTAAGAATTTTTCAGATTTATTAACTTGTTTAATCTTTTATAATTTTTGAAGTAATTAATTGATTATCTTGACACATTGTATTTTCATTAGGAAACATCTTAAGTTGTTTTAATTTTTTTATCTCACCTTATTCCATGTAGCCTATAATTCTGTTACTAGAATTATCTTGGCCCTCTTATTCCTTTGTTGAAGTATATTGTTTCTTTTTTGTTGTTATTGTTGTTAATTTTTGATATCATAAAAGAAATCAATTTTAAAATGGACTATGTATTCCTGTGTATACTTAATTGCCACTACTCCCCCATTATAATTGTGAAATTAAGTGTTACTGTTGAATGAAAGTAAGCTTTAGGGTCTCACTAGAAAGATGATTTTATTACTAAACATTATTGACTTTGGGCTTTGGTAATAGGCACTGTGGTAAATGAGTTTTGGTGGTCTTCTCATGAGGTTAGTTGTATGCCCTTTCCTTTCTAGCTACAGATATTGAAAGCTTAAAGGTGGTACTTAATTATTTCTGGTCAACACAGAATTCAGGTACAGCACAGAGTGATCAGTTTAGTTTTTTATTTTTGGGTTTAAAACTGTCATTTTAATTAACAGCATGACTAAATATTTATAAAACCCACAAGAATCTACAGATAAACTTTTAAAATTACCAAAATCACTAAGTAAGTCTACAAAACTAGTTGTAGATACTCATGCAATATTGGAAATTAGAAAAAATGAGTTTAGCATTTACAGTAGTGTTAAAACTTTCAGATTCATTGGGGTAAGGTGGCATAAACCTTCATATCAAAAACTAAAAAAAAGGGGCTGGGGATATGGCCTAGTGGCAAGAGTGCCTGCCTCATATACATGAGGCCCTGGGTTCGATTCCCCAGCACCACATATACAGAAAATGGCCAGAAGGGGCGCTGTGGCTCAAGTTGCAGAGTGCTAGCCTTGAGCAAGAAGAAGCCAGGGACAGTGCTCAGGCCCTGAGTCCAGTCCCCAGGACTGGCCAAAAAAAAAAAAAAAAAAAAACTAAAAAAAATCAGGACCAAAAATAGAATACTATCTAAATGGAGTTCAAGGAATAGACATATTGGCAGAGTGACAAGTTTTTATCTTCAATACAAAATTCTCTCTAAAGATGTAAGTAGAGATAATTTGCATATGAATTACATACTTTGGAAAGGAAACTTGCCCCACAGGGCAAGAAGGTTGAAGGGAGGAACATTTTTGGTTTGTTTAGAGAAAGATGATTTCTCCCTGGTTTGAGATGGATTTGGTCAATTCTGAAATTTAATGGAACAGGGTTGATTGTTGGGCTGAATTAATGAAATATACAAAATCAAATACAAATTAGTGTCCATCATTTAATAATTTGATAGCCAGTCTTATACTGAATAAGTGAAAATACTGCTACCAAAGATCTATTTTGATCAGAATATTATTAATGGGAGCTGACTTTCAAGGCCTCATGTTTGCTTAGTTTGTCCTCAATCAGTTCAGCCACTCCTCCTGTGATTATTTATCCTGGTTAGTTTGAGATAGAGTCTAGAAACTTCTGCTTAGATTGCTTTCAGACTGAGATCCTCAAGATCTCAGCCTTCTGAGAAGGTGGGATTACAGCATAAGCTACTGGGATCTGGCAGCATGGATACTCAATTAAAAAACTGAAGCATGCTAGATAAAGCACTTTGCCAAGTGAGCCATGCTTTCATTTATTTATTTTTTAGATATGGTCTCAGAATTTCAGCCCGAGTTGAACTACAGCCATGATCCTCCCACCCTTGTCTTCAAGTAGCTGGAATTACAGTTGGGCACTGCCTTGTCTGGACATCTGTGACCCACTTCCTGTTGATATTACTGATTAAAATCCATGTGTGCATAAGAACTTCCTGGATTACGCACAAAGTCACAATCTCCTCTACTCTCTTCTATGTCCTGGAGGCATTACTTGGATAAATTGGAACTTACTGCCTTTTGGGATGCCTATGGGATGCCACCAATGGAAACCCAGGAGGAAATGAGAGAGAGTAAGGAGACCAGGGGACTGCTTGCAGTTTAATATTGTGGCAGTACGGACCTTGTGGCTCCCCACGACCTCCCACACTGAGGTAAAGTTCTTCCGTTGAGCCTTGCACCGTGGTGTGCCATCTGTTTCCAGGCTACTCCATGACTAATACACTATCCACGTATGTATGACTGTGTTCATTTTCCTATGTAAAAATACATGTTTTACAATAATTAACATTTTCATCTAAAGGTTCTAAGCATTTGTAGAGAGGAAACAAGATTTTTTTTTCTGTCTCTCATATTTGTAAAGACAAAACCAACAAAATATTTAGCATGGCATTCTCTAATTTTTTTTAAAATTGTGTTTAAACAAAGCAAAACATATGGTAAATGAAAACAAATGTCTGCCATCTTTTAAAATTTACATATATTCATTAAGTATAAAGGTCTCATTGTGCACTATTAAGGGAGCTATGCCCCCTGCTTTTTAGGAGTTTTATACTAGAGTATATATAGATAGTGAGAGGCATAGGACCATGACAGCTACAAAAATAATGATCCAAGAGTCTGATAACAAGAAAGCTTAACCTATGTTAAGCACACATATGTTCATTAGCAGGGAATGGTTGACAAGGCTGAAATATAAGAAGTGTCCAGATTGCCAATAATCTTGAATGTAATGCTAAAAGTCTGGGAACTTATTCAATATATATTTTCCTGGGACCTTATCAAAACTTACAAGCCTCAAGTTGAATGAATGCAAATGGTAAGCATGATAAATATATATAGGTGACAAGTGTAAATGATAATGCTAATAAATACTTTATGCTGCAAACTAGAATCCTAATTTTAGAAAAGAAAACATTTAGGTACATATTTAGGTAGAGTAATGCAACACATTTTACTTTAAAAAATACTTTTTAGCATATAATATTAATTTCAAAAGAAATCTAGACTTTATTCATTTAGATAGTCCTTACTAAAGGAATCAAAACATTGAAAGGGAAGAAAGAATGTTTAATTTCTACAAACAACTTGAAATCATGCAATGTTTAGTGTACTCTGGAAGATTTGTAGAAAACTTAAAATATTAAAAAGTTATTTGTAAATGACCTGCTATTTTCTATATTACTTGTAAGACTGTATTTATTATTTGTAAGATCAGTAAAACTTTCTTCTACAAAATACATATCTGAAGAAATATTATAAAATGCATAAACAATGGCAAAGGACATAGCTAGGAAGATAAATGGAAGCCCCACAGAATGGGAGAGGATCCCTCACTAGCTCTGCATTTGGAAAGGGCCTCATATCTAAAATATACTTACAACTCAAGAAATTAAGCCCCCCAAAAACAATTCCTCAAAGAAATAATAACCCAGTTAATAAGTGGGCCACAGAACTAAAGAGAGATTTCTCAGACGAAGAAATAAGAAGGGCCAATAGACACATGAAGATATGTTCAATACTTCTGGCCATAAAAGAAATGCAAATCAAAACAACAGTGTGATTCCACCTCACCCCAGTTAGAGTGGCCATTATTAAGAAAACTAACAATAATGGATGCTGGCTGGGATGTGACAAAAAGGGAACACTACTACAGTTGATGGGAATGTAAAAGTTTTCAATCACTCTGGAAAGCAGTATGGGGTTCCTCAAAAGACTAAACACAGAGTTTCCCTATGACCCAGCAATCCCATCTATCCAATAGACCACAAGGAGCGAGTTGCGGGTGTGGCTCAATGGAAAGGTCCCTGCCTACCAAAAGACCACAAGCCAGGTCACACTAAACGCACCAGCACAATCATGTTCATTGCTTGCCATAGCTAAAATGGAAGCGACCCAGATTCCCCTCAGTAGATGAATGGATGAATAAATTGTACAAGAAATGTACCCACTGCCTTACGCATGAAACTGTAACCCCTCTGTACATCACTTTGGCAATAAATAACTATTCAAAAAATGCAAAAAAAATCAAAGCTAACAATGACAAAATAAAGCTTTAAATTAGTCAAAAATATATTTTTGTTATCTATATTTACATTCTGATTAGTGTTACATTCTTTCACATTCAGATATTTTAGGAAACACAAAAAGTTATACAAAGAACAGAGGTAATAAGTTATGTAAGACCTAAATAGTGCATTGTGTCTGCAGAATAAAAAAATAAATAAGTATTGAGTTTTTTAAAAAAGGGAATTCTATGCTCCCATCAGAAAGAATGACATTGCACCATTCAAGAGGAAATGGAAAGATTTGGAAAAAATTACATATATTGAGCTAAGTGAGCCAGACCCAAAGAAACATAGGTTGAATGGCTTATTTGTAATAATTGGAATGTAGCTACAAATGTACAAGTGAACCCAATGGATAATAAAGGACACGAAATATACTTGTAAAACAAGACTCTAAATATTCACAGAGTGATACCAAAGGAGCATATTCTTAGGAGAGTGTCACACTGGCTCAATAGCTATGTGCAGCTGATCATATAAAATGATGCTAATCCCAAAGAACTCCAAGATATGGGAACAAGAGGTTGGTTTTTGCTTTTGTTATTATTATTATTTTTTACTTTTTGTAGTTCTTTTTTCCCCCTTCTTCTGTTATTTCTTGTTTCACTGTTTTTGATTTCTATACATTTTGTCTTGTATGTAATTTTATCTGATTTGGGGAGGATAAGGGGAAACACAGAAATTGTGAAACAAAGGTTGAATTAATTCAGCAGTTATATTTCCTAGACACTAAGTTGGAAATTAATTATACAACTTGTGGGGAGAGGGAGGTTGGGAAGGGAAACAACAGGAGCTAATGAGGGAGGGGTAACATTGCTCAAAAAGAAATATATTCAATACCTGACTTATGTACTGTAACCCCTATACATTGTCTTTACAATAAAACAATAAAATAAAATGCATAAACAGAGGAGAAAATTAGTTATCAACTCTGTCAAATATATTTTAGTATATTTTTTCTATGTTTAAACTTTAATATATTTTAGACCAAAATGAATCTTATAGAATTTGTTATAAATAGATATTACATAATTTCTTCTATAGTGGCAACTAATAATCATAAATATTCAATTACAGAACTATTTTTCTTCCTTGTTTTCCTTTTCTCCTCTTCCCTTTCTTTTTTCTTTTCCTTTTCTGCTCTGCCTCTTTCTCTCTCATGCATCCATGTCCACATATATTGGCCTATTAATTTGATTAAAAAATAGACAAATAACTGGCTAGATGTGGTGACACATTCTTAGTATTTTTTTAAAATTATAGGCCCTGAATTTCATTTTATAATTGCCCTGAATATTAGGAAGTAAGTCCTGGCAGCATTACTTGATTATTAAAAACATGACCTCCAGAAATGGTCACCCTCTAGTCTCCAGATCTTATGAATGTTTCCTTATGTGAAAAAGAGACTTTGCATAGGTGATTAAGAGTTTGTGGATTTTTCTGCCTGATATAGCTCTGTTCTGTGATCTTCTAGGTCTCAGCCTCGTGAGCAGCTAGAATTACAAATGTGAACCACTGTTATCCTGCTGAATCTGTTTATTCCCTTAACTTTTTTTTTTTTTTTTGCCAGTCCTGCGGCTTGAACTTGGGGCCTGAGCACTATCCCTGGCTTCTTTTTACTCAAGGCTAGCACTCTACCACTTAAGCCAGAGTGACACTTCCTGCTTTTTCTGTTCATGAGGTGCTGAGGAATCGAACCCAGGTCTTCATACATGCTTGGCAAGCACTCTACCACTAAGCCACATTCCCACCCCTACCTTAACTTTCAAAATAAAGCACTATTCTACAAGTTATATTGAAGATATCAAAAGTAAAAGTAGTGAATGTCTTAATTTTTTGAATGATTTAGTAACATTTTATAGTTCATTTTCTTTTCCTGTTTGGTCATTGGAATCTTGAAGTTATGTATTTTAAGTAAAGAAGCCTAAGCCTTTAATCTGAAGAAAAAGAATTAATCTCCCATCTTTACACTTATTTTCTTTACTACAATACACTATATTTCAAATAATCAGTAAGAAATCAGGCTGAAGGTGTGGTTCAGTGATAGAGTGCCAGCTGAGGAAGCAAGCCAAGCAATCATGAAGCTCTCGGTTAAAGCCCAGTAGTGGTACAGGTGCTTAGAACTAAAGAAGAACACATTTAAATACTGGGCCCATTTAAAATAAAAAAATAATTAATTGAAATGATGCAACATTTCATAAGAAACAATATTGTCTTACATGATGATTTAGAAACAGATTGGGTTAGCACATTGTTCTGTTTCTAAAAGTGTATTGCTTTTAGCTGTATTAATATAGCATGATCAGATAGTATTAACTTTGGACAGTTCAATAAAAAAGCATCTTCCTTTGTATACCACCAAGCTTACACCACCCAATGCAAAGCAGTACACAGCTACTCAGAGTTTCTAAACAAGTGAGCTAAATAACAGAAATCAACAATTTGTGCAAAGATCTTCTAAAAATTCCTTAAGCATCTCATAAAATGCTGCACTCTTGTTTCTTCAATTGTAACCTCTCTGTACATCATCTTTACAATAATAAATGTTATATTATATACATTACTATATTATACATATTCTGCACTCCATAAAAAATTGAACTATCTTTTCCATGTGCAAATTTCAACAGAATAATAGAGATGAGCAATAATTTTGGATTTTTGGTGCGCAATATAAATACCAGGGTCTTTACATATAAAAAAGGGAAGTAGCAGAGAACTGTCAGTGAGTGATGAGATAAACCACCCTACTAACTATTGTACTTTGAAAAGGAAGGAAGTGTTTATACCCAAGAAAGGTGAGAGCTCTTGAAGACAGAAAAGACAGGAGAAAAGCCTTTTCCTCAGACCCCTCCAAAGAGACAGTCGTACCACTCTTTGACTTGAGCCCGATAGGCCTCTGGCATCCTGACTTCAAGGTAATAAATTTATGTTGTGTCACACCAGTAAATTAGAGGTAATTTATTATAACACCATAGGAAATGGTCTTAATCAATTCAAAATGCCATAACAAAGTACCATAGTCTTGGTGGCATATAAACAACAGAAAGTTACCATTCTAAAGGCTAAAAGTCTGCAACGATGGTGCTAGCATGTTGAGAAACCTGAGTCTTGATTGTAGTTGCAGATTGCTGATCAATTCTGCATCCTTACAAGGTTACAAAAAAAAAAAAAAAGAAGAAGAAGAAGAAAAAAAGAAGACTAGCCAGAACTCTGATCTTTTAAGGGCACTACTTATGTTCATGAGATTTTCATCCTCATGAACTAATTACCTGGCAAAAGTTCTAGCTCCAAACACCATCACCTTTGATTAGGACCTCATTATATGACTTCTCAGGGGACACAATTTGTCCACATCAGCATACTCATGTTGATATACCCAATTAATACTAATACATATACAACTCATTTGCTCATAGTTCTAGAGCAGAGACTCAAAGACTAAGGGCGGCTACAAAAGCATCTTTATAAGTCTTCCCTACTCATTTTGCTTTGGTGTAGCAGCAATGCCTTAACAACATGTGTACTACTTACCTGAGCTGTAGGGCTCTAGATATAAATTAAGATGAAAGTTTATTTTCTTCATAGCCCAGCCTTGGATGTCACCCAGTATTCCCCAGCTGTTGTGGAAGCGGTCCCAAGGGTGCACAGATCCCAGGGGAGGGCATGTTCACCTATCTTCAGAAGAAGAAGATGGAATTTAAAAATACTTACAGCTAAGTGTCTTAGAATTGCACATTAGCTTGCTCTTTTTTCCTACTAAATCTTCCTTATTATTTTTTTTATGTCTACTGACCAATAATATCTTATGATGATTGCAGAGTTCTGGCTAGACTGGTCTGTCTTTGCACTTTTGAAATTAAAGTGTTATATTTAAAGCAAAATATGCAAGAATTAACTAAATACATTTTTCAGAGATTATGTGAGACCAGATTTTATTCACCAATGGGCAGTAACTCTATCTGAAAATTAAACAGGTTGCTTTTTCTTGAGGGAAGACAGAGTTAAATATTGTTTGATAAGATCACACTTAGATTGACATCCAAATTTTATTCTCCGTCTGCTATATCACTCCATTTTTTTTCAGGGACAAGGAATATCTCTGAATTCTATAGGTATGAATGCTTAAACTTCATTGCGCTTGGATATCCTCCTTGAACATGGAAACAACACTTTTGATAAAATCAGTGCATCATGATTAACAAGCATTTTTAAAAAATTTCATCAAACTGTTTTATTAAATTATAATTTAGCACAACAAAAACCTTTTCTAAAGGTATGTATTTATCTGTCTATATTAAAATTTATGTCTTTAAGTGTTGTTCATTTATTCCTAGTGAATAAATCTATATGTTAATAGATGTACTGTTTAACGTGATAAAATATAAACAGTTTTAATCATCCTGGAGGAAGGCTTTGAAAGACATTAATTAATAAATATGGATCAATGTTTGAAACTTAATGTTCTTTTAAGAAAGATCACCTAGTTAGCTCTCATGTATTTAACACATATATGCTTCAATATATTTGATTGGGACATTAATAAAACCTTATTGCTTATATTAGCATCCACTTGTATAAAACAATTAACAGGCAAGAAGAACCAGGCACAATACATTAATCACTGATATAAAAAGCAGAACAATTTAAAGAATTTGTTAAAGATAATTACTTTTCATAAAAATAGGAAAATCAAATGTAATATTATTCTCTTAAGTAGGAAATATACATAAAAATGTAAAGAATGATGTTTAAAGAATATAAAGTGGAAGTGGGGGAAGGGCCTTGTCTTAACCAATTCATACACTGAAATGATTATGCTTTGTGTATTAACAGAAGACCTGGATTTTCATTACAATGATCAATAGTGTGTTTAGGCAACTGGTCATGTCTGAAAAGTGTTTGTTTATTTCCAAAGAATACACATATTACCATATTAGAATTCATTTTAGATTGTTCACAGATAATTTTGGATCACACTAAGTGAAGACAAAGCATTATAGTGTTTGCAGAGATATCTTGGGTCCAGAAAAATTTAAACTTGGCCATATAATCCATCATGCAACTTTTTGCTTTGCAAAGAGGAGTTTAGATATATCCCATACAAGTTGGGTTTTTATACAGAAGTTAAACACAAGTGCCTGGTAATGTATTTTGCAGAAAATCTACTTAAAATAAATTACTTAAAATAATTTTATTTTTACTTAATAATAAATTTATGATTTATTATCTAATTTATTTGCTGGTTGAATGCCAAGCTCTGGAAGAAAGGTCATCCCTATGTATCAGAAAAGACAAATCATCATTAACTTAACTCATAGCCTGAGACATCCTTCAGAAAAGCATGTCTAATAATAAGTTCAGGTATTTAATGTAAGTATGCTAAAAAAGAAATCAGTAATGGTGATCTCAGTAATAGTTAAATTTTTATCATTCTGTTAGATGTCAAGTCACAGGAAAACACTACCATCACCACCACCACCACTTCCACCAAACTCCACCACTGAAAGAAGTAACAACAAAACAGAACACTTAATAAGGTTAAATTTCAGATCAACAAGAAGACATTTTGCTATACCCCTGTCCCATAAACATTGCATGGGATATATTTATACTAAGTAATTATTACTAGCTTACTTTACATGCAAATTTATTGGAATCTACTGTTTTACCTGACACCCATAACTTTGTATCAATTCCCTAATTTCCAGCTTCTTTTAAAAACAAGATTTTTTTCCCCTCTAATTCTGTTTCATGGCTTTGTCACTTCCAACTCTTCCCATTACATTTTGCTTATTTGATGATCATTATAATAATGAGGAGGTAAAATAAACACACACACACACACACCAAATACAGATCGACATTTCAAACTGAAGCCCCTTCTGAATACATTTGTAAAATATAATATATTACATTTCTTGGTGCTCTCAGTGCTACTTTTCTGCTGTGGAATAGAATTTAATGTTATTCTCCATTTCTCCAATATAACTGTATTTAGGTACCCAAATATTTTCCTTTCAACCATCAAATCTACCTTGATGGTTAATATACAAGTGAGATCCTATTCATATCCAATAATATCTGTCCAGTTTCCTTTTGTCACCATGAAAGGTTTTTATTTATGACTGTATCTTCTTCTGCCCTTTAGCTAACATTCAATCCATTTTATGTACATTTATGTCCATTCTGTTTCCCTCCTTTTACAGACCTCAATCTGTCTACTAAGACCTTGATCTTTGATGTGGAACTTTGTCAAACGCTGTCGGAAATGGAAGAGAACACTCTTCCTCATATGAGGACAAAGCTGGATTGTTTCCACAAGCAGTGAGGCACTGAATGAATAAATGATGGCATTTCATGATGGTGCTCTGTCAGATACAAGCCACTCCAGGTATAAAAATTGATTCGCAATTTCTTGAGGTTCTGTCTGAAGCCTCATCTGTCCTTTTTTAGTGACTTCACAGATACTTGCCAACAGTTTGTCAATACACAGAGGAAGAAGACAGTTGCAGGCAGGCTGCTTTTGACTAAGCAGTGTCCCAACATGGAAGAAGGTAGTGCAATGTTTCCTTTTTCTGTTAAGAAAAAAAACTTATGGTAGTGGAAGTTTTAGGAGTAGATAAAATTGACTGTTTTATTCTGAATGTGGGATATAAATTTTCTTTTTTAGGAAAACATGGATTGTATTTTAAAGGCTGCTTTAAGATTTATCATTAAATAACTACTTCATATCCCAATATTCTATATTACAAATATAATTCTTTAAAACAATATATAAAAATAAATAATGAAAATAATAAAAACAAACAGTGAAAAGAGCCTCCCCCCCCCTTTGTGGGAGGAGGTGGATAAAGTGAGTTTTTAAGGCAGGGTTTTGTTACAGCCATATAGTCTAAGCTGTGCTTCTCCTGCCTGGGCCACACAGGTTTTGCTATAGGCTTGTTGCAGCACATTAGGCCAGCTTTCTTTCAAGAATCCAATAAGAAATATAATATATACATATCCTCTCTACATAAAATTCTCTATCATTGTAATTATGATACGTAATATCTTTATGCATACAAATACCCACATTATGAGAGTAACTCCCTTCTAAGAGCCAAATAAGATCGAAACCCCACAACATGTTACAATTTTTATCCAGTTTACTAGGATAAATTTCTTCCAACTTACTTAAACTGTTCGGCTTTCTCACTTGTCCCCGAGTCTTCTGTTAGAAATAGTTTGTCAGAATGCTTTTCAGGCTTATGTGCTGGTTGGTAAAGAAGCCTACAGGAAAGTGCCCTGTGCACTGTCCTTTCCTCCTTCCCTCCCGCACCATCTCAACTCCCAGGGTCAGAGATCAGGGGTGTTAAGAATATTCAGCATGTAGCCTTGAGCAGGAAGAAGCCAGGGATTGTGCTCAGGCCCTGAGTCCAAAGCCCAGGACTGGCCAAAAAAAAAAAAAAAAAAAAAGAATATTCAGCATGCATTTTGTTAAGACTCAATAAACACAAAATTCAGCTTTATTTTAACATTTTCTGAACTTTATCTTCAACTGTTGACATTCTTGGTTTTTAGAAGCACAAACTTAAAGTGGCAGAACAAAGGATAAATGTATTTAAGCTGACATAGAATTTCTACTCACATTTTATATTCTATAATCACCAATTTGAAACACAGTATTTGAAGAAAACATCAATTTGAGAAGGTTTCAAACCCTATGTATCATACCCTAAGGTGTCATGAGGATAAAGTGCATTCAAATATGACATAAATGTTATTTTTGGTAGAATTAAGTCATGCCTATGAATTCTTGATTCCTAGTTTGTTGCCTGCTTCATCCCTTGTCTCCATCTTAATAGAGTGGCCAACAGCTGCTGTACTTTCTTAAGTTCAAAACATTGGCGATTTCTTTGATGTCTTTCCCACATTCCCTTTGTCAGAAGTCCCTATTGTTTTGTCTCCTACGTATTTTTTCTTCTACATGTTTTATTGACATTTATTAGGAGTATAAGTAGTTTCAATTTTTCATGCCTCTAGATGCATATAATGGGCCTTGATCAAACACCTCTGTCACTCTCCTTTCTGGCTAATCCCCAAACTAATTTCAACATAGCTTCATTGTTCTATTTTCACATAGGTATATACAGATTTTGGCCATATAGATCCCCTTTACCCTTATCATTAATCCACCCTCCCTGCTTTGCCCACACCCCGAATGGACCTGTTTTGATTTTATTTTTTAGTGTATGCTAATTTTCAAAGGAATTTCACCATGGTGTTTTACACATGTATAGTCAGTACTTACAAATTGACCCCCTCCACTTACTCTCATTTTCCCCTGCCTAAACCTTCTTATTGTTCTGTAGCTTGTAGTGAGTTGCATTTTACTATTTTCAGTGAACTATTTCATTGAACCCTATTATGGATATACTGGTATATTACCACAATCAGTTGTTCTGTCTACCCTGTGTTTTTAAATGGCCTCTTTTCCACTCTTGTTTTCTGCAGTTCTTTTTACATAGGGTAGCCAAGAGGATATTCCGAAACATTAGTTGAGTTGTGTAATCTGAAATCTCACCAACAATCATATTTTTGTAATTTTAGTAAAATCGAAACCTCTTGCCACAGCCCACAAGACCCTGTGAGCATATCTGACCTCAAATCTTAGAGGTCAGGCAGTGCGGATGCTCACCATGCATTGTGGTTTCTACCTCTTGCCTAATTAGGCACTCTGAACTCATTCTGGCCCTTTCCCTGCTTGAATCTCTGCTTTTCTGGTTTCTTCCTTGACTTCGCTCAGGTTTCAGTACAAATGTAGCTTTCTCTACCCCCCTGATTGCTGTAGGTATTCTTTTATCCTCTATGGTAGTCTCTCCACCACTTTTTCACATTATTCTTTAATATGTGAATAACTACCACATGAACAAATGCCTTAACTTATTAGCTCAAGTACTTGTTCCCATTTTTTTTTGTCAGCTTCTGGAAGAAGTGTTCTTTGAAAACAGGAACCTTGTCTGTCTTCATCATGGAGCAAAGACTGGCACGCACGCAAGTGTTCAACCAGTATTTCTTCTTCCTATACTTTCCAGGTTCTCTCTCTCTCTCTCTCTCTCTCTCTCTCTCTGACTGTCTTTCCTTGTCCCTTTCTCTGTCCCTCTTCCTTTATGGTATTTCCTTCCCTCTCCCTCTTTACCTTGCTCTCCTCTCCCCCACGTATCTGTCTCCTGGTTATTCAAAAGGAATAAAAATCTACAAGTTATTTTTATATATGTAAAATGTTTTGAACTTTAATATACTTAAAATGCATATGAGTATATTTCATTTTAATTTTTTAAACAACCACATATTACTATATTGCATGAGTGCTCCATAATTTATTTAATCACTCCAATGGGAGAGACACTGACATGGTTTAACAATTTTTCTTTAATAAGCAATCAATGCTGTAATTGATTTGCTTGCATATTCTCTGCAGCTCGTGTGTGCATTTATTTCTCTATAGCAAATCATTGTAAGTGGAAACAATGTCATTAAAAGAATTCTAAGACCTAAGTAAACAAGAATTTTTCTCAATTGAACCATAACTTGATATTCATAACTTAAAATTATTCCTTAATTTTTATCAAAACAAATTTTTTTTTTCTGCCAGTCCTGGGGCTTGGACTCAGGGCCTGAGCACTGCCCCTGGCTTCTTCTTCTTTTTTTTTTTTTCTCAAGGCTACCACTCTGCCACTTGAGCCACAGCACCACTTCTGGCCGTTTTCTGTATATGTGGTGCTGGGGAATCGAACCTAGAACCTAGGGCCTCGGGTATACCGAGGCAGGCACTCTTGCCACTAGGCCCTATCTCCAGCCCCTCAAAATGAATTCTTTTATGTTAACTTAACTATTAAAATATGCTATAATAAATGCATGTATTATATGTTATATATTTAGAGTTGGTTGTTATGTATAACAAATAGGTCACCAATTACTCATAGTCATAACAGTCTGTTTTTCCCAAATTATTCAAGTTTATTTTCTTTTTTTTTTCTTCCTTTTCTCTTTTTGGTAGTATTGATGTTTGAACTCAGGGCCTCTCACTTGCTGCTCACATTGCTTGATCCATTTGTGCTCTACCACTTGAACCATGCCTCGACCCAACTTTTTCCTTACTAATTGGAGCTGGAATCTCAAGAAATTCTTTGCTCAGGTTAGCTATGAACCTTTAACCTCTAGATCTCAGGTTCCTGAATAAACAGAATTCCAAACACGAGGTATTTGCCTCTTTTTTGACTCTCTGTTCTCTGTAAATATAGTATAATAACATAAAGGAAGTAATGCTAAGTATTAGAATTACCTCATACATCTTATCATACTAAAATGTTGACAGCATATGCTGTCACAGTATGCTTAGGTTTGATTATAAATACTTTCACATGGAGAATTGAAGTACAAATGAGAAATGTCTAACCAAGTAAAAGTTCAAAGATGACAAAATTAAAGAGGACTTTATCTGAAATTTGATAAAAGGAAAATGTTTCCCTTATAAAATGGAAACAGCTAAGAAAGTTGAAGAGATGGAATGTATAGAAGGGAATCAAGAAGCATGATTAGTTAAATAGAATATTATGTACACAAGCAGTTATAATATATGAAAGCATCCATACATCCATTCATTCATGTTTTCTCATGGAATAGAATAAAAATGATATGTACTAAATCTTGGAAATGATTTTTTAAAGTGTAAATACACTTCAGAAAATAAATTCATGGACAATTTCCTATTAGGAAACATGGAGAATGAAAGCATTAACAATCCAACAAATGGCAGGAAAGGAAAGGAAAGGAAATAGAACAATGCAGCAGGTCAAGTAGAACACCTAAAAATATGACAGAAATACTCTCACACAGAGTAGCAAGTCATGAAAAATATTAAAAGTCAAACTATATCTGTAAACATAGAAACTTTTTGCAAAAGTAAAAAAGCATTCTATTTGAAATCCCATAAAAATAAAAATTATATATAATAGTAAAAGTAAAACAATAATTATTTATAGGTTATTGCTTACATGATGAAAGTTAATTTATGATAAATGGACAAAGCATTAAACAAGACATAGAAATTTTGTATAATAAATAAAATAGCACATCCTCTACCACAAAAATGTAGTTATATTGTTTTATTCAGTTAATAATGTAGCAATGCCAATATGTAAAGCAAGATACACTGAAAACAGAGGACTGACTATGTGCCATCCATACTACATTCTTAGTCTGGAATACACAAATGAGTCAATAGAAATATAAATAGAAATGAGGTATATTTAAGTATATATATGTATGTATATATATGTATACCTGTATACATTTTGTACCAAATGTATAAATACATTTTATTTAAATTTCAACTAGGGAGAGGTGGAGAGAGAAAGGAGGGAGAGAGGGAAGAAAAGAGAAAGGCTTATAGAGTGAGATAGGAAGAGGGAGAGGGAAGGAGGAAGGGAGAGAGAGAAAACAGAGAAAGAACAGGGAGGAAGGGACTGGAAACAAAATATTCCTTTCAAGGGCAGACCCTCACTTAAATAGCTAGTATGAGCTCATCAATGGATTAATCCAAAATAAGGTACATTCATGATCAAATAACTTCTCAAAGGCTCTCCCTCTGAAACTTGCATAGGGACCAGGCTTTCTGCACAGTAACTTAGGTGGGACATTTCAGATCAAACCATAATATTTCATGGATGTGATTAATGATGTTGTAGAAGAGATTCTAGAAACACTCTCTCTTTTTTTTTCCAGCATGTGAAACACAATGAGAAGACAACTGTTGTAGTGGAGGAAACACATCCTTCTCTGACTCTGAATCTGCTGAAACCTTGATGTTTGACTGGCTCCCCAGCCTGAATAACCGTTTGCAGAGAAATAAATGTTTGCTACTTAAGCCACCTAGTCCATGGTCATTTTGTTGTAGTGTGCAAAAACTAAGACATTGATTTTTGCTTTATTTTTCTTCTCCTTACCCTTCCTAATCTTTCATCTCTTATATAATTTTTATACATAGTTGAATCAAGAAGATTTTGTCTGTTAACTACAGTGAAAGAATCTTGTCTGACTCCATACTGCTGAGTCCAATTATGAATTTTCATCTCTCAGTGTAGCAGGATAGTCATCAGGAGACATCAAGACAGTGAATGTGAAGGGCCCCTCTGGAGGAATCTGATGTAAATTCTGTAAGACTATACTGCACACTCTTGGACTTAAGGCATAGTCTCCATTGCAAAATTTCCCCTTCATCAGGGACTATTTCTTTTCTTCTTTAAGAAATTTGTCAGGGATCCCTTCTCTATTAATATATAGCCAGAACAGTAGTGTGTGCCTGTCACCTTGAGTTAAATCGGAGAATGAGATTAGAGAGATAATGGTTTATGGATTCTCTGGGAGGAAAATTCCATGAAATTCCATCTCGAAGAGGGAAGGTAGATGCAGTGGTGCATGCCTGCCATCTCAGCTATGGTGGGAAGCATAAAATAGGTGAATTTCCATGTTGATGTGCTCCTGGGTAGGAAGTGAGATCCTATTTCAAAAATAACCAGGATTAAATGTGGACAATGTTGTGACTGAGGGGTAGCATGCTTGTCTAGTGAGCCCTGAGTTCAAACATGAGTAATGAAAAAGAAAAAGCTGGAAAAATACTGGTCTAGGATAACATTTAAGACTTGTAAATAGTCTAGTGTGGTCAGTGTATACACAGATGTATGTTGTAAAGTATACTTAGGTACAAAGGATTCATCCTGGTGACTCTTTGGAATAAATGCCATAATAAAGAGTGTGGAATTTTTCTAAATTCACTTAGAACATGGAATGGCATTATAGTTGTGAAAGAGTGAATGAAGTAATATGATGGTGACCACTACCTAAGAAATATGTTAGAGGTAAAGGCTGTAGGCTTCCTGGAAATAATACAAAATATATTTTGGAAAAGCTCTTCTTGGAATTCTAAGTTGACTTGTCTTCACCTCATCTCCATTCACAAAAGTTCCTCATTCATAGACAATGAGGACATGATTCAGACAGACATGTGTGCTCATATATGCGTGTGTATTATAAACATCACTGCACCTGCTTAGGAAAAAAACACAAAAAATGAGAAACATTTTTTTAAAAAAGGAAATGAGAACCTATGTTGTATTTTGAGGAAGAATCCAATTGAATTTAATGATGTACAAGGCAAAGAGAGCATCAGACTATTCTCATTTCCAACTTGGTTAATGGGTAGACGTTGATTTGGGCCTGAATATATATGTCGAAAACTTGTATGTTGAAATATGGTCTTTAATTGTGTTTTGTGATAAGTCCCTTATGGAAGTAACCAAGGTTAAATTAAATCATAAAACAGAATCCTATTCTCATGCAATAATGGTATTATCAGAAAAACATTCTCTCTACAGACACAGCAAGAAAGTAGAAGTCTGCAAGCCAGGAAATAAGCCCTTCTTAAAAACCAGATTGGTTGGAATCTTTCTCTTGTAAGTTTAAGTTTAGCCTCCAGAACTGTGCAAAAATACATTCCTCTTGTGCATGCTCCCCTATCTTTGGTATTCTTTAAATGGTAGCCCAAGCTGAGACATTATTATGTAAGACGCAAAAACTTGCCTGTGAAAGAAGAACACATGTAGGTGTGTGTGTATATGTATATACAAATATCCCACATATATCTTTATATACATAAGTGATACATACACTTTAACATATTTGTTGTCAAATTATATAGGAAAAAAGCTGCAAAGAATATAAATATTCCTGTCAATGTGCTTTGAGTGTCGTACTTCTCTAATAAAGGCTTGTACTCAATCACTGCCCCAAATAGTCTCCCTCTCATAGGTAAATGTCATCAATGTCTATTGGGCATAATAATTCAAAATTGCTATGAATGAAAACAATATGTATTTTTTTTTTTTTTGCCAGTCCTGGGGCTTGGACTCAGGGCCTGAGCACTGTCCCTGGCTTCTTTTTGCTCAAGGCTAGCACTCTGCCACTTGAGCCACAGCGCCACTTTTGGCCATTTTTTTTTTCTGTATATGTGGTGCTGGGGAATCGAACCCAGGGCCTCATGTATATGAGGCAGGCACTCTTGCCACTAGGCCATATCCCCAGCCCAACAATATGTATTTTTAACACATTTGGTAATCCTTCTCTCTTATAGTTTTACTTTTTCAAATTAGTATGTAAAAGACAATCCCTAAGGAAGGGATAATATAAGAATGCTCTTTTCTTTTTTTTTTTTTTTTTTGTCTCAGGCAGTCTAATTCCTTGATTTTCTTTCCTTTGGGGTCTGTGTTTTCCAAAACAGTACCCCGTAGAGAGATTTAAAATATCCCCAAATGTTTTGAAGAATTTTTAAAAATATAACTTCTGGTAGAGACTAATTAAGAGGAAACCTGGAATTGGGAGACATTCTTTATAATTGGTGTTTTTTACCCCTGTTCTCAAAAGGACTCTTCAAAATAGTGCCTTTATAATTATCCCTTCTCCTTACTTTTGGCCTTTTCCGTAATAGTTTAAAAATTCTTTTAAACAATAAGAGCGAATGTTATAAACAAACTCATTCACAGGCTTCCCCCCCTCCTCCATTACATCCTCCTTCTCTTCCTACACTCTAAATAAAACAAAGACAATATCTCATAAATCAGATTTTTGTGAAGCAAACATTGAAGTCATAAACCCCAAAAGACTAAGACAAGAGTCCACTTGCCGCAACTTATCAATACATTGAGTTTTATCAAAATGAGTTTTCTATCATATCTGAGGGAAGCTGATCCCATTAGCAATAAGCCAGCCTGGTGGAATAAAGGCTGTTGACCACTCAGCATTGATTCTGCCCACGAAAGTATGCAGCATGTTGCAAGTGGAATTTACCCTTTGGCCTTTAGTTCCCCCTCTTCTCAAACCAAGGAGTATTGTTTGCCCTGTGAGACCAACTTTTCCACCAGTTAAAAGTGTTTACAGCTTATTACTATAGAATCTTAAACAGTCCCAGGAAATATGGATTTTTCCCCCCCAAAACAGGAGAAATAACAACAAAATGTTTAAAATGTACCAATTTTATGAAAAGCAAACTACAAGTGTTGTCCTAAATACTTTTCCTTGACATTTTGATCCATTGTTATTTTAACAGTGTGCTAGAAATCATGACAAAATTATCTGCAGGTGAAGACACTCTGGTTCTCAATATTTGGATTAGTATTTATTTATAGCCATTCTAAAATTTGTTTAAAGAAAATACATGTAGAGAAGCTGAGAATATGGCCTAGTGGCAAGAGTGCTTGCCTCGTATACATGAAGCCCTGGGTTCAATTCCCCAGCACCACATATATACAAAAAAGGCCAGAAGTGGTGCTGTGGCTCAAGTGGCAGAGTGCTAGCCTTGAGCAAAAAGAAGCCAGGGACAGTGCTCAGGCCCTGAGTCCAAGGCTCAGTACTGGCAAAAAAATAAAAATGTAGAATTTCTCCCCTAAAGCTTACTATGTACAAATAAAGGATGTTCGACATTTGGAAATGTCTGAACTTCTGAAAGAACAAAGAATACTGGTTGCTCCAATATGAAATAAGATGTACAACTAAAGCAAAATACAATAAAATATGTAAAAATAAATAAAAGGAAATATAAAAACTGACTGAGTGTATTCATGCATATTAACATAGAGGGTATTATTAAAACTTTTAACACACTGGCAGTGATTATCATGTCTTAAGATCTGCCTTTACCATGTCAACAATGACAATTGGAGGTATTTCATCTTTACTCAAGAAAATGAAAGAATAAAACTGAAAATTATTCAAGTTTATGCCTCAGGTGAGAAGAAATCGAAAATCATCTTGATTCTCCTAAATTTTTCTGTTAATGCTGAACATATGGCTTCCCATGGTAAAAAAAAATGAATTGAAAGAAACTTTCTTGAGAGTAAGATGATGACATCCAATGAAGGGGAGAGGGGAAAAAAACCTAGCAAAAGTTTAAATGCCAAGTATGATTTTCTTGGCTTAATCATCTCAAATCTCAGATTAAGGTCTGGGATGTATGTAAGTTTCTTTTGTTGAGGCATAAGGATGGAGTTCTTGTCAGTTCACTTTTCTTGGCTGTAGTAAAATCATAAATGGCATACAAATACGGCTTTTCTCCTCATAGTCTGCCAAATGCATGGCAATAAAGAGTTAACTATATATATCCACATCTCAAAAACATTTAAATTTGAATTTTAGAAAGACTGTCGTTAATTTACTTTTAAATGCTATAAACTTCCATAATTGTAAGAAGTAAAAATGGAAATTACATATGAAAAATATACAATTTGTAAGAGTAAAACAGTGACAAAAATATTGATAATCTTTTGCTAATCTGTTCAGTCTGAGAGTGATGTCAAGGCTGAAGGCCTTTGCTAGCTCAATATTCTGGACTTTATTTAATTACAGAAAGCATAAGAAGAAAATAGATTAACCACCAATTACCTTCTCTTTAATTATTTGAATTTAAATGATATGTTACGTTTGTAGGAATAAGAAACAAACTTCCAATCCCAGCGCTTTTGTCATTTAGAAAAAATGGGATTCCAGAAGCACAAATTTTTTCAGAGTCAGCATTAGTTATAAAATTTGAAATATTTTTGCCAGGCACCAGTGGATTATACTAGTAAGTCTAGCTACTCAGGAGGCTGAGATCTGATAATCTTCTGAAGCCAGCCCAGGCAGAACATCTGTGAGACTCTTTAGTTACCAAAAGGTTGTAAGTGGAGCTGGTTCAAGCAGTAGATCACACCCTTCAGCAAAAAGCTCAGGGATAGAGCCCAGGACCTGAGTTGAATGCCCAGGACTAGCAAACACACACACACACACACACACACACACCAATTTAAAAGTTTCCATTTCCTCAATTGTCAGTATTTCAACAATCTCCCAAATCAGGTATTCTTTTTCTTGGGCAGAGGTGACAAAAAAAGGCATAAAGAAGTAGAGCAGAAAGAAAATTCATTTTATTTCTATCAGATTCATTGATTTATCCTTTACATGAGTTAAAATTCATGAAATTTAATTGTATAATCAATTTTGAGTATATGTATGGTTGCACAATTCACAACACAATCAAGATATCTCAGAGAGTTCCTTGTTGATATCTGTTGTCAAAAATTGATCTGATTTGTCTTGTTTTTTTCTTTCTTTTCTTTTAGAATTTCATATGAAGAAAACCATAAAGAATATAGTCTTTTTGTTTCCAGCTTGTCTCAATTAGCACATTTTGAAAATATATCTACATTGTTATATGCAATACTAACTTTTCTTTTCCTTCTTGGTGCCCGGCCAGGAGCTTGAGTTTCAGACCTCTGCATTGTCCCTGAGCATGTTTGCTAAAGACTTGTCCTTTACCACTTAAGCCGCAGCTCCACTTTGGAGATAAAACTCTCCTGGACTTTCCTACCCAGGCTGGTTTCAAAAAACAATTGATTTTTAAAGAGAATATTAAAACAGACCTTTCTTTTTCAAGTACTCATCTTTGTGAGGCTGGAATTTATTTGTATGTTTCAACCAAAAGAATATGTAGCAACTGACTGAATAAAAGTGACTCCATTTTTAAATAACATTTGTTTCATTACTGAATTATCAGAACATGTATCTGAATTGAATTTTTTCAGTTAAGTATACTTTTTTAATTTTGAGTGAAGAATAATGCAGTAAAATTTTACTTTTAATGGATTGGGCTTTTGTTTTCTAAGGTCACAAAAATTTTCTAATCCTATCTCAGAAATGTTTTCACCTATTTCTTTCTGGAGATTTATGGGTTAAATTGCTATTTTGGGGTCTATATTCCATTTTCAGTTAATATTTACAAATGGTGTTCAATAAGGTCAAAACTCAATTGTTCTTTGTCGATGTAAATATTCAATTATCTATTAATTGAATTACCTTTGATTAAAACATTTATGATAGCTAAGCTATTTTACTTTTGAGTTTTATTCTTTTCTCTCAACTTAAATGTCCATTCTTTATACCACATGTATTTTCTACTGTTACTTCAGAATAAGTCTTGTAATAGGTATGCATAAATCTTCAACCTTTGTTCTTTTTAAAGATGATTATTGTGCTAGTTTTTGTATTTTACATAAACTTTAGAACCAACTTGCAGTATCAAAAATTGTTATTTAATTTTGACTGAATGTTTGACTACCCTGGAAATCTATAAATTTTTATGCAGATAAGTTTTCTTTTATTTCATTAAAGCTTTATTGATTTTAGTGATTACATATCACACTAAATAAATGTATATGTAAATATTTTAATGAATGTTAGTAAAATCATTCTACCTGTACATAGAAGTAAAACTGAACTGAATTACCTGACCTTGATAAATTGACTTTTTTTAGTAAATAAAGAATGATGATGAAGCTTTCAAGATTATCCAGTCTGATGTGATATGATATGAATAGGAATCTAAATATTTTTATAGTTCAATTCTAAAATCCTCATCATGTTCAATTTTTTTAATTTTTGTCTGTTTCTTTCTGTACATTTCTGTTTCTCTGTTTTTGCTGCTCTCTGTTTTGCTCTCTCTCTATCTCATGAATACACACACACAGATCTAAAGTCTAGATGAATTTTTCTAATATCAGGTTACAAGACATTTGTCAATCATCTCCTACAGTCTATCAGATTTGCATCATCTGTCTATCTTTAAATGCTCTGATTAGTGAGATAAGATTCTTCAAGTTTGGCTGTCTCTAGTTAAGACACATCTTAACTCATTGGGTCTAAGAAGTGGCCTGTCACTACATAACCATCTGACTGTGCCATCGCCATCATCAAACATACTCAAGTTCCCTTCATGAGAACCAGCAGGGATGTCAACAAATGGGCCAAAAAAAGTTTCCCAGGTTTCTGGGAACTTTAAGTATCTTTTACTTGCTCTTCATTATATGTTACACAATGAGAAAACAATTTTAACATGTACATTAGTGTTATGGGATAGGGAGGTGCACTATTTTTCTCTTTAGTCATGATAGCTCTAAAACAAATTTTAATCTACAAGTTAATGGAGCCATAAGTCAAGTACAATATTTAGTAAGTATATGCAGGTGATTGTAGCAAAAAAAGCTTTTCTTCTATTTGGTAAGCAATTCTATTTAGGGGTTCCTACATTTAGAAACTTAAGTTTAATCTTTTTTGAGTGAAACAATAATGAAGGGAAAAGCCCACATTAATGTTATTTCGAGGCTTTATAAATAAATGGCAAAAGTGATTAAGATTTTATCTGTATATTTTTTAAAAAGACATTAAAGTAGCCATGAAGAAATCAGCCAAGCAACACCCAAAGAAAAAATAAAATAACAAAGCAAAAGGTTGGAAAATGGTTCCTTGAGCTCTTAAAATAGATATTCAATGTGAATGTGCTCAAGACTCCAAAAGGGCCAAGTTAATGAAACATAAATTTAGGCTAGGGACTGAACGGAGGGTTTAGACATTTCCGGTTCCTCTCATATTAAAAGGCACAGTATTTTTGGTATATTTAATCCTGTTCATTGAGCTCCCTTTCTTCTAAAAATACCTACATCCCTAAACCTTTACTACAAGCTTTGAGATTTAAAGGTTAAAACTTTAAATTTAAAATGTAAGAGTATAATATTATTAATAAATTAGAGTATTTTGCATTCAACTGGCATATCCTTATATTTCTATTTGTTAAAAGTTTTATAATTTTTCTGATACTATACATATATAAGATATTTTAGTAGAGGAATAGAAATAGGAATGCTTTGTATGTGTGCTTGTGAGTATCACATGTGACTCTAGCAAGCATTAAAAGTATAAACTTGGGCACCAAGGAAAATAAAACTGATTGTGAAAACATTTTAGTTTCTTAAATGTGGAGGTAAAGTGAATCTTCACAAATATCAAATCACAGGTAGATGGGTAAAGCAGTAGATGTGAGATCCACTAGCCCTATCCAATGTCTGCCCTACCCAAGTTAGGCAGCAAACATTATTGCACTTATACAGGCCAACTATTTAATATACCATGTCACCTTTTTTTTTTCGCCAGTCCTGGGCCTTGGACTCAGGGCCTGAGCACAGTCCCTGGCTTCTTCTGGCTCAAGGCCAGCACTCTGCCACCTGAGCCACAGCGCCCCTTCTGGCCGTTTTCCATCTATGTGGTGCTGGGGAATCGAACCGAGAGCTTCATGTGTAGGAGGCAAGCGCTCCTGCCACTAGGCCATGTTCCCAGCCCCACCATGTCACCTTTTTAAGAAAGGAAACACCAGGTATTTCAAGAGGAAGCAAGAAGGAAGATTTGAGTCTTCATGTATAGGGGATCTGAAGGAGGCATCAGGAGTTTGGGGAGCTGTGGGAACTACATATTCTTTTCCCAAGAAAATACCACAATAGGGAGAAGTATTAACCAGAACATTGTGCAATTAGCCACTCTTCAATCCTTCTCAGACTCTCACCCATTATTTTTTTGGTATTGTTGTTGTTTTGGGATTCCATCGTAAAATACAGTCACCATTAAATAAAATCTCCAGAGTAAAATTCACCCCTTAAGAACAATTTACTCATTATTATTCTCCAGATTGGAGCATTGGGATTTGAATACCCACTCAGTGTGAGACTGTGGAACATGGGATTTTAGTGATGGATAAGGCAGATCTACCCCCACTGTCATCACCCTGATACTCCCCTGAAGCTTGTAAAAAAAAAACAAAACCCAGCCTCGGGGCTGGGAATATGGCCTAGTGCTTGCCTCCTATACATGAGGTCCTGGGTTTGATTCCTCAGCACCACATATACAGAAAATGGCCAGAAGTGGCGCTGTGGCTCAAGTGGCAGAGTGCTAGCCTTGAGCAAAAAAGAAGCCAGGGACAGTGCTCAGGCCCTGAGTTCACTGCTGGCCTAGGACTGGCCAAAAACAAACAAACAAACAAACAAACAAAAACCCCAGCCTCCTCCTTTACTGAAAGTAAACAGAGCCATGCAAAGCAAGACATGGGGCTACTCTGCTCCTGTAACCCCATGAGATTAGAAAAGCTCTGTTTTGAGGTGGGGGGTGTGATCATGGAGCTTTAACTAAGGGCCTGGTTGCTGCCCCTTATCTTTTTGGTTCAAGGCTAGCACTCTACAACTGGAGCCACAGCTCTACTTCTGTGGTTAGGGGGAGATAAGAGTCACATGGACTTTCCTGCCTGGCTAACTTTGAACTGCAATACTCAGATGTCAGCCTCTTGAGTAACTAGGGTTAAAGACCTAAGCCTGGACAACCTATTGTTTTGAAAGAAGTCTATAAAAAATGGCTCAGATTGCCACTACTTCAATTTAGTTACCTCAAACTAATTGTTCTAGCAAAATAGAATGATTTTCAAAGGCCACACCTAGTGTTGTGTTTTTTTTTGTCCTTTAATTTGTTTCACTGAAATAATGAACATTTTTACCTACTCTTGTCTTTTTAAAGCTTCCCATTCTTTTGGCTTTCATGGCTTTATTTTCTTCTTTTGTTTGGCATTCCTGAAATTTGTGATTCCTTTTATTTTATTTTTTTCTAATTTGAAAAGAGGTCGCCAGAAGCCTCCTAGTCTAACTTAAAATTATGATCCTCCCACCCCAGCCTCCCAAGTGATGTCTAGCTAGACTACTTATTTAATTATTAATTCATTTATTTGTTTATTTTCTTTCTGGATGAAAATCTTTCTTCTTCTCCTTCCCCTCCCCTCCCCCTCCCCCTTTCGCTCCCCCTCCTCCCCCCCTCCCCCTCCTCCCCCCCTTCCCCTCCTCCCCCTCGTCCCCCTCCTCCCCCTCCTCCTCCTCCTTCTCCTCCTCCTCTTCTTCTTCCTCTTTCTTTTTGTATCCTTACATTCACAGTTTCAAGAGAACCTTTGTCAGTTTGGTATATAGCCTGAAGACATTGTATATATTTTTTGGCACAAGACATTGGGAATAATTAGTACACACCTAGGATAGTCCTAGCAGAAAATTACAATAGTTCAATGTTCAGATGAACACATAAGATAATGCTAATTGAAATGAACTCCAAGGTATGGAAACAAGTGGTTTATCATTGTTGGTGTTATTTTCACATCATGTGAAATTATGCCCTTTTGTTTTTGTCTTTCTTTCCGTGGTTTTACTCCTGATATCACTGTAACTAATTTTAGTACCCTGGATATTGTACATACCTGTACTAGAATCAGGGAAGGGAAAGGTAATACCAAAATGGAGAGACAAAGGATAAAAAGACAAACCAATGCAATAGCAATACAAAACTATATGGTGTGAATCAACTGTACAACTCATGGTGGGGAGAGTCGAGGAAAAATGAGGGAGGAGGTAACAAGTTGGATAAGAAATATACTCACTGTCCTACATATGAAACTGTAACCCCTCTGTACATCACTTTAACAATAAAGAAATGAAAAAAATTCTATTGTCTTGTTTGTTCTAGTTACTTTATCTATTAATGCATCCCATCATATTATTAACTTTCTTGAGCAGCTAATTCACTCATATAATTTGATTAATATTGTGACTACTTCTTTCCATCTTCTCTTTGTAGCTTTCCCTTCTTTGAGCCAGATGAGACATCACCTAACAATTTGATTTCTCACATGCCTGGTGCTAAATATTACAACTACGCAACCCAGTGCTCTTCATTCTGTGGATGGAGCCTCTCTAGACATCATAGTTTTTCACTTGTTTGTTTGCCATCTGGGATAGGCAAATAAAAATTTTACTAATTACTAAAGGCCCAATGTCCTTGAGAACATAACTAAATTTACCCAACTGAACATAACAGTCCTCTTAACCTTACCGCCTCCTTTTGTGATTTATGGCTGCTAATAATAATCTCAAAATGGAACATGGTGCTTACTTTAAACTTTTCTCATCTCATTCATTGATCCTGTCATCTTATCTAAAAGAAGTCTTTTAGTATAATGATTTCAGTGTTGCTAATGGGCATATATTGTGTTTAAGTCCAGGTCCTTTGCTTACTAGGTCTGTGGTTTGGGAAGTTACCTGACCCACATCTCATCATCTCAGATACTGGGATAGTACATCTCAGATATATCTTGTAAAGGCAGATGCCAGTTGACATCATTACTGAGTTTAGGAAGTAAAGAGGAAGAAAGCAGTTATGAGCTTTTACTTGAAGTGTGCTTTGCAACACTTGAAAAAATGTTTTGTTTTGTAATGTAGTCAATGAATCAAGAAACAATGGGAAAAACAATTTAGTTCACAGGACCTGAAGCCCATAGTTATCATTAAAATCTCTATGACCATTATTTGAGAAGCACATATCACACTCTAGTAGTCTCTCATTGTTAGTATGCCTAAGTGTTTTGTAAATCTTTCATTGGTACTCACATGAGCCCTACATATTTTACTTTATTTGAAAAATAGTTTAACAATGAGGTAATATAATTCCACTAATTTTGGTTTTAAAGAATTCTCTGAAATCACATGTTTTGCATAAATCTTAGAAAGGAAGAAATAATTTCTACCTTCTATGCATTTTTGGATTTTGTTCCTAAATATACGTATGGTTAATTTGCCCAGCAAATGTAGTGTAACTGAATATTAGGAAACAAAAAGATAGCAACAGACATAAGGAGAGAAGAGGAAATATTAGTGATAATTATAGCAGCTCAAGTGAGTAAGTTAAACTAATATATACAAGACTTCACCATTTGTATTTCTCTGTTAGTAATATATATCATATTCAAATGGAGCTTTCTTCTGCTTTGACCCTTTTTATAGCTTTATTACAGAAAATGTTAGCCTATATTAACCACTTACTAGATAAATATAGGAAAACTGCCTGTCGCTTATGGGTTTATCCATTGTCATCTCAAATAGGAAGGAGTAGTCTGATTTCAAAGTGACAGCTGGTGGTATCTTTTCCTGATACATGCTAATCCAGTTTTTATTATGTAAAAACTGCCTATGCTTTCAGACAGCGAAAGGGAGTTACTCAATGTAATCACTGAGGAACCTTGGGATTGCAAACATAAAAGACTAAAATGAACAGTTTTCTCATTACAGAATGATTTCCTGATTAAACACAGATTAAGGACAGGGAAAAATCATTTAGAGACCTAAGTAGCATTCTGCATTGTGTATACACCCACAGAACCACAGGTATACCATTGTTAGGTGGATATAGGTGTATAAGTTATAAGAACATAGATATAAAGTCAGAATATTTACTCTCCCTTAATATAATCATAAAATAATTGAAAAGCATGTGGAACAATTCCCACTTTGGACTTGACTTTTTTGTGGGGGAGGGTCCTAGACATAGAATAAGCAATAACCATTTGAACCAAGATTGATTTTTGGAGATATCACTACAGTGGCATTAGCATTGTTGTGTCACTGATGTAACGTGACTTGTAGCAGAGAACTTCAGGACTGTTCTACTTACTGTCTATTCCCTAACCAGAAGGTAAAGGGTTAAGAAAAAGCTGTCAAAAAGGATTTGGTGTGTAGCACATTGTAGTGGTATGAGAATCACAGCACCGGGCACACTTTGTGTGCATGGAAGCATACTTTCTCTAGTCTCTGGGCTCTTGATGCCATACTTACTGCATAATAAACAACCCTCTTGGATTTTAACTCCTAGCTGTCAATTGAAAAGGCCACCTAACTATTTCATTATGCTCTAACTAATAATGCACTTCAATAAAAATAATTTCTTTATGCCATAATTTATCAGCATGTTGAATATTTTGCCCAATATTGCTAATAAAATAAACATCCTACCTGAGAGAGGACAGGGAAATTGTTTATCTGAGGGAAGAGATGTCCAATCAGACCAAAAGGAATGATCCCCTTCTCTCAGTCTCTGTGGTTATTGTGGCCTCAATTATTTTGGACCTCAAATCAGAAATCCAAATAATTGTGCTGGAGTTAGGTAGTTATGCCAACAGATGACCGGGTGCCAGCCCCATTAGCCAGCTGACCCCATTTCCAAAGTGCAAATGCTACAGACTCTCTATTTTTGGTGCAATTTTGAGCTCACATAGTTCTAGTGGATAGGATAACTCTTTTAAAAATGAACTGTTAGAAACAACAAACATTTTTAAAGCTTATTTATAAGTTCAAGAGGCACAGACACCTTTGCACAGGAAACAAAATGACCTGAAAATGCAGACATAAAGATATCCCCATGTAGAGGAAAATAGTGGATGCTAATGGAAAACTAAAGGAAGTCAAATGACAGACAATGGGGGCCATTAACAAGCATTTCTTTTGTACATTTATATGGCTTTTTAGCTTCTACAACTAAAGAAAGTCATCAGAGACCACCATGGCAATGGTTAGGTGGGAATCATTAGGTACTTTTGCCAATTTGCTCTGTTCAAGTCCATAAGGATAATTAATAATGGTATCTTTTATTCATCGTCATGCTAAGAGGCTAGGTTTCCATCTATAAGATAAACTTTGTCATTAGTATTTTTTCCATAAATAATGGTTTTGAGCATTTGCTTGAGTTTTCAGTATTATTAACAGAGATCACAATTCTTAAGTGCAATGTCAGAAATGGGAGAACAGAAACAATAAATAACACAAGTAAAATTATTTACCCACCATTCTGTCCTCTCATTATGCAATTATAAAGTACACTCAATTGAGATATGATTCTATCTCTAGTGTTGGCACTGTGCTCATGACATTAATATATGAGATAATAAAATATAAATTAAGACAACCTATGAAAATGTTCCATATTTTTATTCTAAGGCCTGTATATTTAGGGTAATTGATTTTGGTTACAAAAATAAAAAATACTATAAAAAACTTAAATTTTATATTTTAAAATAGAGAAGAGAAAAATTAATGACAAAATTTTTGAATTTGAAATCGAATTTGAACTAGAAATGGTATACATGGCTGTACTTCATGCTACTCAGTAGAGAGGCAGAATGCTTGTATTTAGAGACCAGCCTGATAAAGGCTGAATGATTTTATCTTGAAAACAAAATATAAAACCAAAAGGCTGGTGGTATGACTCTACTACAGTAGAGTTCTTGCCTAGCAAGTGTGAGGCTCAGAATTTAATCCTTAGGACTGTAAGCAAAACAATAAACAAATTAAACTAATGTAATGGCTTATTTCATGGGTCAGATGATATACAAAGCTTCCTCCTAAAATACATATGAATCGAGAGACAAAGGATAAAAAAAAAAACACACGACTCCAAAAGCAATATTTACAAAACCATTTGGTGTAAACCAACTGAACAACTCATGGGGGAAGAGGGAAAGGGGGAGGGGGAGGGGGGAATAAGGGAGGAGGTAACAAATTGTACAAGAAACATACCCACTGTCCTGTGTATGAAACTGTAACCCCTCTGTACATCACTTTGACAATAAATAAGTAATTATTCAGAAAAAATATATAAATCAAGCAGTCATTTGGAACATATTTTAATGGTCAAACGGGATGGCTTCAAATGGATGTCAGTTACAGGTTTGGGCAGTGTGCCCTAGAATTTGGTCCTTTGACATATGAATGTTATATTGAGCCTCAATTTCCTTATTGGAAGACTAGATCTTAGAATGATTAAAGTTTCTACTTCATAGAGTGCATGGGTTAATGTCTATTGAATCAATGAGTATCTTGCTATTCATTTGCTTTAATATTTTATTACTGCTCTTTTGAACCCATGAGCCTCTGGAGGTAGACAGGGAACCCATACAAAAAAAACCCCAAAAAGCAAACAAACAAACAAAAAAACCCCCAACAACCCAAAATCTAGCTTATTCACTGCTCTAGGGGTTCTAGTACTTTTAACATTCCATAAAAATGCCTGAACATTTCTACTTTCTGTTTTATCATCACTTTAAACCTCAATGTTCTCTTTTAATTTCTCTGTCAGTGTTAGTGACTATCACTTGGTCAAAGTCTCCAATCTTTATTTTTTCATGGTCTGTCAATATCCAAAGAGTAGAACATTATCAATGATAACTTTTTTGAAAAGCTCTTTCATATTATCTTTTCTCTTTCCAATTCTACTATTAATGCCTTAGCTCATAATTATAATAATGTACTCTTTGAGTATTTTGTTACCCTTCATTTAAAATAAAACTTTAACAAATTATGTAGTCAGTTTGAAATACATAAGGATCTAGAAAAGAATATGTAAACCAATTACAAAATATCATTGAGATTGGTGTGGTGTAACACATCAACTTTACAGGAGGCAGATATGATAGATGGATGTTTGAAAATATCAACAAGAACCTATCTTAAAAAATGAAACAAATAAAGTGAAACAAAGAAACAAACAAAAACAGGTGCTAATTGATACCTGTATTCCCTAACAGAGGGAAAAGAAGGTAGAAAGATTGTGATCCAAGGCTAACTTACGGTAAAAGCCGAGATATTATCTGAAAAAAATAAACTAAGCTAAATGGGTTTAGGTCATAGACAGCTAGTAGAACTCCAGCAGGAGGTCTAAAGCTTAAATTCCAGTACAGCCAGATAATAATATCAGGGTGTTTTTTTTAACCATAAATAATATACTATTCTTAATGTAATTGCATGCATTTGTTTTATTCATGCATATTTTTAAATCATTTAGTGTTCTATTATTGAGGTTACCATTAATTTTTAGAAAAAATACTTTGCAAACTACTACTATTAGTATTTTATTTATTAAGTGTATTTTGGTGGTAAATTTTGTTTTTGTGGATAAGTGTAGCACACATGGTTTCAAAGGACACAAGATGTTCTGTTTATATTAACACTCCCAGAAAATCATGTGCCAGCCACTCCTAGAAGCATTCCTGCCATCTTCTTGTTTATTCTTTTTAGAAATCACCAGTACATAAAGTAACACATAAATACTATCTCATTTACTACTATCAGCATCAATATTCTCTTAAAAAGTTTGTGCTTCCTAAAGAGATACACATTTCTCTTTGAGGCAGTTTCTAAGGCTATATCACAGACTATCTTTTAAAAAGACATACTTAAAATCAAATAATAATCAAAAGCATCTAGGATGGCAAAATTAGTATCAAGTAGATTTGGCTTGACGGTAAAGCTTTCAAGGTTTTCTGACATTCTTCTAAGGAACATTCAGTTAACTTAAGGAATATCAACCATATTCAAAAAACATAACTCAGTAGTAAATATATGAAACGTTTCCTACTTGAGCCATTTGTTGACACAGAAATGTACAGTGTGTGATTCTCTATCAAGAAATGCATAATATTTTATGAATTTTTGTCACACAAATATCTTTTTCAAGGAGAATATAGTTATTCAAATATGAAAGGTTTCACCAGCTATTTTCTCTGCTAATTCATTTGGCTACTGAAAATGGTGAGTTAATACCGCCAACTATGCCTGCATGATCCAAATTCTTACAATACTCTTTTCCTTACATATGTTGATGCTATGTGTTTAGAATCAGGCACTTTTCAGCATTTAATATATCTTCCTGATGAATTGTTATTTCTGTTGTAATTTCTTTTTTTTAATTCTTTTTTTTCAAATTTTTATTATCAAACTGATATACAGAGAGGTTACAGTTTCACACGTTAGGCATTGGATACATTACTTGTACTGTTTGTTATGTTGTAATTTCATGACCCCTGTTCTTCCTGAATAATATTTACCATCAAGCCTTAGAAACTACCTCAAAGAGAAATGTATATCTCTTTAGTTTTAAAATTCATTAAAGTATTTGGATTGTGGTTCTTTTTCTTTTAAACCAACATCTTACCCTGTATAATAACCTCACATGTATACACAGATTTTGTGCTGACAAGTACAGAAGTCAGAGAAAGGAGAGACTACTCAATTGTCACCATTATACTCCATAGTCAGATTGTGGGTTTATCCTTAGAAGTTACAAGTTTGTTTCCAATAGTCTATCTTATTTATTTTCCCTTAGTGGCTTTTATTTTATTCACTGAGTTTTTGTGTTCTTATTCCATCTCTGCTTTTTTCTCTGCCACTTAAGAAATTATGCAATTACTCTCTTCATTCTCTCTCTGTTTTCTCCCTCTCTGTCTTGGTCTCTTTGTCACTCTGTCGCTGTCTCAATTACCCTACTATACTTGCTTTTTATTTTTTAAGCTTGCATACATTTTCTTAGTCCATTGACATTTCTATATTCTTGATACTTTATAGTAGTCAGCACTCAATTAAAACTTTTTGCTTTTAGGTTATCATTTCCATGATGCTATTGTCTTGGATTTTACTTTATCTTTACATTATAATTAATACCACCAAAATGCTAGTTATCATTGTTTTAGTTTATATAAGGAAAGTTTATTGAATGAATGCAGAGAAAACTTTAAATCCATATCCTTATTTAATATACGATTTTGATGTTGATTTCCCTTGATTTATAATATTCTTTGCCTTAGAGAAATGTCTGAGTTTTGTAAGAACAAAATTCTATTTCTTACATTGCATTGACATTATAGGTAAGGTGTTAATCTTTCTGTGCTAACCTCTTCATCCAGTAAGTGGAGAAGCTAATACCATAAGATTATCATGAAAATAAATGAACTCTAAGGAATGCTTATAGTAATGTCTAGTATAGGCTCAGTGTTCATAAACATTAGTTGGTTTTGTTATCATTGTTTAATGTTAGCACCCATCATTATCTGTCACTACCACCACTGTCATTGCCATTATCATCACCTACAGCTATCCTCTCCAACATCACCAAGATCTACTGCCATCATCATCTTCCAGGTTCACACTCATCACTGTCAACAACAATACCACTACTATCTATGGCCATCAGCATTATCCACAACCACCACCATAAACATCAACTACCACAATCATCATCACCATCATCTACTAACACAATGTCACTATCATCTACTGCCCTAATCAACAATGTCACCATCATCTAGCATGATCATCAATATATTACCATCATCACTAACATCAACATCATCAACTACCACTAACCCTACCCTCATGATCTTCTATTATCACCAACATAAACATCTACTATGGCCATTAGTCACCAAAATCATCGTCGTTTATCAGCAGCAGCAGCAGCAGCAGCAGCAGCAGCAAGAGCAGCATCTATCCTCACCATCATCTTTAACCCCATTATTATCACCTACTGTTATCACCAACATTACCACCACCTACTGCCATTACCAATGTCAAAATCACCTATTATCATCATCTCTGGGATCACCCTCACCATCACTGTCACCAGTTTGGGGGTTAGAATTTTCTTCAGTTGTAAGTATTAACAGTGCCTTGATAAGCATGTCTCTGTATCAGCATGTCTCTGTATCATTGTTACATTTTATTTACTCAGGAACTGATGTTTAAAATGGAATTTTAAGGCACAGAACACACTTTTTAGGGAGCTGAGCAGGTGTTTCTGGAACTCTCCAACTCCACTTAAAACTTGATCTTGTATCCCAGGAACTGGCTTAATCCAATCAGGGTATTGTAAAACTGCTGCAGAGTTAACACTCTATGTGCAACTTCAAATTAATAAGCAGTGGGGATGGATGGATAAATTCCACAACCAGGAAAGGTAGGTTGGGGCATTCATCGGATAACTGGGGTATCTCCTGTGATCTTTCACAGCCTACTCAGTGAGGCTGACTCCTTAGGGCTTTTATTCCCCCACAACTTTTTTTCTTAAGTTAAATAATTAATTAGTTAATTATTTTTACCATGAATGACCTTAAACAGGAAATAACTAAACACAATGACAATGTGAGAGAAAGATGATAAAAAAAACCACAAAAAATATTTGAATTTGTTGGATTTAATGGCAATTTTCACCTTACTTTTCTTTGTTGTTGTTTTCTTAATTAAATTTTATTGTCTAGGTGATGTACAGAGGGGTTACAGGTACATATATAAGGTAGGGAGTACATTTCTTGTCAAGCATTGTTACCTCCTCCCTCATTTTTCTCCCAGTTTTCCTTCCCTGTAGCCCTCCTCCCTCCAAGTTGTAAAGTTCATTTCCTACTAAGTGTATTGTGAGTATGGCTGTTGCATTGGTTCACCCTTTATCCTTTCTTCCACTATTCTGTTGTTCCCCTTCCCTTCACTAATTCCCAGAAATGTATATACAAGACACAGGATATCAAAATCAAATACAGTGACAACAGGGGCTAAACAAAGGAAAGAAGAAATAAGTTCACACAGGACATTAAAAACAACAAAAACAAAGAAAACACTCTTGTTTCCTTATCTTGGAGTTCGGTTTTACTTTCCTATATTTTATTTTCTCACTCCGCAAGGTATTTCTTTTCATTGCTTGTACTTTTTGGAATTTCCTTCAAAAACACAGGTAAATCTTGATCTCAGCATTTTTTTTTAATTAATCAGTCATAAGGCAATATTCTACAATAACTTTATTTTTCAAAAACTTCTTTATATTAATTAGCTCACATCTCTTTTCATTCCCAAACAAGGATGGAATTCTTTTATTTTGGAAAATAAGAGTCACTCTCTATATCTTACCTCAATTTTCCTCTCACAAAATCATTTTCTTAGTAAAATGTCTTAGTCCTTGTTTACATAGTATAATAAACATATTACCATTTATACTATTTTTTCATATTATCATGTCAGCTTAGAATTCTGGGCCTCCTTACCTCTTTTGGTTAAAGTACACTTTTTCCTCAAGACCTACCTCCACTTTGAAAATGCCCCAACTGTTTCTATTAAGGACCTTTTTTGAGTGTTCTTCTGAATTCTGTGGTGTGACTGTATTCCTTATTCTGTTGGTCCATGGGGGTATCTTCTTTGAAGCGTTCTAATCCCGGTTCTTTAAGGATAGTTTGTTATTAGGTCTTTTTTTTTTTTTTTTTTTTGGCCAGTCCTGGGCCTTGGACTCAGGGCCTGAGCACTGTCCCTGGCTTCCTTTTTGCTCAAGGCTAGCACTCTTGCCACTTGAGCCACAGCGCCACTTCTGGCCGTTTTCTGTATATGTGGTGCTGGGGAATCGAATCCAGGGCCTCATGTACACGAGGCAAGGTCTTTCGCCACTAGGCCATATCCCCAGCCCCCATATTAGGTCTTTTTATTGAGTAATTATTATTAAAACAGCATGTATTGAAAAAGAAAGTACAAGTTCAGTTTGAAAATAGTGTCAAGACCTTAAAATAATGTATTCTAGTTTATCTTTGTTTACATATTATTTCAAAGCATAGTTTATGACTCTAACATTTATTGTAAAGACAAATTTTATGCCAGGAAT
This sequence comes from Perognathus longimembris pacificus, assembly GCF_023159225.1. Taxonomy (NCBI): domain Eukaryota; kingdom Metazoa; phylum Chordata; class Mammalia; order Rodentia; family Heteromyidae; genus Perognathus; species Perognathus longimembris. The sequence goes on from NC_063164.1 coordinate 65,181,065, forward strand.
TTTAGTAAATGCTTTATATAAACTCTATTCTACAACAGCATAAAGAATATTGATAAGTGTTCTATTAATAAAATATCTAAGGCTTGAAGAGTTTAAATAATTATCTCTCTCAAAAGTTATTAAGCATCTAACTTTGGATCTAAACATTAGTACTTTTTTCCAGTTGTGAGGTTTGAACTCAGGGCCTGGGCACTGTCCCTTAGCTTCTTTTGTTCAAGCTAGCAATATACTGCTTGAGCCACTGCACTACTTCTGCCTTTTTCTCTTTATGTTGTACTGAGGTATCAGATCAAGAGCTTCATGCACACCAGGCAAGCATTCTACCACTAAGCTACCTTCCCAGCCTGGAAATAATTTTTTTTTTACCCATACAACATGCTATCTTTTTCATTTTTTCTTCTGTTTCAGAATTTAGGTATATAGAAATGGATTCAGAGTAATAATCAGTGATGATTCACTAATCATGACTATTCTATCTATCTATCTATCTATCTATCTATCTATCTATCTATCTATCTATCTATCTTGAGACTTATCATCTTCAGGCTTCATCTTCAAATTATTTCTAAATAAAATAAATTCATGAATATATCATTCATTTTGAAATTTCATAAAAAACTTATTCATAAGTTCCTCATATTTCCACTATCCCAAATTCTGTATCATAGTTACTTTGCTTGTCTTTTGTAAATTCTTGTACTTATATAGTGTTTGTGCATATATTTGTTATTTTTAATTCTTGCTGCATTTATATAGTGTTTTATAGTGTTTGTTGCATTTATATAGTGTTTGAGTTTATGTTCTGTTTGATTCTTGTTGCATTTATATAGTGTTTGTACATGCGTTTATATTATTTTTAACCTATACAAAGGGTATTATTGTGAAACTAAATAATGAGTGTTCATTTTCAACTCTACTGTTGCACACCACTATATAATAAATTTGACTATTATTTATTGATCCAATATTGGAAGCCAACAGTTTATTTTTTGTTCTCTTCTGGTAAATATGTCAGTTCTAATTATTTATTGCTATAACTATTTGACAAATGTTATACGTATATATTTTTATTTTAATTTGTATACCTATCTTATAACATAAGCATTTATTACTTTATTAAAGAAAAATAAAACTATTGATCTCATTAACCTGCCACTCAGCTTATTGACTTGATAAAGTGTATTTTACTGAAATAATTCTCTATTGTAACTTTTAGATTGTCTCCTATTAAGGTAATTATTTGTGAAAAACATTTGTACTTGAGTTTTTCATGTGTAGGAGAGTCAATCAAGATCCATATGAATTGTCAACAAGTAGATGGAGATTGTCAATAACACATGTGCACTAGATTTTGCTATATACATATGTTGTGTGAATTATAGGGTCTCAACTGCACTTTCAATAACTGATATAACCAAGAGACTATGCTACTGGAGATATAACAATGCATAATAAAATATAAGATTTTGCTTTCAAAAACTACAAATTACTTAAGTTCAGACCTCAATGTTTGATAGAATTCAGTTCAAAAACTCAATTTCCTCATATCAAAGAATAAACTTTCAGAATTGAAAATATCTCAAAATTCTCAAGTGGAAATAATTTGTTTATTTGACATGAGATCTATTATTTGGCATGCTGTGAGATGAAGCATGATTCATTGTTTCAAAATCAAGTAAAATGAGATACATAGGGAAATAAATGACTTTTCTCCCCAATAAATCTGTGGGTCTAGCTCTTGGTCTCATTTCATTGATTTACCTCATTTTAGCCACACCTGTGACTATTGACAGAATTATCAGAGAGAATTAAAAAGGTATTCTGTTCTCTTCACAGTTTGAGTATTATAATCATTGTTCACTAATTGCAGAGATCTATCCTATCATTTGTTGACTGTTTGTAATGACACGGTACTTGCCATAGAAGCAAACATTAAACTCAACCCTTCTTACAGATCATTGCCACTATTTCAAAGTTGGGAGGATATTTACATTTCATAGTTTACCAAAACCTATGTAGATACAATAAGAAAAGGGAGAAAATGAAGTTGATGAGAACAAAAACATAGATCCAATTTAAACAGATTTTCAAGGCTTCTTGGCATTTTTGTTGGATAATTCCTTAATTGGTCAAAGCCCTTAGAGTGTTTAAAAATCTTGATACTTTGTCTTGACAGCTTTTGTTTCTAGTATACAGAATTAGATTTTAGAACATACAGAACTTATTGTGTAAATAAGTGATAGCTATCAATTTTATAATATGTCAAAATTGTGATAAACAAGATACTACAAATTAGCATAGGCTATATCAACCTATTTAATACTAAATTTCTTATAATCTCAAAATTTTCTGTTAATGAAGAAATTGTTTAAAATCTATCACCACATAATGAAGCACCAAGCTCCATGTGATCATAAATACCTTAAAGCATGGCAGCTGCCTGCATCCCTTGCAAACATCTATTCAATTGTTATATCAAATATGGATTTTTGTGTTGAAGAGGAATATTCTAAATTAATTTTAAAATCACATCTTATCCTAGGGTGTTCCAGTGTGGGAAATTAGATAGGTAGAAAATAGGAACTCTACAATAATAACATTGAATATTCCTATAAATTCTTTAAGTAAAATAGTCACTGATAATTACTATAGGTCTTGTATGTAGTCTATAGAATAAGAGATCATTGTGTAATTAATAGTTGCACTAAGAATATACAAAATTATTATCACAAATGAAACCAGAAATGTCATGTAATAAAAGGAATGCAAGCAAAAGCAAAGAATATTTACAATGCATGGAGCAGTTTAAAAAATAGTTGAGAAATTTTCAAGACACAAGAAATTTTATACAATCTGAGTATATTCCAAGAACCAAGATTTATTGCAAAGTTATTTAACCATATCAAGTGTAAAGTATTATTAATAATGTGAAACTGAGTTGAAATATCTTAAAGGTGGTTTATATATGGAAACAACAGAAAGTGAGAAATTGAGCTAGGTCAGCCTTTCATTTTCTATACAGTTATGCATATGCTCACATGCTCTCACTCTTGGAGAATTTATGCCATTTCAACTATTTCTAATGATTTTCTCATTTGGTGGGTTTAACTCTGCACGTTAATATTATTGGAGCATAATTTTTTGTGGTATAATACAAAATGATTTTGAGATAGATTTTGGTAGAAAATAACCAGGGTCCATTTGGCTGCTACTTTACTTGGAAGAGAAAAAAAAATAAAAGCTTTATCTTAATTAAAGTTTAATTAAGGATCACGTTTGGCAGTACTTTTCACACCGATCTACACCAGCAGATTTTCTAGGGCTTAACTTTATCGTGCAGAAAATCCTCTTTTATTACTCCCAACCTGTTGTAAAAGCTGTTGGCCCAGAGCGATGGTTGCTTCATTCAGATGCCTTGTTTGCCACTGGAAATATCCCAAGTCTCTAGAGATAGCACCACAGTGGTTCAATTTAATATCTGTCCTATCACTACAAGACTCCAGCTCATTATTAATGATACTATTCATTAATTTCTTGTTGGGCTGATGTTGTTATTTATTAAAATATTAAAGAATGCCCCTGGGACACATGCATAATGAGGAACACCTCACTTTCCTGAGCTGAAGGAATGAATGAACACACCACATATTTACCCATCCTGTGCAGTACCTTTCCTCCCTCATTAGTCCTGCTACATCTCTGAGTGACACTGTAAATTCATTTTGTGCTCTGTCCAATCAGAGCTGAATACAAAGGCAGTGTTCTTTTCTTTCTTTCTTTCTTTCTTTCTTTCTTTCTTTCTTTCTTTCTTTCTTTCTTTCTTTCTTTCTTTCTTTCTTTCTTTCTTTCTTTCTTTCTTATTTCCTTTCTTTCTCTTTTCTTAATGAGCCATTCCTGTGCAAAATGAATCGACTACTGTCTAACTCATCTATTCTGCCTGTATTTGGGGAAAATTGCTCGTCTTTATATGGGAAATAAATAAAAGTTGACATATTTTCTTCCCTTCTCAGTATTACATTCAGAAATTTTCAACATAATAAATTCCCCATCTTAAGAACCTGCCACCTTAGTTAACTAAATCCCAGCATGACATTTAAACATGTGATCGTCGTATTTAAAAAAGCCTAAACAAGCAGTTTGTACACGGCAGTGGTCATTTGATGTGTGTTTGCACAGCATTCAGGTGCAGCCCACAGAAATTCTGAGGATGCGTGATATATTTGCTCACCCTTTTAATACATGAGTGTTTAGACACATACTCTGAGTGTGCTCAAAGGTATATGGAAGTAAAAAAAAAAGGATATATGTGAAATGTTATAACCAGCTAAAACTATCTGGGGAATAAGTCATGTTAAAATACTTTTATGAGAGAATAATCTTCTATTTTTATTGTCTTGCTTTTCATTGAATGTACAGAATGAATCTGCATAACAATTGAGGTAGCATCTGAAGGTAAAGTTCTAATTTGTTTTATATGGTTGTTATTTTCTCTCCTTGTTCAAATAATTACTTTGGTAAAGAAATATCACACTATGTTGAAGGGATGGGCATAATTGAAGCCTGTTTTGATCCCTTTTTGAATAATGTATTCTTTCAATCGATATCTGGCCAAGAAGCTTTGTAAAGGTAGTTTAAAAGATTTTATAAATGACCATACAACTTTGTATTTTGAATTTATACCTGCTGTCTCTGTGCACAAAAAAAGTTTTGTATCTATCTGATAACCTCAAAAGTACAGATTATCAAACTCAACTCACCTTTGCTTAAAATAATGAATATGGTTATTTGTTCTAATCTTTATATTTTAATATATTCCTTGTACATATTATGTTGAAAAATGAGTTCATAGTATATTTTTAATATTTTGATTCACTTCATGATATAAAATTTCTAACCAGTACACACGGTCAAAAAATCATTTGTTAAAGATAAACTAGTCTTCAAAATATTTCATTTGTATAGTATTCTTAAACTGTTAGAGCTGTTTTTGATAATTCAGTATATTTGTTTCAGAATAATGACTTAGATAATGCTTTTTAGGCCATATTTTAGGGCATTATATGAATAAAATTGAGTAGAAACTGAAAAAATGAAGATCAGATTTTTAACAAAATCAAGAGTCCAAGAATGAAAAGACTATTTTTACTTTGGTTTACATGAAGTCACTGAAAACTGGAAGTGCATTATGTTGAAAGATTGTTTTATGTTAAATCAAATGATAAACAGGTAGACAATATTTATTAATCTAACTACTTGTGGACAATAAGTTGCATTTTTCTTTTTAGTTTCTCTTTAGAAATAAATGATTTGATATTGGGAAAGCCTTTGTATTGGAAGTAAAACAATGTGAGACTTAGGAAATGGGAAGCACATTCAGTATAATAGTGGGGTTTTGAGATGGGGAGATATAGAGAGGCAGAAGATGGAGAAGGTAATGTTGGTAGAGTGTGACAGAAATAGGGCTCCTTATAGACTGCTATGTCCTGTGTCCTGTCCATTCTTTTTTCCTTCCCTTCTCTTCCTTCCTTCCTTCCTTCCTTCCTTCCTTCCTTCCTTCCTTCCTTCCTTCCTTCCTATCTTCCTTCCTTCCTTCCTTCCTTCCTTCCTTCCTTCCTATCTTCTTTCTTTTCTTCCTTCCTTCCTGTCTTCCTTCCTTCCTTCCTTCTTGTCTTCCTTCCTTCCTTCCTTCCTTCCTTCCTTCCTTCCTTCCTTCCTTCCTTCCTTCCTTCCTTCCTTCCTTCCACACTAACCTTCCATATCACAAAATGCTTGGTGTTAGAGGCATTAGGGTTGGAAAACAAGGAAAAGTTACCTCACTTATGCAAATGTGGGAATGCTGAGGGACAGAGAAATCCTAAAGTTATAGGCTGGTCATGAAAAATGTAATTATCATGGCTAAGAAAATCCCATTCAGAAGCAAGATGACACACTAATTCCTACAGCAAGAGCTAGAAGGACTCATGACCACAGATACTTTTTAGCCCAACAAGTTCTCTCATTTGCATATTAGGTTACGTGTCATACCAAAATGCACACTAGTTAGTGTACTTGGTGGAGTTGTGTCCTTTCATGTCTACCCAGGCTGATTATAGGATCATAACATTAAGTAGAATAAAATTAAACTAAACAACCCAGAAGATACTACACACACACACACACACATTATATTAATATATGGGATAACACAGCTTGGAATAGCTTGATTGCATAACTTTTATAAACATATACAAAAGACATTGTAGGCTGTAGCTCAACCTTATGGCACAATACCTTTGGGTCTATGTCATTGACTAGTATTTTGTAATTATTGACTATTTTTCTAATATCTTTACTATGTTTGCCATGTTGATTACTTTTTGCGAGAAAATAGTCATTTCTGATGCCATATACAACAGGAAAAAGGTAAAGGGTTATTTGTTCCTACTGCCTTTATATATTTTTTCTTTAATTTAAAAAAGCATTTGCACTGGAAAAGTTTTAATTTTATGAAAGCCTAAATGACAAAACATTATGCTACAGGGAAATTGAACAATATTTTTTCTTGGATATCTTCAGAATTCTAAGTTCAATTACTTCAAGGAATGATGTCATTATTCACTAACTATGGTTAACTTTTGAAAATTTTGTTTTACAGTTATATGCTAATTATGAAACTGGATGCTGGTGGATCGTGCCTGTAATCCAAACTACTCAGGAAATTGAGATTTGAGGATTGTGGTTTGAAGCTAGGCCTCATGGGAAAGTCTAGACTCTTATCTCCAATTAACCCCTAAAAAATGAATAGTAGTGTTATTGCTCATATGGTTAGAGCATTAGCCCTGCACAAAAGAGTTATAGGACAGGGTCCAGTGTTTGATATTAGGTTACAGGAATGCCACAGAAAAATGTAAACTATGATTTATCTTGCAATGCAATTATTCGGGGGATGACACGAGATTAAACGCAAGTCTTGGCAAGTAGTGCTCTACTATTTGTACTACACCTCACTCCTTTTAGATTCTGTTAATTTTCTGATAAATTATCTTGCTTTTTACCAGGCTAATCTCAGACCACAATCCTTCTACATTTGCCTTCTGAGAAGCAGGGATTTTAGGCATGTGCTACTCTTACGTGCCTTTGCAATAATACAATCTGGGTCTTCGGAAATTTAAAAAAATGTGTAGAAGATTCTGTTTCAGTAAGTGAAACTAGTCAATTTTTAAAACTTCATATTCTGAAGTAAAGTTACAGTTTATGGGTTTTTTTTTAGCAAATTTCCATTTTCTCTCTGATGTAATTAGGTTGTTTTCTTATTAGTGAGTTTTAAGAGTTTGTTGTGTATTCTGGATGATATATTTAATCAGGTATGTGCCCTATGGTTTAAAAAATTTAGCACTCTTTAGAACTCAGAAATAATGTTGATGAAAGCCAACTTATCAACCTTTTAAATTAATTAGAGATGACAACTGAACAAAATATTTTATATATCATAAATAAAATTGGAAAAACTTTATTTTGGGTAAAAGGAAAATATTTTGTGACTTTGATATTCCTGAGGTTTGATATTCTTAAGTGAATTTATTTATGTGGGAAAAGTGTAGTATTTTAGAAAACTGTAAGTATATGTATAAAAATGAATGTTGTTATATAGAGAACTGACATAATAACAGTAGAATTTTATTTATTATTTGAGACCACAATCCTCAGATCTCAGCCTTCTGAGTATGTAGGGTTATAGGCATGAGCCAGCAATACCTGGCAACAATGCAATTTTGAATTACATTGGAATTTTAAATCCTTTGATTTTATTAGTCATTTCTTTTTCGAAACTTTGTGGATGTTAAAATTGTTGTGAATTTTAGGTCTTATAAGTGCAGTAGAAAAATGGAATGCTATTTTGAATATTTCAACTGAAAAAATGCAATCAAGTTGTGAGCTAGGCTAAACTTACCATTTTTTTCTTAATAAATAACCAACAATCTTATTCTTTGGGAAATACTTTTTCACTCAGCATTTCTAATTTAGTCATGTTTTAAGTAGAGAAGATGTTATAGCTCCATACATCTTTCAATTAAAAATTGGAGATTTTCAAATTTCCTTTAAGCAAAGAAAAATCTGCAAAGAATAATAATAATTCTATATTATCTGAAAATTCAGTTTTTAAAAATTGAGATTTGATTATCTGTATTAATTATATTGATTTGCTGTTAGTATCCCAGATGTCAAGTTCCTGCCCCAGAAGCTTACAGATTTATTTGCTTGGAGACTATCTGATGATGAAGAGTTTGGGGTCTTCTTGCCAAAATGCGAACAGATTTCCAAGAGCTTAGCATAACAGAGTACAAAACAGACACAGAGACTTTGTATGATGCATGATTTCTTCAGAGCAGTGTCCCGAAAGTGCATCAGTAGAACTCTTCACCTGTTAAATACTCTGCAAAATCTATGGTGACTTGATTAGAAGATGACATCCCAGGTCAGAATCCCTCTTTCTATGACAGGAAGTTATTTACATTTCTGTGAAGATCGGCTGCTATTACCTCACCACCGCCTTTTTTTTTTCTTCGTGTTTTTTTTTTTTTTTTTCCCCCAACAGGGGCTTCTTTATTAGACAGAGTCTATCTGACATTCTTTATGCTTCCAGTCAAGATAAACACACAGCCAATAACTGGCTGTGCATGGTAGAAAGTGGGGATACCTTTTCTTCCCATGTAAGAGTCATGGCTGATAACTCTATGACAAAACTCAAGTTAGCAAGAGAGAAATACAGCAAGATTATTGGATCAATGTTTTATGTGACAGGACATTCAAAACTAAAGACTCAAGGAACACAGTATATTCTTATGCTTAGATTTAACAAAAAAAGGGCCTCTGTGTAGAACTGATTTTTAAAAAGGGAACAGGATAGAACTACATTGAGTAGAGGAAGAAAATGTACTAGTCTCAGTTCTTTACAAGAAAAGAACAAATAGAATATAAGTAATTATAAAAAAATGATTTATTAGACTGGCTTAAGCAATTGGAACAACAAACAAGTGGGAACCAATGGTTCAATCCCAGTCCAAGGCTGAAGACCTGAAAGTTCCCTGGAGGTCACTGGTATGAGAGGTAGGAGTTCACATTGAAAGGCTAAAGAAACTGGAGTCTGATGTCTAAGGGCACTGGCAGCAGTGGTAGATTCACTTAGCAAGAATAGAGCTTATACGTACTGACTGGGTTCCTCCATCTAATACTAATTTAGGGTGAGTCTTCTTCCTTCAGTTGTTCTTCCACAGGAAAGACGTTCCTGAAAACACTCACAAAGACATACCCAGCAGTGTGCTTTATTAATCTATCTAAATAAGTTGATAAAACTAGTATTCATGAAGAACCAAGGCCTTTCCAGAGTTTTCTTTACTTCTCTAGTGTTCCTTTTTTTATAGGTATGGGACAAAGTGCTCCTGGAATAAGAGTATTATGACTTACTATCAGGAAATGTAGCTTGAAGAAATTTTTCTGGACAGTTTATATACTAAATAAAATTTATTGTTCTTATGAGCTACCTTAGTGGAGAAAAAAATTAGGTTTTTTTGTTGTTGTTTTGTTTTTTTCCAGAGCTGAGGACCAACTCAGGTCCTTGCATTTACAAGGAAATGCTCTTCCACTGAGCTAAATCCCCAACCCCTAGTTTTGTTTTTAATAAATCATACCAAGGGGAGAAAGAGGGATAGGAACAGGAGGACAAATTCAGAAAGACTCTTTAAGATCCTTCCAATGTCTTTCAGTTGAAAGTACTCAACATGTCAAAACACCATACTTTGAAGTATTGTTTTCTGAGCTCCAACAAGTAACAAGTTTATAAAAGGACACAGTTGTTCAAAATGAGACTGACTTGACGGTGTTTGAATCTATGGAGTGTGTGTGTGTGTGTGTGTGTAAGTATGCAGGTGTAGTCTAAAAACAGTCCTCAAGTGAGACAGTGATTTTCACCTAGGTATTTTCTCAATAAATAATGTGTACTAGAATACACATTTCACACTCCACTAATGGGAGATCTGATTAAAGACAAACATGTTTGAAGGAAAAATGTTTGTTACAGTGACCCACTGTTGAAGTGTGAAGTTTGCAAATTAGAAGTTACTGGTATAATTAACTCATTTAATTCATAATCTTTCAAAATTATTTGACAATTGAATTATTTTGCCTGTAATTTTTTAACATTTTTGTGTTACTGCCTGTGTATTGAGAAAACCCTGGATTAAAATATATTATTTGTCATTTAGATGTCAAATGAAGCAATTATCTGTGGAATAAATTATCTTGTTCTAAGAAGATGCTATGTTCAGGTCCAGCCTCTTTAAGTTTGTAAAGTACCTTGCTAGTTGACTTGTCAGGAAATGTTACAACATGTTTAAAATTTCAGTCAGCTATATAGTAAACAATATCTTACACCAAACATTCTTTAAACATTTTTTTGTAAAGGTGATGTACAGAGGGGTTACATTTACATAAGTAAGGTAATGAGTACATTTCTTTTTAACAGTGTTACTTCATCCCTCATTTTCTCCCACTTCTCCTCTCCTCCCCTCCTCCCCAAATTGTGAAGTTTATTTCCAACCTAGTGTCTAGAGAGTATCTGGATTACATTTGTTCACCCTTTATCCCATCGTTTCTGTGATTCCTCTTTCCTTCTTCAAATCAGATAAACTTATATAGAAGACAAAGGGTAGAGAAATTTGAAAGAAAATTAGTGACTACAGCAAGAAAAAAACAACAAAGCCAGGGAGGGGCAGTGGTGGGAGGAAATAAAAAAGAAATGACTGAAAACAGTATAAATAATATTAATAAAAAAATCTTGCTTCCATTTCTTGAAGTTCATTTCAATAAGCATCATTTTATATGGACATATCCACATACCTCATGATCCATGTGCTCACCTGCCAATAGAATTCTACACTTATTCTAGTTATTACAAATGGGCCTGGGAATATGGCCTCGTGGTAGAGTACTTGCCTCCCACACATGAAACTCTGAGTTCAAACCCTAAGCACAACATATGTAAAAAAAAATCCAGAAGTAGTGGTGTGGCTTAAGTGGTAAAGTGCTAGCCTTGAACAAAAAGAAGCCAGGAACAATGCTCAGGCCCTGAGTTCAAGCCTCAGGACTGGCTAAATAAACAAACAAAAAAAGAAGTTACCAACAGCACCTAGTTATTACAAACAAATGAGACCATGCATCCTATGTTTCTTTGGATTAATATATTTGATATACATATATATATTTTTTTCTTAATATATTTTCCCCCAAGCCTTTCCATTTCCTTACAAATGGGGCAATGTCATACTTTTTGATAAAAGCATAGAATTCCACTGTGTATATGTACCACCTTTTTTTTATCCATTTATCTACTGAGGGGTATCTGGGTTGATTCCATATCTATTGTTCTTCTTAAGTGTTTTAACTCAATAGGTTGCTTCTGACTCCTTTATGGAAACTTCATAATTTTCTCTTCATATTTTTTCTCTTATGACTATTAGAGAGAGGAATTTATAATGATTTATCTTGGGAAATTGAACCCTGGATTATATTTGTGTTCAATTGCAATTATAAAATACTTTCTCTCTTAAAACTGTCTAGGTTTGGACAATACATCCCTAACTTTTACTGCAGTGATTTTCCTTTCTTGACTTTACTCCTCTCACACGTGGAACAATACCTTGCTTGATCTGTGGTTGAGTTTGTCAGTGGTGATGTCCTTTTGTTATTCTGTAAAGCTACTTTGCCCAAAGTCCACTGCCCTCTTCATAACACTTTATTTTAGACTTACACTGAGATTATCTTGGCATGATAGAAGTTAATAACTTGGCTAAACTGATAGATTGTTAAATACATGAATACACTTTTCCTCCCTATCTCCAGTCTGAACCTCTGCTTGCTGAGCCACCAATTCCCTCTTACTTTTTTAGAGATACAGAAATTTTGTACAGATTCTTTTGTGAAATTCAAGTTCTAAGATAGAATAGTGTGAGAATATCACCATATATGCCAAGTTGGATCTAAAATGGCGTGAAAATATCAGAAGTGTTGAACATAAAACAAACTCTGGAGAAGAAATCAACAGTCAAAAAATAGGTCATTTACAGCTATGGGCTGTAGAAATAAATAGCTAAGATTAAAAAATTCTACCTTAGTATGTCAATTTTAAGCATTTAAAAACTTTTTTTCTCAAAGAAGATGGAAAAACGAGTCTTTAAATTTTTTTATTTGTACATTAAGAATGTCTTAGATTGTTTCCCTCTGGATTTGAAACACAGAATGAATTCATATCTGTTGAATCTTACAGTGAATGCCACAATCCAATACCACAAATAGTCCTTAGATGTAACTTCTCTATGTGACTCAGTGGAAGACTTATTTCTCTGTGTAGGAGTTAGGTTAGCTATTAAGAGCCAATTCACACTCAAGTGTCCATACCTGTGGTTTTGAGAACAGCATAGTTCCTTCTTCTGCTATATTTTTTCTTTTTTTATTTGAATTTCATTGTAAAAGTGATGTACAGAGGGGTTACAGTTATAAGTAAGGTGATGAGTACCTTTCTTTTTGAACATGGTTAACCGTTCTCTCATTTTCTCCCACTTCCTTTCCCACCCCTGACTCCCCTTATCTCCAAGTTTAAATTTAATTTCCAACATCATATTTAGTGAGTGTCACTGTTGCAATGGCTCCTCCTTTGTCTTGCAGTATCTGTGATTCCTCTTCCCCTCTCTAAATCAGATAAACTTATATACAAGACTGGAAAGCAGATTGGAGGTTCCTCAGAAGGCTAAGTATAGAACTCCCCTACAACCCTGCTGCCCCACTTTTGGGCATCTACCCAAAAGATTACAAGCAAGACCACAATAAAGCCACCAGCATAACTATGTTGATCACAGCACAATTTTTCATTGGTAAAATATGGAACCAATCCAGATGCCCCTCAGTAGATGAGTGGATTAAGAAAATGTGGTACATATATACAATGGAATTCTATGCCTCTATCACAAAGAACGACTGCCCCATTCGTAGGGAAATAGACAGACTTGGAAAAAAAAACCATACCAAGTGAAATGAGCCAGACCCAAAGAAACATGGACTCTATGTTTTCTCTCATAGGGAATAATTTGTACACGTTTAGGATAGTCCTAACAGAAGATCACAATAGCTCAAGAGCTATGTCCGTATGAACACATAAGATGATGCTAAGAGAAATGAAATTCAAGTTATAGAAATAAGTGGTATATCATTGTTGTGGTTATTTTCAACATGCCATGTGGAACTGTGCCATTTTTTTTTTTGTATTTCCTTCCTGTGGTTTTACCCCGATATCAGTGTAACTGATTTTATTATCCTGGATATTGTATATACATGTACTGGTACTAGGGAAGGGAAAGGCAATACCAAAATCAAGAGACAAAGGATAAAAAGACAAACCAATGCAACAGCAACACTTACAAAACTATGTGGTATAGACCAACTGTACATCTCAAGGGCAGGAGAGGGAAATGGAGAAGGGGAGGTTCAGGAAAAATGAGGGAGGAGGTAACAAGTTGGATAAGAAATGTACTAATTTCCTTACCTATGAAACTGTAACTCTTCTGTACTTCACTTTGACAATAAAAATTTTCAAAAAAAAAAAAAAAAGAGAGACAAAGGGTACAGAAAATTTTTAAAAAAATCAGTGACAATAAGGAATAAACCAAACCCGGGAGTGGGGGAGGGGAATGAAATAACTGCATACAGAACAATTAAAAAAACCTCTTATTTTCATTTCTTGGAGTTCATTCTGATAAGCATCATTATTTTTCTTCTTTGACCTTTTTTCTCCATCTGTATGTTGACTAGAAATACAAGTATGTTAGCATATGTTATTCACAAAATACTTAGTTCTCCAGAAATTTTCTACTGCTTAATGTTCTCAATTTGTGGGTATTCTAGTAGGAAATACATGTTTTAAAATGTGAAGGAATAAGATATCTAAATAAGTGACTACTAAATCTGGAGTAGATTTAATTTTCCAGACTCTTCTACATAGATTTTAACTCAACTCAAAATTCTTAGTATAAACTCACACAAGCCCATTAAAAGTAAATGGTCATTTTTAAAAATAAAACAAATATGTTATATACTTAAAAAGTCATACTTTCTTTTATTTAGATTGCACATTGAAAATATATTAGCATACATTGAAAACCAATGGGTTTTAGATCAAATTGTAAGCATTAAAACGTCTAGCAGACCTAGAATAAGCCCATGAACTCTAAAAGCTATGGAATGAGATATTTGGTTATTATAAATGTGAAAGAATGAAATGGTTCCATAACCTCCCATATAATAAGTATACATGTATAACTATATACATATAAATACGTATATAATTGCATATATAGTATATACACTGTACACACATATATTATATATTATATGTTATACACATATAAAGTAATTTATATGTATATATGTGTGTTTACATATACAATGTAGATGATGTGTATGTGACCCCAAATTCCAAAGATGCTAAAGGAAAACAGAAGAATAATCTTTGTGACTTTAGACTTGGCAGAGATTTGACCTTAGACCATAAACTATAAAAGAAAAAAGTGATAAGTAACAAATGAAATGAAAATCTCTTGATTCTCAAAAGTTATGAATAAATTGAAAATGCAAGGATATGTCTCTAAAAATGTTCCCCTGATAAAGGATTTGTGTCCAGCATATACAAAGAATTTTTGTAAATCAGAGTTATGATCAATAGTCTGACCAAAAATTTTATGAGCATACTTGAATTCTATTTAGCAAGGCATTTTACTTAAAATCAACTACAGTTCATGCAAAGACATGTAGAAAACATATCTATATTATTAAATAGATTAAACCAAAAGGAATTGCTACCTGTTGTGGGATTACAATGACAAGGTAATTTAAATAGGCAAAACTACTGAGACAGTGAAAACAGCTCAGGTTTTTGAGGTTTCAAAAAAAGAGAAGTATGAGGATTTGGTAATATTAATATGGTTGCAACTAATGTTTTATTTCTTGTATTTTTCTCTTTATGATCTTTTTCTTTATTTTGATGAATTTAATGGCTTTGATTACATAAAACCAATTTATTTTGCTTTTATAAAATTAGATTTTTTATTATACTTCTGTTTGATGAATTGTTAACTTTAGTTTTAACAAACATTTACATCACAATATAATGCTTCTATATTTTTATTTTGTGTCATTTTATTATGGTTTGGAAATTAATTACACACACATATGTAACTGCATTTTAAAATGTATTTTCATATTACAAAAAGGTTTCAGATAGCTGGTATGCAAATTTTTAAAAAAATTAATGTGATTTGCTTTAATTTTCAGAGCATAGAGGCCTATAAGATGTCATTAATATCATGGTTTTGCTTTTGAAGACAAGGAAAATCTTCGAAAGTTGGAATAATATTGTAGAACTATGAATAATGTTCTATTCACATTCAAGTACAGTTCCTTCATTGTTTGTCATCATGATTTAATAGTAAATACAGACTTTGTCATGTTTATTGTGTTTAAAAATAGACTTTCAAGCAGTCTTTAAAAATAAACATAGCCAATGAATGAAAGTAGTTGACAGATGGTAAAAGACATTGAATAATTTGTGATACAGATTGAAGTTGAAAGGAAATGTGAATTACTAAGGTAGTTTACAGACAGAGGTAGAAAATACTCAATTTATGAACTAGAAGAAAAGAAAACCAATCTATTGCAAGACAAAGAGAAATGAATGATCACCTTGGGTAGTCTTATTTAGTAAGTAAGCATACAGAAAGCCAATATATGCTTAAACTGATGTCGAGTTCTAAATGATAAGGGTAAATAGTCTCCAAAATGGCTAAATAAAATTTCCAATCATTGAATTAACAGTCAATAGTTTTCAAATGTTTATAAATAACATTCATGCAAAATATTTTGAAACATTTGTAGTAATTCTACATAAACATTTGGAAATTATAATTTACCAACATATATATGGTTTTGTATATCGATGCATACTATTTTTCTTTGTAGGTATACTGAGACTCCTTGACTGTTAAACATTGAATATTTATACATATGTATGTAACTTTCCATTTAGTTGCAGACCAACCCAGACCAAGTTCCAGATTAAGCTTCATCACTATGCACTACATTGTCCCCCCTCTGCATTTGGCATGTATAACTTTTTCTCAAAGTTAGAATTAAAACAAGAGAAGATCCATTATTTCCCAAGTTTATATTGCTCAATGGCATTAAGCATTTCCATACTACTCTAAACATGTTATCTATATCTCTTCAGATCTTCATCCTCAGGGAAGAATTTGACATGAACTCCCCCATCTTCCATCTATACCTGTATGATCTTTCAGGTTGCTCTATTAAATGGATGTTTTTAGTCCTAGGCACTGTGACATTCCTTCTTATGACCTCTGTTTTATTTTGTATGTACTCTGGACTTATTACATTTACCTTTTGATCTTGCCCCTCTGTCTCTGTCTCTGTCTCTCTTTCTCTCTCATTCCCTTTCTCATGTTGTAGAAAATTAAGCTGAATTCAGCTCAATTCTTAAAATTATTTTATTTTGTGCCTGCCTAGGTCATGAGCTCAGGGCCTGAGTGTCATTCCTATTTTTTTTTTTTACTCCAATGTCTTTATGCTACAGTTAGAATAAAATACAAAGCTCTAATTCTGCTAATTTTATGTATTTGCTATTTTATTGTTAATCTGCTTCTAACTAAAGATAAGTCCCGTGGGGATAGGGACTACTGTCTAATTCACTGCTGGTGTTTATTATAGTATTTTGGTTCTCCTGGAATAAAAATATTTGTTGATATTATTATAGGTTCATTACATATATACTATTTGTGAGCATAATTGGTGGAAGAACTTTCAGAGACCACTTGATATAGTTATTAACCCCCCGAAGGGTCTGGCTTCCTTTTGTTTCTACATATTTATTTGATTATAAGCTTTCAATGTATTATCTAAGAAAAGCTCATAGGATGTAAAGTCATCCACAGCACAGACAAGATTAAGCACTTCTTCTTATGGTTTAATTTATAGTTTTGTCTAGTCCTGAGCTTTTCCTACAAGCCCACCAAGGGGGAAAGGGAGTTTAATCACACATAATTGTCTTCATCTATTTTGCATATCATATTTCCATTTAATAATCACTTGAAAGAATGCAAGTTATTGCTAAAATGAAAAACATTGAAAATGAAATGTAATCTAATCTTTTTATTTTAAATATCTTTTAAGATGCATTGCACACATAAATTGACATGTTGAGTCAAAATTCTTTTGTACAGCTATATATAAATAATATAAAATAAATTTATTTTTAAAAACCAGGAAATAGAATTTTAGAGAGAGTAAAAAATCTGCTCCTTAACATTGGCCGTTTTCTTATCAAAGTCATTGATCCAAAAACAGGGAAATTTGGAATTCAGATTGCACTTTAATTTAGCAAAATAAAATGCTAGGGCTTTTTGTAGAAAGAAGTGGAATTAAAGGGTACAAACTCACAGCTAAAGAATTTCCTAACCCAGTGCATAGATTACATGCCTAATTGGGAAAAATACAGGAGGAAGTAAATATCATAAAATACTGTGTAAGTAGAAAACTATGAGGATAATGCTGCATGGTGCTACAGAATGCATCTGTGGAATCCATACATGGAGACTTAAGGCTGGTCTTATCACTTAGAATATTCATGATTTGGTATTGGTAATGTTTACCTTTGCAAAGCAGACAGTTTGTGAATTGATTGTTTTTTGTAACATAATGAACACAAAACAACAGTACAACTATCAACTCAAGACAGATTATTTCCCTGTGGTAGGTCACCATCATCCAATCTTGTGAGAGGTTTTCAACAAGTATTAAATATTTTCTGCCCTGGACTTCAAGAACCTAAAAGGCTGATTCCTGTAATCCTAGTTACTGAGGAGTCTGAGAGCTGAGGATTGCAGTTAGAAGCCAGCCCTGCAGAGAAGTCTCCAACTAACGACTCAGAAAAAGCTTGAAGTGGTGCCAAGGCTCAAGTGGTACAAAGAGGCTCAATGATAGCCCCTAAGCATGATTTCAAGCACCAAAACAAAACAAAAAAACAACAAATATCCCACAATATGATAAATACTATTTAATGAAAAGATAATTAAGTACTTAACAAGTACTTGCATATCTATAAAGGAGTTAACGTCTCAATGATAGATAGTTTTAGGTAGAGTATAATTTTATTAGCAAGCATATTGAAGATGTCATAAATGTCTAAATGTGTTCACCTAAATATATATAGAAATAACCAGTCCACTAACACTTATAATGTGAATTAATTTATAGCATTTACATATAAATAATTTAGCTATTTAAAACAATAACTTGTATGTATGACAAAGTAGATAGAAGTATTATATATTATTTAATTAGACAATAAAGCAGTTAATAGATTTTAGTTATCCTAATTATTTCCTTATTATGCCCTGTCCATTATTGTAGCATATATATATATATAATTAAAATGTAGATAGTTTTTGACTGAAATAACTTTATTTTTCTTTTAATTAATTTTAAATTTAAAACTGATATTTGATTCAATTAAAGAAAAACTTTGTGTTTGGAAATTTAAGCATTTGAATCTACTTTTCAATAGTTAATTCTATAAACTATTAAATGCAAACTATGTATTTCCAATGAAAATTTTGTGTACAAGCTGTGTGTAAATGTAAAATACACACTGGATTTTAACAGTAACAAAAAGTAAAAGGCTTTATGAAAAGTGCTCGGTATGATTGAATGATAATGTTATATACATGCTTGGCTAAATAAAGATATTTAAAATGCATCTAGTTGGTTTTTCTTAATAATCTATGTGAGTCCTTGGGTTTGTATTAGGCAGTATTACTCGGTCAATACAGTCTTGGTCAATTTATTTTTATTTTATTAGATTTGTCTATTTTAATGTTTTATGAGAAATTCACAAAAATGTCAAAATTAGACAAAATTATAGACTTTAGGGTAAATTTTATTATTCACATTAAATTTGAATTGACATTCAGGGATATGTATTATTATTTTCAGTGGAGAAATTCGGTCAGCAGAGAATGCATTTGCTTATTAATTCCATAGAAATCTTGAAATGGAAAATAAAGGTATCTTTGAATCCCAGGTTAGCAGCATGATCAAAACTATGTATTTGGTATGGCTTATTTTTGTGTAATCAGAATTCTACATTTTCATTGTATAAACTGAAAGTAAATGGAATCTGTCTTTGAATTCTAATCTTCCTTAATTGTTCATGCCCCAGAGAACTTCATGGCTTTCTAGAAGTTAATACTTGAAACTAAAATGATAAAATTTTAAAATCTTAATTTTGGGAAAAAGTATAGTTTAGGTTTCTGTTTGTATTAGGTTTTTACCATATAATGGATGTTGACTCCTAATTTTGAGAAGATGTTATTATACTTGCATCTTACTGGATTTGTAGTATTTATCCAACAGCCAACCTTTTTGTCTACTGTTGCTTAAGTAATGGGGGCGGCATTTGTCAGACTTCTTTATTTGCTATGTAATGTCATTGGGTTAATTCTTTGAGAGTTTTGTTTTGTTTCTGGAGATTGGACCTCTAGAATCAGGATGTCCAGAAACAGGAGCTCCAGCCTAGGCTGGCCTGGAACTCATTATTCTCCTAGCTAAGCCTCCCAAGCTCTATGTGCTAATATAGCTACAACTTGTTTTGACTCAAATGAAAAGCTTTAAGTGAAAGAGCCAACTATATGGCCAGTCTTTAGTCACTTTTGTTTCCATTGATAAGTGAAGGAAAATATATGAATATATTTATAAGTTGCTATTTGAGTCATTATATGAAATTTATGCTATATAATGGATTATGAAAAGTAGCTTTGAACAAACTAAATGCTCATTTCATTTGATCACAGCATGTTTTTACAAATCCAATAATTATGCAATGCACATTTTTTCAAAGTTTTTCAAACTATGGTAAACAAACACTAGATTTTCCTTATTTGCACAGTAAAATGGATTTATAGGCTAAGGGTAACTTATGTACTGAAATAATTTAAATTCCATACTTTCAAAGTCACAATGGACATGTTACATGCCTATGATTCTCTGGGTGTGTAAGCCAAGAAGGTGGCAGAGGCAGACACAGACAAGAGAGGAGATTGATGATATGTTATTCTAATACAATGCAAAAGCACTCACAGATTATGAACTTCAGTTTTACCTTTCTGAGTAGTATCTTCTAAATTACATTTTCAAACTGATGTCTTCACTGATTTCTCATTTACACAAACAGTATTTTACTGACAGAAAAGAGAAAAACCATCAACAAAAAGTATGTCTAATATTGTAAGTCAGGGTTTTTGTTGCTGTTGTTCAAGGTTATAGGAATTCCTTGATCGATTCATCTACTGAGGTTTTTCATTGTTGTTATTTTTAATGTACTATGTGAAATTATTTTTTCATTTGTCTTTTCTAAGGTTTATCCCCTGTTGTCACTGTATTTAATTTTTGTACCCTAGGTATTGTATATACGTTTATCTGAATTAGGGAAGAGGAATATCAAAATGGTAAGACAAAGGACAAAAGGTGAACCAATGCAACACCATATTCACAAGACAATATGTTGGAATTGAACTTTAAAATTGGGGGGCTGGGAGAAAAGAATGTGGGAGAAAAATGAGGGAGGGGTAAAAAGTTTTACAAGAAATAGACTCACAACCTTTCATAGGTAACTGTAACCCCTCTGTACATCATCTAGACAATAGAATTAAACAAATAAAAACTTTAAGAGAAAATATTTGTTGGATAGTGTCTTTGTTCATTTTCTGTTGCTACCTGAAAATATCAGCAACAGATAATTTATAAGAAATTATATTCATTTTGTATTAGCTTTGGAATCTGGGAAGTCTAACAGCATGCTATCAGCTGCTTTTTGGCTTGTGATGAGAGCCTCTTTCTACTTTCCACTGTCAGCAGGCGCTGGAGAAACACACAAGGGAATCTTGCTTTATAAGAACCTCCTGAAACAATGAAGTTCTCCCACATACAAAAAAAGATACTAATTCCTCTTGATCACCTAATGCTTTTTAAAAAGCCACATCACCTATTATTAAGGTTACATTAGAATCAGATTTTAACATGAATATTTTTGTGACAAACCATATGTTGTTACAGTATAAGCAAGTGAAGGTGTTCCTTATGATCTTTGTGCTGAATTTTCACATTGACATCTATGGAA
Organism: Perognathus longimembris pacificus; assembly: GCF_023159225.1. NCBI lineage: Eukaryota > Metazoa > Chordata > Mammalia > Rodentia > Heteromyidae > Perognathus > Perognathus longimembris. Next base: position 65,202,336 of record NC_063164.1, read on the forward strand.
ACCCATAGAGACCAGAGTGATATAAATACATGGATTGTGGAATATGTTTCAGTCTTTATTGCAGGGGCCAGTTTGGGATAGTAGAGTGCAGAGTTTCTGAATTATATTGCATACACAGTTTGGAACTTCAGACTAAGATAATTGGATTGTGGCTATATACCAGTGGTAGAGCACTTGTCTAATGTGTGCAAGGCCCTAAGTGTGATCCCACATTTTGAGAAAGAAAGAGAGGTGGGGGGGGTGGGGTGGAGGAAGGCAGGAAGGAAAGGAGGAGGATGTAGAGAGGGAAAATCTAGAATGTTTTCAAATATTAATAATGTTAAAATTGAAATTAGAGAATTACGGAAGATTACTAGAGTAACTTTTTCAGGTGACTATTCAACATTTATGACCTCCAAGTTATGCGTGGTGGTCCATGACTATAATCCCAGCATTTGAAAGGCAAAAGGATTGAAAGTGCTGTGATATAAAGTAAGTGCTGTCTCAAAATAAAATCAATAAAAATAAAGACCCCAAATTCAAAATATCTATAACATTATTTTCTGTAGAAGTATAATTTATTATTGGCTTTTCATTACTCTTCTTGAAATTACCTGGCAGTTTTTGTCCATGAAATTATTTTCACAAGGTTAACTTTTTAAACCCCCTTTTAATGTTTTTTTAAAGGATGATTTGCTTAAAAGTTACTCCAAAGAGGAAGGATTGAGTAGGGAAATGCAATCATAATATTCAATGTATATACTATGAAATTAGAAAAATGGAGGTGAAGAGTAGGGTTAGGAGGGAAGGGACAGAATGATGAAAGGGATATTAACCAAGATACATTGTGCATATAAACTGACATGTTAAATGGTAACCCCTCTGTACAACTACTTAAATTTAAAAAATCCTCTAGAAGTTAAAAACAACAGGATAGAAATACACTTTCTCTGGTCTGAAATTTTTGTAATTTTTTTAAATGTACATTTTAACTCTGTTTTTTTGAAGGTTGCAAATTTATTTCTAATAGTCAATCATCTACAACTGCTTAATATATATACAAATTATAAGTATGGGTATTACAAAGGAAAGAATTCTATTTTCTCTAAGTCTTAGTAAAGAAAATGTAAATGCACATATTAATCAAAATGATTATTGCTTTAATGAGGCTAGCTCAGAAAGCAGTAGGGGCATTGAAGAACGATTACCAAGTTAGAATGGAGAAATTCATCCAAGTTTTTACCATGATGCGGGGAGCTGCCTCACCAGTCACAGAGCTATTTTATTCTTATTGCTGTATTTACAGGAATGTCTAAGTAATTGGGGAGAAGAGATGAATTGCATTTTATAGAGAATAATGAAAAACTAGGCTTTCATTTGGGGCATCAACTCATTGTTTTGTTATGATATAGATACAGTCTACAACTCACATTTTGCAGAAATTTTAAAAGAGAATTTAAAAACCATGTATTAAGTCAGAAAAGGAAAAGAAAACATTGTACTGGTTTTCTAAAACAAGATTTGAGAGTCTATGAAAGAAATGGATACAGTGCTAGATTAAAAAATTGCAGGATTAGGGAATTCGAGATATTGTGTGTGTGTATGTGTGTGTGTGTGTATGTGTGTGTGTAGTCAATTCAGCCAATTATAAAAATGGATACCAAACATTTAGACCAAATCTAAAGGAACACTGTTCTTACAACAGAAGTGGGGCAGTGATAGTTGACCTCCATGAAGGCATGGAAGGCCCTGAGAGTAGGTGCTGGAGTCAGCTCCTAACAGCTCATGAGATTCAACTGTGTACATTTCCCCTGCACTACACATCCAGAGATGGCAGGTTGTAATTTATTCTTGGAGTATTGATGCTGTGGAAACTGGCAAAGGTTCAAAATCAGAACTTCTCTTTTGTTTTCCAGAAAGTCATTGGCAAACATCTGCCTACTGACTATGAGAGATGAGGGCTCTAAGGAATCCAACTGATAAACCTTGTGCCTACCTATGGAATCTTGTTGGAGCTTTGGGGACTAAGAGAAGGAAATGTACCGCTCTGTAAATTACTGTATAGAATACAGATTGTGATAGAATATAATTTAGGATTGATGATAACTGATGCTGCTATAGAGGGAATTGTGTCCCACTACATTTATGTAATGAATTCATATATCTTGACCCCCAGCACTTCAAAATTGGATTGCATTTGGAGATAGAGCCCTTAAATGCTGAATAAATTGAAATGAAGTGATTAGAGTATACCTTAATCCAACCTATTTGTATCTTTACAAAAAGAGGAAATTAGAGCACACAAGGATATCTTAGAGCTGGGTAGTGTGGCACACATCTATAATCCTAGTTATTCCAGTAGAAGAGATTTTTTTTAAAGTTCATGGCTCAAAGCTAGTGCAGGAAAAATGTTCACAATCTCAAAGAAATAAAAAAAAAGTAGGCACGAGGCAACACGATCCTGAAAATAACTAAAGCAAAGAGGATTGAGTGCATGGCTCTTGTGGCCAACTCCAGGGGTATGGATGCACAGAGTTAACTCATGCAAGGACACAGGGAGATGGCAGACATCTGTAAAACAATGACTAATATCTTGGGAGAAATCAGTTCTGCTGAAACCCAAACCTTGCATTTCCAGAATTCAGAACTAGGAGACTTACATTTCTACTGTGAAAGCCATGCCTTGTATAGTAATTTGTTATGGCAGCCTGAAAAAATGAACACAAATGTTTGATGTCTTTACCCCTGAAAGAATTTAGCACAGAAATGGAGTTAATGAACTTCCTGATGATAAACCACATGACTTCATTTACATATCTTGCCAATTGCAGGAGCAAATTGTTCTGTTCTGTTGTACAATCACAGAAATCTCATTCCTGGATCTTTCATTCCTGAAACAATTCCTATCTGGTGCTAGCGAGTTATACTTAGATAGTATTGGCTTAGTGTGTGTGTATGTGTGTGTGTGTGTGTGTGTGTGTGTGTGTGTGTGCGCGCGCGCCGGTACTGGAGTTTGAACTCAAGGCTTGTATTCTATTAATTGAATTATAGTTCCACTATCAGCCTTTTGATAACAAATTAGAGATAAGAGTCTTACATACTCTTCTGGGCTGGCTTCAAATCTTTTTTTTTTTTTTTTTTTTGGCCAGTCCTGGGGCTTGGACTCAGGGCCGGAGCACTGTCCCTGGCTTCTTCTTGCTCAAGGCTAGCGCTCTGCCACTTGAGCCACAGCGCCACTTCTGGCCATTTTCTGTATATGTGGTGCTGGGGAATCGAACCCAGGGCCTCATGTATACGAGGCAAGTACTCTTGCCACTAGGCCATATCCCCAGCCCCTGGCTTCAAATCTTGATCTTCAGATCTGAGCCTTGTGTGTAGCTAGGATTAAAGGAATGAGCCATTGGTGCCTGGTGGTATTTGTCATAATTGTTACTTCTCCCACTTCCTTTCCTTCCAGCTTTCTTTTTGTTTTTCCCAGTTTCTCAGAAATAATACTTCCTAAAAGTAGGTGTCCTCAGCTATTTGTCCTGCAATGACACATACTCAAATGTCTCAGCTCAGCAGTAGTAGATAAACTTCTTTGTTCCTATAGTAAAAATAACTTCATAAAAGTGTTTTTGTGGGAATAGAGCTAAAGTACATGGCAACAATGGACAGTAAAATGGCAAAACCCTGATATTTTCCTGATGTGAAAACACATAGAATATTTGTGAAGCATAATATCAATAGAGATGATTGCCACTGAATTACATTTATTTACATCTTAGGTGTGGTTTCCACATGTTTAATGGTTTTAGCATATGTTGTCATATTTAGCACATACTGCCATTTGACCTTCTTTGATGTTCAAATTCATGAATTCAAAACATTTGATTTACAAAGTTCAATTTCTAGTGTATGTTCATCAGCTTGAATATGTTTCATGTTGGATTAAGTAATTGAGAGAAACAAGAAATACATCTTAAAACATATTTCTAGCTATAAATATCCCTGCTGATCTTATTGATTATTTATAATGATCCTTATCAATGTTTTAGGACACTTTATGTAGTATAATCTTTATCAAAATGGTAAACCTTGAAAAAACGATAAGAAGACTTAATACTGTTCTGTATTAATCAGAAGTGCTGAATTTCAAGCAAACATGTAAATGGCATTTAAAAGTAAATGCATATTGGAGATTGGCTCTGTGTTGGCTGTCCTTTGGTTATTTGATTTGGTTTTCTATTTTGTGATGTTTGGGATCTGGATAGTAACAGAACCTCTCTGATTCTTGTTTCATCACAAATAAAATGAAACTGTTGTTTTCCATTAAATAGTTGTTAGACAGAGCCTAAACAGTCAAGTAAGATGCTGCTGCTAAGTAGAATTATTAAATTTTTTAAAGTGCCTTTATAGGATATAGATAAAAATACCTTTTTAAGATTTTTTTCTTTCTTCATAGCATCAATAAATGAAATAGGTGTATCCACAACGTTGGGAATCTAAAAATATCTCTCACTAGTACTTTCCATTTATGCAATGGTATAGTTTTATTTCAGAATTTTTAATTTTGTTTTTAAATGAATGCCATATGCTTTTTGCTCATACCTATCTCCTAGCTTCTGTCCAAAGGGTCTTATCCAGTAGATTATGGTTCAAAGCCAGCCTGGGAAGAAAAGCTCACTGGATTCCAAAATAACTATGAAAAAAACAGGGCTGAAGTTAGAGGGAAAGCTCAAGTGGTAGAGTGCCAGTCTAGCAACAATAAGACCTTGCCTTCAACCCTACTACGATCCAAAAATAAATAAATAAATAAATAAAGGAATATATATTTTAGTTGTAACACTAGGAACTTCATTTCATTGTTTCAGATGTTTAGCAAAAGTACTATGACTTATATTACGGTTTTCCAGAAATCTTAGCTAAAAAAGACACTTGAGTGGGAATGAAATTCAAAAGCTGATGTTCTGATACTTTTCATACTACACAGGCAATTCTGGGCTCCATCATACACAGTATTTATCGATCTCTTTTTATGGAATTCTAAATTCCTAACAAATACGATTTTTACTAAATACACGAGGTTACAATTTCTTTTCTCCCCATGAATACAGATAACTCATAATGAGCCAGACTGATGTGGCATAATATCGTATATTGAAATTTCTCGGCACAAACAATGAGGAATTTCCGAAAAATTAGATGGCTTAGCCTTCTGAATCTTTCAACTGGAAAATGTATATATCAGACTACTTGGAAATTGACTATGTAAAACAAAGAAACAAAAAAAAAAACAAGAAAGAAAGAAAAAGACCTACAACTTTTAATGTTTTCCTCTCCACGTATCACTCCCCTAGACAGCAAAGCACTGAATTAATTGAAATGAAATATAATTATATTGTTATAAAAGTAGAAAAATGTCACAAGCTACAACACAAATTATCACTTACCTTCCTCTTTAAGAAAAATAGAAAATCTTTTCAAATCTTTTTCTCTATCCTGGAGTTCGAATCCAGGACCTTGAGCATGGTAACAAAGTGGTCTGTCACTGAACCACATCTGCAAAACAAGCACAGTATTTTTCAAATTCCAAAAGTTATTTATAGCTCAAAAATGTGATAGGAATTTTAAAAAACCCACAGGTTGCTCTTTATGAATGTCAAATTAGCCTATAACATTTATGATTTTGTTTATGCAATTTCCTTAGTTTTGCTTTAATTTTTAACTACAAAATAAGCTTATCCTTATTAAAATAAAATCAGATAGGCAAGAAATAAATGGAGTGCATCATGAAATTTTCCATCTCTATTTCTACACTCAGAGATACCACTCTTAAATATTTGATGTGTAGTGTGTCAGATATTTTTTCTTAAAATAATCAAATGAATACTTCAAAATGGGATTATTTAATGCTTACTTTTCTGTTGCTTACTTTTAAAACATCCATTTTTTTTTTTTGCCAGTCCTGGGCTTTGAACTCAGGGCCTGAGCACTGTCCCTGGCTTCTTTTTGCTCAAGGCTAGCACTCTGCCACTTGAGCCACAGCGCCACCTCTGGCCATTTTCTATATATGTGGTGCTAGGGAATCGAACCCAGGGCTTCATGAATATGAGTCAAGCACTCTTGCCACTAGGCCATATTCCCAGCCATAAAACATCCATATTAAATGCCTATCTTTTCATGTCTGTATATAAAGAGTTACATCAATCATTGAAATGGCCAAACAGCATTTTGTAATAACACAAATATGCCTTCATTTATTGAACTATTTCCTATAGATAGATATACAGATTGCCTCTAATTTTAATTTACTCTCCAGAGAAGATATGCTTTTAGTATGAGCCAAAGTATTGGTTATTCAGATGAAAAACACTTATCTCCTAGGTAATTCTCATTGACTACAACCAGAAGGTGAAAAAGAAATAAAGATTTAAGTGTAATGTTATATATTTTTACATCAGTCAGTAGCTACAAAATATATTGAAAAATATGACATATTTATAGATAATTTCTGGAACTTATTTTCACCATGTCATTTATTAATGATATGTAATTTACATAAGATCATTCCCTTGTCTGGACTCCCCCATCTCTCCAAAGATGAGTGTAAACTAGGTAGTCTTGAAAAAATCTAGTAAGTATACATGGAAGATCTAAACTGCATTTGTCAAAAATCATGCCACAATCACTGACTCTTGGAATCATTGGGTCTCGAGAACTGTGGGCAGTCGTCACCCTTCAGTACAGGTTGTTGATTTTGTAGCTGGTATAGTTCATAAAAATTGTGTTACACAAACTGCTTTTTCAGACAAGCTAGGTTGTGTCTAATTTTTCTTGTCTACAGATGACCCGTTCACTGTCTCCCACTGTGTAGAGCATGGGTATTTGGGAGAATCCAGGTTTGATATTCTTACTGGGAACATACTGCACTTGGATACAGCATCTTAATTTACTCATAAGTGGAAGTTTCTAACCCTGGATGGGTTTTGGCTTCTCTATCAAGTTTTCCCAGAGCCTTCTTTGTCTGGATAATTTGGGGCATTAGAATAGCATTTAGAAGGACTATTTAGAGTGGCAAGTAGCAAGAAGCAGCTTTAAGTCCTTTAGAGGATGTGCAGAGCTAATGTAGGCCCCGTAGATGGTTTGCTGCCTATCCATTGCTTAGAATTGACACAAATACTCAGTCCTTACTCATGACTCCTCTACTGAATTGCTTGATGATTAGTTATTGGCTGTGACTCCTAGTCAAAGAACCAATAAAAAGTTGATGATCTAGAAGGGTAACATAGATACTAAGTGATCATCAGGTAATTTGACTACAGTTAGAATGGTCTACTTTTGGGGAGTCTATTCTCAGACACAGCCTATGTTCCTATAACTCTGTAATAAAAATAAATATATCAACTCTGAATCTATCCCCCAAAACTATGTAAAATATGTATATATGTGTGGCTAACAGACTGAATAGTCAGTAATGCATTAAAATTTTTCTGCATTCACTATGTAGTGACTGCTGAAGACAAACGTTATTTCTAAAATAAAGGATATTCTCTTGTCGGTGATATATAAGTCATGCACTCTAATTGTAAGCATGAGGATCCTAGGCCTAATCTTTATGTCCTGAAAGGTGTGGGATTTTTGTGTTATGTTGTGTTTTCTAACAAAACAAATCTCAAAACCAATTTTCTTCAAGGCAGATCACATGTGACATATTTAAAAATGTTAGTTGTTTCTATACTAATTGTTTCATTACCTTTCTTCTATCAGCAACAGAGAGCACCCAACATTATTTATCAGGTGTGCCCTTGCTTTCCTACATGGTTAAGCTTACTTTCACCACAGTGCCCACTCTTACGGGGGCAGGGGTAAGTGCTGCCCAAATCTCTGAATTAATAGCTATAAACATAATTTATATATACAAGGAGTCCATCAAAATGGCTTCCATGTTGATCTTGACATTAATCCTGTATTTTTTACTCTCAGAAAAAAACTATCATTATCCTTTTATAAATAATTTATATAAAGCCATTCATCAGGGGAATGGGATGATGATGATGATGGTGGTGGTAGTAGGGGCTTATTTCGAAGCTCTGATAGGCCAAATTATTTATTCTTGTACTGGCTAGAAGATTTAAAAAAAATTCCTATATTTGTTTTAATCATTTCTACAATATGTAAGCATTAGAAACATCAGTCTTTAAAAATTTGTGAATTTGAATGAAGAAAAATTTATACTTTAGTGTTGATAATTGTGTAAAAGCTTCATAGGAATTTACTCTCTGGCAAAAAAATAAACTAAATAAGACTAAATTCATGTAGGCTTTAGGTGTTTGGCAATTTACCTGTGCAAAATGATTTCTTTAATCTACCTTCTTTCTCCTTTTAGTGGGTTTAATTTCCTCAAAAATCATTAAAGAGAATGTGCAGCTATGTATTAAAACAAAGCCATCTCTTCATACTTGTATATTGAATGGGCTAGGAACCATTGCTTATTTTTTTTTAATTGAGCATCATTATCACATTCAACATCATCCAATATCTGCATTCAGTTTTAAAAAGCTACCTTTTAAATCATTTGAGCTTCACATTAATGCAGATGGTACCACAAATTCTGGGTCAGACAGAATGAATCCGTTTTCTCAGCAAGACTTAAGCTTCAAGCTCCCTGTTAAGACTTACGCTATGAGGAGGGCTGGGACTGTTTATGACAGATGCAAATTATTCTCAACACTGTTTGTATTTTACAATTTATAATCAGGCACGCATCCTCCAAATCCAATTCTTTCCTTTAAAGCTCAGCATTCTGGACACTTCATAAAGCAGAAAGCTTGCTGCCACCTTCAAGGAACTCAAACTATCTGATTTTTTTATTTGCTGCTGCCATTAGATTGAAATGATTTTTCTTCAGTTTGCTCAAAGCCAGATTTAAAGTCAGGTCCCAAAGGTAAGGGGAAAGTCGATCCCCTAAGCCACTCAGACGTTGTTTGCTTTTTTACATGTAATATCCTACTTCTAAGCCAGAGTATAATTTAAAATACAAAACACACTCTACATAAATATGTCCTTTAGAAATTTTGTAATCTGACATTTAATAGAAGGTAACTAAGTGCCTTATATCATGTTTGTTAAGGAAAATGGAGAAATTAGAAATACCCTTGAAGACAATTATTTCTTAATTGCTTTCTACATATTTTTAATGATACACATTTCCTTGCTACTTCAAATCAATAACAGTCTGTGCTCCCTTTGAACATAGACCTGCCAGATTACTCATTTACAATGCACGTAAATAAGCCCCAAATCATTCCAAACACTTCATACATTATGAGCCTTTGAGAACCATCTCCAGAATTCAGGTTTGCAATCACTTTCTGTTTTCCAGGGAACAGCAAAGGGTTACTTCAGCCCCAGCACTGCAAGTACGAGCAACAGGAATCCACTGGCTTTAATTTGTCCATGTCTTTCATTTGATACCACCAGTATTAATAGCTTTGCAAGGAAATTCTGCAGTCATTAATCATAATAATTAATCAGATCCAATTATATTGCATATAAATGCGAACAAATTGCTGAAAAAATAATGATCTATCACCAGTGTGTCACAAGGAAAAAGAGACTAAAATAGTAATTAGAAGCAGGGATTTAGTTGTGTACCAGTGCCTTGCAATTGATTTTAGCTGCATGATGATCTGATGATGAAATTAGTAGAAAGTCTAGAAGGCCTTTTTAGCATCTGATCTAATGACTGTGCCACTGGAGAAAATATGGTTCACTTTTCTGGCTCATTGCTGCAATTGCTCCTAACTTTGCCTTGTGGACTGAGGAGATTTGCTGTTTTTTTCACTCTAATTCAGGAAAGTAAATTGTTTCTGCAAGTGTTCTGTCTATTTTAAAGTAGTCCTGTCTATTAACCGAATGCTATGCAAGTTAAGAATCAAGATAGTCCTACATGTCATTAAAAATAATTCTTGTAATCATATCATGTAACCTAAAATTCAGAATGAAATGTTTTGGTTTTAGTGAGTTAACACATCGCTGGTAGCATGCATGCTAGCTATTTTCACCTATCTTCTTTTCCTTGAACTGAACCGAAAACATTTCAGAAAATGGAATTACACTGTTTTCACTTCAGTTAGCACTCTCTGCAGCCTGGGTAGATTTTATCAGAAACCATTTAAAAATATACGTGTGTGTGTGTGTGTGTGTGTGTGTGTGTGTGTGTGTGCCCATGAGAGGGTGTGTATAAATTCTTCTTGAACAGATTCTAAGCCTGACCAAAATGAATTGTTCATTCTGTAGCACAATTTTAATATGTCTCTATTTTCTTTTCTTTGAGATGTCTTCTATTTCCGCTCTTCTCTCACAGGATAGAGCTTCCCACATATATTTTCAATTTAAAACTTGTGTTATAGACATGCATAATTAGCACTAGTCTACCGTGTGGTCAGACGTGTATTTTTAAACCTTTCAAAAACGTTTCCTTTGCTCCCCTCATAAATTACACATGAAATGGTTAACCAAAGATTGAGGAGCAGTTCTTATGACAGGTTTGCGACTTGAAAATAAATGTTAGGTTCATCATAGTTTGCAATACTAAGCACTGCACTTTACCGTCTTTGATCTCAGTGTTGTGACTACTACAAAGAAAGAAAACCTTATCTTACCTTTTCCAGCATCTTCTGCAGAAGACCTCAATAATGCATTAGAACATCTGGAAGAGCGGTAATTTCAGCTCTCAGAGATAAGAATTGACACAGAACAGGTAAACCCTACAAAGTCATCATGTTGAAATGAACTGATTAAGGTTTAGTAACATAAAACATCATGTATAGTGTTCCCATGCTTGCTACATCATGCTATTTTATATTTTTAAAAAGGAATGTCAATTATATATACTTAATAGGTTGATTAGCTGGTAGCAATATTATATTTTACATAAAGAGACAGAAATGTCTGCAGATCTATTGCCATGCACATCTATTTAGAGTTAACTGTGAGTTCATAGAAAATACATTGGCATAGTAAACAGGGTTTTGAAATGACAATTTTTTACTGGTTGCAAGTGCTAATTGCTAGTTTCTCAAGGGTATAGAATTAATCACCTGCTAGATTTACAGTCTCTAGGTTGAGACCTGAGGATGGAGGCAATAAGAAAAGCTCTTGAGGGACATATCATATGGTGAGTCTAAATATCAGTCTCTATGCATATGTAAATTGGTAACAAAGTTTTTTCAAAGCTCAAGTATGCTAATTTCAAACAGGCAAGACTAAAGCTAGCTTTTAGCAGCTGTTTAACGTCTGCCTGTGGGTGGTAGAGAGAGCTTAAAATACAAGCAAACAGTGGTGCATAAGTAATTAAGCAACATTTTGCTGGGCATAAATAATTCTGTTTATATTGCTCTTTTGAAGAGTATAGAATACAAAATAACAGATCAAGTGCACCTTTGGTCACCAGAGGTTAGCTGTTTTTCTTTACCTCTCCTCTGGTTTTACAATTTAAGAGAAATAAATAATGGAGTGTGCTACAACATCTTTTATAACTTCATAGGAAATAGTCACTTAACATGAGAGGGAAATACCTGTTACAAACTAGTTTAATTATTTTGATTTTTAGTATATTCTTCTGCCAATTAATAAAAAAAGTAATATAATATTGAAAACTTGCTTATTCTCACATTATCTTTTAGGACTATTGAAAACCGAATCTCGAATATTTGCTAAATATAGAAAAATAACTTTAGAAAGTACACAGAAAGAAAACATCCTAAAATTTTCAGGAATAATTTAAAAGCTGTGCATTAGAAAACATAAGATTCACACACACACACACACACACACACACAAACCACACACATACACATATGTATGTATTCCTTAATTTGAACAGCTCTTACTTGCTAAGCCAGTGGAAGTGTCTAAAAGCAAAAGGAAAGGTGGTATTAAAAAATTGCATTTGATTCAATAAAAACCTTGAAATTGACCAGAAGGAAGATGAAAGATTTAACACAATTTAAAAATACCTACTCTGGAAAAAAGGATTATAGACACTAACTGTGAAGAGAGTCAGGGGTTTAAACTTTGTTTGCGTTAAATATTCATGGTTTAAGGAGTTAATAGTGAAAGGAAGTACTCAGTTGGGAATCAGGTCTTATAAAGGGCTTTATAACACATTTGAACACCAGAAAAGCAAGAGTGGCCATTTATGCACTGAATTGCTGCTTCGCTTTGCAAGGAACAGGTAAATGAAATGGTATTTCCAAAACTTCCTTTTCTCTCCATCCTCAACATTCTAAGAAAGTAGGTAAAAATCTGATAAAATAATTTTCCCCTGACATTTCTGATTTCTTTACTATTTGCTTTTTAGCTTTTTCTTAAATCTTTCATAGGGGTAGATTTTAAACCACAAAGCTACCAGGCACTCACACCTATAATCTCAGCTACTCAGGAGCCTGAGATCTGAGGATTGTTGTTTTAGTAACCAGCTGAGTCAGGGAAGACAATGAGACTCTGATATCCAATAAACCACCAAAAAGCTGCAAGTGGAGCTGTGACTCAAGTGACAGAGCACTAGCCTTGATCAGAAAAGCTAAAGGACTTACATAGCTCAGGCCCTAAATTCAAGTCTTAATACTGGCACCAAGAACAAAACAACACATATCTCAGGCTCTGAAAAGTATCTTCATTCTGTAAGTTTTGCTATCTATTCTGCACATCGCAATAGGCATACACTTGTCACACTTGAAATAATGGAGGACAGATGGCAAAAGAAAGTATGAGGCCCCTATATCTACATAACAAGATGAGGTTTTGCAAAGTTGTGGGGAAAATGTGGATAGTAAGTGGGATGTTTGTAATCACAACCATCTGGGAATTGTAAGCAGGAGAATCACAAATTCAAGAGCAAAGTGGGCTACTGAGAAAAATCTTATCAACAAAACAAAACAAACTTCCCCATTAAAAAAGTTTGAATCACCACTTCTTAAACTAGTATAATAAATCCTCTGAAAATTATACTTATTGCCTTTGTACTCCTGAATAATAATTTTTGACATTGAAGGGGCCCTATCTATGTATGGATGAGGTGAAATTTTACTATTATTATAATACATCTCCAGGGTCCCAGAAGTCTTGGCATGTATGATAAAGTGCAGAAGATTCCTAAACATTGCTTTAGTAGATCTGAATTGCTGCCTTGAGCTGTACCACCTTTTCTCCATTGTCTTTACACTTCTTTGTGCTGCTTTATACTACCACCAGTTTAGGCTTGCATATATCTTTTGTTTGACCTATCAAGAACAGATAATTACTGGGGAAGAAAAAGGTAATACTGGAGAAAAATGGGTTTAACCCAGATTGCCGTAGTTGTACTATGAAATCTTTGTCTTCATCCACTTCCTTATTCACTTGTCTATGAGTACAGTGCAGTTACTTTAGTATAATTTATATATGAAAGTATTCACTCCTCCTTTTTGTTGTTTATTACCTACTGTCTTTGAAGGCATGAAAGCAGCATTTCTAGCAATCATTTAGCTTTTCATTTCAACCTGTAAGACTATTAGGTTTTTTCCTTGTTTTTGATTTTATGGGATACTGTAGTTTCAACTAGTTTGAGCTAGTGCTAGTATCTAGTTTGAGCTAGCTAGACTGGAGATGTACCACTTGGTCCACTCTCCAGCTCTGTTTGTGCTAACTACGTTTGGGATAAGATCTCATAAATAATTCTTCCTAGGTTGGCCTTCTTCTTTCAGCCAGGATTATAGGTGTGTGCCACTAGCATCCAGCTGTTAATGGTTAAGTAAGAAAGTAGGGTAGATTCCCTCCCCCCCACCCCAGTAGTCTAATAGATACAAACCTCAAAGGAGTAAAGGATACATTCATTCGTTTCACTGACAAAATTATTAACCTACAAGACTCATGAGAACAGCATTGCAATGACTACATGAGTTAGGCAGTGGCAAGCTTCAATTCTAAAGAATTTCCCTAGCCATAAGAAGCCATGCTCTCAGCCATGTTTGTCATCCAATCCAGTTTGTGCTCAGCGCTTTATGTCATCAAAGGAAATTGCAGAAATGCAGAAACATTTTCTCTTCAGTTCTTCACTCAGTCACTGTGTCCTTAGGTAGGTACCACAATGTTTTAGAACTTGTAGTTTTACACAGATGCAAAGAAGTGCATGTACAATACAGCAACACACTAAGGACAACACATAGGGAAATATTGGAAAATTACATTTGGGTAGTACTTTTCACTGACAGCTGTCTCATCATCATCATCATCATCATCATCATCATCATCATCATCCTCACCATCATCTTCATCTCTGTCTGTCTGTCTGTCTCTCTGGTGGTTCTAGAGTTTGAATTGAAGGTATCACACTTATTAGCCAATATGGTTAAGCCACTTCTCCAACTTTAATATTTTTGAGGTAAAGTCACTCTTCAAGCCTGGCCTGATCAAACTATATTAGACTTCCAGATAGCGGGGATAACAGGTGTTATATCATGTACATCACTTTGTTTAAGAGACATCTCTCAACCATTTTTTTTCTGCTTTGGTTTGCCTTAAACCCCAATTCCAATAATTTTACTCTCCCAAGAATCTAGAATTATAAGCATGAGGCACGGACACACTGATTCATTAAGGAAATCTAGTCAGGTTTTCATGTTCAGCCATTCCAAAAAGTTCTGGTCCTGTAGAAATGGTTACATGGCTATATGCTTATTGTTCACTGTTAGGTATGTATGTATAGGATGTACTCATTCGTAAAAGTATCCTATTAGCTCCTATCCACTGTTCCCAGGGGACATGTTGATGGAAACCACAAATTTCAGGGAAAAATAAAACAACAAAACCTTTGCCTTGTCTTACTCCCAACACTGACTGACTCATTTTGTTCAAGTTAAATTAACTAAAATTCCAAACTTCCTGTTCCCAAACTGTTGATTTCAAATGAAGTCTGCATAGCTTTGTATATTCAAAAGGGCAATTTTAATTTGTGAATCACTTAGTAAGAATTCTCCTTTAGAAACATGGACACAGCAAATCTAGCAATTTGCTTTAAAGGTATCCTCCTATGCAAAGTCAACATTTATATATTGTGTAAGAGTATATCAGGTAAATTGAACGGGGCAATAAACTCTGGTGAGCCAGAATAAGAAAACAACATAGAAAAATATGAGAAGCTGAAAGAAGAGAAATCCCGTTTCCTTAAACCAATTAACCTCTTCACCAGATATTATCCAGACATTTTTTTGACATGTAAGGGAAATATGTTTGATTAGTCTCCTTTGAATGTATTTAAGCTTCTTTTTCTTTTTCTGATTTTGATTGAAGTCAGCACATGGAGTTAAATGGGCCCTTGGGCCAAACATGACAATGACATTTTTGAATCCCATACAAATGCTCTTACTTGGAATGAAAAAAAAAGTCCACTATGTATTAAATTTCTATACAGAATGCCATATATGAATGTTCTCAGAAACTTAAGAAAATTCTAAAATCAACTATACTGCCTTTTCTCCTAGCTCAGATCAACAGTAATTTCAGGGGAAGGTTGGAGCAGGAGGACCAAGGGTCATCTGGTTTTACAGAACACCTTGAATCTGGAGCTGTCTCTTCTATCCTTCCTCCCTTCCATGTAGCCTGATAGGAGTACACACGTCAAGCACTCCTTGTTTTGCTTTCCGAGCTGAGTTCTTGAAAGCCTGCTTAAATCTGCTGACTATACCTCCTGTTAGGTAATCATCTAGACAGAACCAGTTTAGCATTTATGAGTTTCCCTTTATTTGATTTTCTTCAGAGCTTTTCACGGAGATGATTGTACAATGTTAAGATCAACTGCAGCTGAGGAAGTTTTTTCACTATATTTACTAATTTATATAGCAACCAAAAGGTAGAAGGAATATAAAACAAAAACATATTTGGTAATTTCATGAATTTAAAAGCAAGCCCTGGGGGGAAAATACATCACTTTATACTTTGTATCACTGCTGTGTTTAAGAAACCTAAAAATGGGAATTTCATATTCTCATATTTTGACAAGTACTTTACATTTGCTTGAATAAATATTTTACTATGAAAGGAATAAAATTAAAAAGAAAAGAACCCCACACTATTAACTTCTCAGGAACATTAAAGCAGTAAAAATACACATTTCATAAGCCAAGGCATGTGGCAGTATTCCGTTGATTTCAACCAATCCTGGAAAGAGATTTTTCTTTTCCCTTTATTCATTTGAAGTTCCAAGAAACTGAATATTTGAAGAAAGGAGAAGTGCACTTCAACTGTCACACTGATATTGCAGAAGTTATGTATTTCCTGAAGAGCTTCCATGTCCCAAGTATAAAGATAATAGTATACTATCTACTGAGCCAATAAATCAATTAGCTTTAAACTGTCAGTGTTCAGGAAATGTATTTATTCTCTTCAATGAAAACATAGCCTTTACTTGTAGCTATACTTCATATTCTTCAGTTCAATTTTTCACATGGAAATTACTTTAGGGGCTGAAAAAAATCAATTCACTAAAGCAAAAAAAAAGCACTTAACTAATGTAGGAAAATAGTTTGTTTTATTTGTAATTATCTATCTTTAGAATAATTGAGATTCTAAACAGCAGCTAATAGCCTCACAGTCTCAAATTACTACGCCTGTAACTTTACCTTGCCAACTATCAAAGAGCTTTTCAATTTCAACAGTACTACTAGAACCTAGGTCATTTTCCAGCAATTAATTGGAAGAGGTGATTAATAGCTTAATAATGGGTTGCTCTGTGCTTAAAAAGTGCAGGGGATGTGCATAGGAAAGGAATATGTAATTTTGTATCCCTGAAACATAACCTAATTGAAAAATCAGCAGTTGGTCTTATTTACTTTAGGCTTGTATTTCCAAACCCTCTTTTGATCTACTCTGAGAAAATGTGTAAATCTGGAGAGTATTTTTTAATTAACTCCTTGAACATTGAACATGCTATGAATTTAAGGAGCACAAGCAATTCCCTGGCACCTGCTGTGTTCAGTCAACTTCCCAGGAATCTGAGGGCAATATGTGTTAAACACCTATCTAGAAGTGCAGATGGTGGGTCCCGTTCCCCAAGACCTCCACTACAGGTATTCCCGTGGATTCCTATGGTGTACTTAACTATACTGTAACTTAATGCAGAGCCTGGCCACCTATGTTCAATGTTCATATCCTTGTTACATTCACTATGGACAGCATCCTATCAAAATATCTTGCCAGAAACATCCATCAGACAGTCAATATCACTTAGCAAGTTTGACAAGCCAAATGCTCAGAATGTTGAAACAGTGTTTCAAGAAAACTGTATGTTGTATAACCAAAAAAAGAATGGGCCAATTGAGGAAATAGGTCTCATGATAAAAGCAAGAAATAAGGAGTAAGAAATAGCAAACAGGAAGAAAAACAGGACTGATTTGCCCAACTCAGTACAATGTCAGGTTTATTTATGCTGGGATGTTTGAATATGAGACTCACTGAAAATTTTTCTTGTCTATTTTCTATAGTTGTTCATATGCATGATAAACTTACTTGAGGTTATGTTTTGATTTATGTCACCATTCCTTTGGATGTCAATACTATTAATTATTAATCATTATTCATAATAAATTTTAATAAACATGTTTTGAAGACTATAATAGATCTATTGACATATTAAGGACTATCCTATATATTTTTGTTGTAAAATTTCACATAATATTTATTACAACTCTACCACAAGTGTCTCTTTTGCTATTACCTAACATTTCATAGATAGAAGAACCAATGCACAGAAACCCTAAGTCATTTGGTCAAAGTTATAAGGTTAAATTGCACAGCCAGTACTTCAAACTAGGTGACATCTTAAGAAGGAAGCCAATTGAGGGAAATTTAGAAATGTCCATCCCATTCCCACTCTTATGAAAGATTGTATTTCAGAAGGCTATGAGCGTGTGAAGAAGGGAAGTATTCAATAGTGTTTGTATCTCACTGCTTCTCTCCTTTGTCTAATCCAAGTTGGTTCTATGTTTAGGCACTGTATGCTTTTCTCATCTAGTTCTCAGAGTGTTGATATTACTACTCCCCCAAGTGCTGGTAGCTCACAGCTGTAATCCTAGCTACTCAGGAAGCTGAAAGATACACACATACATATGTATGTGTTTGTATGTATGTATTTATGTTTTAGGTCTAGGGTCCATTTGTGAGAGAAAGTGTGTAACCTTTGTGCTTCTGAGTCTGTCTTGCTTTGCTTAACATGATGTTCCTTAGTTTCATCCATTTTCCCACAATGAAATAACTTTGCTTTTATGTACAGCTGAAAACATCTATCAAGTCCAAAGAGCCATTGTGAAAACTGCAAACAGCAACCACTACGGATGAAGAATTAAAGAGGGAACTCATATGCATTCTTGGTGAGAATGTAAACTAGTGCAATCACTGTGGAAATCAGTATGGTGGTTTCTCAATAAAGAGAAAATAGAAATACAGTGATAGAACTCTTGAGCATATACCTCAAGGGCTGTAACTCAGGCATATGCAGAGCCATATTAATTGTAACACTATTCACAAAGCAAATTTATAGAGCTAAGATACATATTTTTCTTTTGCCATTTAAGATATTTTGCTCAGTTTATATGTCCCAACACTTACACAGCATGTTTTGATTTTGACATTATATTTTTATATTTCACAGTTGGTTTTATATTCTATTTCATTATTTCCTTCCTTCCTTCCTTCCTTCCTTCCTTCCTTCCTTCCTTCCTTCCTTCCTTCCTTCCTTCCTTCCTTCCTTCCTTCCTTCCTTCCTTCCTTCCTTCCTTCCTTCCTTCCCCTATCCCACCTCTTCCTTGATATAAGGTCTTATACTAAAACCCAGGATGGTCTCCAACTTACTATACCCTTGCCTCAGCCTCCCAAGTGCTGAGGTTGCAAGCCTCTACCAAATATGCATGGCTTTTCTTGTCCAAAAACATCCTATCTCTATGTTTTGTGAATGAAGGTACTTTAAATCATATTTCAAAGTATAATAATGATATTACTTTCCCACATTTTTTTTTTTTTTTTTTTTTTTTTTTTTGGCCAGTCCTGGGCCTTGGACTCAAGGCCTGAGCATTGTCCCAGCCTTCTTTTTTGCTCAAGGTTAGTACTCTGCCACTTGAGCCACAGCGCCACCTCTGGCCTTTTCTATATACGTGGTGCTGAGGAATCAAACCCAGGGCATCATGTATGCAAGGCAAGCTCTCTTGCCACTAGGCCATATTCCCAGCCTTTCCCACAATCACAATTTTCTTTTATATTACCAGGAACCCTATTTCCATTTCCTTATTTTCTTCATCTTTTCCTTCAACAACTTTCATTTGGGTCTCAGAATTATCTGGTGATGTTTTGCTGAGTTGATTTACAGCCTACTACAAGAACAAAGGAGTGCTCACTGGCAGTCTCTAGTAGGGGGTTTATTCCCTGCTGGGCTGACTTAGTTGTTTTCAGAAGGTGAAAGACAGCATAAGCCTAGCTGTGGGTACTAGACTTTGGGGAGGTGGGGGGGAGAAGGAGATTGGAAGTCTGATTCTCAAGTATGTAGATTTTTCTTCTCCATTGTCTTCTGTTCTTGTCCTCTATTCAGGTTTCTTTGTTTTGTTTGTCTGATTTTTCACAGTTCCCAGGCCTGCAGAGAAAGGGAAATACAGGGATGCCTGACCAGGTAGACCTGAGTATCTTAGCCAGACTTTTTATGGACTCAGACACTTTGCCCTGTCAATTATGCTAATGTGATGTGCATATATATATATAATAAACATAACATATATATTTGTAATATTGTGATTTTGTGATACCTCCTATTATTTAACAGATGAAAATGGAAAAAGTTCTCATTATTTCACTGACATTCAGGGTAGGTTAGGTCCTATTTTCAAGAAACGTTTCAACAGTGATGATTACAAATCATAATATTAAACAGAATAAAGTTTAGAGACATTTCTTCATTAGCACATGGTTTTACAGCAAGTAAATGGCAAAATAAGTGTTGTGTCCATATTTCAAACATTCTGGAGCCCTTTTATTATTATTATTATTATTATTATTATTTTTTGAATAGAATTCTTTTTTTTTTTTTTTTTTTTTTTTTTTTGCCAGTCCTGGGCTTTGGAGTCAGGGCCTGAGCACTGTCCCTGGCTTCTTTTTGCTCAAGGCTAGCACTCTGCCACTTGAGCCACAGTGCCACTTCTGGCCGTTTTCTATATATGTGGTGCTGGGGAATCGAACCCTGGGCTTGATGTATACGAGGCAAGCACTCTTGCCACTAGCCCATATTCCCTGCCCCCTTTTATTATTATTATATTACTACTTCTATTATTATTATTATCATGCATTGCGGTAGATTCTAACTATATTAACCCAGATGATCTTAAACTCATAGGTTTAAGAAATCCTTCTACCTCAGCTTTTGAAAAACTGGGACTTAGAATTCCATATCATCACTTCTGGCTGGGGAATATTTTTTGAAAGCATTAAGCTATTTTTTTTAAACTGAGTTCAAAGCTAATTGCAGAGTATCTGTTGACTGTGGAGATGCTGACTGAAGACCAAGAATACTAGAGCTTTTCTTTTGACATGACAGCATTTCCCCTCAGTTTTTCCTCAAAGTTGATAATTTTTCCCTGATTTTCTTTATTAGAATGTCTCCAAATTTTACATTACAGTAGATGCATTAACAGAAAAAATTATAAAACACTATTAAAATATCTCCATAGGGTAATTGAATATTAATTTGAAATGTTCAATGGCATTCTAGAAATCTTTCAGGTGCTTAAAAAAACACATTTTGTATTATTTACATTTTTGCTCTCCAGTATTGGGTCTTGAACTCAGGACCTAGCACTCTAGCTTGGCTATTTTTTTTACCTGAAGTTGATCCCCTACCACTTGAGTCATACCTCCAGTTTCAAGAAGATATATTTTGAACACCAGCAGGTTTACAAAATATCTACAAATGTGGATGTTCATGCTATCTGACTGATAGGTTATTATTATTGAAATGATGTGAGGAATTCTGTAATTATTAGCTAATACAGCTAGATAGTAGAGAGGCAGGAAAATAAAAAAAAAAATGCTTAGATTGCTACCATTGATGGACAAGTTCTCATTAGTTTGACTTTCCAGGATTGGGCCCGGCATGGGCAAAACATGTCATCTAAACAAAAGGAATAGGGTGAGGTAGAATGTGGAGAATGAGAAAACATTAAATTATTAATAAAGAGAACTAATTTAGCTTTCTCATATAGCCAATAAAAATAGTTATTCTATATTTAGAATTTATTGATTCAGGCCTATGATTCCAAAGATGTAATTCAGTACAAATTTCTTATCTTTACCAGCTTTAAATATAGTTTTATTTGACAGTCAACATAGATAGAATTGGATGATTGCTCAGTTCTTCAGTGTTATTTTTCCTGGGGTACTTTCTAAGAGAGGAAAAAGAGAAGTTGTGGTAAAAGACTTAAGCAGGGAATTAACCAAATGCAACAGACTATATGAACATCATAACTAGTGTAAACTTGAGGAAAGCAGGTAAGAAATAGTGTATAAAAATGGTTAGAATAATTGCAAGAAGAATAGAGAAAAAGAAAGAATAACCATTATAACATTTTTTTGTTTATCAATTTCATATTGAAGCTTTTTTGGTAGATATTCCTAGTTTTTAAAGATCTTAAAGATTAAAAAATGTTTTTTACAATGTTCTAGTTATTTTGTGAATCTGTCTGCTCAGTGACATCAAATAGCAGCCTGTTTGGCAATTAAAAAATATTGCTTGTATTTGGTTAGAGGAATATATTTTATAATAATAACATAAACAACAGTCCTTGTGTTTATTGTGTCCTATGTTCTAAGTGTTCCAAATACACACTGAATGATTATCTAGTGATATTAAATATTGTACAAACTGTGAAAAGAATATACAAGGCTTTGTTTAAAGAATCATTTATCCATAACATATGACATTATGTTATTTGTCTAATTTCAGTAGAGCTAATTTATCCAGAGACACTGTAGGCACAATGGTAGGGAACCCATGAAAGTAAGATCTCAAGGGAAAAGTAATACATTCCACTTCGTTTTCCTCCTCTCCCCTCCCCTCCCCTCCCTTCCCCTCCCCTCCCCTCCCCTCCCCTCCCCTCCCCTTCCCTCCCCTCCCCTTCCCTCTCCTCCCCTCCCCTTTCTTCCCTCCCCTCTCTTCCCTTCTCTTTCCCTTCCCTCCTCTTCCCTTCCCTTCCCTTTCCTGCCTCTTTTTCCCTTCACTTCCCTCCTACCCCTCCTTTCACCTCCCATCCACTCTCCTCCACCTTTATCCTCTTTCATCTCCTCTCCTAAAATAAGGGTTCACTCTGTAGACCAGGGTGGCATGGAATGCAAGATCCTCTTGTCTCAATCTCCAGAATGCTGGGGTTACAGATATGTGCTACCATGTCTGGGTTAACAATGACATTTTAAGTTATCATATTTATTTCATGTCAATTGGTGCTATCAGAAAATCCAGATTTGCACAATTATTATGAAGGAGTAAAAATAGTAAAAGGGGGCTGGGGATATGGCCCAGTGGCAAGAGTGCCTGCCTCATATACATGAGGCCCTGGGTTCGATTCCCCAGCACCACATATACAGAAAATGGCCAGAAGTGGTGCTGTGGCTCAAGTGGCAGAGTGTTAGCCTTGAACAAAAAGAAGCCAGGGACAGTGCTCAGGTCCAGAGTCCAAGCCCCAGGACTGGCCAAAAAAAAAAAAAAAAAAAAAAAGTAAAAGGATCTAATTATTGAGTCATTGACTGAAAGACTTAAATACAAAAATCTGTGTCCAAGTAATCTGAAAAAGTATTATTACTTAAAAAAATCTTGCCTTAGAGTGTTATAATAGTCTTTTGGATCATACCTACGGTTTCATTTTAATTTAACTATCTACAACAAAAGTAACAGGTTTTCTTCGGGAGTTGGAAAATCTCTAATAATAAAGAAAAAGAGATGCTTTTATTTTCTAAATTTTTTTTTTTTAACACCAATGGAGAGGTCTTCCTGGACACTATTATGGGAGTTACCTTGAGGAAGACTTGAGATGTCCCCAGGTTAGAAACATGTGTTCCTGTCAGCTGAAAGTATATAGAAAGAAGAAATTTGGTGGTACCCAGAAATTAAAATAACGATGGCACCGAGAACATTGGCAGCTAATTTATGTCAGCTAAAATAGCATTTAATTCAAGATGTAATTTTCAAGAAATTGAACACAGTAGAGGTGTCAGGAGATTAGTAATGGAGAAGGAACACATAAGAAAGATCATCAGAGATGTGCACAGGGGCACCCTGTGCAGAACACTGTAAACAAATAAACAGGAAGAGAATGATTCTGCAGAACAACTGTATGTAGTCTTGGACAGACCCAATTCTTTCTGTTTCACTTGCAGTTCCTAATAAAACTGTGGCATGTACTGAAAACAGTTTGCCAACCTGAGAAGGGACCCACTCAAAGAGCCTAGCCTCTGTCCTACTTCCTATTAGTAAGAAAATGTGCATTCATGGTCTAGCTTCAGAATTCTTATGATGCTTGAGTCTAAGATCCAGAGTTCCTGGGGTTCCTCAAATGGGGTTGAGAGTCACATGCAGGTGAGAGCTACGTGGCCCATGTTAATCATACCTACAAACTTGACTTACAATGACTCTTAGGCTTCTCTTGCCCCTTGTTTCTTGTCTTGTATGCTATAAGCATGTTTCTAGAGAATTGAATGCATGGGTGGTGGCCACTCTAGATTGACATGTAATCAGTTCACAATGAACCTGCTCCATTAATTTTATTATTCTTAGCTTTATGATAATTCATTGGAGAACTCCAATTCATTTTGAACAAGAGAAGGACATGATCCTGTATTTTGGCTTGGAAAGATGGTCAACTTACCTGAGTTAGAAAAGTTTAAGAATTGGAGACAGAAAAAAATATAATTTTAATTTAACATATAGTTTGATTTCTTCCTATTTTAATGTTCATTTACTGTTTAAGAGGTATAATTAAATAGTGGCTAGATATGAGTTTTGAATTCTAGAAGTATTTTAAAATATTCAAGTTTGAATTTAGAACTAAGGGTCTGAGTAAAGTTAAATAGGTAGAAGGACAGAGAAGTAGAAACAACATCACACTGATAAGTCTTTGAAATTAATAAACTGAGCTAAGCACAAAAATCTGGTAAATGATTCCACAAAATGGCCATTGATGAAGCAGAGAAACCAAGAATGTGGGAGCACTGTGGTAGAGAAAAGAAAATATTTACAGAAAGGTAGAGACACCAATTGTATCCAGTGATAATCAGAGGTTATATTAGGTAGGAGTAGAAATTGGAATATTAGATTGGAGAATATGAAGATTTTATCAAGAGGAGTCTAGTAGATATTATGAAAATGGCAGTATGATTGGATTATTTTGAAATTAAGAGTTGTAGAAGAAGCAGAGAAAGAGAATATTATCATTTCAGAAAATGAGTAAAAGGAAATGGGGGCTCTTACTGCTCACCTCTACCTCTCTTCCTCCTGCCCTCCTTTCTCTCTGTTTATCTTTTACTTTCCTTCAATCTTTCCCTCTCTCTTTTGATTATTTTATTATCTTTAAGTAGTTGTACAAAGGACTTGCCATTCATCAAAGCAGTTTATAAATACAGTCCATCTTGATCAATGTCACCTTTTCAACATTCTCACCCACCAGTCCCAGCCCATCTTTTCCCTTACTAATCTTAAGTTTTGGGTTAGGTACTGATTTTTTTTGGGCACTTAACAAAGCAGTTTATGTGTACAATGCATCTTGATCTGTGCCTTCACTTCAAAATCTTCATCTCCCGCCACCCACCCCTTGACACCTCCCCTTTCCATGGTATAAGCAATGAGTTATAGCCTACATTCTCTCTGCTTCCCACTTTTATTCTTCTGTCCCTCTCCCCTAGGCCCTCCCCTCCCCTGTTGCAAGTACCCTTTCACTGGTACTTATTTTGTTGGACTCTGGCACAGTCTTTTTAAAGAATCACACTGTATGAAGTCTCCATACAGTCTATTCCACTTCAGTTAATTCATTTGAAACCCCTTGCTTACCACCCAGTGTGTTTACATGTAGATTTATAGCCATATTCTACCACAATGACGAAACCCACATCCTATGTTTTTCTAGGTTTGGCTTATTTTGCTTAATATAATTTTTTGACTATTTCCATTTTCTTATAAATGGTATGATATCATTTTTTCTTTCTTCTTCTGTTGATTTTTTTCATGTTTATTTGCTTAGTTTACAGAAATTAAAAACTACTGATGAAATGATTTTAGAAATAAAGCTAAAAATTACCAGTTTGTGGGCAAAAACATTCAGTGTACTTTCTAGCTATTTTGAAATGTGTAGTAGGTAATTATTAACTCCAGAGACTCTGCTTAACTATTGAATTTCAGAATTCATCCTTCCTGTGACTTTAATATCTATTGATGAATCTTTCTTTCCCCGTTTCCATCTTCCTTGCTCTGTCTCTGGAAATAATGAGATCATATATTATAAATTACACATATGAGTAAAATAACTTAAAATTCTAAAATCACAAATTTACTTAAAGCATCTGAATAAAAGTAAAGATCTTCACATTCATTTTGCCACAATCAAACAGAACTAAGTTCACATTTCAACTCTACCACTTCAAAGAATATGGATACTTATATATGACTTAATATTTCTGGGTCTAATTTTTCTCTAAATGTGAAATTGAGAAAAATAATACTGAATAAATTTTCTGGAAACATAAAAATGAGTTACCCTTGAAATACTTGAGGAAAAAAGAAATTCTGATTGTGAGAAAATTATCACTTTTCTGATAGATGAGTCCAATGCCTTTGCATTTATATGCTACATTTTACTAATCTTCTCATCCACTGAAGGGCATCTGGCCTGGTTCCATACCTTGGTTATGGTCAATAATGCTGAAATGAACATGGTTGTGTTGGTGACTTTAGTGTGGCCTGGTCTTGTTCTATTGAATAAATGACCAGAAGTGGAATTGCTGGTTCATATGTTTATGTTATATGTTTAGATTTTCTATGTTTAGTTTTTGAGGATTCTCCATACTGCTTTCCAGAGTGATTAAAGAAGCTTACATTCCTACCAACAATGGAACAGAGTTCCCTTTTGGCCATATCCAAGCCAGCATTTGTTATCATTAGCTTTCTTGATATTGGCCATTCCAACTGGGGTAAGGTATAATCTCAATATTGTTTTGATTTACATTTTCTAATGGCCAGAGATGTTGGACATTTCTTCAGGTGTTTTTTGGCCATTTTTACTTTTTTTTTTTACTTTTATTTTATTTTCTGAATAATTACTTACTTATTGTCAAAGTGTTGTACAGAGGGGTTACAGTTTCATATGTAAAGCAGTGGGTACATTTCTTGTACAATTTGTTACCTCCTCCTTCATTTCCCCTCTTTCCTCCTCCCTCTTTCCTTCCCCCCCATGAGTTTTTCAGTTGGTTTACACCAAATGGTTTTGAAAGTTTTGCTTTTGGAGTCGTTTGTCTTTTTATCCTTTGTCTCTCCGGTTTGGCAATTCCTTTCGCTTCCCTAGTTTGAATACCAGTATATACAGTATCCAGGGTACTCAGATGAGATAGAGTAATACCACAGGGATAATCCCAGGCAGGGGATACAAGAGGATCACCAACAAAAACAAGCTACCGTTTCACATGGCATGTTTTTAAAGTAATTACAACTGTGATATAACACTCATTTCCATAACATGGAGTTCATTTCACTTAACATCATCTTATGTGTTCATAAGGACATACCTATTGGGATCTTGTTATCCTCTGCTGTTCTTCTGAGGAGGAGTCTCTCTTTATCTCATTAGCTCATTTGTTAATTGGGTTGTTGTTGCTTTGAGAGTTTGGTTTTGGTTTTTTTTTTTTTTTTAGCTCTGAGTATATTTTGCATATGAAGTACTTGGCTATTTGTTGAATTGGGTTGGCCAGAATATTGAGCAGTTTTGGACTGATATTCATCAAAGAAATGGATCTATAATTTTCTTTATTTGATGAGTCCTTACCTGGTTTTTGGATAAGTGTTATGCTGGCTTCATAGAATGAGTTTGGTAGTGATCTTTCCCTCTCTATTTCATTGAAGACTTTCAGGAGTATTGGTGTAAATTCTGCTTTAAAAGCCTTATAGAACGTAGCAGTAAATCCACTGGGTCCTGGAATTTTCTTGGATGAGAAGTCTTTTATTGTCATTTCAATTTCGTTACTTGTTGAGTCTATTTTATTGGTTTAAATCTTCTCGGTTAAGTTTGGGTATTGTTCTGTAGTAATGCTTCCATTTCTCATACATTTTCCAATTTGTTGGAATAAAGGTTTAAAAAGTATCCCCTTATAACATTATGAATTTTTCTTGCTCCTCATGTGATGGTACCATTTTTTCTAATTTTATTTATTTGGGTGTGCTCCTCTTTTTTAGTCAGATTTGCTAAGGGTCTGTCAACTTGTTTAAATTTTTTTTAAAAAAAACCAACTCTGTTTTGATTCTTTCTATGATTTTTTTAAGTTGCTAATTCATTTATTTATGACATTTTATTATTTGTTTCCATCTACTGGTTTAGGGTTTGGTTTTTCAGGGAGCATGAGGTGCCATCAATAAAGTGTTGATTTTAGATTTGTCCCATTTGTTGATCTAGGCACTCAGACCTATAATTTTTCCTCTAAGTCCTGCCTTTACTATGTCCCAGAGGGGCTGGTATTTTGTGTGTTCATTTGTTTAAATTCCATAAACATTTAAATTTCCCTTATCTCTTCAATGACCCACAGATCATTAGCAATGTGGTTTTTTTTCTCCAATATGCTTTTGCATTTTCTATTATTGCTTTTTTTGTTGAACTCTAATTTTATTCCATTGTGCTCTAACAGGCTCCAGAGAATAATTCATTAAAAAAAACTGCACAGATTCTTCTGTTAACAAGGATATGATCTATTTTAGAGAATGTTCCATGGGCTGCTGAGAAGAATGTATGTTCTGACACTGCTAGGTGAGATAGTCTTTAGATATCCTTTAGGTTTAACTGATCAATGCATTTATTTAGGTCTCCCTGGCTCTTCTCTTTCCCTCCCTTCCAGTAGTCAGTTGAATAGTGACAATTTGCAGAAGTTATTTTACTTTGAGAGTACTAAATGTGTGTAGCTAGAATTTTTGAAACTTTGATTATTGTATTAGTTACTTCACAAAAATATTATGTTATTAATTTGCCAATCTCTGAGCTGATTTTCTTCACCTGGGACTCTTTACATTATTACCATGTGTGCATTCTTATCACTCATCTAACCAAGTATTCTAAATCCTATAATTTTCCTGAATGTTTTAAACTCTTCTAGAAAAGTAGGTGTAAAATATACATAACAAAATACACACATACACATGAAAACTTAGCTTCTATTTTGTTGTCTTATATCTTTTTACAATATTTTTTAAACCTAACATATGAATGTGCTTAAAAAAAGATCAATACAAAAGTGAAAGATGAATGTCCCTTCCCTCTCTCTCAACTTCCTGATCCTCTCCCCAGGAGAGGATCACTTCCTGTGTACCCTTTTGGTGATGTGCATCTAACTCTGCAGAATTCTGGCTTGGCAGGCAGCCATCTTTCTCTACAGATGAGGTATGTGTTTATAACATGGAAAGTTCTCTTTGAGTAAAGAGACATTTATTTTTTAGCTGCTGTGAAAAAATTAAAAATGAATGGATACAGATGAATTGTAGGATGCATGCTTATTATTTGGAGCAATTATAAAAAAGTTCCTGGAAATTAAAAATCATGCTTTGAATAGGTCAATTTCTCAGATTTAATTTTTCTTTCACTCTCTTATATTGGTGTAAATATTTTCATCTGTTATGCATAACCAAAAAAGTATATTAAACTGTCAAAACATAAATGATTTCCTTTCGGCCACCATGGCTTGAGGGATTTATTGCAAGTCTGCTGTGCTACTATTTGCCCCTAGGATGTGTAATCTATATTTTAGGGGAATGTGGATTACTGTAAGACACCTGTATTATTTATATGTGATTAATATTTGTGTTATGGTGAATGAGGTCTTTTTGGCCTTACTTTTCTCTTATAGTGACTTAATCATTTCTCACAAGAATGTAGTCATTGTAATAAAACATTCCGCATACGAGTTTGTTTTTTAGCTGTGACAAATGCAATTGTAGTAAAATGTGAATTTTCAGTTATTAAAATATGGCATTATGAATGTAATTTACTGGTCTACATCTGCAAGATGCTGCTATGTGGAACTGCTGAGCTGAAAGTGAGCCAATTTTTGTTTATATAAATTTAACTATAAACACTGGTGAACAGCATCTTTAAAACACAATGCTTAGGCTACCAGACTTAATTGTGTGTTTCGAGTTATAAATGTATGAACTGAATAACTAGTTGGTTATATGGATGTCTATTAAGTTGGTCTTATTGTCATTTACAAACTTGAAAAAAAACATGAAGATTCTTGAGCATCACTGACAGATAATATCATGCTTCAAATTAGTACATATGTAAAAGTTCCTATCTGGGAGGGCATGAAATAGTTTTACAACTTCCTTTCAGACAAAAAAAAAACCAGGACTACGTGAAATGAGTGAGGAATTTTAGGAAATCTAAACTCTGCAAAAGACCAACAAAACATTCCTCTTCAGTTAGGGTGAAGGTTGGAGTCATGTGGTCTAATGAATGTAAAAGGATTTCATCTTAGAATGCCCCAACAAATCTTTCAATCATGTTTTGAAAAGTTTCGAAGAGAGGGAAATGGAGATTTATGTTTTCTTCCTCTTTCATGTTTATACATAAAAGGCATTGTCTGAATGGGTAAATGAATGAAATAATGAATAAACAAATGCTGGGCTTCGCTCTACCCCTCCCCATCCACGTGGGGAGGGGTTCTGGGCTTATCTATCTCTTTTGTGTGGGATCCATACTTACTCTCTCACGTCCCCCCCAGCCGGTAGGGATTAGACGCGGAAGCAGGGTCCCGGGAGAGCCTCAGTTAGTGTGTGGTTGCGGGACCCCATGCTCGCCAGCCCAAGGAAAGACACGAGCGCGTGGTGGTCTCAGAGAGCCTCCAGGGCTTCTAATTTATTCAAATGAGGAGGCACAGATATACCCCGAAGGGCGGGCACAAGAGAGGGACAACAGGTTGGCCAGAAGGGGCTGTCCATTAAGTGATGTCAGGGGACTTCCCTTGTGGGCTGAGGCCCAGCCCCCCAAGGATTGGGTTTCTAGGGTCCCCCCGCCATTGCACACATGCTCGCCCCAGGGGCTGGGGCTTCTCTTCCTGTTAAAGGCGGAAGAAGAGGGGACGGGCCAAAGCCAGCTGTGGCCTCTTAAAGGCACAGCTGACCCCAACAAACAAATGCATACACACACAACTTCCTTTTGTGAATATAAGGAAGAGTGTTGTTTTCTCATGACCTATGTCTTCAAATTTAGAAAGACCCATGTAAGTCTGCAACTTGATTCTTTTCTTTAATTCTGTTTAATTTATCCATTATTAGAGATATGACCTAATTTCTATCCTGTAATATTAAAAGTGATAAGTATTTTTGAATAAAAAACCTACTAGTATTGCAAAGAAGGGATTAAGTTATATATCTAATTAAAGTTGTGGCAGAAACATCCTGATGCAAATATTGGCACTGTGACATATTAAATGGCTTTTGGGTGTATATGAAATTGTTAAAGTGGCTCAAACTTATTGAGCTTCCAGAGGAAGTCATCAAGAGTATTAAAGAATGATGCTGATAATTACACTAAATTCAAGCAGGATACGGTGGACAAGGGCTTTAAAACTTCAGAAACATCAATTAAAGCCTACGTTGTGTGCAATAAGCATCAAAAATTGATAAAAACTCAAATTTAGGTTTTTAGATTTAGTGTTTAAATCAATCAACTGCAAACAAGATTTAATTAAAGAATATTATTTCAAAGTGTAATTACCTACTGGGATTAGAATGAACCTCTATTGCCCATAATGTTCTCCTACTGTGATCCCACACTGAAAAATGTTGAGTTTTAGATTAATATGCATCTTGTAAGTACAAGTCCTAATCTCAATCTTAAAGGACATTTAAAACACACTTGGAACCTTCTATGCAATCAAGCCCAGTGTGACTACTCTGTCCACCATGCTAAATTTGTGATTACATTTTTTATGTGCATGATTTAAATCGCTTTAGCAGGAGTCCAGGGAGCATTTTACCCTGCATATTAATTACACAAAGGCTTTGTCATGTGAGGGTCTCAGTGGTCATGGTCTGTAATCCAGCTCATTTGAACTGTGAGCACAGTTTTTGAGCATGCTGTGCACATCAAGCCTAGCTTTAAACTAGAATAGGCTGAGATGGTTAACAGGTATGGTTTCTGCTTAAGGAATGAATGCCATTTATTTAGTGACATCTGCAAACTAATTGCTTAAAAATCTAAAAGTGAATATGTGAGCTTAGATGGTTGCTATTAATTCATAGGAGCAAGACTCCATGCACAGTATTCCATTTTCTATTGTCTCAAGCTATCATTATCCACATAGTCATATGATTCTTCCTCCAAATTCCCCATATTATGGCAAAGAGATTCATCCTTCATTAAATCTCAATGACGTTGTCATCACAGGTCCATTTACACATTTGGAATCATTTAAACATAATTATTATTTAAAGAGGACTTAAATGATTTTTCTAATGAAGTTATGTATATCCTTAACTAGCAAGAAGCAGAAAATGAATGTGTCATACTGTTAAACAACATAGCATCTCAACTGAAGCATTTCAAAATATTATGGACTTTTAATTATACTGCTTTATTATACATAGGCATGGCCCTGAATGATTGAATGGTTGTAAGCCTTTGTTCACACATTTTAGTAGTTTTATAATGCAATGCATAAAGCTCTGTTTCTTCAACATACAACACAGATAGCTGTACAAAGACTTTTCTTTGCGTTAAGCTATATAATGGTACTGAGGGGAGACAAAAAGAAAAATAAATTAAGATGTTCAAGAACTTTATGGAAATGGCTATTTTTCATATCCTTTTGTCTTCTATTAGATTCATATTTTTTATGTATTAAGCATTTTGACAATAACATTTCATATTATTTTCGATACACTTATTTTGCAATGAAGACAGATGAAACTTTTCATTAATATGTACAAAACCTCTGCATTTTTAGATTTATATCCATTTAACATGGGCCAAAATACTGAACCAAGAAAGGTATAGCCACATCAAAGGTAACAAATGTTGAACTGAGTTTCTTCTGCAGGAATAATGATGAATAAGAATGACATTATCTTGCCATAGGTAAAGGGTATGTAAAGTTTCAGATATTTTTGTGGATTTGGTTCAAATTAATCCTATGATCAAATTGCATATTTAAAGGACGTTTTAGCTTGGTATTTGAAGAGTCAAATGCTACTTTGACTTACACTTACACATCATTGTATTATAAAAAGATTCCAGAAGAATTTGGCTATGTCATTTAGCAGGTCTGACAGTCTTTGTGGGAGTGTGAATACTCTAGAGGCCATGTAAAAAAGCGATGTCTATGTATAAACAACTGTACTCTCCTACAAGTGTTCAGAGTACAAAGATCACGTTTTTGTTTTTTTTTTTAAGGCAACAATTCAACCCGTTATAAATATTTTAATATTAATTTAACTCTTCTAAAATTGAGTGAAGTTTTAGAGTAGATGTCAAAGTAATTCAATTTATAAACAGCAGTTATCTTTCATCAGGGCAAATGTTCTGTTCTATATTTTATGTTTAGCTTCATGGAAGCCAGAAATTATGAATATTTGAAAACAGGCTTGGCAATTGGGTTTTTCACTTTTCCTCAGGATGTTTGGCATCTTTTACTCAGAGTCCTTATTGGATTTTGGATGATGATTTCCTAAAATACAAGGCATATTTTAAGAGTTGATTGCTTAAATCAGTTTGGCTAGTACAGCCTTTTTATCAAAGAAGCAAAGCATTTTCTTAATATAAAATGTCTTCCAGTATCTGCTTTACATTATTCATTATATGGTATAACTCTCTCTCTCTGAATATTTGTTAATGTAGTATCAAATTTACCGGAATCTATGCATTTGTGATCATTTATTTAAGTTTACCAGTTCTATGAGAAACATCCTTTTTTTCTTAGAACTGGCTCCAAAGCCTGGTAATTGGAAGTTAAAATGCCCTTTCAGGTTGATGACTTTTCTTTAATGTACTTTCTTCTGTTCAGTTAATAGAGTTGTGCATTAATAACAATCCATAGATTAAAGCTATGTAGTTATTTTTCGAATAAGAAGGCTACCTAAATATCTGGCATTTTATATCAAATTTTAATGTTTCCAATTTTGAAATCTCAGCAAAAACTGTTGATGTGGGTCCTTTTTTGATAAATTATAAAGGTAAACTTTAATGAACATTGAATAGGATCACCTTTGCTACTTGGGGTAATAGAATAAAATAAAACAAGCAAACACATTTTTCTTACTGCCACATGCCTCTCCTTAATAATAACTTTTGTCTCTTCTGCAGAAATAGATGCCATGTGAGTCTCATTAAATTACCTGACTGATGGAATAAATACACAGCCCATGGACTCCACAGTCCATAGTAAACTGAGCAAGGGTCTTGATAGCTCAGAGTTCTGCTTATTTACACATGCCTTCTACTCTTCTCACAGATATGTAAATTATTCTGGTTAAAACTAAATGCTAAAGTCTACACCATTAGTCTTCCACTTCATGATCTCCACATGGGGCTGTTAGGGGGATAATGTACCATACAATACACGGTTTACTTTTAATTAATAGAAAAAATG
The DNA here is from genome assembly GCF_023159225.1 of Perognathus longimembris pacificus. NCBI lineage: Eukaryota > Metazoa > Chordata > Mammalia > Rodentia > Heteromyidae > Perognathus > Perognathus longimembris. The sequence goes on from NC_063164.1 coordinate 65,236,197, forward strand.
TGAAATGAATATTAAATGTAGCTTAATGTGAAAGAAAGCTCAAAGCAGTTTGGCTGCTATTTATTTATCTAGAAAATATGCCTTCTTGCTTCATGATTATTAGAAAACAAGGAATGCATTCCTGGACTGGAAGTCTTGCTGGATGATGGCTTTGGAAGAATAAAGGGGTTTGGAAGACCTTAACAAATGAGCTAATTGTCCTGGACCTGACACAAAGGAAGGGTGTTTAGGGACAGGACTGGAGCTCTGCTTGGTGCCTTTTGAATCCTAACAGAGCTCTCTGTGGAGTCTCTATATTCCCCACTGAAATTGATCTCCATTCTATACCATATGTATTCTAGATCTGCTATTAAATCTTAGAGTAAAAAAAGCTCATCAAAGAGTGCATTTAATTAAAACACAAGATTTGTTTGTCTGTGTTATAATTCAATGTGTCAAAATTAATGCCTCTGTTTTTAATAAATAGAATTACCAATTCACAGTTTATCACACTGTTCCCAACCACAGAATGGAATTTTAATTATATAACATTATTTATGGCAATGAAATGATCGTGTTTCATAATATTTGCCAACTGCACAAGTTAAGGTTTAAAAAGAAAAGCTCTATTAAATAATCACTTCCTCCAGTAGATTCCCTTTTGTCTCATTTGACTCACCTGGGATAAGGTAAGTAAGTCAGGAAAAGACAAAGAACATGAGCAATTCTAGCTAGGCTCTAGGAGATAACAAAATCCTCACTGAAGGCACTTATTTGCAAGATTAAAGGGCTAGAAGTAAAGCCTGAAATTAGTAACTTTTCATCTCTTTTATCCAGACAGCCAGTGTTTTGTAATAAAATAAAAACCTTGCACTTTCAAACCTTTGTGCCAGACAGACTGTGAAACTGAATGCTACTCAATTTTAAATTATTCATACATTCTTAATTGTGATGTTATCCTTATAAATGATAGTAATGGTACCGTTTAAATCCTAAAAAACAGCAGGCACCTGCCAGTGAGACGGGTTCATTTACAGCACAGCCATCGAATCCTTAATATGAGGGGCTATTCGTGAAGGCTCAGCCAGGAGAAAGTCAGTAAGACATTTGATTTTACAGTTAGGAATTAGGTAACTTGACATGATTAGCAGAAGGGAAGTGAAATGCCAGTGCTTAATTTACAGAGCATTCTCAGACCGTTTGGAAAAATCACCCTGGGCTTAGTGCTTGAAGAAAACTCTACCAGCTCTCTTTATAGGATCACAATTACAAACAAGTGTTTTCATATCATTTAGCAGACACCAAAATACACCTGCTGGACAAAAAGACATGAAACCATGAATAAAAGAACTTACCTCATTTTAAGAATTAAAGGTTTGTATATGCGTATGCCTAGGCATCTATGTGCTTTTTAAAGTTTGTAAGAAACACTTGGAACAGTCCAAATAATTTTTCAGTCAGTTATAAGAGAACTGAGTTATGAACATGTAAAATCTACGGTCTTTACAAGACACTCCACACTAGTCTTTTTTACTTTCTTCAACATTTAAAAAAAATGATGTTGCTTTGAATACATTTTCAGAATCCTTTTAGTGATATCAACACTTGTCATGGTGTTGGGAGAAGAAATGTCTCTCTGAAATGTGGCCATATTCTTTTGGAACATACTTGTTAAAAAAATAGCAACTTTTTGAGGTTGTGTCATTTTTAGATGGACATTTTTACATACATCAATTTCTGTAACCTTTTGAGCATTTTTTTTACTGTTTGTAATTTCACATTAAAAGTCTTAATTGAAAAAAAGAATTTAGCTGCTAAGTACTTTATTCAACTATCAGTTTCTATCAGTCAAATTAGATAACTTGAGGAGCTTAATAAGAGATACTTATGTTTCTAACTTTGGGTCATAGACAGGAGTCTTTCTGTGACTGTAATAATAATGTTTAAGGTAGCATTAAATAATTCTATCCTTGTGTCAGTAAAGGTTTGAAAGGAATAGTGTGACTTAATTGCACTTCAAAATCTGTTATTTGTTCCTGAGTTCTTTTCTTCTATTATTTAAGAATGACTACAAGTCATTTCCCGTTAACTAACGGGAAATTTTAATGATACTTCCCACAAAATCTGGCCCAAAGATGTTTTGTTGTTTAGCTATAGCTATTTGATTGCTTTTGTCTATTATGTAGCTTTTGGCTCAATAAACAAAAATGTTCATGGCAACCTGCATGTATACTGACGGTCAATATTTATTAATTATTAGGATACTTAAGAGCCAAATGGTAATGAGAATTATGTTTTAAGTTTGGCATTTTAGAATGTTAGGGTATAGAGTTACATGTTTTAGGTGTGTGTGTGTGTGTGTGTGTGTGTGTGTGTGTGTGTGTGTGCGAGATTATAATCCATGATCAGATGCTTTTACAAGTACCTGCTGTGCTCACACACTACTACAAACTTAGTCCTTGGGCTCAGTAAGAATAGGATAAGATCACACAGTTGACACATTTAGATCACTGATTCTGTCCTAGATGTTCAGTATTTCTGGATTATTTTGAAAGGCCTTACTTTCCCTGGAAAGGGACTTGATTGTATTTTGTTTTATATAATCTCACTAGAAAATGAGTGCATCATTTACATGTTGAATAAACAGGATATATGAGGGGATACCTGTAACATCAACTTTACTTAGTTGCTTTATTTCTACCTTAAAACTCTTTGAAACAAAACAACAACAGTTCTTTGCTCCAATGAGATTCATGGCTTCTGATTTTTAACTATCCTCCTAAAATGTTGTGTTATTATTTCAAGTCATCAACTGAAAATATCCAGTCCTCCCTAAATCATTAAAATTTCAATTTAATGTGTCCTAAGACATTCTTTTAACCTCTGTTTCATCTTTTTTGGGAGGATGGGAACTTATGTTTGATAGGGTGAGTATACTTTTCCTCAACTAAGTTGTGGCCTATCATTTATAGTTGCTAATTGGCGTTTCCGGTGTTATCTGAGTCCACAGGAACTGGCTGGGTGGAAGGATAAAGTGACAAGATAGATTGTGTATATGTCTTCCTGTGTCCCTCTTTGCATACTTTTATTTCTAAAAAGTCAGCTTATTTCAGTATCAAATATCACCTCCTTTTTTATTGGAAGTACTGGGATTTGAACACAGGGCCTCATGTTTGCTGTGCTGACATCCTGTAGCTCTAACCACACTTTCAGCTTAACTTTATGCTACATTTTCAAAGATTTGGGCCAATATCTGAGCCGTGATTCTCTTATTTTAGGCTTCCTGTGGTTGCTGGGATCCCAGGTGTTTGCCACTGTGTCCACATTCTCTCTGTGAAGATTCAGTCCTGTGAACATTTTTTGCCCAGTTTGGTGTAAAATTTTAGTACCTCTAATCTCAGACTCCCATAAAGCTTGAATGTATGAGGATGTGCTACTGTTCATATGGATGTGTTGGAAAGGTGTCCCATAAACTTTTTCTACTTGGCTGGCTTCAAACTGCAATCCTCCCATTCATTTTCTTTTTCTTTTTCTTTTTTTTTTTTTGAGGGATGTGCTGATCCTAGCCCTTGTACTCAAGGCCTGGGTGCTGTTCCTGAACATTTTGACTCATGGCCAGTGCTCTACCACAGTTCCACTTCCAGCTTTTTTTATGGTTAATTGTCCAGGCTTGCTTTGAATCACAGTCCTCAGGTCTCAGCATTCTGAGTGGCTAGGATTGTAGGTATGAGTCACCAGCACCTGACAAATCTTCCCATGCTTCATCTTTCAAGTACCTAAGAGGTATGACCAACAGTGCCAGGTTCATTGTTACCTTTTCACATATATTTGTTTGATCTGAGACGTTAGAATGAACCTTAGGTTTCCTATAGGGTTTTTTTTTTAAATATTTTATTAGGGCACTATATGTAATTAAAGGTATACCAGATTGATAGTATTTTTTTACTCCAAAATTACCAATGATTACATAACAAAATTTTCTCCCTACTCTGTGAGTGTTTTTTCTGGCATTATAATTATGTTGCTACATATGTACTTAAGTACAAATATTTATATGGCTTGAATTATAAACATTTCCAAAATTTTTGTTTGTTTCTTTGTAGATGATACTGATGTTTGAACTCAGGGCCTTGCACATGCTAGACTGGTGTAGTACCAATGAGCCACACTGGCAGCCTTGTTTTTCATTGATTGTTTTTAGGATAGAGTCTTACTTCACAACCAGACCTGTCTATGAGTCACGATCTGTCTGCTTTAGGCTCTGTTTTTGCTAAGATTGTAGCCACACCCCACTGCATCTAGCTTCCCTCAATGGATCCTCAGTCTTGAGGCCTGGCTTGGAATCACAATCTTCCCTCAGCCTTGGACATAGATTGGGAACAGGTGTATGTCACTGTGCTCAGCTATGATTTGAGAGGGGATTTCTTGAGCTACTCTGCCCAAGTGGGCTTTAAACTGGTATTTTCCCATTCTCAGCTTCTCATGTAGTTAGGATTACAAGCTATGGACAATATTACTAAGTTTTAAATCCACTTCTTACTAGTCTGTTTTACCTCTGACTTAATTGTAATTACCAATTGAGTTTCAATTAATTCATTAAAAAATTTCATATAGGAAAAATATTTATAGGCAAAGGCGAAACAAACTGTGTAACAAACTGTGCTTATTATGTTAAAGACAATTATTTTATTAATTTCAAATATTTAATTTGTAATTCTTAAATTCAATAATATTAAACTCTTTTTTATTTGTCTTTAATATTAAACTTTCTTGATATTAAAACTACTCAAGAAATTTTGTCCAGATAGTTAACTATTTACTCACTGAAGGATATATGGTGATGTATAGAAGGCTTACAGTTCATAAGTAAGGTAATGAGTACATTTCTTTTTGAACAGTGTTACCCGCTTCCCCTCTCCCTGTCCCCCAAGCCCCCTCCCCCGCAAGTTGTAAAGTTTATTTGCAACATAATATTTTGTATTACTGTTGCATTGGTTCACTCTTTATCCTCTGTCTCATCATTTCTGTGGTTTCCTTCCCCATCAAATCAGGTAAACTTATATAAAATACAAAGAGTATGGAAATAAAAAACAGTGACAACAGAGGGTAAACCATAGGGAGGAGGATGAAAGGGGGGAAAAAAGAAACAACTGTGTAGGTACACTAAACAAACAAAACAAAAGACCTCTTGTTTCCATATCTTGTAGTTCATTTCAGTTAGCATCATTTTATATGGTCATATGTACACAGCTAATGAGCTATTGTGATCATCTCTCAGAACTATCTTAGATGTATACTATTAGAGAGAGAGAGAGAGAGAGAGAGAGAGAGAGAGAGAGAGAGAGAGAGAGAGAGAGAGAGAGAGAGAGAGACAGATATAAAGAGAAAGGCAAGGAGCTGATGGCTCACACCTGTAATCTTAAATACTCAGGAGGCTGAGATCTGAAAATAGCAGTTTAAAGCCAGACTAGGAAGGAAAGTTTCTGAGACTCTTATCCCCAATTAACCTCCAGAAAACGGGAAGTAGATCTGTGGCTCAAAGTGGTAGAAGGCTAATCTTGAGCAAAAAGAGCTAAGGGAGAGTGTCCAGGTCTTGCGTTCAAGCCCAATGACCCACCAAACCAAACCAACAAACAAACAAAAACCACCATACTGCTGGCAGCTTGGTAAACTTTTTCATAGAAGAAATTTTAAATATAGAAGTGAAAACAACACTGGTCAGCTATCTTTAGAAACAAGCTTTACTAGATGAATCCAGGTAGTATCCGGGATTTCTGTAGCCCTAAACCACACAATCTTCTCTAGCTATCCTTCCCTTAAATAAAATATTTCATTATAGGAACATTGGGTGAAAGGAAGGTCACAGAAAGAGGTCATAGAGGGTAAAAGGAATGAGAAAGTGAGAGTAATCAAGAAGTTTGTTTGACAAAACACAGTGCTAGTCTGGCACTGGTGGCTCACACCTGTAATCCTACCTACTCAGGTGGCTGAGATCTGAACATTGGGCTTAAAGCCAGCCCTGGCAGGAAAGTCTATGAGGCTCTTTTCTCCAATAAAATACTCAGAAAAAAAATTGAAAGAAAGGAAGGAAGGAAGGGAGGGAGGGAGGGAGGGATTTGAGGGAAGGAGATTTGAGTCAAAGTAAGAAGGCTTTAGGGGTTTTAGTGGCATAGGAAGACAGGTGGAAGGAATGTTCAGAAGAAAAATTATTAGAAAGACAAAGGTATGAAGCAACACATTCCATTCAGGTTGGTTTGTTCTAAACAACCACTTAGGTTTTATGGATCACGGGCCACTGAAATAGGAAGAAAAGTAACTCTCTCATATTGCTTTTCTTATTCTCTTTATTCTTAAAATGGATTTGAAGGTAATAGAAGGATTCTATTTATTTGTACAAATTATGTTCGTTTAAGCAAGTCTAATGACCTTATATTTATAAGTAGCATATAGTTACAAACATTATATACATATATACACATACATATGTATACATATTCACTAAAAAATGCCATATAGGTTTGCCTTTCTTCTGAGAAGATAATGGGCCTTTTCCCCTCATAGTCCAACCGACAAAAAAATTGGTAGATTTTCTTTATAATTTGCTATTATCCTAAAACTCAAAAGCAAACCCAAATGCTATCAGTGGTTATAAGCTGTGATGTGTTTGAAAATGGAAATTTGACCACTTCAAATAGCAAAATCTTCAGTTCCATTAGAGTTTTATGAACTGTCTGATTGTAGATCAAGATAAAACGTACACTATTCTGTAGCCTGCTACCATGCACCAGGCAAGACGATGAAAACAAAGGCAATTATTTGTACTAGAAATAGCATATTTCATTAAGTATTTTATGCATGAGATAGCCACATTGGCACACATTCCATTTTGTTCATTTTATATCCTCCAAGTTATTGAGCAGTTTTCTATTTTAGTCAAGAAGATTTTACTCACTATGTCTTTTATGTGTTATCTTTTAATTACACATTTGAAACACAACATTTTGGAAGTCAACAGCATTCAATAACTAAATAGTCAATTTATTTGGTAATGTCTTCCTACTCTCTGTACAAAAAAAATACCCATTATAAAAATCAAAGAGACATACGTTGTTCATTATTAAGAGAAAATGAAGATAGAGTTTAAATAAACTATTCTATTGGATCACACACAGGTATAAAACAAAGTTTCATGGATCTTTTATAGTATGTAGTGTGATACATATTTTATTAGAAATAAGATCAATATATTTTTGAAAATGGAAAAAAATTGAACAATTTTACTTTAAAAAGAATAAAAATGTCACTGTAAAGTTATAGGTCTGTTTTCAAGGTAGTAACTACATAGGGAAAAATCTGTTTTGTCTTATTAAAATAAGAAAAAGAACATAAGCAGGAAAGAAGAACTTTTAGGCTTTTTTTTTTTTACTGAATAACAACTAGTATTCCTAGACATTTTGCCTAGATTGATGATACAAATGAAGCTTCTCTTTTTTTTACTTTATTTTTATTAGCATTTATTGGTTTTAAAATGTGCTTTCACTGTAATATTTTCATACAAAAATACAGTGTACTCTGATCAAATACACCTTCTCCTCACTTTCTGCTACCCTTCCTTCTCAAAACAATTTCAACAGTTTTTGTGTATTGTTTTTGCTCATGTTTATAAAGTACTTTGACCATATCAACACTCCTTTACCCACTTCATTTGCCTTTCATCCACTCATTGGCAATGCTCTTCGCCCCCAACAAAGCCTGTTTTAGCTTTCTGTCATAAATGAAATTCTTAAGTTTAGTGAAACGTTATTCTTTCTCTATAGTTTAGAAATGCAGGCATTAAAAGGAGACAACACATCCTATCTCTAGATTCATCATGGAGAGAAGGCAGCCTCATGGTGGTTCAGGAATAAGTTATCTGGACATTAACCACCAAGGCTTAATAGTAGTATTGTGTTACTATTATTGTAGGCAGAAAAAAATACTTATATAACTCCTAGTTTGTTTATTAATGCAGTAGTATAATGTGTGAGTTTGGGGGTAATTTGCCTCTTTCAGTTATTTTATTTTGTATGAGTTAGCTAATTATTATGAGTTTCAGATTTTCTTCATAAAAATAGGGATAATTATACTCACTTTAAATAGATTGGTATAAAAACTAGAGAATGCATGGAACTATGAGCATGTCTGCATGGCGTTAGGTTTGATGAATCATGACATAATGTGAAAGATATGTATAGTAGGTAGTAAATAAGTTATAGATCATCATTCTGTTTGGAAGAAATAAAATGGAATAATTTGTTGAATATTTGATTAATCCTGAGGAATACCAAGTTCATTTCTATTGAGATTCTCTGTACTTTGGGATCAAATATTTTAATTTGCTTCCAGCCTTTGGTTCAACAAGCATTTATCTAATGCTCAATATCTTTCAATCACTATCCTAAACCAAAGTACAAAAGAAAGTTTATGTTTCTTTGGGTTTGGCTTACTTCACTTACTTTTTTTATTTTTAGTTCTTTTTTAAATTTTTTTTATTGTCAAACTGATGTACAGAGAGGTTACAGTTTCATATGTTAGCCATTGGATGCATTTCTTGTACTGTTTGTTACCTCCTTCCTCATTCCCCCTCCCCCCCTCCCCCTTTACTTTCCCACCCCCATAAGGTGTTCAATTCATTTACACCAAACAGTTTTGCAAGTATTGCTTTTGTAGTCATTTGTCTTTTTACCCTGTGTCTCTCGATTTTGGTATTCCCTTTCAGTTTCCTAGTTCTAATACCAGTATACACGGTTTCCAATGTACTCATATAAGATACAGAGTTAGTGCAGGTACACCACAGGAAGGGGATACAAGAAGATCATCAATAATAGAAGCTACAGTTACACATAGCACTTTGAAAGTAGTTACAATTTTTTTTTCCAAATCTTTTCATCTTCTTTTTTTTTTTTTTTTTTTTTTTGGTTCCCTGACTGGAAAATGAATCCATCTCCTTATGAATGGGACAATGCCATTTTTTTTTTCTGATAGAAACATAGAATTCCATTGTGTATATGTACCACATTTTCTTGATCCATTCATCTACTGGGGAGGGGGTATCTGGGTTGGTTCCATATCTTAGCTATTGTAAATAATACTGAAATGAACATGATTGTGCTGGTAGCTTTAGTATGGCCTTATTTGTGGTGATTTGGGTAAATGCCTAGAAGTAGGATTGCTGGGTCCTAAGGGAGCTCTATACTTAGTCTATTGAGGAACCTCCATACTACTTTCCAGAGTGACTGAAAAAGTTTCCACTCCCACAAACAGTGTAGTAGCATTCCCTTTTGGCCACATTCCCACCAGCATCTGTTAATAGGTTATTTGATAATGGCCATTATAACTGAGGTGAGGTAGAATTTCAATGTTGTTTTGATTTGTTTGCATTTCTTTTATGGCCAGAGATGTGTTTATTCTTATTATGTGGCCATTATTATTTCCTCTTCAAATAATTCTCCATGTCTTCAGTCCACTTATTAGTGGAGTGGTTGTTCACTAGTACTGGTACAAACACAACATAATAATAATGAATAATAGTAATAACTTGACATGATGAATAATTCCAAAATAATGTGAAAAAACTTATGTGCACTGTATAGAATGAACAGCATGATGTGCTGTCTTTCCAGGTATTTCTGCATCCCAAGATAAACACATTGAGGCCAAGTCTTTAAATTGTGAAGTTCTGGAGAGATAGTAGCAAATTCTCCATCAGAAATACAAAATTTCCATAATTCCACACTGTACTATTTTCATATTTACTATTACTAAAATCTTGACATCTCTAATACTGAAAAGTAAGATTACATGTGAGATCCTCAAACTCATACATGTGGTAATTTCCTGGGTGGAATGAAGTATTAGGATGCTTTTCTCTGGAGGTTTGCTTTATCTTTGAATGATCTATGAACCATGTACATCATGACAAGAAGACATTTTTCTGATAAGAAAATTATCATTTAGTTTCCTTAATTTTTTTAAAATGCTGGTAAAAATGTGTCCGGGTCTCATGCTTTCTTCTCTTGAGAATTAACCAGTGAATAATACTGTTAAGATAATGGATATCTACCCAAAAGACCACAAACAAGAACACACTAAAGCCACCAGCACAACAATGTTCATCGCAGCATAATTTGTCATAGCAAATATAGGGAACCAACCCAAATGCCCCACAGTAGATGAATGGATCAGGAAATGTGGTACATATACACAGTGGATTTTATGCCTCTTTCAGAAAGAATGACAATGCCCCCTTCGTAAGGAAATGGAAGGACTTGGAAAAAATTATACTAAGTGAAGTGAGCCAGACCCAAAGAAACATGGACTCTATGGTCTCCCTTATAGGGAATAATTAGCACAGGTTTAGGCTAGTCAGAGCAGAGGATCACAAGAGCCTAATAGCTATGCCCCTATGAATGTATACAATAATGCTAAGTGTAATGAACTCCATGTTATGGGAATAAGTGTTATATCACTGTTGCAATTACTTTCAACATGCCATGTGAAACCATAGCTTCTACTGTTGATGATCCTCTTGTATTCCCTTCCCGTGGTTGTACCTGCACTATCACTGTATCTTATCTGAGTAAACTGGAAACTGTATATACTGGTATTAGAACTAGGAAAGTGAAAGGGAATACCAAAATCTAGAGACACAGGATAAAAAGACAAACAACTACAAAAGCAATACTTGCAAAACTGTTTGGTGTAAACCAACTGAACAACTCATGGGGGCAAAGGGAAAGGAGGAGGAGGAGGAGGGAATGAGGGAGAAGGTTACAAACAGTACAAGAAATGTATCCAATTCCTAACATATGAAACTGTAACCTCTCTGTACATCATTTTGACAATAAGGGAAAATAAGGGAAAAAAGAACATATCCAATGAACACTTAATAAACACAAGCAGATTAGTGCTTTCACTCATAATCTGTAGCTATAATGTATAACTATGATATTGTGACAATTGTTAAGCCAATCTAATTATAATAACATGAATTCCTTACAACTACTCACCACTGAAAATGGTTGCCATTGCTACAAAATAATCTTTTAAATTGTCATCTTTCTCGGATGTATTTGGTAAGGCATACCAAAACTACATTTGTAAGTTTAAGGAGATAAATAGAAGTGTAATTTTATGTTTACCCTACAATTATTTTTTCTGTTTCAGAAAGTATACTAAGTAAATGTACATAGTATGTGCATACTTTTTTTTTTTTTTTTGGCCAGTCCTGGGCCTTGGACTCAGGGCCTGAGCACTGTCCCTGGCTTCTTCCCGCTCAAGGCTAGCACTCTGCCACTTGAGCCACAGCGCCGCTTCTGGCCGTTTTCTGTATATGTGGTGCTGGGGAATCGAACCTAGGGCCTCGTGTATCCGAGGCAGGCACTCTTGCCACTAGGCTATATCCCCAGCCCCATGTGCATACTTTTAAATATCTATATACCCTAAACCCATTTTAAGAAATAGAAGTTTACCAATACCTTTCATGTTACTTATGTTTCATTCATATCACCAACTCCTTCAGTTTTGTATGCCTCTTTATTTTCCATGAAACCTTAAATCATCTTGTAATATCTTTGTTTATGCTCTCTCCCCCACTTTCTTTTTTTTAAATAATAATTACTTATTTATTTTCAAAGTGATGTACAGAGGAGTTACAGTTTCATATGTATGGGTATGGGTACAGTTCTTGTACTATTTGTTACCTCCTCCTTCACTCCCCCCTCCCCCTCCCCCTTACTGTCTTCCCCCCATGAGTTGTTCAGTTGATTTACACCAAATGGTTTTGTAAGTAATGTTTTTGGAGTCATTTGTCTTTTATCCTTTGTCTCTCGATTTTGATATTCTCTTTCTCTCCCCTAGTTCTAATATCAGTATATACAATATCCAGTGTACTCATATGAGATACAGTGATAGCACAGGGACAACCACAGGAAGGGGATACAAGAGGATCATCAACAATAGAAGCTACGGTTTCACATGGCATGTTCAAAGTAATTACAACTGTGATATAGCCCTCATTTTCATAAAATTCCCTCCCCTACTTTCTTGCCCAAAGAAAGGATTAAGATTTCTTGTGCCTAGCCTGTATCTGATTGACATACATGAGAATACTCCCCATTTGGTATTATAGCACAAAGTTGGTGAGGTGAAAGCACATTTTATGTTAGCACAGACTCACAAATACTTGGAGCACTGAAATGCACATATGTTATCTTTGAATTGCTGCCAAGTCATAAGAAATGTAAAGAAATAAGAAAATCACTATATAGAATGAGATATTGTCATTAACGTTACATATTCCTTACTGACTTTCATTCATATTTTCTTTGAAACTCTGTTGACTCTATCAATTACTACTAAAGATCCTAATATATCTTTATAGGTCAAGAAAACTATTTCCGAGATCATCTTCTATTTCCTATAAAACTCTATAGGTAGTATGTAACAGAATAATTACTCAATAAATGTTAGCTAACAGTGTCAATATGGTTATTGTTATTATTGCCAACACTGTTCCTTCAATGATTTCTCATTATTCTATTTAAAAGAAATCAATGCTAGGAGATGTTAATTTCAATAACTCTTTTTACAGTAATGGCAAAATACTTGTTTTGCTATTTATTTTGCATACAGGTGGTAATCTTAGAAATAAAAATTTGTGTAATTTTTGTCTTTTACTATTTTCAGCTATGTAACTATCTTTTAGTAAATAATATTTTTATGTTACTTAAAACATCAAATGACCATGTGCTAGGCATTACTACTGCTGATAATCAATACTTCTTGTTTTTCCCCACCTCTGAGCCATCCCTGTTTAACTTTCAGTAAGTGTTTGTGATGGGTTGGTCACTGCAATTTCTCAGTTTGAGATGAAGGCAAGGAAAAACTAATTGGAAAATAATTCTTTTGTCTTCATTCTTTGCTGCGAATCATGACAATTATTGAGAGCTTAGATCAGAAAAAGTGAAACATGTCACTATGTTGTCATTAAAAAGGGCAATTTCCCAAAAGTGTGACCTGACATAGAGACCAGTTTTCAAGAACCAAACTGAAGTGATTTTTAGGCTGTTTGTTACTTAGTCTATCTTGACTAATATAAAAGTACTATTTTATTTTTTATGCAAAATTACTACTGGCATTCTTGCCTGAAGAGAAATAGCACATTACTCATTTTAATGCACTACCACTGTGTTAGTACTAAAAGATGACATCTTGGGAGATAGTATTTATTGCTGTTGGAATTCAGTTGCTTTTATTCAGTATTCAAATGGTTGTTTCCAAGCATTTAAGTGCATATAATAAACTGACCTCAGTATTTTACCAATTCAACACATAATACAAATTATTACATTATGATTTCATGCAGAGAATAGTGTCAGTTGTTAAGAAACAAACATATCAATAACTAATCTTTTTGACACCACAAATAAAGTGGTATATATGATGCTTACACAATTATACGTGAATCTTTTTCTGATCTAAGCTCTCAATAATTGTCATGATGAGCAGCAAAGAATGAAGACAAAAGAATTATTTTCCAATTAGCTTTTCCTTGCCTTCATCTCAAATTGAGAAATTGCAGTGGCCAACCCATCACAAACACTTACTGAAAGTTAAACAGGGATGTCTCAGAGGTGGGGGAAAACAAGAAGTATTGTATTTAAACTTAACTAGGCTAATATTTACTATGGTAAACAGTAAATTGAGTAAGTTGTTGTATGTAGGAAATGCATTATACGGGACTGAATGACTCATAACAACACTGATTGGAGAGAAGGTCTGATAGGCAGCTTAGACTAAGTTTTGCTGCAGTTACAAACAACCGCAAAAGAAATGGTTTCCAGTAATTTCATTTCCAACTTGTATAACATCTCCATTCTGGTTTGGCCATGGCAAATGTAACAGTCATAATTGTCCTGGTATCCTAGCTAAAGGTAGCAGCTGAAAGCTTGCCAAGTTATAAAACTTACAGGTTTTTTTAGGATGTCCATCAACATAAAAATTCTGACAGTATTCTTGGAAGAAGGAAAATTGAGATGGATTCTTTGATGACCACAGGAGACTTTGAACTTGGTCCTGGTGCTTGTTACCTATTGGGATATTTCTAAAGGAAAATAGATACAGTATGTCTGGAGAAGAAAGAGCACAGAGCCAACTCACTTTCCTTCTCCTTGCCTTAAATAGTGAAGGAAAAACTTTTTTCTGCATTAATGTCTCCATGTGAAAGTGGTAAGAGGATGAAACCTTTCTCAAAAGTGTGGGGTACGAAACTCTCTTGGGTCTAAATCATTGAAACTTTTATAGACATACCTATAATCATAGCTATCCAGGATGCTGAGATCGAAGCATCATGGTTCACAGCCATTCCTGATGGAAAAGTCTGGGAGACTCTTAATCTCCAATTAACCACCAGAAAACCAGAAGTGGTTAGGTGTCAAGCAAAAGAGTTCAGGGATAGCGGCTGGCCCTGAATTCAAGACATACATATGACAACAAAACAAAAGTTTCCATGATACAGATGTGCCATTCCAAGATTTATTCTGGACTTCCTTAAATCTACACTCTGTTTGAATTCATAGTTGATATTGAACACAGTGTTCAGTTTTACCCATTCTGTACTCTATGGGACAGAGAAGGAGGGAAAGAGGGAGGGAGAAGGAGAGAGAGAGAGAGAAAAAGAGAGAGAGAGAGTGAGAGAGAGAGAGCGCTCAAAGAAGCTCAATCCTGGGTTCATTTAGACCCAAGAGAGTCTTTTTTATGGGTCTTCTATATCAGGTCAGAAATACACAATGGCTTGAATAGCAAAAAGACCTTTTAACCTATGTTGTCCTTCAACTACTGTCGTACTCCTACTGGGATCTGTGGAAAAATCTTCATTAAAATGATTGACGAAAATAATTTCCTTACCATTATTCTTTTTTTCAACACACCTCAGCTGGGCTTTGGTCTCCATCACTTTTCTGAAAGTGCCCTTAGCAAGGTCATAAATGAATTCGTGTTTCAAATCAAGTTGTCACTTCACTATTATTTTCTTAACCTCTCACAAGCTCTCACTGTAACAACCATTTCCTCCTTTCTTCAAATGCATTTCTTTATTTGACTCCAGTAATACCATAACATCATAGCATTCCAACTTCATTGGCCTTTCTTTACAGTCTTCTTTGTTTGCTTCCTCTGTTTCACCTCTAAGATTGAAGGCTTGGCTCTGGTCCCTTTTATCTTTTCCATCTATATGAGCTACTTAGTTGAGTACTTGAAGTCTCAGGGCTCCAATGAATCTCAAATTTATCTCCAAGTGTTAATTTGCCATCTTTATAAGCATGACTCTAAAGTTCTCTACTAGTTCTGGTTCTCCAGAGAGAGAGTTTGTAACAATAGGATATATATATATATATATATATATATATGTATATGCACATATATATCATATATACACACATATACACATACAGTTTGATAGATTGAGATGGATTACACATATTTTAAAAGAGGGATTTAATAGGGAAATTGAATCATGTAATTATTAGAATGAAAAGTTCGGGGATGGGGATATGGCCTAGTGGCAAGAGCGCTTGCCTCGTATACTCGAAGCCCTGGGTTCGATTCCCCAGCACCACATATACAGAAAATGGCCAGAAGTGGTGCTGTGACTTGAGTGGCAGAGTGTTAGCCTTGAGCCAAAAAAAGAAGCCAGGGACAGTGCTCAGGCCCTGAGTACAAGGCCCAGGACTGGCAAAAAAAAAAAAAAAAAATAGAATGAAAAGTTCCATGAAAGGAGTTCAGAAAACCTAATACCCTAGCATAGTGGGTATGTGGCTCAGTCCAAAGCTGGCAGATTGACAATCTGAAGAAACCATTAGTTTGTCTTGGAGTCAACAAGCCAGAGAGCCTGGATTTCTGATAGTGAGGGTTGAAGAGCAAGACTATATCCCAGCTGCATGATATAGAGACAGTTGGTCTTTACTCTGAGTTTGTTCTGTTCAGATAGTGCCTTCCCACACAAAGGACAGGTCTTTCCTACTTAATCCACTCAGTTTTTCAAGCCATTGTGACTCCAAAACATCCTCACAGGCACACCCAAACATGTTGATATTTAAAATTAATCATTCCAGACTTTATAAAGGCAAAACTTTAAAGCAATTATTATTATTTATTAAAATTTTATCTTTAAGTAGTTATACAAAGAGGGTGCCCTGTAACAAAGCAGTTTAAAATATATCTTTGTTGGGGTCCTCAGCCCCCAGTGCTTCTCCTGGCCAGCGGGAGAAGCGGGGAGCATACCCCGCAGGACAAGCCAAGATGAGGTAGAGTCATGAAACCACCTGCTCCCAGCCCCCCTTATGTTTAAGAAGGACACTCAGAGGATTCTGGGGAAAATGTCATGCAGACTTCCGATTTTAATAAGAAGGAACCACATTTATAAAGGCCAAATTGGCAGGAAGAGGAGGGGTGTAGCACCTAACCAGGCGCTATAATTGGCTGCCTGGGATGTCCCTCAGGTTCCGGACAGGAAGGCAGACAGGGCTAACTGGGCTGGGAAGGTAGGCGGGCTAGCTAGAACTGCCTCTTAAAGCTACAAGGCATCTGGGGTGGGCATGCCCCACATAACTTGATCAGTGTCACCCCTTCAACATCATCATCTCCCTTTGATCCACCCCTTCCCTTACTTTTCTTAGTTTGTGATATAGACAATGAATGCTTGACTGTGTTCGCCTCTTCTCTTCTCCCATCCCCTTTCCGCTTCGTTTGTCTTCCCCTCTTCTCTTGTCCCCACCCTTCCCTTGAATGTACCCCTGTTCCTGATGTTTTGTTGGGCCTTACCTTAGTCTTTCTAAAATATTATACTAGTTGAGCTGTCCATAGAATCCAGTTTATATACTACAGTTAATTTATTTGTAACCACTTGCATACCACTCAGTCTGTTTATTTACAGATTTATAGGCACATTCTAGCTACCAAAAATAACATTTTATTATTTTTAAATATTTGTATAAAAATTGGCATTCAACAAAGCAAGTTCTGAATGTATCCTGATCAATTTCATTTCTTTCAATATTTTATCCATCCTTCTCAATTTACTCATTTCCTTCATTCTTAAATTTTGTAGGTTATGTACAGAATATTTGACTGCAGTCTCCCCACTTTTTGTCTTCATTTGTCTCTCTCCCTTCCCTTAACTCAACTTCATCCTTCTCAGGTATCCATTCTGTAGTGTTTATTTTGTAATTTTAATGAATTACACTATTTGAGATCTTCCCTACATTCTTTCTAAGGTATTTATTTACATATTTATGAAAACCATTCTAGCTTCCACATATAAGAGAAAACATGCAACCTCTGTCTCTCTGTTCTTGACTTAACTACACTAAATATATATTTTTTCCAGGTCCTTCCATTTCTTTGAAAATGATGCAATACCATTCTTTCTAGTGGATGAGTAAAATTGAATTTGTAGATTTCTTTGGACAATATTGCTGTTTTCACCATAATAATTCTGTATGAGTAAAAAATTACCCTTCTCCTCAATGAACATACCTTGTCTTCTATTTTTCTTTATGTAAATGGACTCACATTTATCTTTTTGATCATCCTAAAACTTGGAATTACCTTTGCTCCCTTCTCCTTGAAATCTTACCATCTGTTTTTTAAATCTTGTAAATTATACTTAAATCCCCACCATCCACTTCTCTTCCCTAGTTCCAGCTACCATCCTCTCTTGCTTGGATTATTGCAACAATCAACTAACAATCTTCTTGTTTACACTTGATTCTTCAACTCTCCCTGCTGCAGCTTGAGAGATATTTTAAAATCCTGCACTGTACACATGTTTCCAAGCTTAAGACTGTCTAGGAACTTCTAAAGAAACTGAGCTTATTTCTGGCTTTTGACCTTTTCACTAACTCTTCCTTTTACTTGAAATGTTCTTCTCATAGATTTCATCACGGCTGGCTCCTTTGTGTCATTTAGATCTTCGCATAAATATCACATCCTCTGAGATATCTTCTTAAATCCTCGGTCTAAATTTGCATTCACTATTGCATTGCACTCTTAATTTTCTGCCAAATGCTTATAAATACCTGTGAATCTTCTTATGTGTGTGATTATTATTTTTATTTTACTAGTAGTAAGAGCTCCATGGTAACAATGGCATTTTCTGCTTGTTTTCCCTATGTCGGAGAATATATGTACATATGTATGTATGTATTCAATATAGAAAAAAGTCATCACAAGTTCTTACTAACCAATGTATGAAAAGATCATAAAGTAATATAGGATTGAATTTATCCAGTCTCATGAACACCAATGTTTACATCTTTTAATATTGCACACTGAGAAAAACAGAATCCCTAAATTCTGCTTATTCAAGTAGCTGTGCCCTGGAATAAAGTTAGGTAAGATGAAGAGTACATCAACTAGAAGACTGAGGATTGTACATAATCATTCATTATTTCCACTCCAACTACTTGGCAGGCAGAGGACAGAAGGGTCATAGCTGAAGCTAGCCTGAGCAAAAAGTTAATGAGAAGCTGGATGTGGTGCCAGCTATGTAGGAGGTATTGGTAAGAGGATCTCAGTAAAGGGTCCATTCTGACCAGAGAAAGTACATAACCCTAAGAAACAATTAAAGCAAAAGCAAAAAAAAAGGTTAGGAAACTGGCATAAAAAAAATCCATGGAGATAAACATTTCACTCTCCGTGTTCTAAAGATCTGAACCTGTTTTATGAAGCATGTGGACCAATTTTATTTTCAGCATGTGGGAACCACAAACATTAGTAAATCGAAAAGTAAGTTCATCACAAGGTCAAATACTGTCAATGGAGAGAGGTTCATAATAATCCTGTTGTAATGAGTGACAATGGGAAGTGAAAAGGGACATCATAAGGACATTGTTTTGAGCCCAAGAAGGAAGTTAGATGTGCACAAAATATACAAATAACAAGTAAAAATAATAGAAGGAAGTAATTATTACTCTTGGTATTTAGGACAATTGTGTGTTTTGGTAGGCAACTCTATTTTTTAGTATCCAAATACGGACAGCAGGCAATTTAATAAATATTAAAAAAAATGTCAGTGTAGAAACAGAAGAAGAAACATCTAGCTGGATAACAGGGCCAAGTTGTTTAATACATTTAGTGATATGTTCTCAGTTCCTTGAAATTTGCAGTATACCTACAAAAATCTACTAAGCTAAAAGTTTAAGGATTTGCTATGAACTTGGCTTGCTAAACCATTTTGTTTTCTCTAAACTGGTGGGATGTCTGCAAAAAGGAGAAAAAGGTTTGCTTCAAATAAAAGAAATTCCATTAATTCCATGCCAATAAATTGAAGGTGTGATGACCTAGCCCCAGCATTCTTCCTTAGCAATGTGTCCACTCTTTGAATCAAAAACTCCAGGAAAACACCATCAAGGACAGAAGTCCTTCAATATTGCTCATACATGGTCCAATCTTCACTTGTTACTATGAATGGATGATGCTCACAATGATCAGATCGTTTCTGAGTGTTGGTGTATGATTAGCATTGTACATGTAGGATTCAGTAGATAAATAGAATGGGACACCCACAGAAAAAGAGTTCAGAGTTTGAGAGAGGAATGGGCTCTACTCAAGGCAGGATACAGTTCTGAATTCCTTAGGAGTTCTTGTTGCCTGTGACTGCAAGACACTGGGGCTTTGCTGTACTGTGTTTCCCTGGGGTCTTATCGGGAGATGGATACTTAATTAGCTCACAGCACAGCCTTGCTATGTCCCATTTGCACTGCAGAGGCTTCCCTTTCATACATCATTCACAACCTGAAGCAATTTCAAAGTGGTAAATGACCCTATGAGATAATTACACTAATAGATCTGTATTGTTCCATTTGGAAAAGGGTTTATGGAGGAGTGAGCTTTTTGACATGCAGAGAAGAGTGGTTTTGACTATGTTATGTGTGTGTGTGTGTGTGTGAGCTACGTATATGTGTGCATTTATGTGTTATATGTTATGCTACATGTTAAGTGTGTAACTTATAGCAAGAAGAGAAGATAACTTTTGGTCATAGGATCAAGCTGAATAAATTCTTCTGTAGAGATTTCTCTTTATTAAGAACATAAATTTTCTATGAATATATCCAAAGTTGTACTTTATTAAATGAATAGTATTTGAATTTATTAATGAGAACTGGTATTTCAATGAATCTATGATATTTTTGACTCTGAAATCAGGAAAGGAGAATGGATAGCTTTTTTCCTCTGAAGCTGCTTGAAAGCCAATCTTTTGCTAAGTATTGTAAAAATCCATGAATTGTTTTAATCTTTAATGTACTCATCTGCCAAACTAGTAGCAGTTTTCAAAGAAAATGCACAATCATAAAATGTGAATCCAATAAGAAAAGAGAAATAAAAATAAGTCATCAATTGGGTTCCAGTGGCTCACATTTGTAATCCTAGCTACTAAGGAGCTGAGATCTGTAGGATCAGATTGAAGAATGTTGTATCATCATGATTCCTGGAAAAAAGCTGTATCATTTGAACACAGTATTAAGATAGCCTAAACTTTTAACAACTTAGTAGGTACATATAATTTCTTTATTAATTTCCTTCCTTTATAACTTTATCCCCAGAAAAGTAATCCCTATTCACAATTTCTGGATATATTACAGATGTGCATGAAAATTCTTTGGGGAATAATTTGTGGACATGCTAATGAAAATTTGGTTTTGTCAGTAAGTGTAATTGTTTAAGAACAACTTTTTACACAAGCCTAATAATAATAAAATATGCATTACTTACAACTAATGAAAGTTGCAAATCTTTGCCCTAGTTTCAAATTTTTAAAGTGAGCTATTATAATCATTTTCTGCTATATAATTTACAGAGTGAAAACAGCAATTAAAAGTATAAATGTGATTTAAAAAAGAAGACAACACTTTATAGTTAAGAGAGATACTTTCTTGTCATTGCATAGCTAATAATTCAATTAGTTTAAAATGATTAAACAAGAAAAACATATATTCTACACATGTTGATGTCCTTTTAAGAATGTCATCAAGCTGGGCCTAGTGGCTCACAGTTGTAATCCTAGCTATTCAGGAGGCTGAGATTTGAGGATCATAGATGGAAACCATACTAAACAAGAAAGACTTTGAGATTTTTATTTCCAATTAACTCTGCCCACCCCAGAAGGAAAAAAACAACCCTCAAAAAAAAACAAGTAGAGCTATGATTCAAGTGATAGACCCCCAGCCTTGAGCAGTAAAGCTCAGCGATAGCATCCAGGTCCTTAGTTCAAGCATCAGGATCAGCAAAGAAAAGAGAAAACAAAATATATTTTCATCATCTCTGTTATCTGTTCATTTGTGTTTTGTGTTATTGGTTGTTTTGAACTCAACCTAAAAATTACCTATCAAACAAAAGGTTTTCACAAGAAAGACAATAGAAGGAAGTAAGGAAGAAAGGGAATAAATAAGAGGAAAAAAGCAAGCAAGGAAGAAAAGAGAAAAAATGACATTTATTTATCAATTTATTTATTTGCTTATTGCACTGGTAGGGATTACATTTAAAGTGTTATTTATACATACATCATGCATAACCATAGCACCTTTAAATGCAATCATTAATTGCAAATGCATTTAGAATTAGCAATTGTAAATATGTGAAAAATATGTGACTTAGAACAAAGTGATTAAAAACATTTGCTTGGCTATGATCTCCCTCATGCCCTACCCCAGCACTCAGGCCTCAGCTCTATTCCCTACCCCATGAATGAGCATTGACCAGTGACAATAAATATTAATTATATTGACAGTGTTCAGTCATTTAAATGGACTTCAGTGTCTCTCCCTAAAAACAAGAGGGCAAAAGAACAGAGCCCAATTTTCTAACATGATTTAGTTTTATAGTCAACAGAATACATTTCCTTCCTTCCTTCCTTCCTTCCTTCCTTCCTTCCTTCCTTCCTTCCTTCCTTCCTTCCTTCCTTCCTTCCTTCCTTCCTTCCTTCCTTCCTTCCTTCCTTCCTTCCTTCCTCCCTCCTCCCTCCCTCCTCCCTCCCTCCCTCCCTCCCTCCCTCCCTCCCTCCCTCCCTCCCTCCTTTTCTTTTTTTTTTTTGCCAATCCTGGTACTTGAACTAAGGGACTCAACTCTGTCCCTAAACCACTCTGTGCTCTATCACTTGAGCCACAGCACCATTTCTGGCCTTTTCTGTTTATGCGGATTGAATGGTAGCTTCATGCATGCTAGGCAAACACTTTATCACTAAGCCACATTCTCAGCCCCATTTCTTTGTTTTTCATGGAAAAATCTTCAACCTTAATAAATGCAGAATTATAAATCTCAGGAAACCAACCAACCACTTCATTTCTATTAGTTAATAAGAAAAGCTTAAATGACTCCACCCAGCTTGCTTTTTTGTGTTTTGAGATTTCCAGCTATATTTTTAATGTGTTATCATGTTTGTTTCCAAGCTGCCTGGCAATTTTTTAACCTCCTCTTCACCAGTTAGCTCTCCTCCCAGAAATTTTCTTCGAGTCTTTCTCATCCAAGGCTTTGGTCACCCAGAATCTTACAGGGTAGATTTAAACTTTGCTTCTTTTGTTAGCATTTCTTTGCTTTCTTTTGTTTCCTTAAGGTTCTGTTATGATAACATTATGAAATTCATGTCTTCTTTTCTGCCCTGAACTGATGGAATCAAGAATTAAATTATTTCATTATCATGTCATCATCACTATTGTTATTCCACAGAATTTTCTTTTTTCTTTCTTTTTTAAAAAATGCACATTGTTCTTTTCTGCCCAAAGCTTGGCATTCTTCGCTCTCAGTAATAGTTCAGAAAGGATGAAATGAGGCAGCTGGCCACACTGTGCCAACATGAGATGCTTGTCCCGCCTAATAAGTGCAGTTAAGTAAGACAGACTGTTGAATGTCTTATTCTAAAGCATTCCTAAGTACACTTTTTACATGTAGCTGACTGAGTAAACAATCAAAGTACTGTTAAATTGCTTCATAGCACAGAGCTGACTAATACATTCAAACCACTTCAAGTGCAATTCTTTTAAAGGAGTAACATCTTTTTCTTCATTAAGGAAGCTTCCATGAGATATTTCATTTTTGGGAAACTGAGAGTCTTAATTTAAGCATTTTTTCCCCAGTTGGTATTTCTCGTCCCTTTCTCCCTTTTGACAATCATACTAGAGTTAATCAGCTACTCTAACTCAGACTTCTATTAGCCTTGCTAATCATGCAAATACGCTTATTGAAAACAACCTAGCATTTTTAATAACTATCCCCCACTTCATGGATGTAGGGGGGTAGCGGTGCAGGGAGAAGGGTGAGGAAGAAATGTGGAGACAAATGAGAACTTGAAATAAAATCTTAATAAGAGGAAATTTTGGTAACCTAGCTGAGTACCCAGTTGGCTAGCTGTACAAATGTAATAAGGCCCAGAGCTTCTGTCAGATGAGTTTTTATAATGTCCTAACTGCCATGTACTAAATTTGTGGTGTAGAGCAAGCTACAAACTTATCTTCTGCAAGCTTCCAATTTATAATATGCAAAATAGGATGCTATGAGTTTCTAATTTCAAAAATGGCACATTTAAATTGTCATTTTTACCTTAACATTTACTCAAACCTAGCAACACTTTTTTTTTTTTAGTGTTGATAGTGATGTTGTTGCTATTGTTGCATGCAGAGTTAAATATTTGATCAAAACAACTGTTCAGCTGTTTGAAGTAAATTTAATTATTGGGAAGATTTTTCATTAAAGTATTAACTAGAAAGAAATTCATTACCTTATATATATTTAAACCTGTTTTTCCCATTTCTTAGGGCAGATAACAAATTTAAAAGAACAATATGTTTAGTAATACTTTTCTAGAAAAAATATACGTATAAAATGAAGCTTCAGCATTATCAAGAAAAAGAAAAATTCTTACATTTCAAAGTAAAAACATTGATTTTGATTAAAAAATATTTTACCTTTACTCATTTTTATTTTACTTAATTAACTTGAGGACCTAACATAGACTTTTCCCCTTTTCCTTTTGCCTGTGTTGAAATATCAAAAATAAAATAGAATACTGTAATTTTCCCCCACTGGGGCAAGAGTTTATTTCCTTTGATAACAATAAATGAACTGACAAAATGGAATTTCTCTGAAATACATATGCAACAAGTTAGGTTGCATGGACAATTGAGTTTCAGTTTCTATATAGAATGTTGGAACATTTTATTATAAATCAAGAGTGCTAGAAAACCACTTACAGAAGAAACCACAAGAGTAACTGTTAGAAACCTATGTTTAACCTGGTCAGACTAAGAGCTGATTCCTTCACATTTAGAGTCATCTAACAGTTGCAATGCATATGGGTGAGTATAAAACAGTACTGGTTTAATTAATTTTCCTAACACTGTTCTTTCTTGAGAGAGGACAGACAGGGTGGCAAAGGTTTTATGTGAATTGGCATTTCTTGTGCTATTTTCAATGCAAGTTGAATTTCTGATTGCAGGAATTCATGGTTAGCATCACATGCACTACACTTTTGTGTCATCACAGGTTTGGAAAACCCCATAACCAGATCTGTTTTTTCAAGAAACAAAAGCCAACTTTGTAGTTATAGACAAGACATGCACGTTAAGCCAGCTCATATTTTCCTATAGCTTCTCTTTCTAGTTAAGTCTGCAAACTAATTTGGATTAAACTAAAACAGACTTTTGCTCCAAGCATTTTGAAAGTTTAAAGAGTTTGGCTAATTTTGGTTGTCTTTTCAAAATATTTCTTATATGGTTTCATGTCTGCATCCTGGAAGGGGACCAATATGTGCTTAAATCCTTAAAGAAGTTGCTCTTTTCTTCTGCCCAGGCTTCTGAAAAATAGCAAATACATGGAAGTCATTGGCTTTCTGTCTGCTTTTATCAACTAGGATGCTGAACAAAGTTCATTGCCCCATAGGAGTCAGAATCACTGAGGGTGGGGAGGAATATAAAATGTGCATTTAAAATATATCATCATTCCTCTGATACTCTGAAGGTTAGTACATTTTAAAAATTATTTTAAATAAAAATTTTATTCCTTATCCTTCCTTATCTTCATTTCTCCTCTTTCCTACTAAATTAGACATTATTTCCTGCTCATTGATCCTGAAACCTGTCTTTTTAAATTTCTCTTTTCTATTCTACATTATCATTGGTACCCAGTACTGCACACTGATGCCTTTTAAATGAAGAAATCTTCCCTACTAAAGAATCTTTGCCACCGATGCCACATACAAATACCGTATGGACTAGCTCTCAGAGCCAAAGCAGGAAAAATCGCCAAAGGGTAAAAATAGTTCTTGATATGATGATATGCTGCTAAAAGCCACATGGTGTTTGGGTGCAGCACTTCACAGTCAAACAATCATAATTTCATGCCTAAAATGTGCATGTTATTTCGGGAAAATACAAAATCTGAGCATTGCACATTTGCTACAGAATGACCAGTGAGTGTTGCTATAATGATTTGTTTTTTTTTTTTTTTTTTTTTTTTTTTTTTTTTTTTTTTTTTTTTTTTACAAATGAATATTTCTTGCTGAGCCTTTTCATGCCATATTGCCTGGGGCAGAGATGGAAGTAAGGATAGACTGAGGTTAGAGAAGAGAGTATTGAGAATATGTGGTCCTTTTTTAAATATATATAGTTTCAGTAACTAAGTTACAGTATAAAACAAGCTCATCTTTTTCCTACTTTCAAATGTTAAGGGGGCAGCTTTTCAGAAAGAGGGCTGATGTTTTGTCCCTAAGACTTGTACAGTCCATTGTATTGAGTGTTCATAGAAAAAACAAACAAACTTTCCCTAACTTACAGTTGTGATGAATTTGAGGGGGTTAAATGGGCTGTATATAGGTCATGGGCATTGTAATAAAGAAAGAAAAGAATGTAAATGAGAATACTCATCTGATTTTATTTGAGCCATATGATGCTCCATAGTCAGGCTTAAGTTACAAGGATAGTGAGGTATAAGAAATCTGCCAGCGGCATGAGGGAATATAAATTTAAAAGGAATTTAGGTATGTTTTTGTTTTGGCAAAAATAAACTGGCTCAGGTTGCTCAGACCTCATGCCTGTATTCCTAGCTACTCAAGAGGCTGAGATCTAAGGATCATGATTTATCTCCAGCTCAAACAGGAAAGACTGTGAGATTTATCTCTAATAGACTACCAAAAAGTGAAAGCTAAAAATGCAGCTGTGGCTCACCAGCCACAGCCTTGAGTAGCATGCCAGCCTTGAGTAAGAGAAGCTCAGGGACAGGGCTTAGCCTGAGTTCAAGCCCCAGGATGGCACAACAAAACAAAGCAAAGAAAACAAGAAGCAAATTGTCTTCTTCAAAGGCAAAAAAAAAAAAAAAAAAAAAAGGAAATCCTAAAATTGCTAGAGAAAAGTGAAGTTTACTTATTCTAGTCTGCTATAGCAGAAAAGAAAAATATTTAAAGATCTAAACAAAAGAACAAAGTAGAAATCAATATAATCATGAAAATAGATTAAGGCAAGTATCAACACATGGTAAAGGGAAAAGAAGCTCATTCTTTACTCTAACAACAATTGACAGTATTATGTAGGGCGGGGGTGTGGCCCAAGTCATAGAGTTCCTTTCTTGCAAGAGCAAAGCTCTGAGTTCCAATTCCAGTGATGAGAAAATATAAAGATAACAAGTGATAGCATTGTATAAAGTTTACTATGCACAGGGTATTTTAAGAAAATTAACCAAAATACTATATGATTATCATCATTGTTCTATTTACAAAGGAGGAGATTGAGAAAAAATAAGTTAGTATTCTATCGACAGAAGCCAGGTGCCTTACATCTGTGATCTAATTTTATGTATTCAGGAAACAGATCTGAAGAACATAGCTTGAAGACATTCCTGGTAGAAAATTCTAAGAGGCTCTATCTCCAATTGGTCAGTAAAAGCTGAATTGGAAACATGGCTCAAGTTCTATAGTGTCAACCAAAAAAGAAAAAAAGCCAAGCAAAAGCTCAGGCTTTGAGTTCAAATCCTAGTACTGGCACAAACAATACCAACATAAATTTCTTCAGACAGATCTCCAGAAGTCTGACCAGTCAATACATTGGATGATTCTGAGCATAGTTGGGATCTGCTGGTCAAGAATATAAGAATAGCAATAGCCTGTTGATATAAGTGAATATGGAGGTATGACTAGTTAAAAAAATCATACTGATTTAAGAGAAGATGATCATTTCAAAAGGAAATTCTCATAAAACTTACCTAGTATAATTGAATGATGTTACTCTGTGTGTTGCTTATCTCCGTCAACATCAACATATTCTGGAAATGGTTATCTATCCTAGCATCAACATATTTTAGAACTGGACAGGATCTTAAAGTTCATCTAGTCTTGTAAAGTTCAACATTTTTCAGATAGAAACGACCCTCATGAAGGGTACATCCTGAGATGAAGACATTGAGGGCTAGAGAGAAGACTACAAGGTTTGAAAGATAATTCTAGTAGCAGAGAACTCTGTTTATCTGCTCTGATTTTCAGACCCAATGCTTAGATATATTTAAGGTATGATAAAAGCAAAAGACTACAATGTTTCTGACAGTATATTGCCAAAATGAGTGCTAGGTATATTTATTGACTAGTAGTCAATAAGTTTACTTGTAATGTATAGAACAGAAGTAAATCCCATCTGCTTTAATCCCAGAGCTGGTGAAAGAAGCTAGGTATTACCAGTATCAAAGTAAAAGAATAAATTACATTTAGATCATGGAAAACAGGTGTCAAATCTGTGCCTGAAGATTTGGAAATGGCTTCTCAAATGATCTATGAAAATTGGATTGAGTTAGTCAAGTGAACAATTAGATAAAGATCCACAGGAGGAAGAGAGAGAAAATTTTAGTGTTGTGACATGAATATAGAGTCTATGATAAGCTACAAGGTGAGACTGAAAAGGTAGGAAGGGCCAGGTATTAGAGAGAATAACCTTTTTTTAAAAAAAAATTATTTATTGTCCAAGTGATGTACAGAGGGGTTACAGTTACTTATGTAAGGCAGTGGGTACATTTATTGTACAATTTGTTACCTCCTCCTTCATTTCTTCCCCTCAGCCCTTCCCCTTTCCCTCTCCCCCCATGAGTTGTTCAGTTGGTTTACACCAAATGGTTTTGTAAATATTGCTTTTGGAGTCATTTGTCTTTTTATTCTTTGTCTCTCAATTTTGATATTACCTTCCTTAGAATGTCCTTTCAATAACATAAAATTGAACTTTATCTCAAGGACCTTAAAAGTTTCTTTTCAACAAGAAACAGATACTCATCATATTTGAACTATTGAAAGATCACACAGTCCTCAATATAAGTAGATTCATGGCAAAGAATCCAAAGTAAGAGGCATTTAAGAAATGCAAGAGAGAAGGGAAGGAGCTTGTAGTTTTGCAAGCTCATGCAAATGGAGAAGAATGGACAGACCAATGTCCTTTAGGGAGTAAAATTAGGAAATACTGTGTTATCAAGCACTGATGGTGATCTTTCAAAATAGGAAAGTCAGACACAATACAAAGATGTATGTTATGTCTGTTATAGCTGTCCTAGAATGTAATACTGACATTTACTTATTTTGAAAACAATCAAAGGTTGATTTTTAACAATGTTTGTCAGTGGGAGAGCTTGACTAAAACAGAGACTTATGTGAAATAACCTGAAAGTGTAGTTTAACAGAAGTCAAGAGAAAATAACTTCAAAGATGTTATAGTCAGGTGCATGAGAAAGGACAAAAAACTTAAGGAATAAAAAGAGTTGATGTTGGTGTTTTGTTTCAACCATGAGCTTTATGACAATGATTTTATGAGTAAGGTAGAACTGTTGTTTAAGTGAAGGAGGTTGAATATGTGCCAAGAGAACGCCATACCCTTCCTGTTACAAATGGTAATTGAATGTTGCCTCCAAGTGTTACATTTGTCAGTTCATGTCCATTGAAACTGAGGTCATATTTCCCATTTGTTACCCAGAGCCAACAAGTGAGGCATTCGCATGATCGTATACCACATATCTGGCATTCCATAATTAGACAGCTTTGGTTTCAGGGCTTTCTATTGACTTGGTTGAAACTGTCTTAGAAATGTAGTATATAGTCTGAGATGTTTCCTCACCAGTTCTTCCTTTGTGCTCTTTGACATTGCAGGATTGTCAGTGCAATCTAGAAACTCTCATCATTTTCCCTTCCTCCTTGTCCTTTCTTCTATGAAAGCCTTTGCTTCTCAAGCATTTAGCCTTAGTCTGCTCCTATGGAAATTCATGTTGAGGAGGTTGAGGGATCAAGAAGAGGTAAAAAGTGGACACATGAACATGTAGCCATCAACTGGAACTGTGTCCTTGAGGACGGAATCCTTTAAGTGAGTAAATCAGGTTCAGAAAGAATTCTTTTTTTAAAAAAATGTAGAATCTGGGGGTCAGCCTTGAAAAGGAGAAACCTGCCATTTTTGGGTGGTCAAGAGGACAGAAAAGAGGATAAAGATGTAAAATATTTTTTTGTAAATTTAGTGGCAAGACAGTTTTCAATTCATTGTATTAGTATATCTGTGGAAAAAGATGTGAGGTACCCTAGAAATTAAGTTGAGGTCAGCAGTCTGAGGAAAGAAGTCTGAAATTGACACTGCAATCATTATAACAAGGAAGGTTGGAGAGAGAGAAAAAGCTAAGAAACACAGCCAGACTTCAGGGCATCTGTAAGGGTCAAGATGAACTTGTATGGTGGCTTTTATCTATACTAAATAATTTCATTAACTTTGTTATACAATGGTTGAAGGAAAAATGTTACATTTCAAGTTCTATTTTTCTGATTTCAAGTATTTTTCTAACTATATCCAGGGGCTGTCATTTACTGTTTGGACAATCTGAGTGACATCAGTTCCCTCAGACTTTGATCTAGATTGACAATTGTCTGAAGATTTCTGAATTCTTTAAAGGACTCTGGGAACTTGTTATCAATATCTATTTTTGTGTGTGTAGGTTGAGTAGTGTTTCCTGATTTTTAGTTCTTAAATAATGTATGTCTCCAATTTGTGTGACGATAATGTGTGACAACTTACCTGAGGAACCAACTTAAAAGGAAGAAAGTTTTACTGGGGTCTATGGTTTTAGAAGTTTCATTGTTTTAGGGCCTATGGTAAGGGCAGAGGGTTAGGGGCAGCATGTAGTGAAGGAAGCTGCTCACCTCATGGCAGCCAGGGAGCAGGGATAAGTAGAGGAATAGGTGAAGGTCCTAACACTCTTCTCAAGAGTTTCCAATAGAGTAAATCCTCCCAAGTGGGCTGCTAGCAGTTGTACGAACTTCTTAGAGCTTCATGGAATGGATCTTGGAAGCAAGGCTTAGAATACACAAGCCTTCGGGAGAAATTTCAGATAGAAATTGTGCATTTGTTTTAGCTCAAATCCACTACATTGAGTAGACTTTCATAAACACAGTGGCAATTGAATGAAGTGAGAGAGAGGGGTTAGAAAATAGGTGCAGGAAAAACTTTTGGTACCTCCAAAACCTCCTTAATAGAGGATAGGTTCCTACAAGGGCTTTGTGATGAAGAGGTTTTGGTTTATCATTTAATCCGGGGATGTTGTGACAACTATCCCTCTAGCTCAACAGCTAATATAAGTCAGCCAAAAACAAAGAAAAGACAATACTCTTACAACATTGGAATAAGCCATTTCCCATAATGCAACCTTCATTCTATAGCACTGTTAGTAAATAATAGAAACCCCCAAAGTAGGCATTATACCGCTAACCAGAGATGAATTATCATACTAGTAATTATTGTTTTATAAGGCATTATATTTGTAATTTTTGTCAAAATAAAGGACAATAAAATAGATTATTTGAAGTATTCAGTATCAAAATCAAGATATCGTTTGCAACAGGTCATTGATAAACTCAGAGATAACAATGAACTCTATTTTTAACTTTTAAATTTATTTTTATTCTTATTATAAAGGTGTTGTACAGGAAGTTCCAGTTACATAGGTCAAATAATAAGTACACTTTTTGGACAATTTCACCAATTCTCTCACAATAAACTTTTAAAAAATAAATGCATAAAAACATAATATGATTACCTATAATGTTACATTGGATAATATAAAGAGAAAATAAGGTGATTACCATTTTTGTTTTGCTTTTAACATCTCATTGACATAATGATCAGAAGATTGAGAGAGTCTTAAGGAGTTTTATGAGTACATGTATATTTCAAACTCTTTTGGGGGCATTAGTACTGGGGTTTTGACCTCAGAGCCTACTGTTTTTTATGTAATCTACCGCTTGAGCTTCACATCCAGTCCTTCTTATTTAACTTACTTTTCAGATAAAGAATGATGATTTTTCCTGAGGCTGGCCTTGAACCAGCTATGATTCTAGCATAGCTGGAGTTCCATATGTGCACCATCAAATCTACCTTGTTTGTTAAGTTATGGCTAACATTTTGACTGTGCTAGCTTTGAACTGAAATTCTTCTGATCTCCACCTCCAAACTGCTGGTGTTTGCCACTGTCCAGACCTAATTATACACATCAGTTGCTAATTCCATTATCTGAAGGGACAAACAAATATGAAAGACAGATTATGACATGATTCTACAATATAGGGAAAAGTAAAAAGTGTGTCCCAAAATGATATTCCACAGAAAATGATAGGGATTAGAAAGTAAAGCAAGAAAACTGATATGAGAGAAATTTTTAAAGAAAAAATTAAGATATAGATTTTTCCCAAATTATACAATTCATCAATACCTACAAAATTTCATGCATAATTTTCCAATTCTTTTCGTGAGTTTAGGGAACAATAAGCTCATCATCACTTTATGAGTAAGTGAAATACTTTAATATAATCTTGTGGGAAGCAAATATATTTTACTTCTCTCTTAATAACCAATGTGTTAGAAATATTAACTTTTAATTAAATAGAACATCATTTTCAAATTATTTTGTTATAAATGGCAGTTTATTCAACAGATCTTTAAGTAGATTTTTAATAGTGAGGAAAATGCATTGAATATATTAGCTAGAGATGTTGCAAACGTATTTTGGTAATAATAAGCTTTATTGTTCTGTAAATATAACACATTCATAATAACAATAATAAAATAATATTATGTTTCAATTCTCAAAAGCATTTAGCTTCTAGCGAACCAATTGCCAAAGCTTATATTTAAAGCATACAAACTGATTGTGGTTTTGATATACAAAGCAAAAAAAAACACCCCCAAACCCAAAACAAAAACAGAAGCTCATCATCTAGGGTCTAAATTCATGTCTGAAATTTATAAAAATCTTATTTAATTTTTATAGGCTTCCTTTTCTTTCTGCGATCCTTGATACGCCCAACTTTCTTTGTTATAACTAGATTCAACACTGTATCTTCCTTCGAGATATCAAAAAATTCATCATTAGTCAAAGTTAGCACAACTATGAATTGACAGCATAGCCACCAATCTAAACCCAGTGGAACCACATGTCAGGGCCTGTGGCATAGGGATTTTTTTTTAAATCAGAGGATTAAAAATTCACCATTAAGACACAAAGAAAAAGGTTGACTGAATAAAGAGCAATGTTCTTGATGAATTCTAGGATAATCATTTCTTTGGAGTTCAACTTCTGGGTAATTTTTTTCCCAAACATCAAACTTACTAGGAATTGTTTAAAAAAATAAAACTTCTCTTGAAAATAACCTAAGAAATAGTTTCCAAAACCTCGGTTCACACTATTTTTACAGGGCACGTGGGAATAACAGAAAGGACCGTCCCAGAGGAGGGTCCAGCTTGATTTGAGGCTGTACGTTATGACAAAGCTGCTTGGACTAGGAACAGACCTCACCACTGCACAGACAGACCTACTGTGGGAGATTTTCTGCTTTTCCCAGTTTTAATGGGGATGGAGTAACCATTGTGTGTCATGTGATATAGATATATAAAAGACGCCAGGCAAGACTTAAATCACAGAGTGTGTATTTGTCTCTCAGTGCGTGCCTGCAGCTCCCACTTCTGCACTCACACTTCTGGAGACATGCCAAAATAAAATAAAATAAAGTAAAATAAAATAAAATGACCCCATTTAACACTGAAGATTCCGGTCTCCCCAGGGAACACTTCTTCCTGAAGCTACTGAATTATGAATTCTCATAGGTGTCGGCCACAAAGCAATCCTGAGCCATACTTTTCCTAGAGGAGTTCTTTTTTTCTCACAAACTCTAGTGTATCAGGCATATACCAACTCTTTCCGACTGAGCCTCAGCACAATTACCAAAATTAGACTTAAATAATTAAAGGTGACTTTTATAATTGTTTTCCTCTGACGATCCAGAACCTGATTTGGCTTTGGTTAATCATTTTAATTTGACTTATAATACAGTGTCAGTTTATTTAGTTGGAATTAGTTTTCTATTTCTCTCCTTTTTGTAAGCGCTGCCTGTTTACTTAACAATATTTGGCTTTGCCTAATGATATGTACAGAAGACAGTGCTAAGTGGAACATCAGCTGTTTACATCAGCTCTAACAATTAATGCATGTTAATTTTTAATTACACTGATTGTACTAGAGGCAGAATGTATGTTTCTTCACAGAACAGATGTACTCGTCAGCTTGGCTGGTGAACATGTATATCGATCAGCTGCTGCTGCCAGCGATTCGGCAAAGTCTGTTAAAAGCGACTGCTTTGAACGCACTTGCAAGTTTATGGCTGCAAGTCCTGGTGGAGGCACTGCAGCTCAACGCCGCATCCTCTACTGTTTACAGATAATCACAATATGTCTGTGTTGTGGGTTGCATTCTTCTGCTTATGATTAGAAGATTGGATAGGTATGAGCAGATCCAGGTGTTTTCTTCGGTGGACTGCATATGCTTGTTGGATATCTTAGGCTGCTTCAGTCTTTTCAAGGATGTGTTCATTAGGAAACATTTTCTCCAAGTCCACTGTGTTTATGTTAATAATAGGTCTCTGAAACAGGTGACCACTCTTCCTCCATGGAAGAGTCTGAAAAACAGCCATAGTTCCTTGATAAGAAATAGGTCTCCACAGAGTACCACTCCCAGACATGTTGGGAAATGAACAGAAAATTCCAAGCAGCAAGAGTGAATATTAACTAACAGACTCTTAGTCGATGTCCAATCAATCAAGACACATTTATTGAATGTTTCAATATGTTGAGCATTTTTCACTAAGCACTCTGGTTACCTAGCCAGGAGAGCAGAGGAAAAATATCTCCAAGTCATTTGCATTTAAATATATGACGCTATTATTGTTTTTTGTTTTTTTTTTTTTTTGGTATTTGGTATTTGAATCCTAGGCTTCAAACATGTTAGTCAGATGATATACTTCTTGAGTTACGCTTCCAGCCCAAGAATTCATACTTCTGTAGAGATAGGATTCATATACAAAATCATTTAAGAAAGCAATTCATGCTGCAGTTGATAATGTGTAATTGTGAAAGTGTAGTCAGTCATGTACATTCCATTCAATGGAAGGAATATAGAATACTTCATGATAGAGTTGAACTAGACTAGAACTGGAACTGTACCCTTTAAATGTGGTTTGAGTATATAGGTACTAGTAATGGTGTGTTAATTAACATTGCCAAACTCTTTTATCTTTCTCTATAGATAAAAACATCAAAAGGAAATATCTTTCCTCTTCCTTTAAATAATCACAGTCCTCTAAAACATCCACACAAGAATCTTAGATCTTTTTTTAACACTGAATGTTTCTCAATCAATAAACCATATTCTTTTCCTTTTATGAATAGAGTATGACTACCTGCTTTAATCAGTTTGATTAGACTTTGATACCCAGCTTCATGTGTGTGCAATTTTTTCAATTTCTAAATTTATGTGGAACTATAAATGTCCAAAAATAGACATTACATTCTTAACAGCAAGAGGAGTGACTTTCATTATGAGAATTTAAATGTCTTATAAGGTTCCAGTCAGTGTGATAATGTGGTATTAGTGTAAATACAGAGAAAAAAAATCTAAGTAACAATATAAAGTACAAAAGGATGCATTTGCATTTAGTCTGTTTTCCATTGCTATAACAAAATGCTTGAGGTGGGATAACACACAAAAGATGATGCTAAGTGAAATGAACTCCATGTTATGGAAACGACTGTTATATCACTGTTGTAATTACTTTCAACATGTGACATGAAAACATAGTTTCAATTACTGATGACCCTCTTGTATCCCCTTCCTGTGGTTGTACCTGCACTATCTCTGTATCTTATCTGAGTACACTGGAAACCGTGTATACTGGTATTGGAACCAGGAAACTGAAAGGGAATACCAAAATCGAGAGACACAGGGTAAAAAAGACAAACGATTACAAAAGCAATACTTGCAAAACTGTTAAGTGTAAATCTACTGAACAATTCATGGGGGGAAAGGGAAAGGGCGAGGGGGGAGGGGAGAATGAGGGAGGAGGTAACAAACAGTATAAGAAATGTATCCAATGCTTAAAGTATGAAACTGTAACCACTCTGTATATCAGTTTGACAATTAAAAGAAATAAAGAAAAGGGCATTATTTAGTTCATAGTCTTGGGGCTGGGAATATGGCCTAGTGGCAAGAACACTTGCCTCGTATACATGAAGCCCTAGGTTTGATTCATCAGCACCACATATGTAGAAAAGGCCAGAAATAGTGCTGTGGCTCAAGTTGGCAGAGTGCTAGCATTGAGCAAAAATAAAAAGCCAAGGACAGTGCTAAGGTGCCGAGTTTAAGCCCCAGGACTGGCAAAAATAAAAAATAAAAAAAAAATACAGCAGCTCATAGTCTTAAAGGTTTAAATTCCAAACAGTAGGATCCCGGCTCTGGTGTATGTGTAAAGGACTACATTGTAAGAAATGAAGTCAGAGAGTTGAAAGAAGCCCTTCTTACTTCCCTGAGAACTAATCAGGCCCCACAAGAACCACCTGAATCCTCATGGAGGGCACCTTCCCAGCAGCCTGATGACTTCTCAGTAGAACCCACTTTTTTAGACTCCTTTGGCTTTCAGCATAACTGCACCAATTACAAAGTTTATAATTTATGGACTTGGCTGGGGGTGGGGGGGGATGCCCAAACCATATCTAGACTGTAGATAGCAGCTTGAATATGCCAGGCTAGCTGGAAAATACATCCTCTCCTACACACAACCAAGACAAGAGTTGTGAACATAAAATGTAAAGTTATTTACGTTTACAGAAAAAAAACTTATACAGTGTAGTTATTATATTGGTGAAGGCAAAGAGCTTGTTAAAAGTACACCCAAAATTTTGTCATAAAAGGATGTTACATTAGGATTCATTAAATAATTTTGATGATCAGAAGATATTATTAAAAAGAGAAGGAAGAGTTCAAAGTTTAGGAGAAGGTATTTTTAGTACATATACCTGGCATAGCGTATAACAAAATCCTAAAAATAAAATGAAAATATCAGCCTTTCATTAAAGGACAAACAACTCAGATAGGGACCTCAAATCATACTAACATCTCAAGTTATTCATTTAGCCAAAATACAAAAGAGTAATTAATATTTTATCAGGGAGATAAAAATTATTACTGCAGTGAGATATCACAACAATATTATTAGCAGGGGTAATATGAAAGTACTAGACTATAAGACAGCTTGCCTAAGCTAAGGAACAACAATTATTCTTTATTTCTGGTGAGATTAGTAGCAACCATGTTCTATGAGACATGTGCTGTATTCTTAGGAGTATATTGAGAATAAATAATTGTTTGTGTCCATCAAAAATGTTTTTGAATTATTATGGGACCTTTATTAGAAAAGCCTCAACCTAAAAGTCACCTGTATAATGTTCATGAAGACAATGAACTGTTGTTCTATTTTGCTACCAGAAAATGCTATGAAGAGAGAACAAGAAATTGCTGGTATATACATAAAATAGATATATCTAAACAATATAATAATAATGACTAAAAGAAGTAGAAATAATGAGAACATTATCCCAGTATGAACCTCTTTTTTACACAGGCTTTAAAAAGACACAAGTGTATTCACATTGCATGAGTGTATGAGTTGCTCTAAGGGTGCCCTCCCTAGTTAAACTGGTCAAATTATAAATAAATAAATTCTTTTCTTAAAATTTCAGAAAATTTCATACAGTGAATAAAAACATTACTTAACAAAGCTGACTATAATTCAGTCAGAATCACAAGAGTCTATGACTTACCAAGTTCTGTACCATCCTTCTCTTTCTGTTCTTTGCTCAGATAGAGAGGAAAATAAGGCTGACAATGAATGAGCCAGCCTGTAATTTTATTGGTGTTTAGAATAGAAACACAGGCCATGTCCTTTCAGTTACCAGTTGCAGGAAATATTTTCTTATTATGATACCAGCTACATATTGCTGATTCTATGTCAGATGAGTATTTCTTCATTCATAAGACAGAATACCTAACTTGAAAAGGTTTTGTGAAGATACTATCATCATTAATCACTTTTGTCCTGGTTCGTGGCACAGACATTCTATGTCAAGAGCAAGAGAGTCAAGTTAAAATGACCCCTAGGTTACCTTTCCCAGAGATGCTACTTAGAAAGAAAACAAAATCAAGGTACCTCAGTATTGTCTCTATACAGAAGTTAAAATTTTCATTCTGGGGATTTAATAATTGCATCTGCTGAAATAAACAGGCAATGAACAGATAAACAGGGGAAAAAACACATCCAAATTTATTTTTGTGTACATGTGGAGGGAAACCATACCTAGTGTGAAATATATAAAAGCTAGATGGTTTAGGTTTTAATACCTTCTATAAAGCAGAGGGTAGTCCAGTTTTAGTCAGCTTAGAGGTGGTGGTCAGTGATTTCTAGGGAAGGGATAATTCTAGAGTACAAGTAACAGCCTGAAACAAAGTTTCTCCAGGTACTCCATGTACTGTTTGTTTTTCAGTCTCTTTGTCTGTGTTGTTAGTTTAACTGGCATTTGTTACTGATATTTCAACAAAATTTGGAAGCCATGTTATTATTTTTTGGTATATACAGTATTAGGTAAATAAGAAATTCTGAGAAAGCCTTCCTTGAGTCAGTTACTCTACAGGTGCACAGTTTGATGTCCAAAGTGTCATATTTTGGAATATCATTCTTTAAGCTGCAACATCAGTGTCTGCTGAAATAGACATAACTCGACATTTTACCATAAAAGAAAAGCCTGTTTTAAACAGTGAACTCGACATGACTCTTCCAAGAAATTAACTTCATTGACAGCAAATAGAAAGAAGCCAGGCCTAAGGGCACTCTTAAGAGCAATGGATATGTTGGCACTAATAACTGACAGGAGAGCAATAGATTCATTAAAAATACAAACTAAACTCTCTAGCAGCTAGTTTGCTAAAAAAGAGGTGAGGAAGGCAGCTGGGAAGAGTTTTTTTTTTTTTTTTTTGTCAGAACAGATCTCAAACACTTAGTTTAGGAACTATACCTACAAGCCCAAATTTGAGGTGATTAGGCAATGAAGCAATTTGTGCTCTGGGACATTTCCCATTTCCTAAAAACAGTATAGTAATGAGTCAGCAATTAGTTGAGCTAAACACAAGGATGTGGCAACGGAAGACAAAGCAACCATCACAAAGCCTTTAGCGGCCCTTACTGATGAGTTTTCTCCTGAAAAACAATGTTGCATAGATATCATTGAAATAATCCAACAGAGCAAGTAAAGAAGCAAGTAAGGAGGGGAGAGAACACACCAGTGTACTCCATGTTTCTAAAATGCTCAGTTGCCCTAAAAAATATGGAAAAAAGGAGAAAAGAATGGGTCAAGGACTAGAACAAAGGTAGGTCACAGAAATCGCAAGATAGAAAAAAAAATCGGTACAATAGACAAGAACTTCAAAGTAGCTATTATAAATGTGATGCAAGGACTAACTGAAATCATTACTAAAGAAGCAGATGAAAGTATGATAAAAATGTTGTATCAGACAAAGCAAAAACAACAGGAAGAAATTATTTTTTAATGAAAATAAATGAAATGAAAAGTCTTCAGAGAGAGGTAATAGAAGATCAAATGTGTTTTCTGTTCATGATATATCTTCCTGATGAATTTATTAAAATTTAATCTATATGTAAAATAATATTATTTGTTTAAAACATATTTTGGGGCTGGGAATATGGCCTAGTGGCAAGAGTGCTTGCCTCCTATACATGAAGCCCTGGGTTCGATTCCCCAGCACCACATATGCAGAAAATGGCCAGAAGTGGCGCTGTGGCTCAAGTGGCAGAGTGCTAGCCTTGAGCAAAAGGAAGCCAGGGACAGTGCTCAGGCCCTGAGTCCAAGGCCCAGGACTGGCAAAATAAATAAATAAATAAATAAATAAGTTAATTAATTAAAATAAAATTGCAAATAAAACATATTTTGTCTATCCTTGGTATAGCCGTTCCATATTTCTTTGGAAGAACATTTTTTTTTTCCATCTTAGGTCTTGAATTCAAGGCCTGGGTTCTGTCCCTGAGCTTCTTTACTCAAGGATAACACTTAATTTTTTTGAGCCATATCTCCACTTCCAGTTTTCATCTCTAATTAATGAAGGTAAAAGCATCAGGGTCTTTCTTGCCTGGGCTGGCTTGGAGCAGTGGTCCTCAGATCTTTGCCTCCTGAGTAGCTAGGATTACAGGTGTGAGCCACCAATGTCTGGTGAAGGATTATTATTATTTTTTCTAATTCAAGGAATTTTCTCGGAGCACTAGAAAGAATTAGAAAACTTGAAGGTAAATTGGTAGCCCTTAGGTATTCTGAAAAACAAAGGGATAATGAAGACAAAAATGTCTTTGAGAAATATATGAATATATACACTATTGTCAGACTTATATACAAATGTAATATATTGTTCAAATGCAGCAGTAAACAAATGGGTGAATGTGAAAGAGTCCTGGGTTAAGGCAATGACAGTAGATGGAACCTTATTCTAGTCATATAAACCTGAACCCATAGAAATGAATGAGGTGGTCTATTGATGATAAATAGCAAGGTAAATGCATGAAAGTAATAAATATATGTGCTCATTTTTCTCTTTTAATCCTTGATAAATATATAAAATTATGTAAAATCATCCATTTCAGTTCATAGCAATTATAATATGAACTGGGATAATTCCACAATAGGGGGAATGGCAATAGATCCATAAAAATAACTAAGATGTAATCTGATTTAGCAATGGATTCTTATATATGATGCCAAAATATGAGCAACAGAAGAAATGTGACATCAAATTATACACAACAGAAGAAATAAGATAAATTTGATTTCATTAAAATTAAAAACGTCTATATAGCAAATGACTTTCATGTCCTAAGCTTTTCCAATCTAATGTTTCATGTTCCTGTCCTCTTCATACTGGCATTCATAAACAACTGGACCTTATATAGAGGATAATGAAATAATTGTTTTAATATAAGATCAGAGAAGTTCCTAAAGAGAGAAAACAGGAATTTTGGAATACAGAAGGATTTTGTACTGAGATGTGATGATGGTCATGAGAAAACTCTGGACATAACATTTTAAAGACATGATTTTCATTGGCTTTTCTTATTTTTTGTTTTCCTAATTTACAATTAGGATAGAGAACATTAACTTTCATAACTAATTTTGTGGATTGGTAGCAGGTAATGTCAAAAACAATGCTTCTGTCTTTATTGGAATTAAAATATATTAAAAAGCAATAATAGGTAAAGTAACAATTTATCAGATCAAAGACGAACAGATAAATATTTGTCTAGAAATAAATTTAAGTACATTTAAGTATAAAATAACTGCTGATAGTTGGCAAAAGATAAAATTTTAAATAAATGGCTGCTTGAATTAAATAATTTGGAGAAAAACAAGAACAAGAAAAGTTAATAGGCAGTGAAAAGTTATAAGGCAGTGAAGAAAGAAACTGAAGAAGAAAGAAAATTCTCTTATTTTTATGGATGGGT
The DNA here is from genome assembly GCF_023159225.1 of Perognathus longimembris pacificus. Taxonomy (NCBI): domain Eukaryota; kingdom Metazoa; phylum Chordata; class Mammalia; order Rodentia; family Heteromyidae; genus Perognathus; species Perognathus longimembris. The sequence goes on from NC_063164.1 coordinate 65,277,142, forward strand.
AGAATTACTTTTATGAAAATGGCTAGTAGACTCAATGTAATCTCCATCAACATTTCAATGACACTCTTCACAAAAATAGAAAAAAAAATTCTTAAGTTAATGTGGAAAGACTAATCCTGAGTGAAAAAAAAAAAAGCAATGTTGGAGGCATCCTAACACTTAACTTCAAATTATACTAGAGAGCACTAACACATACACACACACATACACACACATACACACAGAGAGATAAATAAGAAAAATGAGAAACTGCATAAATAAGCACAAATACCTACTACTTTCTTATTCTCCATAATGGTACCAAAAACATAGATTGTAGAAAAGATAATCACTTCAAGAAATAAAAGTGGGAAACTGGATATTCACATGCAGAACTTGGTACTATCTCTTGTCCTATACAAATAATCAGTTCAGATTGGACCAATGACCTTAATATAAGACTTAAAGCTTTGAAACAACCAGAGAAAACACGAGAAAAATACCATAAGATATGTGTGGCTTATCTTTGTTGTTGTTGTTTTCAATGTACCATATGAAATTATGCCTTTTCTTTTGTCTTTCTTCTCCATGGTTTTACTCCTGTGTCACTGTAATTGATTTTGGTAGACTGGGTATTGCAGGTACATTTATTGGAACTAGGGAAGGGGAACACCAAAATGGAGAGACAAAGGGTAAAAGATGAACCAATTCAACTGCAATACTTACAAGACAATATGCTGTAAACCAACTCTACAATTCTTGGGAGGATAGGGGAGGAAATAGGGAGGGGGGAAGGTGGGAGAAAAATGAAGTAGGAGGTAACAAGTTTGGTAAGAAATGTACTCACTGCCTTACATAGGTAAATGTAACCCCTGTGTACATTACTTACACAATAAATAAATTTAAATTTTAAAAAGATATATAAGTATGGATAAATACATTCCAGGTAAGACTTCAATAGTACAAGAAACAAGAGGAAGACTGACAAATGGAATCACATTAAATTAAAAAGCTTCTACAGATCAAAGGAAGCAATTATCAGAATGAGGAAATAGACTCCAGAAAGGAAGAACAGAACAAATAACAATCAATTGAACAGATGATCTCCTGAAGAATGATTACAAGTGGCCAGTGAGTACATGAAAAGAAGTATACTAACTTTAACCATAAAGTAAATGTAAACCAAGACTACACTGAGAAACTGCCTCATACCAGTCAGAATGATTATCATTAAGAAAATAACAACAGATGCTTCCAATGAGTCAGGAAGAGGAATGTAGTGGGAAAAGAAACTTAAACACTGTTGATAGGGATAAACAATAGTCTCCTACTATGGAAATCAGTGTGGAGGTTCCTCAAAAACTAAAGATTCTGCTATTCCATGCCTGGGCATATACACAGGTCAGCATATATTAGAATTATCTACAAACACACAATCATAGTGGTACTATTCACACTAGCCTAGTTGTAATCAGCATAGGTGTATAAATGGATGAATCCATAAAGAAACTATGATATATCTATCTATCTCTCTATATAATATATGTATACCAGATATATAATATATAGATGAATCCATAAAGAAACTATGATATATCTATCTCTATATATGATATATATCTATAGCAGATATTATATATATATATATATGTTCAAAATGACATGTAATTTAGCCACAAAAAGGAAACTCTGGCATTTGGAGAAAAATGGACAGAAATGAAGATCATCATATTAAAAAAGTAAGTGAGACTCAGGGGAAAATATCTCATTTTACCCCTCACATTGGAAATCCATATCTAAAGGCAAGCAGATTTTTATAAAACTAAAGAGGGGCTTATGTATGAGAATAATTTGGGAGATGACAATAATAACGGTTAGAGTGGTTGAAAATGATTGGAAGACATTTCATACTTACATGCAAAAAATCATAATAAAACCTGTCATTTTGTACAATCAGAACAGAGCTATTAAATTTCACTGTGCACATATGTACAAAAACTTCAACAAAAATCTTAAGGCTCAATTTCATTTTTTTTTTTTTTTTTTTTTTTTTTTTTGGCCAGTCCTGGGGCTTGGACTCAGGGCCTGAGCACTGCCCCTGACTTCTTTTTGCTCAAGGCTGTGGCACTCTGCCGCTTGAGCCACAGCGCCACTTCTGGCCATTTTCTGTATATGTGGTGCTGGGGAATTGAACCCAGGGCTTTATGTACACGAGGCAAGCACTCTTGCCACTAGGCCATATCCCCAGCCCGAGGCTCAATTTCTAATTTACCACTTACAAAATAGATACTTGGATAAAATAAATATAGAACGTTCACTCTAACAGTCCTTGACAAAACACAGACAAAAGTGGGGAAAGGAGAGCAAAAATTCTGCTGTACCTTTTGGTATAAAACAAATTTCACATGATCATGTAATTATAGACAACATTTCAATGTGATTTAAAGCAAAAAGAAAGCATAAAAACTGCAAACTCACTAGGAAATGAAGTAGAAATGTTACCAGCAAGTTTAGAGAATAGCAATACCACTTTTGGGCATTTATCCCAAAGTTTACGAGTCAGCATACAATAAAGTCACTTACACACCTGTGTTTAGAGCTGCACTTTTCTCCACAGCCAAGTCATAGAAACAGCCCAGACACACTAAAATGGATCAAGGAAAATGTATGCAAATTTTGTTCTTGCCCTCTTGAAATAAACCTCATAAGCACATCAAAATGCCCATAGTCTCTCGGCATCTCTTTATTTTATTTTTTATTTTATTGTCAGATTGATGTACAGAGAGGTTACAGTTTCATATGTTAGGCCTTGGGTACATTTCTTGTACTGTTTATTACCTCTTCCCTTATTCCCTCCTCCCCCTTCCCTTTCTCCTTTCCCCCCATGAGTTGTTCAGTTGGTTTACACCAAATGGTTTTGCAAGTATTGCTTTTGGAGTCATTTGTCTTTTTATCCTTTGTCTCTTGATTTTGATATTCCCTTTCACTTCCCTACTTCTAATACCAGTATGTACAGTATCCAGTGTATTCAGATGGTCTCTGCTATATCTATGTAGGTATTTTCCTAGCTTTATACTTCCTTCTCTTTCCCTATAATTCCTTCTCTGAGCCACAGCCAAATGATCCCTTCCATAGTGTAACCATAGACAGAATCACACACACACATACACACACACACACATACATACACACACTTTTGCAATTATTAGACTAGTAAAGAGATTAGAAGGAAGGAGGAGGAAAACAATTTTAGAGAGTGAACAGTACTGAAATATTCCACATCTTTGAGTGAAGATAGTAAAGTGCAACTTACTTATCAATTAGAATATGTAAAGTATTCTGCCACCTCTCCTCTTATCACTGGGCCTGCTATTATACTAATGATACCCGTTATTATTGACAACATTGATTGGGTATACAGTGTTTGCCTGGTACTATTTCAACTGACTTATTCAGGTGTTGACTCCACGTATTTAGATTTTGTGCCTGGTACATATTAGCTGCTTCTCAGTATCAATTGCTACTATTACATGTATTAAAATGAGGACTATTAGTAATGCATGTACCAGAAAATGGAGATATCAAAGCGTTAAACGACTTGCCCAAATTCTTAGTTGGCAAATGGCCATATCATGATATGAACCCAGGCTGTGTGAACTCCCAAGTCCATACTTTAATTCTATACTTATTTCTAATATAAGAACTCTAACTCATTCATTGTTTGTTGTAATATAAATTATTTGAATCTTAAATTATGAGGGGAGTAACAAGAACTCTGAGAAAAATCAATTTGTTTTCTAGTGTCAGAAAATTGCAACAGAAAAGTGAATGAACCAACATTCTAAACATTAGAAGAAATGATTGGAAGCCAAACTTGAAAAGCATTCCTGTGTGTGGTGTAAGAAAGTAGGCTGCAAGTCTAACAGAGCCCTGTTGCACAATAATCAGGAATTGAAAAGGAAAGGACTTCTTTTAGGCTGGTGGATTGTAATTACCCAATTGGAATATTAGTTCCATTTGTCCTCCTTTGAAGGATGTTTCATCTTTTGTTTTACTCCTTGGTGGTACATCCAATTACTGAAAGCAGGATGTGCCTATAAAAACAAAAAGGAAAGAAAAAACCAGTTCCCAGCATTGAGGAGCAAATGCACATCTACTCCTAATTGTTTTTCTAGAAACTGAGTTGCAGAGGAAACCAGAAAAACAAATGGTTATGTTAACAACAACAACAACAACAAAACCTAAACCCCCAAATCCTTACTCGATTGTGCAACAAGCAAACAAGAAAAATACATTTCAAGTCTTAGATTTTCTTCCTCAGAATCATGAGTCTAAATGAAGAGAAACTTTAGAACGGCTTAGTTGGACTTGTCAGATCTAGTCTGTCTAATTTTGTGAAATAGTCAGAGGTGGAACAAGGCTCATATATTTACTGGACTGAAATGCTAAAGTCTACATACTAACCACCCCTCTGAACTACAATAGCATTATTCCCAATGGACACCTTCTGTATGGTCAGTTCAACAATAAGAAATACAGAATCCAATGTACATTTTTGCAAAAATATCAAAGAAGAAAAAAAAAAGAATGCTACTTTAGCTTGTTTAGAATAAAGTGTTAGAAAAATCCATCAGAAACAAAGTATGACATTCTGTCAATGAGATCTGTGTATATAATCTATTTTTTGTAGCAAATATGTCCATTTATTAAAACTATATTCTAGCTAGTACCTGAACTTTCTTATCATGAATTCTGGTGGCAAAGTACACAGGAGACTTAATATTTACTTAATTATTTATTGGTGTTCTATATACTATAGAAAATATTTTACTTTATCATTTCAATTGAAACATTGCCTTTTTGAAGTAAGAATGATGGTCTCTGATGTTTTATTTAGTGTTCAAACCCCCAAACAAAAACAAACAAAAGACTCTCATTACAGAATTCTCTTTGATTTTGTCACACTTAAAGATTCCATTCTGTGATTCATTAACCAACCCCTAAGCATTTTAGAGAATTTAGTTCTTTGCATGTCTTTGGATTGTATATTTAACTATTTCATCTAAATTCATCCTTTCTTTTTAATGAGTGAATGAGCATCTTGTATGTGCAATTTCCCATAGGTATGGATTGTATTTGTTATTTAATCTATGCATAAGCAAATACAGCTTTTAATGTGTCTATGTTGTTAATGACACAGAGAAAGCTGAGGGAGTTTTACCAGACTAAATGTCGTTGAATAATTTCAAGATGAAAGATGCTACATGTTTTCTTCCCTGTTATAGTAGATGAAGAAAATAACTGTTGAGACAGGATGTGCAGTTATGTAATTAACATTGGTAATGGCCAGAGATGGAGTTGATAACAAAGATCCTACCTTTCATTTCATTTGTATCTCTAATAGCTATATAGAGATTTTATATCTGAAATCTAGTGTTTTTTTTTATAACTTTTTTAAAACTTGTGATGTCTTAAATTCAAGAAGTGTGTCAGATGCCCACTACTTGTATGTCAGAGTGATTGATATGGCAGCACACTGGTCCCCATGTGTGCATGGCACTCTGTTGAGTAAAGCAGTCCAATCTTCTTCTGTACTTAGTATGGTTATAGTTATTTACTTGGTCATTACAGTGGCAATCACCCTACTTTCTACCTGTCCATTTGTACCTGTGTCAATTATTATAGGTTTTTGTATTGTTAGGACAAAGAGCCTCAGAGTTTCAGGGGTTCTATTAGATTTCTACCACTGCTTATTAATAATTACCAATTCACTACCATAAATGAATATTAATATATTTACCAAATAAGTTTAATGAATCAGAATTGTAAGAGTATCTTACCAGAGTCTTCTGTTCATGTTTGTTGAACATCAGATATTGAGTCGGATTTATACTTTCTTTGAGATAGGGGTCTGTTTCTAATTTCCACACTCAGTAGAATCTGGTTCCTTGATTTAAGGGATCTGGTTCCTGATTGAGTTGGTAGAGAGGGGAGAATGATAAAAGAGTGACATTGGTCAGATGGGCTGTACCCTTAAACTGACATGTTGAATAGAAACTTCTTTGTACAACTATTTAAGGATTATATAAAATTAAAACTAAAATAAAAAATGAATTTGGTTCTTTGAAAACAAAAAAAAAGAATTTGGTTCTTTGAATCTGTGAGACTGAGGGTCTAGCTTTATTCTTTTGCCTATTTTATAATGGAAGATATGGGAATACAGAACTTACAATAGCATTTTGCCACAAGTCTGTTCCTATGGCACAGTTCATATCATAACATCTTCCTTCTTCAAGACTAGCATGCAATTTTCCCAAACAGTCTTATAAGTCAGTCCTTTAAAATATAATATAGTTATGAAAGATATGTCCTATTGTCTTTGTATAATAAGCAACTTATACAAGAAGTTGATTCTTGTTTTGTTTTTGTCATTTCTGTTGGTAAAAGGAAGTTCTAGGTTCTACTAACACAAAGTGAAGAAATTACACAAGGGCAGGTCTCATCAGCAACCACTATAGGATGTATCTGCCACCATGGCTTAACAACACAGAATTATTTCTAATGTTTGATTAGTCTGTGACAGTTTTGAGTTACTATGTAGGCTATCTTTTCTCCATGTAGAAATTTGGCCATCTAGGAGGCATCAACCTCAAAATACGATGAGAAGCTGAGTATATAGTGGTAGAAGCCTGTAATCTGAGCTACAGGGATAGGTTGGACGATTATGGTTTGAGGCTGGTCCAGAGAAGAAAAAAATGCAAATACAAGCAAAAAAGAAATATGGTATAATTGCCAGAGTGCTTGCATAACAAGAGGAAGTTCAATCTCTAATACTGGGAGAAAACAAAGATGAAATCAGATTGCTGTGGCAGGACAAAAAAGGACAGTGGGCAGCCCCTATGAAGATTTAAAAGTTTAAGATATAATTCATTAAAGAGCCCAATAGCTATACCCTTATGAACACATAAGATACTGCTAAGTGAAATGAACTCCTTGTTATGGAAACGACTGTTATATCACTGTTGTAATTACTTTCAACATGTGACGTGAAACCATAGTTTCTATTATTGATGACCCTCTTGTATCCCTTCCTGTGGTTGTACCTGCACTATCTCTGAATCTTATCTGAATACATTGGAAACCGTGTATACTGGTATTGGAACTAGGAAACTGAAAGGGAATACCAAAATCGAGAGACACAGGATAAAAAGACAAATGACTGCAAAAGCAATACTTGCAAAACTGTTTGGTGTAAACCAACTGAACAACTCATGGAGGGAAGGGAAGGGAGAAGGGGGAGGGGGGAATGAGGGAAGAGGTAACTAACAGTATAAGAAATGTATCCAATGCCTAATGTATGGAACTGTAACCACTCCTGTACATCAGTTTGACAATAAAAATTAAAAAAAAATAAAATATCAATAAATATTTTAAAGGTAAAATAATTCATTATAGTAGCCTCAGTACACTTATACAAAGTATATTTTCACTTACCGTTTTAAGCTTTGTTATTCACTTTGACCTATTGAATAGTTGTCTCTCCAGTTCACTTATTATTATATTAATTTTACTTTCCATTATACAAATAAGTGGCAAGTAATTCTTCAGAGGAAAAATTTCTACAAAATTGCATGGATTATCCAAATTTTCAGTAATGAGTCATCTTAAACCAATTGGTTTTTTAAGCATCCCCAAACACTAGCATTTGATCATAGAATAGTGTGTTAACCAAGTTTGTTCTTTGGCTCACCTAATATTTGTACCAAGGAATATTCACTTTAATGCAACGTTTCCATATAATATTTTATTTAGGATTAGACTATGATCTCAGGTTTTATGTGGTCTTCGAAAACACGGTGTGAGATGACCAACTGCAGCAGCAATATTTTCTGGTAGTTAAGGGCACAAGCTGTAAGGGCCAGTCTTCTATAAGCAGAGTATCAAAGGATGTGAGATTGGAAAGACTTTTGTCAGTAGAGTTGGAAATATGACCGGAAAAGTAAATACTTCTCTTGTTAACACAAAGAGGTTGGTTAACAAAATAATGTCTTTACCTTCATTAAAGGTTTGATCTCATCAAGTACATTCTCCCACATTGTGGATAGTTACAAGTCTCTGAAGTATGTTTAACATAATGTGCATTTATATTTGTAAGGCCTTTCCTTCCCTTTGTGTGCATGCTACTTATTTTCTTTACTGACCATTTTCCATCTGTCATTAAGACACAATATATTGCATTAAATACTCAGTGAAAGTTTGGTCAAAATGCATAGTAACTGGGAGAAAATGAGGGAAGAGGTGACACTTTAAAAAAGAAATATACTCACTACCTGGCTTATGTTATTGTAACCCCTCTGTACAACATCTTTACAATAAATTTTTTTAAAAGAAAAATGCATAGGATTTGCTCATCTCTTAAAAATAATCCTTCTCACTAAGCAACTTTCGTATACCCCAGAGAATTAAATCTGCCTTGCTTACTTTTAAAACAAATATGTAGTTTTAACACAAATATATAGTGTACCTTGGATATAGTTTTTGTGAATTTTTTTCTGTTAGCTTTAGGGGACTAACTTTTTTAACCCAAACCAATGCATCTTAGTTACTTTTTAAATTAATTAATTTTTCTAGTGTAAATTAATTGCACAAAGGGGTTTTATTGTGATATTTGCACACATAGATAGAATGCACTTTCATCTTTCCATTCATTAATTTTCCATTGTTTGCCACCATTGCCACAGTGAGCCAGCCTGAGACATTTAGATTTGTGGTCGAAGGTTCAATCACTATACTTCAAACCAGCATAGCACCTGGGTTGGTCTAGTCTTATGTAGGAACACCCATCAAAGTGCCCAGCACTTGTCTCAGTCTGAGCTGATGATACTCACAATGGCAGATGTACCTGGCTCATCCCCCATTAACTCCAGAATGTGTTCCCACCAGTTTTTCCGTTATGTCTGTAGGAATGTGTAGCCTGGAATTTTGCTTTAGGTTTAACAGATTGCTGCAGTGCTAATGAAAACACATGCAAAACTGCACACATAGTCTTTTTTTCTTAAGTAAGTGCCCATTAAAAATAACTATATGATAATTAATGAGGATGGAAGTTAGTACCATGTAGATGGTTTGTCAATATGGTAGTTAGGTCATTCATCTGTGGAGCAGTGATATTCACCTACATCCTCTCAGAGGTATAGCATTAATACTTCATTTCTTATTTCAGACATTCTTTTAGGCAATATTTTAAACAGGCAAACAGGATCCACTTACAAGAGAAAGAAAGTCACCATTCTTTGATGATGAATTCATAATGAACAGGAGTCCTCTCTCAATCTAAATGCACTTTTGTCTCCATAATTCCCTGGAAATTAATGCTCCTAAGTGTGTGTTGAGAGCCAGATCTATGAGTGTTAAATTAAGTTTTAACATACTCGAAGATATGGGTGGTGTTTATGTGACACAAGTTTACTTTAAAACTCTCCCTATTGACCTTTGCAAAAATAATACCATAGAAATTTGAGATGAATATATACAATACATGGTAATAGTTCTGAAATGCTAATTCCTAAATCACTGTTTATGGAGTGTCCTGTTTCTTTGATCTACATTTCCAATACACTTCTTCAGGCAGAGGTGGGCAAGATTTCTTGCTATAAATTCAAGAACAGTCTGTCATTCTTGGGAACAGGAGAGCAGGAAGCAAGTAGATCAGGTAACTGGAAAAATTGCTTATGTTGTCACATAATACAAACATCCATATGACAAGCCATGTTTTCAGAAAGTCCAAAAATACAGAAACCCAGAACTAAGCGAGAAATATGTAGCTAGTAATACTTGGTGTTTTGACATTAAAAAAATGCTCTTTTGAGAATGAGTTCTATTTGCTGCTGACTGTTGTCTGCTGCTGACTTCTCAGGTCTTATGTTATTGTAAGTTGGTAGAGAATGTATTTTAAATCAAGGCTGTAAAATAAGCATAGTTAGAGAGCAAACATGAGGATTTTTACTTCATTTACATTCATTACATATTATGAGTTTAATTACCTTCCTCAAATAATACCGTGTGGAAGGAAGATGCTGAAGGAGGCGTACTTTTGTGATGATTTTATTGATTGTGAGTGATGGATGGCATCAACATCTCCTAGTGAAGAATCATGGTTTTGTTACATCAGGAAAATTAAATTGGGAGAGTTATTTTCTTTCTCAGTGATAGTGGCAGTTAGAATATTTCACCTGTAATGAGATGTGTGCGTTATGTGCCATCGTGAACCACGGCTCAGCCATTAAATATATGTAAATGAAGAGAAACACAAGAGAGCCTGGGCATAATAACGTGCAGAACAGAGAAATGGATCCTGGAAAGTGATTAATTTATTTGATGATGCCTCAAGTGAGGAATTTTAGGTCACAAATGAAGTGACAGAATGACAAATTACCATTTTAAAGAATTTACTGGGCATCATTACTGAACAATTGTCAGGTAGTTTATGGTGGCTGAGAAGATGGTATAAATATAGATCTTTTCCTTATCTGAGATGAATTATTAATCACCTTTTTAAAAATCTTTGTGAGTGATGGTTGGCTGTCTGATTGGAAATAATGTGTTCTACAATTTTAACTAAATTCTAATATGATATGTAACAGGAATCTTTACAATTAAAGTCTCAGTGGAGAGTGGTAGGAGGTTTACAGTCAATTGCAGTTTTAATGTGATAGAAGAGGATGAATCCGCCAGCATATTCCAATAGATTTCCTTAGGTATAACATCCCTGCTGTGGTGTTATTCAAATGTTTACAGTTTATTTTCATTTGAAAAATGACATTCACACACTTAAATTGTTTTCCTTGGTTTATTAGTTAATGAAAATGAAATTCTAGTAATTACTATAGTTTTGCCGCCTGCCACATTATTTAAACCAAAGTGACTGGCTCTGTCAGCTGTGTTGTAAATGTCTTTCTGTGTTTTGTTCAATTTTTGTTTGCTTTATCTATGTCATGTTCCTTTCCTGTCTATATGTTGGTGCATCTCGTGCCAAGAACATCAGTGGGGAAGAAAGTGCCACAATCGGAAATGAAGACAGTTAAAAAAATAATTAAAGCATACACTATCCTACTTTTTCAACAGTGCTAAGGATAGAAAGGAAAAAAATCACTCTTCAATATTAGATATAAAAATGTATATATATCTGGCTTCTTAAATTTGAATATATTTCTATTCATATGTAGTTGGGTGAGGAGTTCCTTAGATCAAACAACTTTGTGAGTACAAAGTTCCCTATTTTTGCTAAAAATTAAAGATGATTGTTTCTAAAGCATTATTTGAAAGTTATCTAATAGAATTAAGGTGTCTATAAACCTATTTTTAACAAATCTCTTTCAGAAGCTAGCAATATTGGTTGTGTTTTTGCTTTTTGGGCATAAAAGTTCTGAATGGCTAATAGTTCACTTAGAGAAAAGCTTGAGGTTTCACTCCTTTTTTCTTCATTTTAGTGACCTCTTCATTTTAATCTTGATTTATTCAAAGAGTATATGAAAAATTTAAATAAGTATTCCCTGAGTTATCCATGACGTCTTACATTGTTGAACTGGCAAGAAATTTAAAAATTGAGTGTTCATGCTACTTAAACAATAAAACTAATTTTGTCTTTACTTTTCCCACTCTACTTTGAGGACAGAAATTTACTAAACCTGTCTGTTATTTAACAGTAAAACAAAAATAATTTCACTTTTGATACAGTCATCTTGCAGGCTGAGTTTAGTGTTATAGGGTCGAGTGATACCTGGGTGGTACCATTTCTATATGAAGCTTAGTTTTCTTCCAGGGTTCATAAGGCCATATCATTAGTTTTCCCCATTAGAAATGACCTAATTTGTCACCTTTCTTTTATTCATGTTCCCACAGAAAATACAAACATGCAAACAAGTGAATGAGATTATGCCCCTTTACGGGAAATTCAAATCTTATATGAAGTGCTATACAGAGGTTGGACTTTTTTTAACAAAGCAGAGTTGTAATTACAGAATGCGCCTTGAGGAGAGAAGAAATGATTTTTGTGAACAAAGTCCTGCTGTATACTTTAAATACTTTTCATCTTCTGCCAGCTTGTGTCAGCTGCCAGAGGGAGAGGAATGAAGATACATAGAACTACAAAGCATTGGGAAAACAAGGGAAGAAGAATAGTAGAGAACAGATGTTAAGGTAACTTAGACATGGGAAAGGATATGGTTTATATGGTTTCAAGACTAGTTTACTTGTTTTGGGTGCTTGGCTTTTTTTTTTTTCTTTATGGTTCAGGTATATGAATGAGAAACAAAAGGAGTTCCAGTTTAATTGAAATGCCAACAAATAGTTACTCTGTACCAAATGGAAACAAAGAATAGAATATGTAGGCTATCTGTATACGTATAGGTACACACATACATACACATATATATGTGTACATGCATGCATAGATACACATGCATTTCATGTGTTCATATACATGTACATCTATATGTATATTATATATCATGTATACGCATGCATGTATACAGACACAGTCATTTATGATGGAGGTTGGGCACATCGAAGTCTGGAGAATGCTTCTTAGTCTGTTACTGAGATGACTTTGGCCCTGCTCAAAGAGTGAATAAGTCCAGGTTGTTAGAGAAAGTTGATGTAAAACTGCAGCAATGCCAGTCAAATTTTCTTTGATATTGATAAGTATCCTGGAAAATATTTTTTTTCTTCTTTTCTCTGAGTTTGAAACACTCAGATGGTTTGAACATGGAGTCATTTACTACCCATCTTTCCTCCTTATGCCATTTATTTTTAAAAGTATGTACCAAAGAAGAAAGGCTGCTATAGAGAGACCTGGAACTAAAGGATGAGAGAGGAATGAAAGAGAGAGAGAGAGAGAGAGAGAGAGAGAGAGAGAGAGAGAGAGAGAGAGAGAAAGAAAGACAGAGAGAGAGAAAGAGAGAGAAGGAGAGAGAGAGAGAGAGAGAGAGAGAGAGAGAGAGAGAGAGAGAGAGAGAGAGAGAGAGAGAGAGAGAGGATGGAGAAGGAAGAAATGAGGAAAAAATACCAAACTTGGAAATTAAGTGAGTTTGTTGAATTCATGGGGTTGAGTATCCCAAATATGATCTAAGAAGTACTTCTGGATTGAGTTATTTTCTTTCTTCATTTTAATTATATTTTATTATCTTTAGTTTTACAAAGGGTTTGTCATCTAACAAGTTAGTTTATAACTACAAAGCATCACCAATGTCACCCCTTTCTTTATTTTCCCCATCTCTATCAATTCAACCCCTCCCTCAATTTTATTAATTTTATAGGGTATGCATTGAATATTATGATTGCATTCTTCACTTTTCTCCTTTACCTCTCCTCCCCCCTCCACACCTTTCAAGTGCCATTAAACCAATTACTGAGGAGTAGCAGTGATTTCCTATATGACTTTGAAAGAGTTAGCTTTAGGCCTTTTTTTCCCTGTGCCTTAGCATCTCCAGTATCCAACTTCTGCCTTCCTCATTCTTTTTGTTTTATGCCATTTCTTCACATATTTATTCTCATTAATTAGTTGTACAAAAATTTTATTTTTATTTTTTAATTTTAATTTTATTGTCTAGGAAATGTACGGAGGGGTTACAGTTATGCACATTAGGTAATGAGGACATTTATTGTCAAATTTGTTACTCCTCCCTCATTTTTCTCCCAATTTCCCTCCTCCCAACCCCCTTCAAGTTGTAGAGTTAATTTTCAACATATTGTCTCTGCCTTCCTCATTCTTAAGTATTTCAATTGCAGCAGAGCTTTCTCAGTTTCCTAATTCAAATGAAGGGTGTTGTGTGAGTGTGTGTGTGTGTGTGTGTGTGTGTGTGTGTGTGTGTGTCTGTATCTGTGTCTGTGTCTGTGTGTATGTATGATATTTGTTTCAGGACATCAAATGCAGGGTCTACTACATACTAAATGTGCCCTGTACCACTGAGCTATATCTCCAGCCATTAAACCCCTTTTGATATCACATAAAATAAATTTCTCGCCCACAACAATATTTTTTCTTATCAATCATCTTTATGCAGGGATAGGAAGGGGAATATAGGCTTGGACTGAGCTATTTTCTTTGGGGTCAATTTCTCTCTGACTTGTAACTCTAAAAATTCCAATTAATATAACTTTTGAAAATATTCAGATATAGTAAAGTGCAAAACATTTTAAATAAGATATTGTCATTTTTCTTCCAAATTAGTGATATATTTTTTTACTAGTCCTGGGGCTTGAACTCAGGGCCTGAGCACTGTCACTGGCTTCTTTTTACTCAAGGCTATCACTGTGCCACTTGAGCCACAGCACCACTTCTGGCCGTTTTCTATATATGTGGTGGTGAGGAAATGAACCCAGGGCTTCATGTTTACGAGGCAAGGACTCTTGCCACTAGGCCATATTCCCAGCCCCTTTTCTTCCAAATTAAAAAATGGCTTTTATAAATCATCTATATTTTTGGTAATAATGAAAACATGTACAGACCTTTTTTGAGTGGGAGGACAAAATGGTTATATGAATAGAGTCTGACATGTTCTTTTTTAGATATCCATGTACTTGTTATCCATCTACAGTTGATATTCTGGCAGAATCTTATCTTAGTAAAGGGCCTAAAATTTTGTTCATTTCTTCTCATCAGGATTTGTTCACTATATGAGTGTTACGTCTCAGAGTTCCTTTTTCCCTATAATTCCCTGCAATACCATCAAAATGTAGGCAACCAAAATGCCAGACACTCTTTTCCTATTGCCTATTTCCAAATATTTTCTTTTTAAAATTCCAAACACAAACAACGTAGCCACCACTGAGATTTATCACTACAGGTTTTTTGTTTGTTTGTTTGTTTTTCTTCCAGAGCTGAGGACCAAACTTGAGGCCTTGCACTTGTCAGGTTAGTGTTCTTCTACTCAAACAAAATCCCTAACCCCATAACTGAGATTTTTTACCATGCATTTTACCAGGTATCAGCCATCAATCATTTTTAAATTTTCAACATATTTCCAAGTAAATGGCATAAAACATTTCATATCCTCTAAATATATAAGCATGCCTCACTGTATTTATCTTGAAGTAAAATTTGCATGCAAATAAACATATACTTGTTCAGTTTTTATAATAACATACAACTGTTACCTCAGCCCTTACCAAGATATACTGTGCATTGTTCCCTGATCTAGTATGCTTTCAGAAGTGGTGCTTTTGGAAAATGCTTGCATCATGAGGGCTGATACTTCATAGGTGAGTTAATCCATAGCTAGGTTCATCATTTGGTAATATCATTTGGAAGTAGTGGGACATCAGAAGTGGGATGAAGTTGAGGGAGGTGGTTCAATGGAGGCAGACCTGTGTTGGACCTATCCTGTGTGGCCTCTCCCAGTCTCTGCTTCTTGGCTATACCCAAGTAATTATCCTTGTTTTGGGCAGGCCCTTCTGTAATGTCTTGTCTCATCACCATCAGGAAATGATGAAGCCAGCTGATCATGGAATAAAACTACTGGAACAATGAGCTAAAACAAATCTTCTCTTTTTTAAAGTTGTTTATGTCAAGTATCTTGACACAGAAACAGAAAGACAACAAGAAAGTCATTATCTTCACTTGAGAAAATTCTCTATTCTTTTCCCAATAAATGTTCCCTCTCAAACAAATGAACTTCTTGTTTTGGTTGTTTTTTCCCAAATATAGACTGATTTCACCTACCCTGAAAGGGGACATAAACAGAAAAATACAGAATGTACTACTTGATGGATTCTTAAATTCTACAGAATGTTTGTTGAGATTTGTCTTTATTGCACTGAGGAGTAAGTTGTTCTTTTTCATTTTTTATTATTTTTTTATTTTATATTGTATTTGTCCTGGGGCTTGGACTCAGGGCCTGAGCACTGTCCCTGGCTTCTTTTTGCTCAAGGCTAGCACTCTGCCACTTGAGCCACAGCGCCACTTCTGGCCATTTTCTATATATGTTGTGCTGAGAAATCGAACTCAGGGCTTCATGTATACAAGACAAGCACTCTTGCCACTAGACCACATTCCCAGCCCATGTTGTTCTTTTTAAATAAATTGTGTTCTGAATCCTCTGTAGTTTTCTTCTCTTAGTGGATTGTTGGTTTTATTTATTTATTTTTTTTAATTCAGAATGAAGCTGGTATAGATATACTGTGAGCAATGCTTTTATTTATTTAGATAGCATCTATGAGTAGAATTGCTAGGCATATGGTTATTTTTATAACAAACTGACAGACATCTTTTATAAAGGACTTGTGCCACTATGTATTCTCATCCAAAATAAAAATTCTAACTCTTTTGCCTACTTGGCAACATCTGGCCTTGTGAAAGTTTTTCAGTTAGTCTCTTACGTGTTTTCATATATCTTATTTGCTCATCTGTGGGGCTTCCACCATTCTTTCTCTAAGATTCTTTTATATCAGTCTTAGAACATGCTGTAGTATTTTCTTCCTTGAAAATTAAAGCAAGCATCTCCCTTTTTGTTATCTCGTTTTTCTCTAATCATGAAAACACTATGCTGCCCCAACTTACCAATAAACAGCTTTAAATGTTCTTACTTTAGATGCTGGGTTTCCTGCCTTATTCCTGGGCTCTTGGCTCTTGTATGTTTTCATTATTCACCCTCTCATAGAGAATATAATCAATTCCCATGGGTTTCTATCTACATGTCAATATTTATATATCTCTGCCAAATTTATCTGAGTCCTCTTGACCTACTTTATATGTCTATTTGGTCAGGGTGCTGATATTCTGAAGTCATTACATCTGATTCTGAACTTGTATTCTTCCAAGTATTTGATTTTCCCAGGATTCTTTTTTGTTGTGTTCTGAATTCAGACTTGGTGCTTTTCATTTGGGAGATTGGTAATCAACCACTGAGTCATACCTCCATTCTTATTTTTTCTCTTTTTATTACGTAGGTTTTAAAAATACTTTTTTAAATTAACTTTAAGTAGTTGGACAAAAGAGTTGCCATTTAACAGAGGAATTTATGAATACAGTGTATGTTGATCAATGCCACCCTTCCTTCCCCTTCCCACCCTTCCTGTACTCTTCTTAATTTTGTAGGATATACATTGAATGACTATTTTTCAATAGTTATTTTTATGATAGGTAATATGGCCTCCTTTCCTAAATGGCTCACAAGTGAGCCAGGACTGGATCTATTTTAAGCTTCCCATCATTGCTGGAACAGAGATAGAGCCCAAGGCTGGAACCATGTTCCTCCTGATCCCAGCCTTCCACATAGCTTAGGGTAGGTAACATGTAGGTGTGTGCTATAGTGCCAGCTACAATACAAGTTGGTAAGGGGTCTTGAGAACTGTTCTGCCTAAGTTGGCCTTGGGCTGTGATTCTCCTATTCTCAGCCAGCCAAGTCACTAGGTTATCAAGCATGAAATACTGGCTCCCACTTTTGTTCCTGTAGGGCTACTAATTTCTTCTAGGAGTATGTATTTCTTCTTGTTTCTGTCTAAAAGGAAGAACTAAAGGGTTGACATTGACCAAGATATATTGAAATCATAAACATCTCTGTTAAGTGGCAACTCCTTTGTATAACTACTTAAAAATAATAAATAAAATACACAAAAAAGGAACAACTGAAGGCTAAGAACTAGAGGTGGGGTTTGAGTGGTAGAACCTTTGTCTAGCAAGTATAAAGCTCTGAGTTCGTTTCAGCACCACCAGACCAAAATGAAAAACAAAAGAAAAACAAGAAAGTTAAACTAATAATTTTCAAAATATATAGTTCAGAAAACCTAAAAATGATCTAAAACCTTAAAAAAAAGCATTCAGTACCTACAATGAATAAGAGATTTGTATTTTTTTCATTTGCTCAATGCTTAGTGGATGTAGCCAATTGTTCAAAGTGGAAAATGTGAAGCTTTAAGATATTCATATCACAAATGGAAAGGTAAACAAAATTAATTAAGCAATGAAATTTGAATAATAGGAAGGCACAAAATGTCTCCAATAAATGGAACGATGAACAGACAATAATAAAATAAAATTGATGTAAGAAACAAAACAACTAGTATGATCAAAAGAGCCCAAATATGTTGTTTGAGTAGACCAAAATAATTTTCAAAGATCCAGCAAGACCCATTGAAATGAAAAGAGGGAAGGCTAAAATAAACAAAACTGAAATTTTTAAAAAGTAGGCATAAGTGCAATAGAGAGTAAGAAAATATTTTGAAGAGTATTCATGCTAATAAGCTAGGGATCTGAAAATAAAGGCAAATTTCTTAAATTTCCACAAAACTTGACTTTTCAGTACAAGTCCAAGAATAAATAAAAAAATCTGAATGGACCTATTATTCTAAAAGCTACTGAAATGGTTAGTAAAAATGAGCACAGAAAGAAATCCAGCTTTTATATTGTGACTCAGCTGAATATTAGTTAAGCAATGCCAGACATAATTAATACCACACATTAGCAAATAATTCTAAAGAAAATAAAAGCAAAGCCATTTCTTAACACAGACACACAGACACAGACACACGCACACACATACGCACACACGGTATACCTAGTATAACACTAAACTAAATCAAACAAGAAGCATATAAGATAGAAAATTCGGAAATCTATATGAATTGTAGTCTTAGGTGAAAAACTTATAAAGAATCAGCAAATTAAATCCATTGGTACAAAATATATAAATTGTTAAGGGTCTCTTCTAGAAATGAGAATGATTTAAAATAAGAAAAGCTATGAACTTAATCTTTTATCAACAAATTTAAAGCATAAAAGGGACCTAATTACAAAGTGTACTGGGAAAATATTCAAATACGTGATATCAAAGTAAATTTATAGTAAAGAGCAAAGCAGAAAGCAACTATTAGAAAAAATAGGAATCCAACAGAAATCTCTACGGCTGTTATATCACTGTTGTAATTACTTTCAACATGCAATGTGAAACCATAGCTTCTATTATTGATGATCCTCTTGTATCCCTTTCCTGTGGTTGTACCTGCACTATCTCTGTATCTTATCTGGGTACATTGGAAACCGTGTATACTGGTATTAGAACTAGGAAACTGAAAGGGAATACCAAAATCGAGAGACACAGGGTAAAAAGACAAATGACCACAAAAGCAATACTTGCATAACTGTTTGGTGTAAATCAACTGAACAACTCATGGGGGGAAAGGGAAAGGGAGAGGGGGGAGGAGGGAATAAGGGAGTAGGTAACAAACAGTACAAGAAATGTATCCAATGTCTAACGTATGAAACTATAACCTCTCTGTACATTAGTTTGACCATAAAAAAAAAATCTCTACAGTTAAATCACATTAGGACATACATAAAGACAAAAATTATGAAACTGAGACTAATTTTTTCAGTACATGTGTACATTAGGTAACATTTAAATTAAATTACACGTATTTCTCTTTGAGAATTCTTATTTCTTTACAGTGAAAACAATCAAAGTCTGTTCTGCATTTTTGGTTGGCACCCTGTCTCTCTCCCTTCTTTCTCCTCTGTCCCTTTGTCCCTTTGTCCCTCTCCCCACTCCCCCCATCTCTCTCCTTTATCCCTTATCGGCCATGGAGCTTGAACTCTGGGCTGGGGCACTGTCCCTGTGCTCTTCAGTTCAAGGCTAGCACTCAACCACTTGAGCCAAGTGCCACTCCCGGTTTTCTGGTGGTTAATTGGAGATAAAGAGTTTCATGAACTTTCCTGCCCAGGCTGGCTGTGAACTGAGATCCTCAGATCCCAGCCTCCTGATTAGCTAGGATTACAGGCAGGGGGCACCGGTGCCTGGATACATTCTACTGTTAAATCCTATGAGATCTCATTTTTATTTTTATTTTTTTGAAATTGTATGTATGCGTGATTTCATATGCTTCACTTTCTGGATCTGGATTATTTTACTTATCACAATGATCTCAGGTTCATCTATGTCACAAATGACAAGATTCCATGCATTTGTGCAGGAAAGTATCCCATTGTGTGTATACCTTCCATTCTTTGTATCCCATTATCAGTTGATGGTTTCTTTGTGGTGTCCAATTCTTGGTCATTGAGAAGCAGCTACTATGGACTTGTGAGAGGTACTGTGCCTGTCACATGCTAATTTTATTTCCTTTAGATACACAATGGGCCTGCTGGATTTTATGATACATTTATTTTGTCATGAAAGTTCCTTGGTATTTTCCATATGGAATTAATTTGCATTTCCCCAACAGTGTGAAATTGTTTTCTCTGAATTTTATCTATGCCAGTACTTTTTACCTTTTCATTATAGAGACTTTTCACATTAGGTTAAATTTTTCCTGAGTAGTTTTTACTCAGGTAAATCGACTTGCTTTCATAATTTTTATTTCATAAGTTTGGTTATTAATCTAGTATTTGATTTATTTATTATTTGATTTTGAACCTTACAAGTATACTAAATACATTCACTACTTCTGAAAGGGTTTATTTTTGGTGGAGATTAAACTATTTTCTTTAAAAAACCATCATGTTTTCTATAAAGAATGGTGGTTTTATTCTTTCCAATTTGAATGTGTTGTATTTCTTTCTCTTGTTTTCTTGCTATAAAATTTCTGATATATGATGAATGGAAGTGGTAAATATGTTTCTTTGTTTAGTCTTTCCTCTGGTGTCAAGTTTTCAGACTGCTATTGGCCCAGTTTTTGAGTATTTTGTTTAGGACATTTGTAGTTGATAAATCAAGGATATTGACTGGTTCTTCTTTTTTTGTTGTTCTGTCCTTGCCTGGTTTTGGTATCAGGGTAAAATGAACAACTTGCATGATCTTAGAAGGTTGTACTTCTCTTCTGTTTGTCGAGATGATTTAAGAGTAACCAGTATTAGGCTTAGCTGGATATGGTGACCTGAATTTAGGATTATAGCTTGGTAAAGATGAGATGCATTTCAGTTTGAAACAAGCTCAGACAATAATATTAACTATACCACATCTCAAGCAAAAATCTAAGTATAAAGTTACATACTTGTCATCCCAACTATGGGGGCGACTTAAATTAGGAAGATCAAGGCCCAGTTGCTTCAGGGTAAAAAATGCATATATTAAATATAGGCTACGTGTGGTTCCCAAAGTTGAACACAAATCCTAGACTTCATTCATTCATAGATAGGCAAAGTGGAAACACAACCGTTCGTGGGACCAATCTGGAACTGAGTAAGATGATGCCAGAATAAAAATCTTGATATCTTGATATTTATTAGTTAAAGTCAATACATGGGATACAAAGAGTTTAAACAGGTTTTTGTTGCTAAAATAGTGTACTCAGCAATTTGAATTTCTCTAGGAAATTTTAAGCAAATTAAAAATCTGTGATTTTAGTTGAACACTAATATGAATGAAAAGTAGAAAGCAGATAAACCTACATGAAATATACTAAATGAACTGGAGTAGACAATCGCTAAAATATTTTTAAAAAGATACCCCATTCTTTCCAAGCATTTTCTCAAATATTTCTTTGCATTTTCTGCCTATATGATATTGGAAAATTATTAGAACCCAATGAACATTTACTAGAATTTCCTTTTTCTTGTTATATTTGTTCCTTGATGACTCATTTATATTAATTTCCATGTGCTGTTACGTTTCAGTTCATTTCTGATGAAATACGTCTTTGTTAACAAATTTTCTCTATAGTTGTGACTAGTTAGATTTTTTAAAACATGCAACTGAGTTGTTAGAATTCATATTACTATTTGATGTACATTTTACATATTCTGAATGTTCATTTCAGTCCTGATTTAAAATTCCATTTAGTTCTTTATTTAAAAACTCATTTACAATCATTTGATTATTTAAGTGGGGAATTCCTGTTTTCATGTGACCTATATAATTTTGCTTAACTCTTCAGTCACTTAAAAAAGACTAATCTTATTGTTCTGCTCAGGTCATAAGGATATAAGGCTAATGAAAAAAAGAGATCTTTGGACACCAAATACAAAAGCAACATTTAGCAAGAATACTTTTGGAGATATCATAACACCAGATTCTACGTTCTACTACTAAGCCACTTTAACAAAACAGCATGGTGTCAACATAAAAAAAGATCAATGTAATAGAACACCTCAAAAAAAAAAAAATGTCCCATACCTATATCCATTTGATCTTTGACAAAGTTGCTGAAAAGATACATTGAAGAAAAGATAGTCTCTTCAACAAATTATGTTGATTAAAAATTGGATAAGGAAATCTGAAACTAGATTCTATATCTCTCTCTGTAAAATAGTTACTTTACAATGGATAAAAAAAAACTTTTTATGTATGAAATGGAAGTTAGAAACTACAATGGGAAAGCCTTAAAAATATGTTAGACAACAACTTTCTGACCAGGACTCCTATAACTTGAGAAAGAAGAGTAAAAAACGACAAAATCAATTGCAGTAAGTTAAAAGACCTCTGTTCATTAAATAGCTAACTACCAGATTGTAGAGACAATCTATAGAATGGAAAAAAAAATTCTAGTTTTCAACTGAGAACAGATATTTCATTCATAAATAGGAGAATAAACTGGACACATACTTATCTAAAGCAGCAGTATAGTGACCAATAAATAAATATAGAAAGAAATGTGCAACAATTCAATGTAAATAATAATTATACTTAGAATTTATCTCACCCTAGTGAGAATAGCTATCTTCAAGAAAAACAACAACAACAGCAAATGCTGGCAAAGATGCACCAAGAAAGAAAGGCAGAGGAAGGGGAAGAAACCTTTACACATTATTGGCATGAATGTTATTTCATCTGATCACTATGGATATCAGTATGGAGGTTCCTCAAAAAACAAAGCAGCGGATATAGTCTTAAATAGACTTATAGTCAATATGGTGCAAAATATCATTTAAAATATTCTTATATAACTGCATTTTTTAAGAATTAAAAATAATATATTAGAAATTCCTCTTAATTTTTATAACATATTAATCATGTTAGGAAATAATTATTTCCTCTGGGAATGCCAGAGTCACTGGGTTTCTTTTCATACACTCTTGAGTTTCTAAAATGTCTAGAGGATATTTAAAATGCCACCCATATTTACTATCATGATGCAAGTTTGAAATCATTGAGGTTGTTTAGTAAGATTGACTTATACCATACACAACTGAGGCCAGTTTTTTCTGAAAGAAGTTTCCAAATCTGGGACTGGAAATATGGTTTAGTGGTAAAGTGCTTGCCTTGCACATATGAAGCTCTGGGTTCAATTTCTCAGCCCCACATATATAGAAAAAGCCAGAAGTGGCGCTGTGGCTCAAGCAGTAGAGTGCTAACAGTGAGAAAAAAGAAGCCAGGGGGCTGGGGATATGGCCTAGTGGCAAGAGAGCTTGCCTCTTATACATGAGGCCCTGGGTTCGATTCCCCAGCACCACATATACAGAAAATGGCCAGAAGTGGCGCTGTGGCTCAAGTGGCAGAGTGCTAGCTTTGAGCAAAAAGAAGCCAGGGACAGTTCTCAGGCCCTGAGTCCAAGGTCCAGGACTGGCAAAAAAAAAAAAAAAAGAAGCCAGGGACCGTACTCAGGCCCTGGGTTCAAGATTCAGGACTGGTATAAACAAACAAACAAAAACAGACTAACAAACAAAAAAACCAACAGAAGTTGCCAAATCTGGAAGAAGGATGTAATGTATATTTAGTTCCCAGGGGAGAAGATTAATGATTTTGAAAGAATGCAGGGCAAAGCAAAGACAATTGATTAAAAAAAAAGAGAGAGAGAATGCTACCATAAATTGAAACAAATACTAAGAAGAAATAGGTGGATGCATATTCAAAATATTATATATATATATCAATTATCTTCTCGGAACTGTGCTCAGAGACGCACTCTTATCGTCATATCTTCTGCCATGCTTTAGGTTCAACTTTTTTTTCTCCATTGTTATTTTTTTTAAATTTTTATTATCAAACCGATGTACAGAGAGGTTACAATTTCATACGTTAGGCATTGGATACATTTCCTGTACTATTTGTTACCACATCCCTCTTTCGCACCTTCCCCCTCCCCCTTTCCCTTTCTCCCCAGTTCATTTACACCAAACAGTTTTGCAAGTATTGCTTTTGTAGTTGTTTGTCTTTTTTTACCCTGTGTCTCTCGATTTTGGTATTCCCTTTCAATTTCCTAGTTCTAATACCAGTATACACGGTTTCCAATATACTCAGATAAGATACAGAGATAGTTTAGGTTCAACCACAGGAAAGGGATACAAGAAGATCATCAATAATGGAAGCTACAGACACATAGCATGTTGAAAGTAGTTACAACTGTGATATAACAATAGTTTCCATAACATGGAGTTCATTACACTTAGCATCCTGTTATGTGTTAATAAGGGTATAGCTATTGGGCTCTTGTGATCCTCTGCTGTGACTTGCCTAAACCTGTGCTAATTATTCCCAATAAGGGAGACCATAGAGTCCATGTTTCTTTGGGTCTGGCTCACTTCACTTAGTAAAATTTTTTCCAAGTCCTTCCATTTCCTTACAAATGGGGCAATGTCATTCTTTCTGATAGAGGCATAAAATTCCATTGTGTATATGTACCACATTTTCCTGATCCATTCGTCCACTGAGGGGCATCTGGGTTGGTTCCATACTCTAGCTATGGCAAATTGTGCTGCGATGAACATTCTTGTGCTGGTGGCTTTACTGTGATTTTGATTATGGTCTTTGGGGCAGATCCTCAAAAGTGGTGCTGCTGGGTCATAGGGGAGCTCTATGTTTAGCCTTCTTAGGAATGTCCATACTGCTTTCCAGAGTGGCTGAACCAGTTTACATTCCCATCAAAAATAAAGTAGGGTTCCCTTTTGGCCACATCCCCTCCAACAATTGTTATTGTTAGTATTCTTGATACAGGACATTCCTACTGGGGTGAGATGGAATCTCAATGTTGTTTTGATTTGCATTTATTTTATGGCCAGTGATGTAGAGCACTTTTTCATATGTCTCTTGGCCATTCTCTTTTCCTCATCAGAGAAGTCTCTTTTTAAGTCTTTAGCCCACTTGATGAGGGGGCTATTGGTTCTTTGCAGTTTTGTTTTGAAGGAATGTAATTTTTTTAGTTCTGCATATATTTTAGATATGAGGCCTTTGTCCATTGTATGGCCAGTAAAGATCTTCTCCCAATCTGTGGGCTTTCTGTTTATCTTGTGAGCTATGTCCTTTGCTGTGCAGAAGTTCTGCAGTTTGATGCAGTCCCATTTGTCCAACCTTTCTTTGATTTGTAGCCTTCCTGGGACTTTGTTCAGGAAGTTCCGTCCTGTGCGTAGGAGCCCACGTGTTTCTCCTACTCCTTACTTTAGTGTTTTCAGGGTGTCTGTTTTGATTTCAAGGTCTTTGATCCATTTGGAATTGATTTTGGTGCAGGGTAATATATAAGGATCTAGTTTTAGTTTGTTGCATGTGCTGAACCAGTTTTGCCAGCACCCTTTGTTAAAGAGGCTATCATTCTTCCAGATTATTTTTTAGCTCCTTTATCAAAGATTAAGTACGCATAGTTCTGTGGGTTCATTTCTGGGTCTTTAATTTTGTTCCATAGGTCTTCAGGCTTGTTCCCGTGCCAATACCAAACTATTTTTTTTTTTTTTATCATTTTAGCTTTGTAATACAGGTTGAAGTTGGGTATTGTAATTCCTCCAGCACTGTTCTTTCTGCTTAGGATTGTTTTTGTTATTCTGGGTCTTTTATTGTTCCATATGAATTTCTGGATTGCTTCCTCTATTTCATTAAAAAATGGTGTTGGGATATTAATGGGTATTGCATTGAATTTGAGATAGCCTTTGGCAATATTGCCATGTTGATTATATTAATCCTCCCAATCCAGGAGCATGGGAGGTTTTTCCATTTCCTTAGTTCTGCCTTAATTTCGTTTTTCATGTTTTTAAAGTTCTCATCATAGAGGTCTTTCACTTCTTTGGTTATGGTTATTCCTAGGTATTTTATGTTTTTTGAGGCTATTGCAAAAGGAGTTGCTTTCCTGATTCCAGCCTCAGCATTCAGGTCATTAGCATATAGAAATGCCATTGATTTTTGAGGGTTTATTTTATGTCCTGAAACTTTGCCAAAGTTTTGGATCAGCTCTAGTAGCTTGGGGGTAGAGTCTATGGGGTTCTTTAGGTATAGGATCATGTCATTTGTGAAGAGGGAAAGTTTAACTTCATCTTTTCCTGTTTGGATCCCCTTTATATTTTCTTCTTGCCTATTTGCTCCAGCTAGGAATTCTAGTACTATGTTGAAGAGATGGAGACAGAGCAAACATCCCTATCTTGTTCCTGATTTTAAAGGGAATGGCTTTAGGTTTTTACCATTTAGAATTATGCTTGCTGTTGGTTTGTCATAAACTGCCTTGATTATAATCAGGAAGTTTCCCTGGAATCCCAGATTTTCCAGGGCTTTTTATCATAAATGGGTGCTGGATTTTATCAAGTGTTTTTCCACATCCAGAGATATAACTATGCTCCGGTTGATTTGGTGGATTACACTAACTGACATGTGTTTGATCATGGTATATGATTTTTTTGATGACCTGTTGAATTTGATTGGCCAGAATTTTGTTGACAATTTTTGCATCTATGTTCATCAGGGAAATCGGTCTATAGTCCTCTTTCTGTGATGAGTCCCTGCTTGGTTTTGGGATGAGGGTTATACTGGCTTCATAGAATGTGTTTGGTAGTGAATGTTCTCTTTCATTTTCATTGAAGAGTTTGAGAAATATTGGTGTGAGTTCTGTTTTGAAGGCATTGTAGAATTCTGCTGTGAATCCGTGAAACCTGGGCTTTTCTTGGATGCGAAATCCCTTATTGCCATTTCTATTTCAATGCTTGATACATTCTTGCCTTTTTTAGTTTGAAGTCCATTTTGTCTGGTACTAGGATTGCAACTCTGGCCTGCTTATGGGAGCCATTTGCTTGGTAGATTTGATTCCAGCCTTTCACTTTTAGAAGATGTTTACTTTTCCTGGATAGATGTGTCTCTTGGAGGCAGCAGAAAGATGGATCTTGATTTTTGATCCAACTTATGAACCTATGTCATTTGATTGGAGAATTAATTACATTAATGTTGAGAGTTAGCATTGAGAGATGATCGTTTGTTCCTTTCATTATCACTATCTTGTTAAAAGCTGTGTCTTCCCATTTCTGGATCTGATATTCTGGTTTAATATTTAGGGTTCATTTCTCTGTCTGTATTGGGATCTTGATTATTTTCCCTGTACAGGACATCTTTGTGGATTTCCTGTGAAGCTGGTTTGGTGGAGATATATTGTTTCAGTTTTTCCTTACTGTGGAAGACTTTTATTTGACCTTCGGCTATGAGTGAGAGTTTAGCTTAGTACAGTATTCTTGGTTGGTAGTTATTTTGATTTAGGATTTGGAATACCTCATTCCAGGCTCTCCTTGCTTTCATGGTCTCTGCTGAGAAGTCTGGTGTAATTCTCATTGCTTTTCCTTTATATGTGATTGTTTTCTTCTCCCTACCAGCTTTAAGGATTCTTTCCTTGGACTCTATTGATACTGTTTTGATCACAATGTTTGTTGGGATGTCCTATTCTGGTCAGGTCATTTTGGGGTTCTAAATGCTTCTTGTGTCTGTATAGGCCTATCCTTCTGGATATTTGGGAAGTTCTTGGCTAATATTCTGTTAAATAGGTTGCCTATTCCATTAAGTTCTTTCTCCACATTTTCCTCAATACCTATTAGCCTTAAATTGGGCTTCCTGATTGTGTCCTGGAGCTCCTGGAGTGATCTGTTTTGTCGATGGATTGGTTTTGTATTGATTGTTTATCTTTTTCCATAGATTCTAGGGAATCTTCAGCTCCTGAGATTCGATCCTCTGCTTCATCTAGTTGGGACTGTAGGCTAGCTACTTGATTTCGAATCTCTTTTCCTTCTGACTGGTTTTTTCTGATGATTTCCATGTCATTTCTTAGGTCCTGCATGGGCTTCTTTATTTCATTAACTTCATTAATTTGGTTTTGAGTGCTCTCTCTCAAAACTTTTAGCTGGGTAGCTATCTTTTCATTTGACTCTTGAATTTCATTTATCTTTCTATTGGTCGAGGCCATGAAATCATCTATTACTTTATGGAAGGATTGCTGTATTGATTCAAACTTTTCATTTATCATGTTTATCAGTAGACTTTGATTAGCATTTTGAGGGTTCTCTTCTATGTCTTTGGTTGACTGCTCTGCTTCCTGCTTGTTTTGAGTGGGAGAGGGACTCCATTGTTTGCCATCTTTCTTGTGTTTCTTCTTCCCATTTGGACTGGGAATGCCAATCTACAGAGACCTGTGAGCATCGTTTAAGATCCAAAGCAGACTTTACCAAGCACTGTTGTGTAAATCTTAGAAGTTCACAATTATATACAGATACCTTGTAAACCTGTATATAAAATTGTATTTGGTATTCCTAAAGAATACAATTTCAATATAACAACCAATCCTGAGCCCTGTATTCAGTAGTTATTTATTTACTGTTACAACCCTATCAACAATTCTTGTTCTTATATTAAGTTCTTTTTGGACTGGCTTTCTCTATGACACCCTTTGATTCACTTGGATTAAGCAGGGATAACCTCTATCCAATAACCAGGAGTCAGTGGAATCTGGAGGTCCTGGAAGTAAGTCAGGTGGGTAAGTTAGAGGTAGTAAAGAGAATAGAGTAAAATGTATGGGGGTGTGTATGGTGATTTTGGTTTAGTTTCAGTGATGTGGAAATGTGGAGGAGAGTAGAATCAGTAGAAAGAACAAGGTTAAAATGATAGACAATGGAGAGTTAGCAGTAAAGTGTGCAGGTGTTATTCATAGGAAAGTAATTTTTATTTTATTTTATTTTTTGGCCAGTCCTGGGCCTTGGACTCAGGGCCTGAGCACCGTCCCTGGCTTCTTCCCGCTCAAGGCTATCACTCTGCCACCTGAGCCACAGTGCCCCTTCTGGCTGTTTTCCATATATGTGGTGCTGGGGAATCGAACCAAGAGCTTCATGTGTAGGAGGCAAGCACTCTTGCCACTACGCCATATTCCCAGCCCGGAAAGTAATTTTTAAAGAAAAAGAATACAAAAAAAGAAATAAAGGAAAAATACTGGAAGAGAGATGCACAAAACAGAGAAAAATTATTAAAAAGAAATAAAAAGGATAAAAACCCCAGAAAAACAAACAACCAAAAAAAAAAAAAAAACAACTTGATAAAACAAACAGGTAAAAATGGAAAACAAAAAAACCAACCACATTTCAGAAATGAAAAAGTAAAGAAAAATAAAAATAAAAAAAGAAAGCTTAAAAAATGTTTGAGAAATAAAATGGAGTATTCCTTGGGTGGGCTTTATACAGTCTCTGGTTTCCTTGTGATGGTCTGCAGTATATTTTGCTGCTTGGCTGGTTTGATGTGCTTTCAGTTTGCAAAGGGTGGATCTGCTCTGACCCTCTTCCCCTGTTAGTGAAATCCTGGGTCTCTGTGGTTTCCCCAGCTTGCAGGTAAGACTTGGGTGTCCTTTGTACATGGGGGAGGTGAACAGTCTCTGGAACCATGGCTCCTCCAGTCTGCTGTGGGGACGCTGCCTTTAAAGCCTGGCTTTATGTAGGCTGTGGACTCAGCAGGGTGGGGTGCTCTGGCCTGGTTTACCAGCCTGAGAGTTGCTTGCCTGGGGGAGGCTCCTCCCTCGTGGGCAGGGAGGCCTCCTGGGCGGAGCTGGGTATGGAATTCAGCTCAGTTTTGGGCTGGGAATTGGGCTTCCTCTGTGATGGGACCATTTATCTGTCTCGGGAACTGTTTGTTCTCCCATCTGGCTGTTCCGTGCCACTGGTAGCTGCTCGCTGCTTTTGCTTTCAACTTAGGAATTCCGGTGGGCAGGGCGGGACACCTCTAGCTGAGCCATGGCCAAGGACACGCTTCCCCCCCCCCCCCCCCCCGGGCAGAGGTCATTCTCTTGGTTGGAGCTGGCTCTCACTGGGTGGTCCCTCTTGCCCTTCTCAAAGATGGCCACTTTGTCCTAGCTTTCCCCAGTCCTGCCTTAGTTCCATTCTGTTTTGACCCTATGCCAGGGTCAAAGATGGCACTTTGCTCTGGCGGTGGGTGAAGGGCTACCTCCCAGAAGCTGCTCTATGGGCAGGAGTGAGAATGTCTTTCATAGGGTACTCATGCTTTCCCTGCGATTTCGGCCTGTCTGTGCTCAGCCTGCGATCCGTGTCTGTCCACCGCGATCTAGAGAATTTTTCCCTGGTCTCCGTTGAGGGCATTAGCTGTGCAAGTTGGGGGTGCTGTGCTGGTGCCGGGATTGGTGTGGTGGCGGCACACCGCCTGGAGGTCAAATCTGTGTTTTCAGACCAGCAAAGTCCATTTTTCCTTCCTGGCCAGAATCCCTGTATTGTTTTAACTTACTTTGGCTGTCTTTCTAGGAGTAAAAGTTTCTCTGGGATGGGAAAACTGTGATGTTGGAGGGAGCTCAGCTAGGGCTCTGCTGCTCCTCCGCCGTCTTCTGGGAAGTCCTGTTTACATTCAACTTTTAAACTCGTGCTGCAGAATTTAAAAGTTGGTCCTAGTGGAACAGAACTGAAGACCCAGAAATGAACCCACAAACCTACCTAATGCATGACAAAGAACCTAAAAATATAGGATGGAACAAAGACAGCCTCTTCAACAAATGCTGCTGGAAATTCTGGGTCAACACCTGTAACAAACTAAAACTAGACCCCTAATTATCACCCTGCACCAAAATCAACTCCAAATGGATCAAAGACTTGGAAATACAATCAGACACCCTGAAAACTCTACAAGAAGGAATAGGAGAAACTACAGGACTCCTTGGCACTGGAAGAAACTTCCTCAACAAAGGCCCAGAAATGCAACAAATCAAAGAAAGGCTGGACACGTGGGACTGTATCAAACTGCAGAGCTTCTGCAGGGCAAAGGATGTAGCTTCCAAGATAAATAGAAAGCCCACAGATTGGGAAAAGATCTTTACCAGCCATACAATGGACAAACGCCTGATATCTAAAATACACACAGAACTCAAAAAGTTAAATTCTTCCAAAACAAAGAATCAAAGAACCAACAGCCCTTTCAACAAATGGGCTAAAGACCTAAAAAGATACTTCTCTGATGAGGAAATAAGAATGGCCAAGAGTCACATTAAAAAGTGTTCTATATCACTTGCTATAAAAGAAATGAAAATCAAAACAACATTGAGATTCCACCTCACCCCACTAAGAATGTCCATTATCAGAAAATCCAATAATAACAAATGCTGGAGAGGATGTGGCCAAAGCGAACCCTACTACATTGTTGGTGAGAATGCAAACTTGTTCAACCCCTCTGGAAAGCAGTGTGGAGTTTCCTAAGAAGGTTAAACATAGAGCTCTCCTAAAACCCAGCAGCCCCACTTTTGGGCATCTACCCAAAGTCTACAAGCAAGACCACATTAAAGCCACCAGCACAACTATGTTCATCGCACCACCACTCGTCATTGTTAAAACATGGAACCAACTGAGATGCCCGTCAGCAGAGGAGTGAATCAGGAAAATGTGGTACATATGTACAATGGCATTCTATGCCTCCATCAGAAGAGTTGACACTGCCCCATTCATAAGGAAATGAAAGGACTTAGAAAAAATCATACTAAGTGAAGTGACCCAGAGCCAAAGAAACATAAACTCTATAGTGTCTCTCATAGGGCATAGCTAGTACATGAATAGGCTAGTCATGGTAGAAGATCAAAATTCCCCATAGGTACACCCATATGAAAACATAAGATGATGCCAAGTGAAATGAACTCCACATTATGGAAACAAGAGTTATATCACTGTTGTAATTGTTTTGAACATGCCATGTGAACTCGTACTATTTCCTTTTGTTCTGTTTTTCCTTGTTTGTTTGTTTGACTGACTGGTTTGTTTACTTTTGTTTCTCTTGTACTCCCTTCCTGTGGCTGTATCCTGGCTACCACTGTATCACATTGAGTACCCTGGATACTGTTTATGTGGGTATTAGAACTGGGGAAGGGAGAGGGAATATCAAAATTGAGAGACAAAGAACAAAAAAACAATGCATTCAAAAAGCAACACTTATGAAACCATTTAGTGTCAACCAAATGCACAACTCTTGCAGGGAAATGGAAAGGGGGAAGGGAGAGGGGGAAATGAGTGAGGAGGTAACAAGTGTAACAAGAAGTGTACTCACTGACTTTCATATGAATCTATAACCCCTCTGTATCAGACTTTGACAAAAAGAAAAATAAACAAAAGTTTGTCCTGTTCTGGTTAAGATAGTATTTTGTTTAAGATAATATTTTGTTTCCACATCATACAATTATTTTACAAAAAGTATTTTGACCAACATTGGACATCACAGCTTTGTAAAACCAATCAATGCCCCTTATAATGCATTCCTACTACATCATTTATTGCAAGTATCCATACTTCTCCTGCTAAAAACTCAAGAATGTGTGTACATTGCCAGTTCTTTAGTATTCTACATGTATCTGCTCTTAATCACAAGTGTCATAAAATGACATGATGTGTAACAGTATTTCCATCATTTCTTTGATAGGCAGTGAAGTTATTTGAGTTTAATGTCTCCTTAAATTTTACATTTCCCCAAGGGATGTAGTAGCTGATTCTCAGGCATGGTAAGGCAAATGGCTAAATTAGAAGGAGTGAGACAGAATGTCCTAAAATCTACTGGAAGTTTTCAAATGTAGACTTCCCACATAAAAGCAATATAAGCTCAGAGAGCTGGGTGTCCCCGGATTTGTTGACAACCTGTTTAAATGAGCTTAATCCTTCTCTGAAGAAAAGTGGTCTGTGTTCAATTTAGATTCCTAGATCATATTTCTAACTGAGTAAGGCAAAATATGTTTTAAATTATCCTCTTTTTGTCAGTTTTTATGCCACTTTATATTAAATAATTGACTTTAATCAAGCAGTGTAACTCCCTATATTTTATCCTAAGGCAATAGTCAAATAATAGGAATTTACAAATGTGTTTTGCATCATTGACTACAATAAAAACAAAAAATCATAAATGTTTGTTCAGTTTTATATCATATTTGTTAATATTTCTTAATGTCATAATGTTCATTACCTCTTTCAGTACTTCGTTATAAATCACATTTGTGTTTAATTTGATTTAGCATATTATAAAAATAACTCTATACACATACCTATTGATTTCCCTTCAGGAATGTGGATTATTTTTTCTCTCAGGGCCATCCAGTTGAAAATTCGTGACATCATATGAAGACAATAGAAAATTTTCAATGCCAGCAGACAATGTGGGCAGTTGATAACTGTGCCTATGTATCATGTATGAAGTGAGTTTGAGACCTGTATGTGACCATTGAGCTGAATGTTCTCCAACCTGCCACTAGCCAATTAATGTTAAGTCTGATGATTCAACTTCCAGGTCTTTTTGGTGTGATGTAATATGTCATGTTAATATTTAGGAATGTGTTTCTAACCTCTCTTTTATTCTCACTACAGGAATAAAATTAATAACTTCCTACTTGCTTAACATTGGGAACTTTTCATATATGTGTTATTTTGTGTGTGTGTGTGTGTGTGTGTGTGTGTGTGTGTGTGTGTGTGTGTTTTACTAAGGCTTGAATAAAGGGCCTAAGTTCTATTCCTTTTCATTCAAGACTGGTGCTCTAGCACTTGGGCCAAGCTCCACTAATGTTTTTGTTTTAGTTTGTTTTGGTTTGGTTAATTTGGGATAAAAAATCTCACAGACTTTATTGGCTGGCGGGTTTCAAAGCAGATTCTTTTTAATCTCCACTTCCAGAGTGGCTAGGTATACAGGCATCAGCTACTCACCAGGGCCTACTTATTTGTGTAAGTTGATTCTTTTTTTTTCTGGTTTTATTTTTATATGTGCCAATCCTGGGGCTTGAAATCAGGTACTAGGAGCTATCCCTGAGCGTTTTGCTCATGGCTAGCACTCCACTACTTGAGCCATAGCACAAGTTCTGGCTCTTTGGAGATTAATTGGAAATAAGCATCTCAAAGGTATTTCTGCCCAGGGTAGCTTCGAACTTCTATCACAGATCTCAGCCTCTAGAGTAGCTAGGATTACAGACAGGCATGAGCCACAGACACTCAACTTTATTATATGATTTTTAAAAAGAGAAGCATGAATTGTTTGGTTAAAATACTTTTGTGACTTAATCTTGGTAATTTTTTTCTTTATTGTCAAAGTGAAGTACAGAGAGGTTACAGTTTCATACATTAGGCCTTGGGTACATTTCCTGTACTGTTTGTTACCTCGCCCCTCATTCCCCCCTTCCCCCTCCCCCTTTCCTCTCCCCCCATGAGTTGTTCAGTTGGTTTACCCCAAATGGTTTTGCAAATATTGCTTTTGGAGTCGTTTGTCTTTGATTTTGGTATTCCCTTTCACTTCCCTAGTTCCAATACCAGTATATACAGTTTCCAATGTACTCAGATAAGATACAGTGATAGTGCAGGTACAACCACAGGAAGGGGATACAAGAGGATCGTCAACAATAGAAGCTACGGTTTCACATGGCATGTTGAAAGCAATTACAACTGTGATATATCACTCATTTCCATAACATGGAGTTCATTTCACTTAGCATCCTCTTATGTGTTCATAAGGGCATAGCTATTGGGCTATTGTGATCTTCTGCTATGACTATCCTAAACATGCACTAATTATTCCCTATGAGGGAAACTGCAGAGTCCATGTTTCTTTGGGTCTGGCTCACTTCACTTAGTATAATTTTTTTCAAGTCTCTCCCTTTCCTTGCGAATGGAGTAATGTCATTCTTTCTGATAGAGGCATAGAATTCCATTGCGTATATGTACCATATGTTCCTGATTCACTCATCTACTGAGGGACATCTGGATTGGTTCTATATTTTAGCAATGACAAATTGTGCTGTGATGAATCTTGCTAGTAATCTTTCTGGATAGATGCCAATAAGTGGGACTGCTGGTCGTAGGGGGCTCTATGTTTACCTTCTTAGGAACCTCCATACAACTTCCCAGAGTGGTTGAACAAGGAATAGGAGAAACAGTTGGGTTGTTTGACACAGGATGAAACTTCCTTAATAAAAGCCCAGAAACGCAACAAATCAAAGGAACGTTGGACAAATGGGAATGCATTAAACTGCAGAGCTTCTGCAGGGCAAAGGATGTAGTTTGCAAGATAAACAGAAAGCTCACGGATTGAGAGAAGATCTTACCAGCCGTACAATGGACAAAGGCCTCATATCTAAAATATACGTAGAACTAAAAAAATTAAATTCCTCCTAAACAAATCCTCAAACTACTAATTCCCCCCTCAACAAATAGGCTAAAGACCTAAAAGGAGCCTTCTCTGAAGAGGAAATGAAAATGGCTAATAGACACACGAAGAAGTGCTGTACGTCACTGGCCATAAAAGAAATGCAAATCAAAACAACACAGATTCCACCTCACCCCAGTAAGAATGTCCATTATTAGGAGAACTAATAATAACAAATGCTTGAGGGGAGGTGGCCAAAAGGGAACCCTGCTACATTGTTCATGGGAATGTAATCTTGGTAAAATTTTTAAAATGTATTTGTATCATACCTGACATTTTTAATTACTTATCAGCACATAAGTTTCATTTTTCTTAAACATGCATAATATATAATTTTATATGTCATCTATTATTTAGTATATTATTAGTTATATTAACATTATTTAATTTATAATTATATCAAACATATTATATAATATGCAATATATGAACATATTAGATATGTTATTCCATATATTATATGTATATATACATATATACATATATGTGTATATATACACATACACATATGTGTATATATACGTGTATATATACACATATACATACACATATATGTGTATATATACGTGTATATACACATATACATATACATATACACATATATACATATAATATATGTATATTATATATACATATAGCTTTGAGAAGGAGAGTCTGTCATTATTTTCTAGTTTCTTACCTGGTTCATTCTCTGTCTCACTTTGTCTTTCTGCTTTTCTGTCTTTTCTCTTTTCTTTTGATTTGTATAGGTAGCTAGTAGCTAGCTAAATAGGTATTAAAATACATTTTAATATAAATTTGTAAGTATGTGTTTTACATTTACAAATATATAATTATATATTCTATAATATATTATACAATGTATTTATATTATATAAATTAGATTCATATTTTATTATTATATATTGCATAAACACATAATTTATATAAATATATATTTACTATAATTAATAAAATAATTAATATTTAATTATTTTTAATTGTATTATTTATTTTTAATATTATAAAATAAATTTCAATAACAAATATTATATCCTTATATTTTATACATACATATGATATAATACTTATATATAAATGTATATTTAAATATGTTTTAAATATATTATACTTAAATAATCTCATTAATATTTGAATACAGGGGTTGGGAATATGACCTAGTGGTAAAATGTTCACCTTGTATACATGAAGCCCTGGGTTCGATTCCTCAGCACCCACATATACAGAAAAAGCCAGAAGTGGTGCTGTGGCTCAAGTAGTAAAGTGCTATCCTTGAGCAAAAAGAAGCCAGGGACAGTGCTCAGGCCCTGAGTTTAAGCCCCAGGCATGGAAAAAACAAAAGAAAACAAATATTTGAATACAATGTAGCGATAATAATACTTTTTTCCTTAACTATATGTTTTTGGACTCATTTTTGCTCATTTTCTTTCTTTTTTCTATGGGTTCAGTGTTTGGTGGACTTGTAACATATTCATTTCATTATCAATGACTGGTACAATTATTTTGTTTAGGAATGCTTTCTATATATATTATTGACAGTTTTTGAGTTTATATATATGAGAAGTTTATAATCTTGCGTAACAATATGTCTGTGGAATATAAAATATACAAGTCTGGAGTCTTTTTCTGTAGTCCATTTTTTCACTGAATCCAAGGAAATGTCAATGTAAGTTACATCCTTCTAGTTGTATAGGTTGGTTTTCATTGCTGAAGGTTTGTGGATCTTCTTCTGGATAATTTTACATTTTTACCTTGATGTGCTTTCCAAGAGCCCCTTTTCTCCAAGTTGTTGCATCCTTACTATAGTGACACTATTTGTTTTAGATTTCTGAAAGAAGTTTTTCTCAGGGACAGTTTATTTCATGTGATTCATGCCCTCTTCTTTGTCCATGGCTTCTCCATCACACAAATGCTGGTGAAAGGATTATTTGAGATACCACTGCTATTGAGTAGGACAGGTGTTTTCAGTTCCAAAGTCCATGTTGTCATTTGATAGTCCACTCACTTTTTCTTAGTACTAAAGTCACACCTGTCTCTCAGTAAATAATACTTACAATTTACGTTGTAACAAAGTAATAAATTATTTAGCTTTCTGTGTTGATTTTCATTTACCTAAAAATAACAGTATAACCAACACTGTAGTGTTGACGTAAGATCGAGTAAAATAGTATTAGTAAATAGTAAAGGCTAGATAAATATTAACATATATTATTATAAACATCAAGTGAGTTTTATAATGAATGAGAAATTCAGAAATGAGCTTTTTTTCAGAAATGAGCTTTACAAAATAAGTTTTATTAAACAACATAAACATAAGTTTAAATTATAAAGTAGTAATAAGATACACATTATATGAAAAGAATGGATTTTGTTGTTTTATAGTAACTATATTCTCAGTGTGCTAGTTCTACATTTCTTTACTATATAACAAACTCTGAATCAGCTCAAACTGCAAAGACAGAGTTAATATGCAGTTTATTGGTTATGCCAGTTATTTGAAAGATAATACAATGATTTAAAAAGTCAAATCAAGAATTGTATATAGTGCAGTGCTATAGCAGAGTGTTTGCCTAACCTATGCAGGCTCTGAGTTTAGTCCTCAGGGTTGTAAATAAATAGACAATTAATCAATTAATCATAAAAATAAAAGCACCCCCAAATCAAAATATTCATACATTTTCCATTTTAGCTAAAATGCATTTGAGAGAAAGTTGAAATCCTATCAAACCTATGAACTGCGTTTTAAGTAGTTACATTTATCTTTGTAAGTAGGAGAATTTCAGCTTGTTTCTGAGACAGTTAGCTCTGTGTGTGTGTGTGTGTGTGTGTGTGTGTATGTGTGTGCTCCTGTGTGTAAGAGAGACAAAGATGAGGGAGAAGTTAACTTTAGAGTTACAGTTTTTGTTAGAAGCAAAAAGGAAAGATCTTTAGTTTGTACTGAACTGGTTTTATCCTGGAGACTTGAGGCTGTAGAGTATGCTGTGGGTGTTCTCCACAACACCATAACACCAGTGTTTAGGGGCCCTTGTTCCTGGGCTGTGTTCCTCATAATAATTTCTTAGCTTCTTGTTTATTTTCCTTTCTTTACTATGGAAACACAGGAAGGCTGGAGTTGGCTAATTCCCTTTCTGCAAACTAGAAGATAACATCTTTTGCACTATTTCCATTTAGACCTTTGTTAACTGGGTATACTGAAAATATTTAATTTTCTTCTCTGCCAAAAACTTGAGATGTTTTTTCTTGTTCTTTATTTTGACTACCTGGTACGTAAAATCTATGAAAATGTGGGACCTCACCCACAAGTTTCTCACTCACAAGCTAGTTCTCCTTTGCATAAGAATATGTGTGTACCATGAAAACCCTAAAGGAAGGAGTAGGAGAAACACTTGGGCTCCTTGGTGCAGGACGGAACTTCCTTAACAAAGACCAAGAAAGGCTACAAATCAAAGAAAGGTTGGACAAATGGGACTGCATCAAACTGCAGAGATTCTACATGGCAAAGGACATAGCTCGCAAGATAAACAGAAAGCCCACAGACTGGGAGAAGATCTTTACCAGCCATTCAACAGACAAAGGCCTCATATCTAAAATATATGCAGAACTGAAAAAATTACCTTCCTCCAAAACAAAACTGCAAAGAACCAGTAGTCCCTTCAACAAGTAGGCTACAGACTTACAAAGAGACTTCTCTGATGAGGAAATGAGAATGGCCAAGAGACATATGAAAAAGTGCTCTACATCACTGGCCATAAAAGAAATGCAAATCAAAACAACATTGAGATTCCATCTCACCCCAGTAAGAATGTCCTATATCAAGAATACTAACAATAACAATTGTTGGAGGGGATGTGGCCAAAAGGGAACCCTACTTTATTTTTTATGGGAATGTAAACTGGTTCATCCACTCTGGCAAGCAGTATGGAGATTCTTCAGAAGGCTAAATATAGAACTCCCCTATGACCCAGCAGCCCCACTTTTGGGCATCTATCCAAAAGACCACAAACAAAATCACAGTAAAGCCACCAGCACAACAATGTTCATCGCAGTGCAATTTGTCATAGCTAGAATCTGGAACCAACCCAGATGCCCCTCGGTAGATGAATGGATCAGGAAGATGTGGTACATATACACAATGGAATTTTATGCCTCTATCAGAAAGAATGACATTGCCCCATTTGTAAGGAAATGGAAGGACTTGGAAAAAATTATACTAAGTGAAGTGAGCCAAACCCAAAGAAACATGGACTCTATGGTCTCTCTTATTGGGAATAATTAGCACAGGTTTAGGCAAGTCACAGCAGAGGATCACAAGAGCCCAACAGCTATACCCTTATGAACACCTAAGATGATGCTCAGTGAAATTAACTCCATGTTATGGAAACGATTGTTATATCACAGTTGTAACTATTTTCAACGTCCCATGTGTATCTGTAGCTTCTATTATTGATGATGTTCTTGTATCACCTTCCTGTGGTTGTACTTACACTATCTCTGTAATCTTATCCGAGTATATTGGAAACCGTGTATACTGGTATTAGAACTAGGAAATTTAAAGGGAATACCAAAATTGAGAGACACGGGGTAAAAAAAGACAACTACAAAAGCAATACTTGCAAAACTGTTTGGTGTAAGTGAACTGAACAACTCATGGGGGGAAAGTGAAAGGGGAGGAGATAGGAGGTAGGAGGGACGAGGTAACAAACAGTACAAGAAATGTATTCAATGCCTAATGTATGAAACTGTAACCTCTCTGTACATCAGTTTGATAATAAAAATTTGAAAAAAAAGAATATGTGTGGAGAAACTGTAACCCCTCTGTACTTCACTTTGACAGTAAAGAAAAAAAGAGAAAAATATGTGTATATTTAAGAAAATTATGTATATGAAATAGATATATACTAGATACAGACATGTATGTGTGTATGTGAACACACAAATAGAGCACTACTCAGTAATGAAAGAAGGCAATTGAAAAGGTTTTATTAGAAAAAATAATTGCTAATCTTATCCATTTCTTCCAATTAGAGAAAACACTTTTCTATGCTAATTACTAATCTTATTATTATTTTCTTCTTCTTCTTCTTCTTCTTCTTCTTCTTCTTCTTCTTCTTCTTCTTCTTCTTCTTTTTCCTCTTCTTCCTCTTCTTCTTCATCTTATTTTTCTTTTCTTCTTCTCATTATTGTTATTATTATTACTAGTAGTATATCTCAAAATAAATACACTTTCAGTTATGTACTTTTGAAAAGTGTCAAAAATTAAGAATTAATTTTTGATTTATAACTTTGTATTTGCTCTTACTAAATTAAGAAAAAATGATCTGCATAAAAGTTACACAGCAGTATAAGACACTGGACATTGATGAAAATAAAGTATACAGCTCCTGGGTAGATATGGGAAGAGGAAATGGTAGAGAATCAGGGAACAGATGACAACTATGAAAAAGGAAATGTACTTATTAACTGACATGTCTAAAGGTAATCTCATTGTATATCACCTCTGAAACAACAATAAAGTAAATTTGAAAGAAAATGATCATGGTCTCACTAATTCATCTTTCATCCTGCATTATCTTAACAAAAAAGGTAGGCGGGATGATGAGTTTTAAATCAAGTTCAGTATTAAGTGGGGCAGTAAACTAGACTTTCATCTCTTACTAATGTGAGCCTCATTCCAGATCCATTTGATGTCTAAGTAGAGCTAATGTCTGTCCAGCTCATAATACTCTGTACCTGAGCCCTTATACCTTGGTTACCTTAAAGAAGCCAGATACCTATGAAAGTGAGCAACAAAAATGTTAGCAAGAATCTT
The DNA here is from genome assembly GCF_023159225.1 of Perognathus longimembris pacificus. NCBI lineage: Eukaryota > Metazoa > Chordata > Mammalia > Rodentia > Heteromyidae > Perognathus > Perognathus longimembris. Next base: position 65,318,230 of record NC_063164.1, read on the forward strand.
CGTTGTGTTACATCTAGTTTGTGAATTTGCATACAATATATATTGATTGTTTCAGATTAAAACTTATCATCAAGAGTTTGATGTCATTGGTCTTTCTGAGGACAATGCTATAGTTTTCTTTTCTTACCTTTTTAAGAGATCAAATCTTGGAGTCTTTATTAAAAGACCATTGACTGCAATGGGGGACTCCTGTCTCAAAGACCAGTAGCGAGCAAATACACAAAACTGTTAGGAAAATTGAGCCATGAAGGCTGGAGAGAAAAGAAAGAACCAAACAATACCAACAAACCAAGTCAGCTCCAGTGAAGAGCTGAAGTGGGATGCTTGATCAGAGAAGATCCAGGAGACTGGAGACAGGAAAGGAACATGGTGACACATGGCATGCCATCTCTGTAGCTTTCTCGATATATGAAACACAATAGCTCACTATTTTTTGTTCCTCCAATGTGCAAATAGTGTAAGGATCAGATATAATTATATTTTATAGCTTTAGTCCTCTTGTCTCACTACAGGAAAAATAAGGGAAACAGTTAAGAACATTTATGAAGGTCAGAAGAATCTACAACTGAAATTTTATCAAATGACTTTAGAACACCAACACCTTACTACCATGTTGGCATGTTGTCAACATATAAACAGTTTAGCACAATTAAAAACACTGTGAGAAACATATTCTAAGCAAAGGTTCTTGAAAAATACTAAACAGTGTACAAGTGGAAGCAAACAAGATCATTTTCTCAGTGATTCTGAAATCCATTACTTACATATAGAGAAAGTATGAATCACATCCTAATCTCCAGCTTCTTCACAGTGACTATGTCATCATTTTGAGAGTAGTTAAAATTGTCATAATCCATGCTCTTGGCACATAATTTTATTCATGTCTGGAAGAATAGAGATGGAAACTCTAGGTATGTAACTGGTTCATTGAGAACTAGCAGTAGCCAAAGATAGGTGGTTGGTACTTTTGGGCATGTGAATATTTAATTCTTCATATAGCAGTACAATGTAGCAAATAAGTCACAGTGTGAGTCTAAAGAGATTACTAATACTTTTGCCCTGTACTGTAGGGAAAGCATGAAAATTAATGCCTAAACTCAGAGTAACACAATTACTGGAAGTTCACATATAAATATTTTGTCTATTTTTTATCTTTATTTTCATTTTCCTTAGAAATAATTCCATTTGTTTATACAATGAATTTGGCATTATCTAGTTTAACATTTTCATCTTAAAAATAAGAAAACTCGAGCCCAAAGACGTACTATTACTTGCTTAATCTGTTATTGCAAAGGAGTTTGCATCCTCTAACTTGTTTAGCCTTGATATTTGATTAACCTATTACAAATTCCAAATAATGCCCTATTATTCCAGTCTTATGCTCCATGAAGACATACCAATTGTGGGACATGCCAGGGCATGTTACATCAGAAAGAGGCAACTAGCTGGCCCCTCCTATCTCCCAGCCCTGGGGCCACGTGTGGCTATTACACCGGAACCCAGAAAGATGGTTCTGGCTGGCCCCACCTCCCAGCCTTGGGACCACGTGTGGCTAAGATGGCGCCTGATGGTGAACCCGGAGATGGTCCTGTGGGCTGTGACATAAAATTAGGCTGCCTCTTAGGATTAGTCCCTTGGCCGTTCCACCCTTGATGGACATCTCAGGCCTCCCCTCACAGTCCCTAGATAGGTGCACATACACCCCTCCCCTTCCTGTCAATCTTTGACCTGATTGGCTCCTGTGCCTTATTTAATGGTGGGATCTACCTCAATAAATGAGACTTTGCACTGGACTTAGCTCCTGGACGAGTCTGATTGTCCTCCGGTGAGGGAGGGCTGGGTGCAGGCGGTCTGTTGACCCTTTGCTTTTTGGCTCCTCCAGTTGGAGTATGCTTCCCCATCTCTCCCACAGGTCAGGACAGCATGGGGGGCTAAAAACCCTGACAACCAATAAAAACAACAGGAAGGGTTATAAGATTTCATATAGCATGTGAATTGGGGTATTTATTTTTGCTTCCAAATACATCTACTTCACTTGATCTCAAATGGAATAAAGTGTTTGGTATTTTTTTTTAAAAGGCAGAACTATGATGTTGGAAGTTAGGAGATAAAACCAAACACTTTCTTTTACTGAATTGTAAAAGGTCAGTTACCAGAGAAAAACAATCAGCAAAACTTAAGCCGGCGTAGGTAACCAGGTTGATGAACTTGCCTTAATGGGTGCCTTTTGTCATTTATTTTTCTGAAAGGACACATTAAATTCCAATATGGTTTTAAGAGAAATATTTTTAATTATTTGAAGGAAAAAGTAAATTAAAAGAAGAAAAATGTTAGGTACTTTTTAGATCCTGGACCTTGAACTCTGGGTCTGCATGCTATCCTAAGCTCTTTTACTCAATGCTAGCACTCTACCAATTGAACTAGCACACCACTTTCATGTTTGTTTGTTTGTTTGTTTTTTGTTATTTCTAGGAATATTTCTCTTTTTTTTCAAATTTTTTTTATCAAACTTATGTACAGAGAGGTTACAGTTTCATACATTAGGCATTGGATACATTTCTTGTTTATTGGAGATAAGAGTCTCACAGACTTTCCTACCCCAACTGGCTTCAAAGCACAATCCTCTTCTCTCAGCCTATGGAGTAGCTAGAATTACAGACATGAACCACCATTTCTGGCTCAGAATTTATTTTAAACACAAGAAAATGACACAATTTTGGAGACTCAGTCTTTGAAACAAAAATAACCCATAGTAAATAATAGATACTATGTGTTTGAGAATATAGGAACAAAACCTCAAAAGCCAGCTAGATTTTGTTTTTCATTTCCATCACCAACAAGAAGTTAAGATGACTGTTTTCTAGTTTGATGCTGAGTGAATAGATTGGTAGCTAGCAGTTTATCCAGAATTGTTTAAATGTAATCAATAGGCACGCTGCTTATATGATAACTCATTTAGTTTATTTTACGGTAACTGTATTAATGTCCTAGTAAGCTCCCTTATGTCCCATTTCTGGCAGTGTGTGTATAATAGATATGTGTTCAATATTATAAGAAACTTCTAAATCCACACCCATATGAGTGTCCAATTGTTTTATATCCTTATTTCTATTTGGTGCTATTGTCTTTTAAAGTTTGTCCATTTTAATTGGCCCGATGTGAAATCCCATTATGCTAGTAGCTTTTGTTTCTCTGATCCACTAATAATCCAACCAAATATTTTTATGTATTATCCCAGTTATCCACTTTTTGTTAACATTGTTTTTTGAAAAGATGTTTAATTTCTTTGGTGAGTTCTTTAGAAAATGTCCTCAAGAAACAAATGACTATATTGACATAGGGCTATTTCTAATCTCTAAACTGTGGAATTTCTTACTCATTATATATTTATGTTGAACTTTTATTCATACAAAATATTTCACTTTTCTCTTTCATAGTGCGTGCTCATTTTTAGTCCTATGCTTTTGTATGTTAGTGTTAGAACTAGGTGATTGATTTCAATTATACAGCTCACTTCCATAATGAATATTGTTGCTGAAATATTTTTATTGCTTATTTGCCTTCTAGATATTTTCTTTAGTGAAGTGTCTGTGCATGCATTTTCCTCATTTTTAATAGGGTTGCTTATTTTCTTATAACTGAATTCTAAAAAATGATTTTCACATTTTTATATAATTCATTAGCAAATAAGTCTGTAAATATTTCACCTATTAATGAATTATCCTTACATTATGTTAACTGTATACAGCAGTTTTTAATTGATGAAATCTACTTTATCAATTTTTTTCAAGTTTTTATTATCAAACTGATGTACAGAGAGGTTACAGTTTCATATGTTAGGCATTGGATACATTACTTGTACTGTTTGTTACCTCATCCCTCATACCCCCTTCCTCCCCCTTTATCAATATTTTGATTTTCATAAATAATGCTCCTCATATAATGCATAAAATACTGTTAAACTTATGAACAATAGGCTTTCACTAAAGTTTCCATTTAAAATATTTTTTCTTTTTTTGTTTATATTAACGTCATGTTTTAATTAATAAACAAGTGTAAGGTATTTTTCATGTAGGGGAATTCAATTGTTCCATTTTGTTTTGCCTAAAACTATCCTTTATTGAACTGACCTTGTCAAGAATAAACATTAACTAAAAGCATTTGTGTGGACATTATTTGTTATTGTTTTGTATATTAATATAGGCTTGAAAATATCTTTTACTAAACTACCAAACATTAGCCCTAAGACTCTCTGCAAACTGCAAAGTATTTGTGGTTGTTTAATCTTGTGACCAAGTGGCTGACAGTTGGAGTTTACTGCTATTATCTCGGCATAGCAATATAGTAACATATTCATGTCAGTAGCCCAGGCAAAGTCTAAATTCAGGGTTTGGGGATTTGGGTAAAATGCTTCTATACTCTGTGTAAAGAACTGAACTAAATCCTCAACATTTCAAAAAACAGTATAATAGATAATTTTCAAAGTGAAGTTTTTAAGAAGTACATTATTTTCTCCCCTTGTCAAAACAAAATTCATGATTATAATTATACTAAAATTATTAGATAAACACAGAAGATGATGACAAGCAAAATGAACTCCAAGTTATGGAAAGTGGTCTATCATTGTTGTTTTTATTTTCAGTAAACTATTTGAAATGAACTTTTTCTTTTGTTTTACTTCCCTACAGCTTTATCCCTGTTGTTACTGTATTTGATTTTGGTACCCTGAGTATTGTAAATACATTTATCTGAACTAGGGAGTGGAAACATCAAAAGAGTGAGACACAGGATCAAAGGAGAACCAAATGCAACAATACTTACCAGACAATATGCTGTAAACCAACTGTAAAATTGGGGTGGGAGAGAAACGAATTGGGAGGGAGAAAGGTGGGAGCAAAATGAGGAAGGAGGTAACAAGTTTGATAAGAAATATACTCACCGCCTTATGTAATTTCAACCCTTCTGTGCATCACCTTGACAAAAAAAAGAAGATACTAACATTTTTTGGTATAATTTGAAACCATTTGCTTTAGTAAAACTGACTTATAATTACCATTTTAATGTCTTTTGGTATCTGTAGTAGAAATTTCTGATAGTAAAAGTTCATGCTTTCTTTGTTTTTTGTTTAGATTGAGTATAATTATTTTCTTTTTTCTATTTCCTGAAGGTAGAAGCTCAAAGTGCTAACTTTTAGACTTAAAAAAAGCATGTAATGTTCAAATTCTTCTTGCAGTACTTTCTAATATATGTCCCCAATTATTTTGTTTATTTTAAATTTTTATTGTAAAGGTGATACACAGAGGGGTTACAGTTACACACGTCAGGTAATGAGTACATTTCTCTTTGAATGGAGTTACCCCTCCCTCCTTTTCTCCCAGTTACTTCCCTCCTGGCAGCTCTATCCCCCAAGTTACATAGTTCATTTCCACCACAGTGTCTACTGAATGTCACTACTGAATTAGTTCACCCATTGTCTTGCCATTTCTGTGCTTCTGCTTCCCCTTCCCAAATCAGATAAACATACCTAAAAGACAAAAGGTACAAAAATTTAAAATGGTGACAAAAGGACAAAAACAGGGGAAAAAAGAAAAACACCAAAAGTAAAATTTAAAAAATCCTCTTGTTTCCATTTCTTGGATTTCATTTCAATAAGCATCATTTTATATTGTCATATGTACATAGCGATTGAGCCCTTGTGATCCTCTCCTAACAATATTTTCCTTTGGTCTTACTGTGTAAATATTTAGAGTCCTGTCTAATTTATCATGTCCAAGTGTATTTCTTTGATTTTTATTAGCCATTGGATTTACTTGTAGATTTGTAGGCACATTCCAATTATTACAAAAGAGAAAAACCATGCAAACTACGTTTTCTGGGGTCTAGATTATTTTATTTAATAGGATTTTTTCCAGATCGTTCCATTTCCTTATGAATGGAGAAATATCATTCTTTCTGATGGAAGCACAGAATTCCAAACACCAGCCCTTCATAAGACAAATACCAATACCAAACTTCAAACTGTATTACAAAGCTGTAGTAATAAAAACAGCTTGGTACATGAATAAGCCTGAGAACCAATGGGATAGAAGAGAAGACTCAGAAATGAACCCACAGACCTATAGCTACCTAATATTTGATAAGTGAGTCAGAAACACAGGATGGAGAAGGACAGGCTCTTCAACAAATGGTGCTGGCAGAGTTGGCTATACAGGTGTAGAAAACTGAAGTTAATATCACCCTGTACCAGAATCAATTCTATGTGGATCAAATACCTCAATAGAAGACTAGGTACCCGAAAAATAGTACAAGAAGGGATAGGGGAAAACATTAGGGCTCCATGGCACAGGTAGAAATTTCGTGAAATACAGTAGCACAACAAATCAATGACTGGATAAATGCCAATGGACATAGCTAGCAAAATAAATAGAAAGTCATAGAATGGGAAAATATCTTGACTTTCTATGTAACAGATAAGGGCCTCATATCTGAAATACACTTAGAGCTCAAAGAAAAAAAAAACCCAATTAGTAAATTGCTAAAGACTGAGAGAATTCTAGAAGAAGAAGTAAGAATGGTCAGTATACACTTAAAGAGATGTTCAATATCTCTGGCCATAAAGGAAATGCAAAACAACATTGAGATTCCACCTCACTCCAGTTACAATGGCCATTATCAAGTACACTAATAAAAACCATGTCTCCAATTTTATCATAGCTTTTAAAAAATTCACTTTCTAGTTCTTCTTGGGACTAGTTTTAACCATTAATTTAGAAACTAATATTGTTAATTTTCTCTATTTGGGAATTTGTCACCTATTTTATGCCATTGACTTCTAATTGACTCAAGCGGCATTCAAATAATATATTTCAATAATTTCAATTAATCTTTGTAAATGTTGTCCCTCTTTTGCTTTCTCTTCTTCCTCATGATTTTAGTTTAACTTTCACAAAGTTCTACTAGACCAAGATTGTAGTTTGAATTTTTTAAGTTTTCTAAATGTTTACTGATTTTCTTTCTCTATTTTCATTGTTATTGAAAAAGATGAAAAGATTGATATATAACTATCAAGTTTACTCTGATCAATTTTATTAGGGTTTTCTCCTAATGTTTTGAAGCACTGTCATCTAATTTATGCACATGTTGGGCTGTTCTCTTTTAATTAATCCAGCTTGCGTCATTAAAGAAAATCTCAAAACCAGTAAAAACATCATTTTCTTCTGAGGTCTATATTGTCTTGTATTAAAATCCCTATAAGAGCTTCCTTTGATTAGAATTTACAAAGTATACCTCTTTTCATCTTCTTGTATTTAGTTCACTTATGTCCTTCCAGTTTAGTAGCATTTTTATAATGTCTGACATGTGTACCTCAGGGATTTATCTTGGATTTCAGCTACAGGTTTTTTTAAAAAAATTATTTATATTGTATATATATATATATATATATATATTATATATTGCATATTTATGGGGTACATTGGAACACATAAGTATATACAAATAACGTCTACCAATCAAATCAGAGTAATTACCATTTCACCTTATCATTTCTTTACATTTAGAAATTTTGTTTGCTCCTTTTATAGTTTTAAAAACATGTGGTATGTTATTGTGAACTGTAGTCACTTTTCTTATGGAGAAATACTAGAATTTATTTCTTCCATTTTACACTACTTTCATTTTATTAACCTCAAATCCATGCTTACCTCAACTTTCCTAGCTATTAATCACAACTATTCTAATTCAGATTGATATACATGCTTTCACATGTGGGAAAGAACATGAAACATGTCTCTTTCTGGGACTGGATTATTGCCTAATATGATTCTGCAGTTCTATCCAAGTTACTGCAGGTGATGGAATTGAATTATTTTTATGGTTAAATAATATTTCAGTATCCATGTATCCATTGATTCCTTAGTCTAAGGTAAAATAATATTATAGCAAATATGAAAGCAGTAAACAATTCTCTCCTTGATACATTGATTTCATTTACTTTGTATATGTAAGCAGAAATGTGATCCTATAGTAGATCTGCTCTTAAATTCAATTTTTACATCTAGGCCACCTCTAATTAGGTTCCACTCATTTCATTTTAACTGAAATTCTCATGAACATTTGTACTACTATCAATTTATGAGTGATTTTTGCATTAGATAATAGATTATGGAATCTCTTGATTTTCCTGTGGTCTCTTGAACTGTACTGATGTTTTCTGTTATGCAGTTAATTTACCTGAATTCAAACTAGATTTTAACTCATTTGAAAGAAGTAAAACCTCTGCTCAGTCACTTCAACATTTCAACAATGACATTGCCTTTTGAGATCCTTATATACACAGAGAACAAAAGGTACATATGAAGGCAGGTTGTGTTTGTATGCACAATTATGGCTTCTCTTTCTTGACTATCTCTTCTGGAAAATTTCCCCGTTGTTTTCTGTCACTTTATTGAGTTCTAAATATTGGCTTTCCATCCTTTCAATACCAGAGATATGGCTTCTTGTAAGGTTAGATTGTTCTGAGTTGGGCCTAGAGAATATTCTCTGCTAAAAGCTGTTCAAATGTGAGTTCTGCTGAGAATAATGTATTGCTTTCATGAAACAGACTTTCCCTCCTATTTCTGCCTGCATTAAAGCACTTACTACGAGTCCTGAGCTATGCTATGTTTTGTGAAGAGCTTCTCATTGTTACATATAAAAAAATTTGTTTAATAGAAACTCACCATTACTAAAATAAATAATAAATCCACAAGTATGTACAACACATTACAAATATACTGCTTTTCAAGTTAAAATGGGATATTCAATACGATTTCATTCAGACTACTGAACTTAATTAATTTATTCTGATCCCTTATACTTTTTTTTCTATTTCTTTTGGGTGGATGGTTAAGTCGCTTTATCTGATTGTTTTCTTATATTTTCCTTTGAACTTTTAATTATCGCTCAGTTTTTTTAAACTTATACAATTCTTTGATTTCATTTAGTACATAATGTTACTACATGTCATCATATTCATTCTAATTCAACTTCCTTCTTTCTGATCATATAATTCATGGAATTTAATTTTCATAATATATCACTATTAATTTATTATCTTATGATTTACCATGGCTTATTATTTCTACGTTTCTGAGAAACTATTATTTCTTGAGGAAACAATGCTATGTAACATGCGCGGCACTTATGATGGTAATATATATAATTCTGGTTGCTTTTTTTTTTTCTTTTGTACCAGACCTGGGGCTTGAATTCAGGACCTATACTCTCTTTATGATCTTCTTTTGCTCAGAGCTAGCACTCTACGACTCGAATCACAGCTCCACTTCTGGCCTTTATTTCTATAAATTTATTGAAGATAAGAGATTTATAGACTTTCCTCTCTGGGTAGGCGTTGAGTTAAAATCCTGACATCTCAACCTCCTGAGTAGCTAGGATTACAGGCACAAGAATCTGGTATCTGACTGCTATACGTTTTAATCATTATATGTGCACTAACATAGGTGATTTTTTATAACACCAAGTTATGCAATCATTGAAAAATTTCACTGTCACAATATTCATTTCAATTTTTGAAATTTCTAGAATCATGTCAAGCTATAACTTATTCATAGTTTTACTAGGAAATCCCCAAGGTAGCTGGGATGACAAATAGAAACTTAGCTTAGTTCTTGATTGAGAAAGGGTCTAAGAAACTTTTGCTTGAGTTGGACTCTAGCTGTGATTCTCCAAATATCAGCATTTATTTTTTAAATTTTTATTGTCTAACTGATGTACAGAGAAGATACAGTTTCAGACGTTAGGCATTGGATACATTTCTTGTACTGTTTGTTAACTCCGCCCTCATTCCCCCTCCCCCCTCGCCCTTTACCTTCCCCCCCCCCCATAAGGTGTTCAGTTCATTTACACCAAACAATTTTGCAAGTATTGCTTTTGTAGCCATTTGTCTTTTTTACCCTGTGTCTCTTGATTTTGGTATTTCCTTTCAATTTCCTAGTTCTAATACCAGTATACACGGTTTCCAATGTACTCATATAAGACACAGAGACAGTGCAGGTACACCACAGGAAGGGGATACAAGAACATCATCAATAGTAGAAGCTATGGTTACACAGAGCACATTGAAAGTAGTTACAACAGTGATATAACAATCATTTTCCATAACATGGAGTTCATTTCACTTAGCATCATCTTATGTGTTCATAAGGGTATAGCTATTGGGCTCTTGTGATCCTCTGCTGTGACTTGCCTAAACCTGTGCTAATTATTCCCTATGAGGGAGACCATAGAGTCCATGTTTCTTTGGGTCTGTCTCACTTTGCTTAGTATAACTTTTTCCAAGTCCTTCCATTTCCTTACAAATGGGGCAATGTCATTCTTTCTGATAGAGGCATAAAATTCCATTGTGTATATGTACCACATTTTCCTGATCCATTCTTCTACTGAGGGGCATCTGGGTTGGTTCCATACTCTAGCTATGACAAATTGTGCTGCAATGAACATTGTTGTGCTGATGGCTTTAGTGTGTTCTTGTTTGTGGTCTTTGAGGCAGATGCCCAAAAGTGGGGCTGCTGGGTCATAGGGGAGCTCTATGTTTAGCCTTCTGAGGAATGTCCACATCGCTTGCCAGAGTAGCTGAACCAGTTTACATTCCCACCAACAATGAAGTAGGGCTCCCTTTTGGCCACATCCCCTCCAACAGTTGTTATTGCTAGTTTTCTTGATATAGGACATTCTTACTGGGGTGAGATGGAATCTCAATGTTGTTTTGATTTGCATTTCTTTTATGGCCAGTGATGTAGAGCACTTTTTCATATGTCTCTTGGCCATTCTCTTTTCCTCATCAGAGAAGTCTCTTTTTAAATCTTTAGCCCACTTGTTGAAGGGACTATTGGTTCTTTGCAGTTTTGTTTTGGAGGAAGGTAATTTTTTTAGTTCTGCATATATTTTAGATATGAGGCCTTTGTCCGTGAATGGCCGGTAAAGATCTTCTTTCAGTCTATGGGCTTTCTGTTTATCCTGCGAGCTATGTCCTTTGCCCTGTAGAAACTCTGCAGTTTGATGCAGTCCCATTTGTCCATCCTTTCTTTGACTTGTATTTCTGGGTCTTTGTTAAGGAAGTTCTGTCCTGCGCCAAGGAGCCCAAGTGTTTCTCCTACTCCTTCCTTTAGAGTTTTCAGGTTATCTGTTTTATTTTCAAGGTCTTTGATCCATTTGGAATTTATTTTGGTGCAGGGTAATATATAAGGATCTAGTTTTAGTTTGTTGCATGTGCTGAACCAGTTTTGCCAGCACCCTTTGTTAAAGAGGCTATCATTCTTCCAGATTATTTTTTAGCTCCTTTATCAAAGATTAAGTACGCATAGTTCTGTGGGTTCATTTCTGGGTCTTTAATTCTGTTCCATAGGTCTTCAGGCTTGTTCCCGTGCCAATACCAAACTGTTTTTTTTTTTTTTTTTTTTTTTTTATCATTTTAGCTTTGTAATACAGGTTGAAGTTGGGTATTGTAATTCCTCCAGCACTGTTCTTTCTGCTTAGGATTGTTTTTGTTATTCTGGGTCTTTTATTGTTCCATATGAATTTCTGGATTGCTTCCTCTATTTCATTAAAAAATGGTGTTGGGATATTAATGGGTATTGCATTGAATTTGAGATAGCCTTTGGCAATATTGCCATGTTGATTATATTAATCCTCCCAATCCAGGAGCATGGGAGGTTTTTCCATTTCCTTAGTTCTGCCTTAATTTCGTTTTTCATGTTTTTAAAGTTCTCATCATAGAGGTCTTTCACTTCTTTGGTTATGGTTATTCCTAGGTATTTTATGTTTTTTGAGGCTATTGCAAAAGGAGTTACTTTCCTTATTCCAGCCTCAGCATTCAGGTCATTAGCATATAGAAATGCCATTGATTTTTGAGGGTTTATTTTATATCCTGAAACTTTGCCAAAGTTTTGGATCAGCTTTAGTAGCTTGGGGGTAGAGTCTATGGGGTTCTTTAGGGATAGGATCATGTCATTTGTGAAGAGGGAAAGATTAACTTCTTCTTTTCCTATTTGGATCCCCTTTATATTTTCTTCTTGCCTATTTGCTCTGGCTAGGAATTCTAGTACTATGTTGAAGAGATGGAGACAGAGCAGACATCCCTATCTTGTTCCTGATTTTAAAGGGAATGGCTTTAGGTTTTTACCATTTAGAATTTTGCTTCCTGTTGGTTTGTCATAAACTGCCTTGATTATAATCAGGAAGGTTCCCTGGAATCCCAGTTTTTCCAGGGCTTTTTATCATAAATGGGTGGTGGATTTTATCGAATGTTTTTTGCATCCAGAGGTATATCTATGTGGTTCTTTACCTTGCTCCGGTTGATGTGGTGGATTACATTAACTGACTTGTGTTTGATCATGCTATGTGACTTTTTTTGATAACCTGTTGAATTTGATTGGCCAGAATTTTGTTGACAATTTTTGCATCTTTGTTCATCAGGGAAATCGGTCTATAGTCCTCTTTTTGTGATGAGTCCCTGCCTGGTTTTGGGAGGGTTATACTAGATGAGTAGAATGTGTCTGGTAGTGAATATTCTCTTTCAATTTCATTGAAGAGTTTGAGAAATATTGGTGTGAGTTCTGTTTTGAAGGCGTTGTAGAATTCTGCAGTGAATCCGTCTGGATCTGGGCTTTTCTTCGATGCGAAATCCCTTATTGCCATTTCTATTTCAATGCTTGATATGGGTCTTTTTAGAAGGTTTAAATCTTCATGGTTGAGTTTGGGGATATCCATTTTTTTCTAGGAAATCATCCATTTCTTCCAAGTTCTTGAATTTGTTGGCATAAAGTTTTGCCAAACAGTCCCTTTTTGTGTTCTGAATTTTGGTTATTTCTGCATTGATGTTATCTGTTTCATCTCTGATCTTGTTTATTTGAGTGTGCTGCCTAGTTTTTTGGTCAGGTTTGCTAGGTGTCTGTCTATCTTGTTGATTTTTTCAAAGAACTAAATCTTTGTTTTGTTGATTCTTTCGATTTTTTTTTTGTCTCTAATTCATTTAATTCTGATTTCATTTTAATTATTTGCTTCCGTCTATTGACTTGGGGTTTGGCTTGTTGTTCTCTTTCAAGGAGAATAAGGTGCCTTCTTAAATTATTGAGTTGCTGTTTCTCCAGTCTGTTGGTGTATGCCCTCGGTATATGACTTTGAAGTTTCCCAAAAAAGCTGATACTTTGTGTCCTCATCTTGGTTGAATTCCATAAACATTTGATTTTCTGTTTTAATTTCTTCAATGGCCCACTGATGGTTCAGCAGTGTGTTGTTTAACCCCCATGAATTTTAGGATTTTCTGTGGTGGCTGTTTGAATTGAGCTCTAATTTTATTCCATTGTGGTCTGAGAGAATGCAGGAAATGGTTTTGATACTTCTGAATTTGTACAGATTTTCTTTGTGCCTTTAGATGTGATCTACTTTTGGAGAATGTTCCATGTGTTGCTGAAAAAAAATGTGTATTCTGTTGTTGCTGGATGAAGTATTTTGTAGATGTTGGTTATGTCTAGTCGGTCCATGCAATTCTTTAGTTCTGTGGTTTCTTTGTTCAGTTTTTGGCGTGTTGATCTGTCCAGAGGTGTCAGTGGAGTCTTAAGTCCATTAATGTTGAGAGTTAAGATTGAAAGATGATCATTTGTTTCTTTCATTATAGCTATCTTGTTCAAATCTGTGTCTTCCCAATTCTTGATCTAATATTCTGGTTTTCTATTTATGGTGCATTTCTCGGTCTGTATTGTGATCTTGATTATTTTCCCTGGGTAGTACATCTTTGAGGATTTTCTGTAATGCTGGTTTGGTGGATATATATATTGCTTCAGTTTTTCCTTACTCTGGAAGACTTTTATTTGACCTTCGGCTATGAAGGAGAGTTTAGCTGGGTACAGTAGTCTTGGTTGGTAGTTATTTTATTTAGGGTTTGGAATACCTCATTCCAGGCTCTCCTTTCTTTCATGGTCTCTGCTGAGAAGTCTGGCGTAATTCTCATTGCTTTTCCTTTATATGTGATTATTTTCTTCTCCCTACCAGCTTTAAGGATTCTTTCCTTGGACTCTATTGATCCTGTTTTGACCACAATGTGTCGATTGCATGTCCTATTCTGGTCAGGTCATTTTGGGGTTCTAAATGCTTCTTGTATCTGTATAGGTCTATCCTTCTGGATATTTGGGAAGTTCTTGGCTAATATTCTGTTAAATAGGTTGCCTATTCCATTAACTTCTTTCTCTAGGTTTTCCTCAATACCAATTAGCCTTAAATTGGGCTTCCTGATTGTGTCTTGGAGCTCCTGGGGTGATCTGTTTTGTTGACTGGATTGGTTTTGTATTGATGTTTGATCTTTTTCCATAGATTCTAGGGAATCTCCAGCTCCTGAGATTCGATCCTCTGCTTTAGCTAGTCGGGACTGTAGGCTAGCTACTTGGTTTTGAATCTCTTTTCCTTTGAAAAGGTTTGACTTGCTTTCAATTTGCATGGAGTGGATCTGCTTTGACCCCCCTCTCCTGTTAGTGAAATCCTGGGGTTATGTGGTTCCCACAGCTTGCAGGTAGGCCTTGGGTGTCCTCTGTAGATGGGGCAGGTGAACAGTCTTGGGAACCATGGCTCCTCTAGTCTGCTCTGTGGCCACTGCCTTTAACACATGGCTTTGAATAGGCTGTGGACTCAGCAGGGAGGGGCGCCTCTGGCCTGGTTTACCAGGCTGAGAGTTGCTTGCCTGGGGGAGGTTCCTCCCTCGTGGGCAGGGCAGTCTCCTAGGCGGAGCTGGGGATGGAATTCAGCTCAGTTTCGGGCTGGGAATTGGGCTTCCTCTGTGATGGGACCGTTTATCTCTCTTGGGAACTGTTTGTTCTCCCATCTGGCTGTTCTGTGTCACTGGTAGCTGCTCGCCGCTTTCGCTTTCAACTTAGGAATTCCGGTGGGCAGGGCGGGACACCTCTACCTGAGCCACGGCCCAGGACAAGCTCCCCCCCCACCCCCGACCTGGGCATGGGTTGTTCTCCTGGGCAGACCTGGGTCTCACTGGTCAGTTCTTCTTGCCCTTTGCAAAGATGGCTCCTTTGTCCTCGCTTTCCCCAGGCCTGCTTAGTTCCAGTCTGGTCAAAGATGGTGCTTTGCTCTGGTGGTGGGGGAAGGGCTAACTCTCAGAAGCTGCTCTGTGGGCGGGAGTGAAAATGCCTTTTGTGGGGTACTCACACTTTGTCTGTGATTTCAGCCCCTCCGTGCTCAGCCTGTGATCTACGTCTGTCTGCCGCTGTCTGCAGGATTTCTCCCTGGTCACCGTTGTGTGGTTTCGGTGGGCAGAGTGTAAGGTGCTGTGCTGGCGCCGACACTGGCATGGCAGTGGGATGCCACCCGGAGCTCAAATCTGTGTTTTCAGGCCAGCAAAGTTGATTTTTTCCTTGCTGGCCAGAATCCCTGTACTCTTATAACTTACTTGGACTGTTTACTTGGAGTAAAAGTTTCTCTGGAGTGGTAAAACTGCGATGTCAGAGGGAGCTCAGCTAATGCTCTGCTACTCCTCCGCTGTCTTCCCACCAGACATCAATATCAGCATTTTTAGTAGCTAGAATTATAGGATTGATTGATTACATTGACCACATATTTTAATTTTTTTAGATACAAAAAATGAAATTTGCTCAGTACACTGATAACAATGGAATCATGATTGAGCCTAGGACTTCTAAATTTAAAAGCTCTCACTATAGTTTCAGAATAATCACTTAAATAATTATTAGCATTTCTAAGTAGAAAAAGTGATATTTGTCTAAGAAACAAATTCAATAATTTTATACTTGAAAGTCCTTTTTAAACTTTTTAATCATTCCATTCAGATCATTTTGATCTGTAATCTGTTTTACTGTTCTTTTTTTATATCTTTTTATCATTTTTTAAGAGAAATGCTACCTTCCTAAGAGAAATATGAATTCCTATTTCTGCTTCTTGTGATCAGATGCAAAAGAACAATGATATTTCAAACATGATTCTATATTGAGAATTTCCTTGGGAAGAAAATTGTGATGTAAAAATGTAATAATCAAAGACAAGTGAAGCACAAATAAAGAGAAATGGTCTCTGTAGGTCATATAATTCCTCTGTTTAGGAATCCTCTGTTTAAAAATCTACTATGAATTCATCAGTTTTTTTGTTGTAGATGTGATATACAGAGGGGTTACAGTTACATAAGTGAGATATTGAGTACATTTCTTTTGGAACAGTGTCACCTTTTCCCTCTTTTTCTAATTTACTTCTGTAATAGATTAAATTATAGTTATGATATTTTTCCCTTCCCATCAAATCTGTGTATGGGTTAGCCTTTGATGAACATAAAAATAAGAGAACGTCACTGTGAGTTTTATATAGCCCACTTCTCAGGGCTGTGCTACTTCTGCCTCATGGCTTCCATGTCTACAAGTTAGTCTAGCCCATAGGTGAATCAGAAGGCATATCAGAAAAAAAATGTGTTAGACTACCATTTAGACTAGTGAGGTTGTCTTAGACATGCCATTCCTATGGATGATGGCAGACCTTGTAGAAATATCCAGCCATCCCTCAGACATTTAAGAACTAATAAAATCTTATTGGTTTAGACTTTTAAATTTAGAGGTAGTTTTTTTGTTATATAATTGTCAATACTTGATAAAATTTTAGATTTGGTCACACTAAACAATGCAAAACATTCTCATTGTACTAAAATAAAACTCTGATAAAGGTTTATTTATAGTTAGTTTTTAGTTAAGTGATGCCAGTAAGTAGCAACTGAATAGAAATAAATAGCAGTTCCCTTATCTAGAGTATATATTTCCAACTTGAGTCCTGCTATTTCAGTTTTCTTCTTCAAGAAGAGTAAGAGCCATTGTAGTTGTATGCATTTTTGTTCCATGTAGAATATTTTTTCTTTTCGTTCCCATAAATTATAAGCTCTAAATTCAATTCTGTTAGAGATTGCATTTTGCCTTCTTTTTATGGGACATTTCAGAACAACTAACTAATTTACAAGATTAGTGTCTGTTTTGCTGGTTTTATAATTTCAGAGACATTTGAGATGAGAAAAGCCTGAATGGATACAAAATAATAATACAATAAGTCAGAAGAAAAAAAAAAGAGTTTAAACATTTATTGGTATTATTATTTTATTTACATTCAACATTTGCTATTGTTGTTATTATTCTTTTCTGATGAAGATTTAAGATTTCAGGAAAATATTTATCTGTTTACAAAAACAGAAATATCTTAGAAGGATAGTAGCAGATATAATTCTCAAGGAAATGCCACTGGCTCAATTTGAAGGTTATTTGAAGTTACAAGTTAAGGTATCTTGAGTCATTTATTCTGAATATGTACATCAACACTCTTGTAACTAAGTATTCATTTTCTGAGAATGAAGCATCCTATCCTGTTTTCTGACTTTCATTTATCAAGATTTAACTTAATAATCTTTCTGTAGCAATGGAAACCAAAGGATTATATAATTTGTAATGTAATATATATTAGATATTATATGTAATATATGTATAGCATACATATAGGTAGCATATATACATGCATATATATATGCATACACATTAGAGAGAGAAAGAGTGCAAAATACTGTTTCCCAGGTTGCCTCAAACTCATTATCTACATGTTCTGAGATTAAACGCATGTGTTATCATGCTTTACAAAAGGTTTGCTTTTTATCTACATGAATAATGCCTAGACTTGGAGGTGAAAAGCATACACTGTACCAAGAATACTGGCTTTTCTTATGTCAGCTTTTTTTCTTGTAATGTTAAAAAAAATAGAATTCACCCCGGTACAATGTTATCCAATAAAGTCTGAAGTTTAAATCAATATTAGTAGGTAAATCCTGAAAATAAAATCTCATTTCACCATGCTTAGAATTTACTCAGTTTTTCAAATAAGCTTATTTTTCTGCTTTTTGATTTACTATTTTTGCAATAGTAACAAACTCTCTTTTACTTCCTTTAAGGAATCCTGTTAAGATATTTTCAATTGATTTATAGTGTGTTAATGTTGATGGAATGTTATCTGATTAATAAGCATAATAATAAAAATTTACAGTGTTCTAAATTTGACTTTTTATTACAAATATTCATTAAACTTATTTTATTGTAAAGGTTATGTACAGAGGGGTTATAGTTACACAGGTCAGGAACTGAATGCATTTTTTTTTCTTTTTGCATTGGATTTTTTTAGGGGGGTCAGTTGTGCGACATGAACTCTGGGCCTGGGTGCTGTCCTTGAGTTTTTCAGCTCAAGGTTAGCACTCTACCACTTGAGCCACTGCACCACTTCCTTTTTTTCTTTAAAAAAAATTATTGTCAAAGTGATGTACAGAGGAGTTACAATTTCATACATAAGGCAGTTAGAACATTTCTTATCAAACATGTTACCTCCTCCCTTACTTTTCCCCCACCTTCCTTCCTCCCCAATTCTACCTCCCCCACCCCCGAGAGTTGTACATTTGTTTTACAGCGCATTGTCTTGTAAGTATTGCTGTTGCATTAGTTTGCCTTTTACCCTTTGTCTCTCCATTATGATGATCCCCTTCCCTTCCCAGGGTACCAAGTTTTATATAATCCATATTTTATTAATTTTTAATTATCAATAATTAGTTGTACAAAAGAGTGGCTATTTAACAAAACTGTTTATGAATACAATGCATCTTGATCAATTATACTCCTTTCAACATTCTCATCCAGCCTTCCCAATCCACTCCTTCGCTCAGTTTTCTTACTTTTGAAGGATATACATTAAGTTCTTGATTACATTTACCCTCTCTTCTCGGCTTTATTGTTCTCTTCCCCCACTTTATTCTTCTCTCCCCTTGACCTCACCCTTCCCCTTTCAAGTACCTGCTTTCTGATGTTCATTTCATTGAACTTTGGCTTTAGAAATTCCACCTATATGAGTTCTCCCCTGAATCTACCATAATTTACGTTACATTTCTATACATTTGCATACCACTCAACAATTACATGTAAATTTATAAGCTAATTCTAACTTCTACATATGCGGGGAAAACCTGCCACTTTGGCTCTCTGCACCTGCCTTACTTCACTTAATAACTTTCCAGCTCTTTCAATGTTTTTATAAACATTATTTTTTCTTAAATCAAGATCATAGTATGTCTCATTGGGTAGCCTCAAACTCACAAAGCCTTTGCCTCTTGAGTGCTAGGATTACAGGACTGTCCCACCAAAGCAACTCACCAAAAAAATACCCGGAAGAAATAAAGCCCTCATTTTTGAAAAGAAAAAAGAGCAGTGCATGAAACAAATACTTTAACACTATTAAACCTTTACCAAATGTTATATATTCTATTAGAAAGCTTCCACTTGATGAAGGGTATTATTAGCAATCCAATTAGTACATGAGTGGCAAGTGAAAATAGGAGAGATGAGTGTTATGTGTCACTTATGGATCAGTTAAGTGCACTAAAATCTTAAATACCTTAATTTCTAACAGAACTTGATAGTGGGTACTAATATCACATAAAATATTCAGTTTACCATGTTACCAAGCATTATGCTATAGCTAGCTTACTCCATATTGTCTAATTTTTACATTTATCTTAAGATAGATTAGTCTTGATTTCCTAGTTTAAAATATTCAGAGATTAGAATAAAGTTTTCCTCTTGTACAAATTCCAAATTCTCTTCTTTTTTTATTATTAAATTTTATTGATAAAGTGATGTGCAGAGAGGGTATAGTTACATAAGAAGGTAGTGAGTACATTTCTTGTCATATTTGTTACACCCTCCTTCATTTTTTTCCCTTCCCCAGTTCAGATAAGCATATATACAATATACAGTGTACCAGAATCATATACAGTGACCACAGGGGGTACGTCAAAGGAAATTCATCTAGTACATTAAACATTGACAACAGTAAAATCCTTCTGTTTCCATCTCTTGGAGTTCATTTTGCTTAGCCTCATCTTATATAATCATATGTATGTAGCTGTTGAGCTATTGTGCTCCTGGCAGTTCTATCCTAGACCTTTTTATGTTTATTTAGTAATTGTTTGGTTTTAGAGAGATGATGTAAAGTCGCTGACCAAAATATGTAGAAATACCATTTGAAAAGAAGTTTATTGCTTTACAGACAGAATCTCTACTGTTCTCCCCTCCCCCTCCAACAACCACATATCAGGGAGACCATGCGCCTTTGTCCTCTGTGCTCTAGGCTTGTCTCGCTCAATATTATTCGTTCAAGATCTGACCATTTCCCTGTGAATGCCATATTTTATCATTTTTTTTGCCATTAAGATTACCTTTATTTTAAGTATACATTAAACAAGAGATTGATTATCTAAAATCAAATGTAACACTTTTGAAAGAGACATTCCAAAATAACTGATTTCAATGACAAATTAAAAATTTACTAAGTAGTCTGATTTCTAAGTTTATCTTGCTGTTAATTTCATTAAACATATTGAATATTTTTTCAGTAGGCAGACAATTATGTTTACTTTAGAGACAATATTTTTTGTTGATTATTCAGTAGAATTCATTATGTTACCTAATATGCACAGAATGTACTTTTCTATGAAATTATGTAGGATGTCATGTCATCTTCTCCATATTAATAACCTAATTGTATTTTCATATGTGCAAGTAAACTTTATAAGCAATATTCTTTGTTAGCTCTCTCTACTCTAGTTGCTGCTTACCACACAATCTGGACCTGTTTTAAGAGTTCTTTTTAAAAAATGGATTTACATTCACAAGGCTTTTATCCTGTTTGAGTTCTCCAATGAAAACTGAGTTTTCTTCCAGGTGAAAGACATTCCACATCTATTACATTCCTAATGTTTCTCACATGTGTGAATTCTCTTAGGCCTGCTAAAGTGAGTTTTGGTTGAAAGACTTTCTATGTTTACAAGGTTTCTCACCTGTGTGTATTCTAGTTTCCATGCCAAGGTCTGTCCACATTTGTTGTATTCATAAGGTTTCTCTCCTGTGAGTTCTCTGATGAACATGAAGGTCTGTCCCACTTCTAGGTGAAAGAATTTCCTCATTTGTTACATTCGAACTTGCCACTCCTGGTCCATCATTCCTCCTCCAGGCTGGGAATGGGCTGAAATGATCCCAGGGTATTGCAGACACTGGAAGTCTAGGCCATACTGGTAATGATAATATTCTCCCATGAGCTCTGCGTGCACCTTGGACATGCCATAGATGGTCTTGGGTCTCTGAATACAGAGGTCTGGGGTTGGGTTCTGGGGAGACCTCCTCAGATGACCAGTTGGGCTTCTCAAATGACCTGCGGGCCCAGCTGCCTGGGATGCTGGGACGCCGAGCTGGGGCGCAGAGCCGGGCCATGAGGTTTGTTTTCATGGAGTTCCAGTCATAGGTTTGAACTTGAGGTGTTTTTCTAATGGGTACAGCTCTATTACTTTCAGCTTGCTGGTGGTTAATTAGAGATAAGAGTCTCAGGGACTTTCCTGTCCAGGCTGGTTTGCACCAGGATGCTCAGATTTCAAGTTTTTTGTGTAATACTCTTGGTTTCCCATGGTACACTTATCTCCTGGATTGAGTAGATAGGCCATTACAAGGCAGAGGATCTTACACCAAACAGTTTTGCAAGTATTGCTTTTGTAGTTGTCTTTTTTTTTTTTTTTTACCCTGTGTCTCTCAAATTTGGTATTCCCTTTCAATTTCCTAAACTGAACACCACCGTGGGGGGGGGGGAGGGAAAGGGGGAGGAGGGAGGGGGTATGAGGGACAAGGTAACAAACTGTACAAGAAATGTATCCAGTGCCTAACATATGAAACTGTAACCTTTCTGTACATCAGTTTGATAATAAAAATTTGAAAAAAAAAAAAGGCAGAGGATCTGAACTGGAAGAGAGAGAGAGAGAGAGAGAGAGAGAGAGAGAGAGAGAGAGAGAAGAGATTCTCTTCTTAAACTGAAGTTTACCTTAATTATTTTTTTCCTACTTCATTTTAGTTTTTGTTTTGTGTGTTTCAAAGTTTTTGCTTTGCCTTTATATAGATTTCAAGAAGAAATTCAATTTTAATTATTTGTCTTCCCATCCCTTCTTTCTCCTTGCATCTTCTCCTATCATAGAGTCCTTTTCATCAGTTCATCTAGTGAGATACTGGTAAACACTAATAAGTCCATCACAATTTTAAATGACAGTAAGGTGTTATGAAGATATTAACCATATCAATGGAGGAAATAGGAGAAAAATAACTGACATTAAATAATATAAGTAAACTAGAATTTGTATTTCAATTCAAAATTTGAAATAACTGATTTATGTTTTCTCAGAATTCCCATCACTCTGTTGAAATTTTGAGCACCAATTAAGATAGCAGTTTGTAATTCATTATGGGTTTCATTATGGCCAATGGCCATTGGGCTCAGTTGTCAACATGAACACATGAATTGAAGCAGATTCCTTGTGATAAACTATTTTTAGGATAAACTTTTCAAGTTATTCAATTGTATTTGGGGGTATAAATTAAAAGGGAAATAAATTTAATTCATGAATAAGTTTTGGTAAGAAAACTATTAAGTTTTATTTCTGTATTTTACAATTAAAAATTTCAGACAGCAGTCAGAAAAACCTGACTCTGCTTCATCAAACTTAGGGATGACAGCTCTTACAGGGGATTTTATTTTGAAATTCCTTAGGCTTGTGAATCTACAGAGTACAGTTGATTGGCCTTAGCACCTAAGATCTTGGGTTAGGCCATTGGTAAAGTTCACTGGCTGAGAAAAAGGTCATTGATTACTATTTATAATTTGTTTTCTGATAATTTTGTTATGCACACATACTAGGAGGCCATGGGTTGCAGTTTATAAATTGAAACAAACGAATAAAGGGGAAAAATGGAAAAAATAATTCTGACGATTATCAAAGCATAGAGATATTTGTTATACTCAGCTAAATTAGTATGACTTACACACTAATTATAAAGCAGAGATGGTCAATAACAAACCACCAGTTCAGATCAGTGTTTGAATTCTCAGATATGAGCATAAAAGTTCTGTGGTTAAAGAGTTACTGAAGTTATAGCAAATTACAAGTAGGACAATTTTCACATGCATACAATCTCAATCTGCTACCTTATTTAAAAAAAATTAAGTGTCTGAAGCCTAGAACATGAGACAAATGGTGGTGCATGGTCTCCCTGATATGTGAGTTTTAGAAATAACAAAGGGATGTGACAAAGAAAGCAGGACCCAAGGCACCAATCCTCAGGGAGACAAAAAAAAAGTCAGTCTTGGGAGAAAGACACCAAAAAGTAAAACACAAACACGAGTTCATTTGTACATAAATTAATATCTAGGCTAAAAAGAATGCCAAAGATAAGGAAGCAAAGGAATTCTTAGTAATTAGTCTTAGAAAATACTCCTTACCTCACATATGGCATATACATGTGCACATCTGAAAAAAAAGCTGAGAGGAGGGCACAGAATGAGTGGGAAATGGGGGGGGGGGAAATATAGTAGAAAGGGCCCAACAGTTGCAACGGACACTGATGAGAGCAAACTAAGCAACTCAAGGGTAGCAGGGAAGAGGGAAGAAATGAAAGAAAAAGAAGGAACAGATTACATTAAACAAAAGGAAAGAAATGTTTATGTATACATCACCTGATCTGGAAGGAATTGTTTTATTGTTAATAATCATAGAGGTCATAATCATTGTAGGCTAGATTGACAATGTTCATCAAGGGGAAGATTATAAAAAAGTGAAGAAAATGAGGGGGGATGGGCTGGGTAGATGGAAGGAGAGAGAAAAATGAGGAATAGGGTAACAAGTATGACAAGAAATTTTTATATATTACCTACCTTAAGTGTGTAATTGTAATCCCTCTGTACATAATCTTCACAATAAAAATAATTAGGTGCACAATTATTTCTCTTTTCTGCAGGCATCATGTAATTTTTATCTAAAGTACATTTTATATTAATGTATAGATTTTTCATAAATATGTCTTTATCTTTTACAACTTATTAATTATCTAACTATTGGCAAATTCTGCCAATATATTTTTAGCACAAATGCTTTATTGTACTTGGTAAATAATGCTTGGATATAGAATTTTATGTATTTTTAAAGAAAATTTTGTCTTAGATAAGAAAATTCTTACTGTCTTAGAAAAGCATAGTGTATTCATAATCTGACTAGTTGAATTGAAACCCCATTCTACAACTACTTAAAATAATGTACATACATATATAAGAAAAGCATGGTCTATCAGTATGTCACTATACTTTAAAAGAACATTTACTTTTACAAAATAAAATGATTTTTTTCTGAATAGTAGGTATTAATAAATATCAAAAATCACAATGTAATTCTGAAAAAAATATTTTTATTTGCATAGCTTTTCTGTTTGATTTTCATATGACTCTATTAATAAGTACTATAAAATTATTTCAACAAGCAATTTTATAGTCTCACTAATTTGAGATTGACAAATATGTTTAGTTGTAACTATGTCTAAAATAATGCTTCCTGTAATAAAATAAAATAAACTTTCCAAATTTAGAACATAGTAAAAGAGCTTCCCTTGGAATTTTGTTTTGGAAACACTCACAGTAAATATATATAGCAAACAATGCACAATCTATTTAGTAACATAGGTACTTATTTTCTATTGAATCTTTTCTAACAGGGTATTACTGAGGATCACTTTTTATTTAGTTTTCATAAAAATAGGTGTATATGCATGTTCAAGTGGCTGAAGGTATTTCAAGATTTTGAAGATGTGGTTTCAAAGGATACTTACTAAAATGCTTAAATAGTTTGGAAAATATAATAACTTGTAGTGACTAGACACTGGACTTTGAAGGTGACTAATGTAACCTTGACTCTGGTAGTCACAGCTGTATCTTGTGGTATGTTGTAGACATAAATTTAGACAGGAAATAGAATTGAGATAAGGATTAGAATACACTGTGCATGGAAGAAACTTTAGCCCAGTGGACAATTTGTATATCCAACAGTTGCCACTAAATGATATTGAAAATGTTCCTATGCTCACGTAAGAAAAAGGTATGTTGTAGGTAGTAGTAGAAGTAAATATCAGTTATTATCTTGACATGATTTCTCTTGCTGGGAGGAGAGGACAATATTTTCAGTGCATTCCAGCATTAACTTTCAAGCTTGTCCAAGCAGCCCACCATCTACAACTACAGTGCAACAGTACTGCCAGATTTCTTTTCCAAAATTCCACAGTTTGTCAGTGTAGAGACCACAATCTCAAATGCATTTACAAAATGTATTACCGATGCAGTAGCACCGCATAAACAAGCCCTAGGTTATAATATAATAATGTAGAAAAGTAGATGAAAATGTTTAATGAAAGAAGGATTATAAATGAGAAATACTTGTATAAGGATTTCTCACAAGAAATTGCTCTCAAGAGCCTTTGATCACAATGTTAGCCATGCTTCCAGAGGTATTCAAGTCCATCAAGATTTGTTGCAGACTGAGATGAAGAGGAGGAAACAAAAGCAGGGTAGGGAGGATCTTATAAACTCATTCCAACCCCCTCAAATGCTCTCCAAGTGAGGTATGCACTGCCACAAATAGCATTATAGGTGATGATCTTAAGGGGTGGCATTTTCAAATTGCCACATTATTGATGTGGATTTTCACATATTCTTTGCTTACTCACATGCATCATGCTATTTCCTCTTGAAGGTCTTGGGAGAAAGACAGCAAAAAGTAAAACACAAACACTAATTCATTTGTACATAAATTACTATCTAGGCTAAAAAGAATGCCAAAGATAAGGAAGCAAAGGAATTCTTAGTAATTAGTCTTAGAAAATTTAAAGGACCCTATACTCTTTACCTCACATATGGTGTATACATGTACACATCTTTACCCAGTTAATCTGATGGACTTTTATTTGTCATTTAGAATCATCTCACTTAATTTATTAGATGAATTCTTCCTACTTGTTTTATCACCAGATAATCCTCACTTTTCTGTGGTTTGGGGCATACTCTTATTATTGTGGTTACCATTCTAAATGGCCATATTCTTTATATGCTTATTTCTGTCAATAAACTGTAATGTCTTAGTATTCTAGTTCATGGTTTTGAAATATTTCAACATAGAATATGTATCCTCTAAACTTTTCTGAATTGAGTGGAGTTTAATTAAGTAGTCATGTGTTTTTCTATAAAGCTATTCACACTCTTGACCAGTGGCAGGTATTTGAAAGATCGACAGTTTTAAAGGCACAGACTTTGAAATGGAGCAGAAGAAAGTTAAATGATGCACAAGGATCTCAATACCTAGATTTAGACCATAGAAGCATAATCCTCACACCAACAATTTCAACCAACAATTGCAATGAAGCTGGAAATATATTTTTTCTTTTTCCTTCCCTTCAATAATGTGTATTTACAGATGTAAAGAAATAGTTATTAAAATAGTCAACTGTTGTTGATATAATATCACACAAGGTAAAACTCAAAAGAAACAATATATTTTAGAGTCAGTAAATAGAGTTCAAAGACTGAAAAAAGGATGTAAGTAAAGGTATGGAAGGGAGAGTGATAAAGAAGATGACATAGATTAGAATATATTGTAAACATATGTGGAAATGTAACAATGACTCCTCCTATATGTAACTAATGTAAGATAATTACACTAAAAAAGTAATTATCAAATGTTAAGCAGTGAACCAAAAGAAAATAAGTAAACATTTTTTATAAGGAAGTGCTTCATATCTGCCTTGTTATGGTCATAGTAGAAGAATTTACTTTATGATGTTTATAAACATGAGTTTCCATATGATTTTGACTAGGAATAAATTGCACTAACAAATCAAATGAATAGAGGGGTTATGGACTTAGTTTTATAAGACTCTGTAAAGGGGATTATTTTAAAGCTTATTTATCATATAATTTTCTGCTTGTACTTAGATTTGGGGTGTTGTATGTCTTTAATATCTGTCACAGTAGAAAATTTAAAGACAGCAATTTCTTTTTATCTCATCAATCAATCTTTGAGTATAGATTATAACATTAAGGACATTGACATTTATTAGTAAACATCTTGTCAATGTTTTCTAAGCTTGTTGGTAACAACCATGGGTACTTGTCTACCAATCAAACTTGTCAAATTTGGGGTAGGCTGCAGGACTGTATTTCTTTTATTATGGAGTGAAAGTGATTCATATTTGGATAACTGTGTCTTTGTGCTGTATTATAAATGCAATAATTTAGAAAGATAATAATTTAGAAAGATCTTCTTGGTCAGTAGTTATATTTTGTTTTAAAATTTTTTCACTTCTCTCCAGAGCCCTCACTGACTAATAGTTTGTCTAGTTTCTAAGAGTTTGTCTTGTTAAACTGCTCAATATGACCTCCTCCTGCTGTTCCTGTGGTTCACAAACTGACCAATGTTGTAACTTCTCATCTCTGGGATCTGAAATTTGTCAGCATAGCATTAAATCTAGTATATTCTCTTCTGGAATGTTCTTCTTGACTTCTTATGTCCCCCAAATCTTTTACTGTGCCATTTACTGAGCATAGTATTCCATATATTTCCTCGTGTCCACACTTTACTTGTAGGCTTCCCAAATACACCTGAAGAATGCTGTGGGCAAGAAAACTGCTCATCTTTATTCATAATTCAAAACAAGCACAAGTCTGAACTATAGTAGATATCTAACAAATATTTACTTAACAGAAAAAGAATCCCAATTATTTGAGTTCTAGATTCTCAAATTTAAACCTCCAAAACATAATGTACTTTCAGGAAATGACCTTTTTTTTTTCTACTCAGTGTGTCTTCAATTTACATGTGCAACTGAAATGAATATTTCCATGTTTAATAGGTAGAAGCTGTTAACATAAAATTCTTTTAAAATACTTTAAAATTCATCATCAGAACATTATTTTATTGCTTCTTTGCACTCTTTTTATCTCTCTGTACACACACTATCACATACATGCACATGCACATGCACACACACACATATAATACATAGTCAGTCTGCTACTAGGTACTGTCCCTGAGTTTTTTTGCTCAAGTTTAATGCTCTACCACTTTGAGAACAGCTAGACTTCAGTTTTTTTGGTGATTAGAGATAAGAGACTCCTGGACTTCCTGCCAGGGGTTGGCTTTGAGCCTCCTGGGTAGATAAGATTACAGGTATGTGCCATTGGTGCCTGGGTTTATTTCTATATTTTATGTTTGTGTGATAATATAGCTATTACCCCTTATTGGATATTTGGGTTGTTATACTCTTATTTTTCTCACTAGTGACAATGAGTATCTTGTGTATAAGTCATTGAACAGTGAAGATTTTTTTTTTCATTGAAGAAAAATAAATTTTGGGCTTGAGGCATGGCTAAGTGCAAGTGCATCAACTGAGATGAGACAACAAAGCAAGCAAGCAACAGGTTCTGAGTTCAAACCCTGATTCTGGCAAAAGAAATAAGAAAGAAAGAAAAAAGTAGAAACAAACAGAATGCATTTCTATAAATATTTTTTATTTAATCTCAGAGAAGATTCCTACAATTTCTACTCCTATCAAGAAGGAAATGAGTAAGAATTCCCTCCTTTTACTAATTTTGAGTTATTCAGCTTGTGTTTGGTTTATCACCTGTGTCATTCAGTCAGCCTTTATTATGTGTGAGTGAACATCCATATCTTTCTGGTCTGGCATAGCTAGAGAGCATGGATACTGGGTCGACCACAGACAATTTTGCATGTTCTCCTTCTTCTTTCAAGCTCTCTCAGTTTATGTTTCCAGGCTTTTGACTTCTAGGCCTCTGTTCATTTCTGAAACCCTGAGTTCTATAATTTATTTTATTTATAAATATCAACTTATTCTGTAGCAATCTGTTTATTCAAAACATTAATTTAGGATGGATACCATGTCAGTGTTCTAATGTGGCCATAGTAAAGCCATTCCACCAAAAGGTATAAATGGAGGATACAGACTTTATACAGACTTGAGTTTTTCTGTCCTCCCTCCCTCCCTTCCTCCCTCCCTCCCTCCCTCCCTCCCTCCCTCCCTCCCTCCCTCCCTCCCTCCTTCCCTCCCTCTCTCCCTCCCTCCCTCCCTCCCTCCTTCCCTCCCTCTCTCCCTCCCTCCCTTCCTTCTTCCTTCCTTCCTCCCCTCCTTCCTTCCTTCCTTCTTTTTTTCTTTCTTCTTTGGTCTCTGTCCTTTGTTTTTGTTATTCATTCATTCATTCATTCATTCATTCATTCATTCTACCTATGTGTTTCTTTTCCTTTCTTTTGTTCTTTCATGCATTTTCTCTTTCTGGATGTATTGAATGTAAAGTCAGGGCCTTCTGTTGCTAGGAGATGCTCTAACACTTAAATCATACCCTTAGCCTGGTTTTAATTTATTATTTATTGGACATGTTTTAATATTCCCCCACCCTCAACTCCTACCCTCAAGACCTGCCTTGTACTATAATACTTTTACCTGTCTCCTCTGTGCATGGGATTATAGGTATGTGCATCTGAACATATACCTTGGTTTTCTATTTACTTCTCTAGCCAGGCACAATGAGTCACCTTTGTAATAGTAACTATTCAAGAGGCTAAATTTTGGGGGATTGCCATTTAAGGCTAGTCCTTTTGGGAGAGCAATTCAGTAAACCCTTTCTCATCATGCTAATGTGTATTTATTATCCCTGCTATGGGGGGTAAGAATAAAATATGAGTTTTATAAGTTAAGGTATCTACTTCAGCAAGAAGGGAAACACACAGAAGGGAAAATATTACAGTGCAAAAAGCAAATGAAAGAGCTAGAGGAAGGCCTAACTATAGGCAGTGGAATGCCTGCTTATTAAGTACAAGGCCCTGAGTTCAAAACACAGTAACACTAATGCCAAAATTACATATACAGGAATATGTGTGTATGCGCATGCACACATGCTCCATATTTAATTGACCTTGTTCTAGTCAAAGCTTTACTAGTTTAGGGACTTGGTGGAAAGCACTGAAGTAATTGACATTGTGAGTTGGTATATACTCTAAATCTTCAGAATACTTTATTTTTATCCATGAATGAATTAATGAAGTAAACTTGACAAAGTCTTCAATTATCCCATAATTTTATTCATATTTCAATAGTATTTCTATGCATATACAAAAACAGTAGATCAGTTTACCTTTAAACAGATCTATTATAAAATTTAACATCTTATTTATGTAAGCTTATCTTTTAAAATGCATCTTAAAATCGTGTGCCTGAAACCGTTTATGCTGATATTAGCTTCTTTTATACTGTGGTTCAAAGGAAGTGCTTATTTGTTACATTTTACGTTTCTCTCTCTTCTCTCTCCCTCCCTTCCCTTCGCCTCTCTTCCCTTAAGAAGGTTAGAACAGAGGGAATGACCTCTTGGCCAAGTTGTCCTGTTTGGGGAAGTTGTACCACATTGCCCTTGTGAGGTTTACAGTAAGAGCCAAGCAGAGGTCTGGAGTAGAGGGACTAACAGTGTTAGGATCAAAGACCTAATTGTCTGCTTCCTTGAAGTTAGGGTTATTGGCAGCTGCCATTATACCATCCATGGTGCTGTCACCCAGCACAACCAACCAGCATGCACTAATTGCAATGGCCTTTTCATCAAGTAAGATCATCCCTCTAAACACAAAGAGCTGTCTCTCCATTAGCACAGACAGTAGCCAGCTAGATCAGCTGGGCTCCTTGAGTGTGATTGGACTGTCATATTGTTATGATTTGTTCAAGTTTAGAGCATTTAGCAGATACCCTTTGCACCTCTCTTTGTACCTGAATACTATAACCTGACTGCCCCTATCATTTAAGAGGGTACTATAGCTTTTCAAAGTTCAGCAGCGCACAATTGCAGGCAGGCAACTGGTTTCTGACAAGAGATCAATACTGTCCTTCCAAACGCTGGAGTCAAGCTGCTGGGTCTGTCAGAGGGATGTGTGCTGTAATTGGATCATGGATGCTGGGAGTCATCTGAGTTTCCCTTCAGCACTGTCACAGCTGTCAGATGTCATCGCTTTGTACAGCTGTCACTGCAGGAGGGTTGGGGCTCTTTTTCCGTTCTAACCCAATGCAAATGTCCACTTAGCAGATGAATATTGAAGATATTAGACACTTCTTTATGCCTTTATGCAAAATAAAGATCTGTGTCATCTGTGAATTTCATGGAAATAAGTTGCAATTTATTCACTGTGAGAAAAGTGAAGTGAAGCCTGTAAAAATGAGAAATTATTTGGTTCAGGCTATTAAAAAAAGGAATATTCTACATTCTACTGAATAAACAACAATACATACTTTTCTCTTGAGTTGGAAAAACTAATGTGCAATGTTTAGAGGGGTAGCCTTGTATTTCAATGATTTTTACTAATACATTCATTAATTGTATCTTTTACTTCATCCCTATGTTTAGAAAAGGGACAAATCATGAATTAGTTCCTATGAGCTCATTAAAATTTATTGATAAATGTAACTAGTATGATTTAAGGTAGCAGTGTGATAAGACTTAAGAAACACTTTGAGAATCATATAACAGGCTCTCAAAAAGTTTTTAAGACTGGACCAGCAGGCTCAATAAAAATGAGTATAATATTTTGGTCACAGACTCCTTTTCCTTCTTCTTTTGTAACAAACAAAACAAAAATGCATTCCTATAGTTGGTCAAATAATTGTATAACCATTAGATGTTCCTGTTGATTTTGAACAGATTTCCTCCTGCTTGCATTTAAAAAGAAAAACTAGTATTCAAATAAATTTTGTATTGTTCCTAAGCACACTATGCAATATGTTATTGCGTCCCTATGCCTGCAAAATTAAATATATAGTAATATATGTATATATTATAGATAATATATAACATGTAATATAATATAATATATAATGTAAATATAATTAAATGATAAATTGTTAACTTTTAAAATTGTGTAACCTGATTCAAGTCCCATGTAATTGCTTCACAGGCTAGAAATAAAGAGATGTCACCAATGTGCTTTGACAATTACTTTCTTAATTCAGAAACTTTCACAATATATTGATAGACCCATGAAACACCCTCGACTGACGATAAGTGAAATATAATCTTCATTGTTGGTTTATTTTTATTTTTTATACTTTGCTGTTGTCTTACAGTCCCTCTAAGTTGATGTCAGAATCATTTTTGGATGGCCAAGCGGGTAATTTTTGCTCTGGGTGGCTGACTTTCTTTTTCTTGAGGTCCAGACCACACACGGCCTTCTCTGTCAGACAGGCAGCTCACTCGAGTCTCACTGACAGGGTAGCATGAACCTTATTTTCCAATATCTGACCTTGGCATCCTGTCATCTGCCATGGGACTCACTGGGTCAGCCCCTCACATCTCCAAACTTCTTGCCTCCATCTTGTATTATGAGGGTACCTCACCTCATTTGTGGTAACTGGAGTTTTTTGAAGCCTAAAATTAGTGGCTGCCAAAAATCAAAACAGATACTTTGTTCACATAGTATGGTAAGAGCATAGAAACTAGAAGAACACACCAATAAACCAAATGATTTTACTTAAAAATTGATGTGCTTGAAATGGGACACACACACACACACACCTTTTAACTCATTTAGCACTTTTTTTTTCTCTCTCACCGTGATTATAAAAATCAAGACTGAATTCTTAGGGCAATGAAAATGCTCTACTTCTGTAAAATTAATTATTTAGAAATCAAATTCTGGTATTGATTCCCACTGATAGAGAAAAAAGATTCTCAATAGGTACCTATGGTGGGGGCAAGGAAATGGGTGGAATAAAATTTTAAACTTACTTTCTTAAGGTTATTCTTCTATGGTGTTGATTGTGAACTTAATAGGCAACTGCAGTGACTCAAGTATGCACATTTTTTTTTTTTTTAAAACACGGTGTATGGCTAATTATGTCAGGGTTCCAAAACAAGCTTTTACATATTTGAATTTACAGGGAAGTCACATGACTATGTGGGAGTAGAAGTATATATCAAAGGTAGAATAAAGGTTGGTTATGCATCAAACCATATCTTGTATGTAAATTTATAGCAATGCTGTCCTGTAGAAAGAGAGCTTACCCTCTATTTCTCTGCTACTAAATAAAATTAAAAATTCAGAACTCTGGTTTATGGGTTTTTAAATGAATTTGATCTCTCTTTTGGGCAGGGCAAATAAGTGTTTTGTGATGTATTATTTTATATAAAAAAAAGACCATCGTTCTGGCTCATTTAATTTTGCGAGTGAATGATCTAAGATTAACTACAGACTAGTCAGAGCAGTTTAAAAGCTGAAAGCAATTTTCAGCCATGGACGGTAATGCCACATTCAGTCCACAACTGAATGACTCTAAATGACTAAGCTGCAAGGTCTTTGTATGTGACCACAGGGCCTGATAAAGCCATAGGAACACAGTAACAGCACAAAAATAGTTCCAATTTATTTGGTGCCATCACCTTAATGAGATTAATACAGACGTGTTCATGTGCCTAATTGGTGATTTTGTTTTAACTGGTAATGAAGGATTAAAACTTCAGGCAACAGGCTGCTTGCTGGAAAGGAAATTTGAGAAGAAAATAAAGTTTTTAATTATAAAAAGAAACCAGTGAAACACACCATGGCAAAGTTAATAATAGTTTTTTTTTTTTTCTAATGAACTGATTACAATGTATACATTACACCATTCTGGCTCTTTTGTGAGAAGGGGTGATTTCAGGAGCCATCCATCTTACTACATATTGCTTTTACTTACTAGTGGACATTTGGAAGATGAAAACATATGGAAATGGTATTTCTGGTGATAGTGGTCAAACAGTAAACATTGTCCCTCAGGCTTCTTTGGAATTTAAGAATATTTATCCTTAAAAAGTTACTCCATCTGGATGACCAGTGGTTAGCTGTTCCACTTCACCCCAGTAAACCAAGCATCTTAAAGGAAGTTCACTGCTTCCCCACCCCTCCAAATGCAGTTGTAACCATTTAAATACCAACACTATTAAGTATTCTGCCAATACACAAACACTCAGCCTAACTCATTAAAATTTAATTATATGGGGCAGCTGAGCCCAGTTGGAGTTTTGAATTTTTTTAAAAAAATCTTTTTTTCAAACTAATGAAAACAAAACCACCCAACCAAGCCTTATCAGCATCTGTCTAGCTACCACTGCAATGGGTCCTGCCTAAATAAAATTGCACATAAGAGTTCAAAATGTTCACAACACTCGCAGTAAAATGTATTTTCATTATTATTCGGCTCTCCTCAGTATACAATAGACTATTGCTTTATTGTCATTGTTGCCTGTGAGTTGTACAACATGAGACTTATATATCTGCCTGGGAATGTCACAGCGCTAGCAGTAACATAAAGGAAGTTCACCTTAGAACAGCAGTGGAATTAAGAAGTACTTTATAGTATATTTTTTCATCCTAGAAACTTAGATGGATGTGAATTTGTCTTTTTCAATTAAGGGGAAATCATACAACGCAAGAACCTTCTTTCTAGGAGCTACCTTAAGAGAACTAACTCTGAGTGGGGTAGTGTGCCGTGCAAGATATTACCTTCCTAGAGAATGAAGACAGAAATATATTTTACATTTCTTGTCAGATTGAACTTTAAGACATCCTGACTGCTTTCTCTATAATTTAAACATCACAGCCAAAATGGCAACATGCTTTGTTCAGTTCCAGTTGTGTGGAGTTTAGTGCTTCATTGATTCAGAGGAAGGCTGAGACTGGCACGGGAGCAGGGCGAAGGAATCACGCTCTCACTGCAGCATGTCAAGCCATTATATCTGGGACCAGAATGTCACCGTGGTCTCAATGGTTCGTCAGCTGAAGGATATGGTTAACAAATGTAAAACCAAACTTCAGAGGAGCTGGTTTTCTGTGCTAAGTGATCTGTATTCCCTCTGAATTTACTTTCCCCTAACCCCGTGAAATTAACAGTACTTTCTGACATTCGACCCCCTGACCTCACACATAATAAGAATTTAAAAAGCACCATGCATGAGTGTGTCTCCGTAATGCAAAACTGGAAAAAATGACCATGTCACAGTTTTATTATACAAAACCTTCTCCATCTCCATTGCATGCTTCATATAGGAGCGCTCAGTTTAAAGTTATTATAAAGAAAAACACAATTTTGAGAGTCATAATTCACTGTTCATGACTTTTATAGACAATAAATTGTAGCAAATACGTATTGCTACCAAAAAGCTCTGGACTCCATTAATGAGGATAGTTACAAAGATAAGTGTTAAAAATAGTCCTCTGGAAGACTCTCCGATGGTTCAAAGGGGCTTGCAGGGAGCCTGCAGCCAAGAGTGCAAGTGCATGCACAATGTTTAGGTCTCAAGGTTTAAGAGGCAAAAGCAGGGAAGTGTTATGTGGAAATGATTGTGTGTTATCGGGCTCAGAGGATGACAGCATACAAGAGTAAGAACAAGGTGCTATGTGGCTTTTTCTTCACTGTGAAGTAAAGATTGGCAGCTGGAAGTAAGGCTTACCGACAGACCTGCGCACAGGACCTCTTCACCCAGGACCCATAATCACTACTCAAAGGAAAACGCATTTACCAGGGAAAAGAGGCTGTAGCCATCAGAAGTGTGCTTAAAACACCACTTAAATATCACTTTATACGCTATTACTTGCAAACTGTGGCTTCGTATTAAATTATACTTGCATAGGCTTTTGCTTAGGTGCTGATAATGCTTTTGAGGTTGCATTGGTGAAGAAGAATTTAGGCTGCTTTGCAAGAAACGTGACCAGAATATTCCAGGAAGCTGACAGTGACAGGGTGAAAAATTGCAGAACTGTACTTTCTTTCCCCATATAGATTGTAATTTTAATTGTCATTGTGGCCCTTCTGTTTTAATTATGGGACTTCTTTGATATATACCAGGACATCGTATTGAATGAAAATATGGTGCTATAATAGTCTCTTTATAATTAATGACCACATGTAGGTCTTGGTGCATAAAAGGGAAGGAATAAATGAACAATTTATTTAACTAGGTTTTGGATTTCTTTCTATCTTCCTCTGAATATAAAATGATCTCAGGGCTTCTGAGAGAGATTTGATGTAAGAACTGCACAGAATATCTAATAAAATTACTGTATGGTAGATTACAAAAAACATAGTATTTAAATATTTTAATGTCCAAAATGGATAGCATTTATCTATTTGCCCTATATTTCTTTTAATTTTATCTTTAGCAAACATCCTTTCAATGTATCTTATTATATACATTTTACCTGTACTATATAGTTTTTCCACAGAGGAAGAATGTTCAGGCAACAGACTTTTGTTGCTTTATTTGCTTTTATCAAACTGCAAATCCAATTCTTTCTAAAGTTTTGCTCTCAAAGGAGACCTGGCTGCATTTCTTTTTCCTGAAGGAAGAATATATTTCTCTCAGTGACTACTACTAACCAGAACTGTCTTTCAACAAACCAAAAATAAGTAGCCTATTCATATGCAATTAAAGCCCTTGAAACTGTGAAGAGGAACCGGAAAATACAGCGCAAAGGCTTAACATTGTTCTGAAACTATCATGTAACAGGCTTACCCTACAGAACACTGTGGCATAAACATGCTGAGCTCATATACATTTCAAGGGAGCCAGATCTCTATGGATTACTGGAAAGCAGACCTATTTGTCCAGGGTCTGTCACTGTAAAACAGCAAAATGCCCCCTGACAAGCTTCTGCTAATTTTATTGTGGCACGGAGTGCTGTGCATACATCCTCTACAGTCTGACTGCAGTTCAATTGCAAAGCACGATGAAAATTGGATCGGCAGAGACAGGGACTACCCTGGGGTCAGCTGTGACCATGCCACTTCCATGTGATGTCTAGTTGGGGTGATGGTGTGTAAATAAACGTAGAGAATTGCAAATCTTGTCATGGCCACCCAGAACAGCTCAAGCATTTAAAGATGGTTGCCCGCAAACCTAACTGGAAGGTGGTTGCTCTGTTTGGTAGCTGAGGAAATACTCCATTCCTTGCCCGAGTCTTCCTTCCTGTTCTTGACATATCTAAGTGCACTGACCCAGCACTGTGTTGCTGAGGGGATTCATCACTAAACTGTTCTTCATCATAGTGGAAGCTAAAGAAACAAACCAATCACATTTGAATAGTCTGCTTTTAAAGCTGTTGTACTGACACAGAAGATTTTGTTTTATGTTATCCTTCCCTGATTTATTTGTTTATATTTAATGAGGCAAAGGATCTGTGATGTCCCACTGTTTAGTGAATTTAGCACATTAAAGTTCTATGAGTTCTTGTCACTATTATTAACTTTTCTAATGTTAGAAAATAAAATATTATAGAATTCACATTTTCTGCTCATGAATCTAATTTTATTTAAATACTACTTACAGGACTCATTAAAATATAGTTAGGTTTCTCTATCTACAACCAATAAGATATATTTTCTTTTCTTTCTTTCTCCCCCCTCCCTTTTTTTTTAAAAACTGGTTTTACATTTACCCATATCTGTTTTTCTGTTACTTTTCCCACATGACAATTACCTTTCATTACAAATTTATAAAATCATTTACATTTTAGCAGTTTAAATGTTTCTGCTGACATTTTGTAACTATTACCCTCTTCTAGAATGGCATATGTTCAGGCAGTTAATAAAAAATTAAATGGAATAGCACTAGACAAGGTGAAGCTTTGTATCAGAGTGTTCTCCACATATCTGAAAATACCATCTTTGTGTTGCAAACTGTGAAGTGAGGTTAGAGTTATGCCAATATGTGTATTTGTCACAACTGTCACCAAGACCACAAACCAGCCAATCACACAGCCCTTAATTAGACAGTTATAGTTTGCTTTTTAGAAATTGTCCTCATGTAAAATGGTGTCTGAGATTTAAGAAAGGTGCTGGGAGTGAAGAGGGCAAAGAATGCCAGCAGATGAAAAAAAAGTGCTTTAATTTTTCTGAAGATTTATTAACCACATTATGATTTCTTCAATAGAGAAATAAAATATGATATAAAAATTAGCAGGAAAGAAAGGCATTTTAAGGTTTATCAAATTAGGAATGGACTGAAATAGACATTATTATGGTGTGTAGATGTTGATATAAGTTTTAAGAGGTCCACAAAATGAACAAATAGATGCTTTAAGAACCTTTTTTTGTGTTAACAATTGTGACATAAGCATCATTTGAAAAAAATCCATTTAAATTGTTATGTACTTTTATCAAAGACTGTTTCTTTCTTTGTCTTCTGAAATTTCTAGACAGAGGTGTAGATGGCATAATCCATATTTGTTTTAAGGAAATGCGTTTGTCATTTGTTAGTGTCAAAATAAAATATGCTGGAAAGTCCTTGCTGTATTTTGAAACATGCTTTGTAACTTGTGCAATGTGTACATAAAGTTTCTTGGGGAATACAAGGTACAAAAATGAATTAAGAAAATTTTGTATGGCAGTGGGTTTTTATTTTTGTGAAAATGGAGAAATATTTAATCTTGAAACAATACTTGTATATTATTTTTCATCTTGAAAATGGAAAGTAAAATTGAATGCAGTAGTGATCAAATTTACACAACTGACATTTTTATCAATAATTTTGGATATGAAATATGATGACTTTTATAATCTTTCCTAGAAGTAAAAAAGCATAATTTCAATTATTAAAAAATGTAACATGATTTTAAATACTTTTGAATTCCAGATGCTGCAGGTTTTACATTAACTCCAGTTGGGTTAGACATATTTCAACTTCTTGGAACCTGAAGGTAGGTAAATCTAATAAATTTTAATAAATGAGAGCTACCTTACATTATTATCAAAATCCTTCTTTAAAGAGATCAACCATAAACTCAGGTTATAGAAATTTGGCTTGTTTGTTTTGTTTTAAACAATGGACATTTTGCATATCTTATGAGGAAAAAATGTAGTTTGGGGTAACTTGTATGGTTCATCACACTTAAAATCTTTATTCAATAGGCATATCATAGAAGTTTTAACAGTCATAGCAGATTAACCTTGCCTGCGCTTTTGGAGGCTAGTCATCTGATGAATTTACATGCAGCTGGATGAAAATGCTATTTGGAGAGAGATTGAGAGTTTATTTGATTAAATCCTTTTCACCACTACCTTGACCTCTTTCTTGTGAAATAATCAGAACTGTTTAGCAAGAATATTCAGGCATTAATAATGAATTGCTTTTGAGCTGATATTTTTTCTGCACTGCAACAAACCCTCTGGTATCTCTGCTTTTTTTTTTCCTTTTTAAAAACAGTGCATTCTTTAATGAACACTAAGATTATACACAGTAAGAAATACCTCTTCCAGCAACTTTGCCTTATAATTTGTAGGCCATTTTGATATTTGTTGTCCTGATTGCTGTGGTTTCATGTTATTCATCTCCTCAAAACCTCTGTTCATAAATCAATGTAGAGATGAGGTGTGTTCGCTGGGACCAAGTGCTTCAAGGTGATGAGATAACAATTACATAATTATCTTGACCAATTAGAAGCATAGTGTGAGCTTCCCAGAACACTATCATCCTGAATAATGGCATTGTTGTTGATTCCATTGGTTCTGAGTATGTAAATTATTCTCAAGAGGAGTCTTACCTTCTCCCAACATTTTAACTGTATTTAAGCACATAATTGTTCTTATGATTATGAATTTATATTTCACAGATTCTTTAGGAGTCTTTTGAGATCATCTTCTTTAGTCTATTATTTTAGGAATACAAAAGTATCTATGCAGAATTTATATTAATCCCTCACCTTGTAAGGCTTATTACAAACATATCTGGTGTGTTCCAAATCTACTGTTCCCTATGATTGTAGGCTAGAAAATAGGAATGCAAGGAATGACTATAACTTTTGTGCTTTTCAAATAAAGATAAAAAGAAAAGGTATTCTCATGTCTAGTTTATATAGGTACTTTTTCATCTTACATTTTAGAGGTTAAAATTTACCTTGACATATTAGCATGTGAGGCTGAGATTCTATTTAGCTGAGAACACTGTTTATTTTTAGGAAACTAAATAAATTTCAAGTGTAAATCTGAAATGAAAGTAATGAGAGAAGGAACAAGTCTATCAATCTTCGGCCACTTAATGTCCTTGATACTTGAATCTTTTACTTGTTAGCAGATGGGCTGTATATCTACCACACTATACTATCACTGCTGTAAAGCTACAATACCTTGACTTCATACAAAGTTAGGCTTCATTATAATTTGTTTCTTCATAACATGCACTTCACTGTAATATATAAAATGCTCAGCTTTCATGAACAACTCTATAGAAAAGCTACACAGTATCTCATTTGCATTTAGCAATTATATTGCATTACAATATATTAAGCTGCAGAAAATCTAATCTAACATAATTTAAAATAATGATTTTCCAGTGCCATACAAGTAGCATACAAGTCAGGTTACAAAAATACATTGCACTATTCCTCTGTTGAGTAAAACAGAATTGGTTCATTTTTTTTAATTCAAAAATATTCAAGGAAGATTTAGTTTTTTGAATAATGAGAATGGTATTCATACTGGGAGAGGAAAACCATTTGGATTCTTCATAGGTGAAATTCATATTCCTTGGTCATAATTAGCCATATTTGTGTGAATCTAATTATATAACTAATATGTCAAGTTTAGGGGAGATATTTAATAAGACTTTAGTGTGCTAAGAACTATCATGTGAAGACTTTATATGCTGTTTTAAAAATATTTATTTGAAAATGGTGACAAATTGGGAACAAAAACATCCACTCAAAATTAAAAGAAAATACATAATGGAAAATTATAATGAGATCTAAATCTACTTGTTTTCAAATGTATATGTGTATTTATTTAGTTTTTAGACAGGGTATAGCCTAAGCTGACTTCGAACTCATTATCCTCCTGCTTAAGCCTATGAAGGCCAAGATTACAATGTGTCTGGCACACAACACTGCAAATCTGAAGCTGAATTTAACAATATTGATTTATATGTAGGATCTGTGATTTGGATATCTTGATGTCATTTCTAGAAATTTCTGAAAATTATGAAGTGTATTTAATAAACTTTGACTAGCTATGATATAAAATTGAATATAAAGAAAATGCCAGGAACCAACCTTCTCACCATTAAATATTCCACAGTGTACCTTGGGCCTGATATTTTTGCATACTAGTTGTTATAGAAGGGTAAAATCAGTGGCATAAAATAACTAAAACCAAAACACAATTAGTGAGGATCAGAATTTACTTCATGGAGAAAGTTTTATTGGGAAGAAGCTGAAATTAAATTTGAAAGCATAGGTCTCGGCCATCCCAGAGCACCATGAGGAGATAAGCACAGACAGGAGAAGGTTCATAAGGAGGTTTATTAGTGGGGCCATAGTTCCCACTGGAGAGGGAGCTATGTGGTGTCTGCACCTTATCCAGGTGGCAGCTTCTCTCTCAGGAGGTAAAGGAGAAGTAGTTAGGTAGTGAGTAGGAGTAGCTCCTTAGGTATGGGTGGATCTGGGGGCTAGTGGGAGGAGCTGAGGACCTTAGGCTAGGGAAATGCTAACATTCACCCATTTGTTGTTTATTAATAACTGAGGAGGGGTACCAGGCTAGGAGTATGGATGGAGGTTGTTTCTTCTGGAGCTACTTCCTGCTGTAAAGGGGCAAAGTAGTCAGGGGTCCCTGATATTTCATTTGGCCTGGAACCGTCCAAGAAGTATTTGTTTGACTGTTTGATTGGTAAAAGTCCTCATCATTTCCATGAGAATGGTTATCAGGGCCAATGGGTGTCATGGTCTCCTCTGGCTACCTTCTGCAGCTTGGGCACATCAAGGAGTCACTGGGGCTGGAGTCTTCAGGGTCCAGATCTGTGCTGGGCAGAGCAGTGTAGTAAGAGGATGGCCTTGAACTGCAAGTTCCCAGGTGGTGTCCTGGGTGAGGGATATTATCCTGTTAAAAGAAACTTTTGAAAAGGTCAGGCAAAAGGCTGACAAGTTCACAGGACCAGTTAACATGAACGACATGGGAGAAAACACCCTGTGCACAAGCCAGAGAAGTTCCATTTGGAACATAAAACCAATTGTGGTCCATTACAAAGAAGGAGGAATAACTGGACTGGGGGCAGGAAGGAAGTGTTTAGGGATAGTGGACTGGTTGGGAGTAACCAGTCAGAAGCTAATATATATG
This sequence comes from Perognathus longimembris pacificus, assembly GCF_023159225.1. Classification (NCBI taxonomy): domain Eukaryota; kingdom Metazoa; phylum Chordata; class Mammalia; order Rodentia; family Heteromyidae; genus Perognathus; species Perognathus longimembris. The sequence goes on from NC_063164.1 coordinate 65,360,340, forward strand.
TGTGTGTGTGTGTGTGTGTGTGTGTGTGTGTGTGTGTGTGTATAAATAGCAAGTAACAAAGGCAAGAATGCAAGTTTCTGTCCAGATGGGAAAATGGACATGGACACGTATGAAGATTAGGTGGGTAAACAACTATTCCTCTTGATATCCCGGCTCTTATTAATTTTGAAAAGGCAAGTTTAAATTGGCTCCATTAAAGATGAGACTTCATCTTCTCTTACTCCTCTCCTTGGTTTCTCCTTGTCAGGATTGACCTCATCAAGAAGGTCTAGGTCTTCATTGCTTGGATAGCTTGTCCCAGTTGGCATTCACGGGGTTTGAACTCAAGGCCTGGGCACTGTCCCTGAGCACTTCTGCTCCAGGCTAGTGCTCTACCACTTGTGCCATGGTGCCACTTTCAGCATTTGGCTGGTTCTCTTGAGCCAAGCTTCCAGTTTGGCTCTTTGCTAGTTAGTTGGGAGATGGAGTTTTAGAGGAATTTTTTTTAATTGGCCATGTAAGTTTTCTGGAATTTCAGTGGCAAAATTATATTATATTGCCCATATTTTAGAACCACATGGTCAACTAGAAAACAGAAACTTTCCAGCAAGCAAAAATTTTCACAGATTATCCAGCAAGGAAATGAAGAAGCCACATTTTGAGAAACCAGTTCAGCTCCAATGGGGAGCAGAAGTGGGATGCTATGACCAGAAAAGGTCCAGGAGATGAGAGACAGGACACAAACTGAACACAGACTCTTGGCACAGTGTGATGGTGGTGGAGCTGGTCAGATCCTTAGTAGGCTCACAGCAAGACACCTTCACCTTCCAGCATTTGAATTGCAAGGCCACAGTTAAGGAGTTCAGGGTGGGGGGCAGGGTTACAGAGAGCTTGAGTCTCCACATCCCTGCCCAGCCTCAAGGAATTGGGCACGCCCATTACCTGGGGGATGGGTGGGACTCCACCTTCAAGAGTTTTTGGAACCTTGATGGAACAAAGATGGCACTTGCTAAAACCAATTCTATTGTCTACCATGTGGTCAATGCTAGAGAAAACAGGATTTAGCCAACACCAAGCAGAACTTAACAGAATCTCCAAGCTTAACAAACATCAATCAAAACAGATGTTAAACAAATATTGGTACTTTTGGAAGCTAGTACCAACCCATTCTACAGGCAGAGTTTAGAGAGAGGCAGAAAGAGAGAGAGGGAACTCCATCTGCCCGAGCACTCATAGAAGTTATATAAGTCCTGTAAAAGATTCCAAATTTGTAAGATTGGGCTCAAACTTGAGCAGCTTTTAGATTGTTCCCCTCCCATGGTAAGTGATAGGCAGAGCTGAGGAGTTAAACACCAAGCATCCTTGGTATTACTCTGATCAGCTGAAATGTAGGAGACAATCAGCAATGAGGCCATCACCCCAGTAGCTGTGTCCCAGACCGAGATTTTTAGTGTGGCCCTGAAGCCATGGCCCTGTGGCCCTACAGTAAATCAGAAAATCGGATCCGAGCCCTCGTTTCGATGATCACTTACCCTGGGTGTGAGGGTGAATTCATAGATTGTCGTGGTGGATGGAAGTAGAGTGCTCAGTCAGAAGTTACCTTGGTGGTTCTCTGGGTGGGCTTAGCACAGCAGAATAGGTCCTGGGGGCAGCTTGGACCCCCCAGAAATGGGGGAGCAAATCCACTGGGGAACCTATCCCGGGTTCGGCACCAATTATAGCATAGGTCTCAGCCATCCCAGAGGACCATGCGGGGATAAGCACAGACAGGATAAGGTTCATAAGGAGGTTTATTAGTGGGGCCATAGTTCCCATGGGAGAGGGAGCTACATGGCGTCTGCACCTTATCCAGGTGGCAGCTTCTCTCAGGAGGTAAAGGGGAAGTAGTTAAAGTGAGTAGGAGTGGCTCATTAGGTATAGGTGGATCTGGGGGCTAGTGGGAGGAGCTGAGGACCTGAGGCTAGGGAAATGCTAACAAAATTCAATTAAACACAGAAAGTATTCATTATTTTCAACTATGATGTGACCCTCTATTAGGAGCTGATAATCCTGTTGTGTAAGGAAACACTGAGAAGTGCAACCATTTTACCAAGGATAAAGAAAAAGTCACAGATGAAGTCAGATTCAACCAAGTTCTTAATTAAATGAGATAATCAGGATAGTGTAGACATTCTAGGGTGAATGAAATGCCTTAAGAAGAATACTAAGATTTTCCAAGGTGTGTATTGATTTGTTGGGAAGGAGAGACATTTCAGTGAAGCACGATCACAGATGAGGAAACAGGGATGAGGCAGACAGGGTTAGGCCCTCCCAGTCTGTGCAGATGGGTACTAGTATCTGTCAATTTTTTTCTTCTTCTTTTAACCTTTTCTCCTTCTACTTTCTGTTTTCATTATTTTTGCAAGACAACCACATAGTTTTAGAAGCCATCAATTACCATGTGTGGGAGAGAAATGGAGAATTCTCACTTCAGATTGAAACAAAGGTAGCTAACTCCTAGAGATAGGTGAGGTGAACAACCTTAACTTCTAAAAGATTCTATCTTTGGTGTGGTTGCCCTTTAGAATTTTTAGATGTTTCTTAGTGGGTTTCCACTTTATAAAACCACAATATGAAGCAGAAATCATAATAACAAATCTAGATAATACTACTTTGCATTAGGAAAATCAACAACTTTCCATTTCAAATTATGTAAGTGAATTGTAAGTTAAATTAAATTTCCAAGTTATTGGTCAATCTCCTCTGTTTTAACCCTTCTATAAAGTGAGTAGAAAGTATGAGATTCCTTTTTAAATGCCATCTTTCTTGTTGTTGTGGGTGGTGGTGGTGATTTGCTTTGTTTCTCACTTGTTTTTTTCTTTTGTTTCTGGTTTTTGAAGACGGGGGTTTCTCTGCATTATGATGGCAGGCTGGCCTCTCAGGCTTGCCTCAGGTCCAAAGTGCTGGGATTATAGTCATGAGCTATAATACCTGGTTGGAAGAACAGACTTGAGTCTTTGGTTTTCTTTATGGATGTCATCATACTAAGTAATCCAGAGAATGAGTTAGCTCTTTGTGTGTCAATAAGAATGATACATTTTATTGAAGTTTAAGTTCTTAAAAAAAGCTTTGTGTAATTATTTTGTTTGGTTGATTTTGTTTTCATTTCTTTGCCAGATAAGCCTTTCTTTACACACTAAAATCAGTAAAGGTATGTCAAAAATTTTACAAAGAATGATACCCATTTTAAGTATATTTCATGTTTATACCTCAGGAGAATGTAATTAGGAAAGCAATGCTTTTTTATTATTACAAATATGTTTGAGGTGTAATTTAAATATGGAATGAGGCAAATCAATAGATAAAACAAATCATATTGGGAGATAAAGTATTTTGGCTACTGATTATTTTATATGACTTCATTCTCTGTAAAAAGGGTTTTTTCCCTTTTTTATTCTGTTAAGAGTATAATACTGAGGTTCCTGCTGATGTCAGTTATATTTCAGCATCTCTCCACAATAATAGATGTTTATCCCTTGGCTAGCTCAACATTGTCTACAGTTTTCTTCTTTAGTTTCTGTGCTTTCACAAAGTTGTCAATGTCACCCCACAATGGAAGGAGTTGAAATGTGATGCTGTGGTCAATGTTTGGCCAAGGGATCTGGCCAAAGAAGAAGAAATTAAAGAGAATAAGGAATTTAAAAAAAACACAGAATGATTGAAAAGGTGGTAGTATTCAAACACAATAAAGAAAATTAAGATGCGAATTCATTTGAAATAAGAGATAATAAAATGAGCTTTCATTTTACTTTAAAATTTGTGGCTCACTTATGGCTCCTCTTCTTTTGTTTGCTTTTTGCCAGTCCTGGGGCTTGAACCCAGGGCCTGAGCACTGTCCCTGGCTTGTTTTTGCTCAAGGCTGCACTCTACCACATCACCACTTCTAGCTTTTTTCTATATATATGGTGCTGAGGAATGAAACCCAGGGCTTCATGTATATGAGGCAAGCACTCTACCACTAGGCCATATCCCTAGCCCCGTAATGGCGCCTCTTCTTGAGAATGGTTTGGCACAATCATTCGAAAAACTCCATGCTTTGGGAGAACAGATGATGAGTGCAAAAGAGTTGCTATATGACAATTTAATGAAAAGGACGAAGTTGTATGCTGAGAAGGAAAAGGGAAGGGATTTTTAGGACAGAGACGATGATGTCTAAACTTGAGGGCTCTAATGAAGTAAAGAATTGGGTGAAAATGAAGAAATTGCCACTTTATTGAGTAAAGAAGGCTGCTGGATGGGATGAAGAAAGTTTGGTTGTCAAAGTAAATTGGAGTGTTGGCAGCCGACCAACATGGCCATGGGAACTTTCACTAAGTGGGTTGAGGACATAACTATTCACTTGATGGTAGGGGAGATTGTTTTACAGAGTTGCATCAAATTAAATTTTTTCACATCATGTCTAGAAAAATGTAAATTTATTTTAAAAATATAATAATATTACTCTTCACATATTGTTTCTCTATTCATCATCAGAGAAAAATCTACCAGCTACTTATATTCTTGGTAGAATGTAAAACCATTCAGAAAACATTATAGGGTTGGGTTTCTTTGACATTTAGTAGAATTCAAAACCAATGGTTAGCTAAGGATAAACATTAGATTACATATAGTAAACAAACATGTACATTATTCAGCATTAAATCATTGCAAGTAAGTTAGATAAGTTGATAAAAGAAAAACTAGCTATGTGCTGGTTGAGTCAATAAAATAGTTTGTACCAGTGTTCAATCCATTTTCTACACTAAAGCTAGTCTAAATATTAATGGAAATTGGAACAGAGAGAATTACGTTAAGATTCTGACAATATTATAGAGTCCAAAAGGAAATTTACAATCACTTGTCATATCATAGGCTGATTCAGAATCTAGTCATTCTCTATCTTGTCAAGGGTTTTACCTTAGGCTATATATTTCCTTCCCACCTGCCACATTTGCACTGGGAATCTTCAGAACAGATTTATTAATCCTTCTAAAACTTCTGTACAAGTATCATCTGTGCTGCTTATCTAAAATGTTCTGAACACCTTGCAAATGTAACCATCAGTAGAGTGAAATTCTTTTCTTCCTTTCCCTTCTCTTATAGAGTAATAGGAACTGAAAGGAGAATCCTTTTATTCTTTCTCCTCCACATAAATACAGATACACCTATCTAGAACCTTCATACTGACTCTGGAAAAAATATTATTAGGGAGTAAGTTCAGAAATGCAAACTTCATTTGAGTTTTCCATATTTCTCATAGTATTGAAAAGTAATGCACATTTAAGTTATCTGAGCTAATTCTAAGCATGTGATAACTATTTTGATCATTTGTATTATTCCACATCTTCATTTTCTATATATGTCTCCTCTACTTTTCTCTAAAATCAATGGTCTTTTTAGATATATCCCAACCAAAATAAGATTCCAATAACTTCTTAAGATTTTCATTTTTTTCTAAGATGTTACTGAAATAATATTCCAAATTCTTTTAGTTGAGAATTGACGTTGCTTATAGTGACTATTATAGGTTATGCTATGTGCATTTAACTCTTGTAATTACTACAAGTGATATTTTTTTCTTTACTTCCTTCAGATGAAGTAAAGAATTTACGGTAAAGAAGAAAATCTGAGGTCATATGATGCTTGGTTTCCATATCATGGAAAAAACCAGCATCCAATAAAACAGTAAATTGTGAGGTTTATTGTTACATGTAGTGGTGATAGAGTACAGGATTTAATAAGTATCTAAAGGAGATATCAACTTTGATGTAAGGTAAAGTGAAATTTTGCTTTGTTGTTTTTTTTTGTGCCAGATCTGGGGCTTACACACAGGTCCTGGACATTGTCCCTGGGCTTATTTTGCTCAGTGTTGGTGCTGTAAAACTTGAAACACAGCTCCATGTTTGGCTTTTTTGGTAGTTTATTGAAGTTATAGTCTCATGGACATTCATGTGAAGGCTGACTTTGATTCGAGATCCTTAGACCTCAGCTTCCTGAGTAGCAGGATTACAGGTGAAATGCGCTGTTGCCCAGCCTGATCTCTTGTTTTCATGACTTGTAATACTAATAATGTAACATGATTGTGGTGATTTTTCTAATCCCATTTCTTCATTAAGAGAAAAAGAGGTGGCATATAAAAATGATTAGTATAGAACCAACCTCACAGAAGATTACCTTCCTTTCTTCCAAAAGCAAGAAGAAAACAATCCATTTTCTATTTTTCTACCATTCCATGCAGGTGAAAATAGAAAAGAAAGTCATACCCTTTATTCTAGGCTGAAAAATAACTTTTTGTTAATTGATTTGCAATATTAAGGAAGATAATTTTTTCTGTGTGTGGGTTATTTATTTATTTATTTATTTGTTTTTTTGTTTGTTTATTCATTGGCAGTGCTGGGGCTTGGATTCAGGGCCTGGGCACTGTCCCTGGCTTCTTTTTGCTCAAGGCTAGAACTCTACCACTTGAGCTACAGCACCACTTCTGCCTTTTTCTGATTATTTGGTGCTGAGGAATTGGACCCAGGACTTTGTGCATGCTAGGCAAGCACTCTACCATTAAGCCACATTCTCAGCCCTGATTAATTAGTTTTTGTTACAAAAGCAGTATTCTACCATTACTTCACATATCTTTATCTTTTGGGGAAAAGAATACCTCATTCTCAAATTTTCCTAAGGCCAGAAATTCAGAGGCTTCAAATATTCACCATCTATTTATATAATAGCCCAGCCATACTTCATGGAGGAAGGTTCTTCTCTGGAAAATCTAAAGGGCTACATCAACCTTTTGAGATTTTTTTTTAATACAAAAAATGACTTATCTAAAATAAAGTATCCTGTCTATCAAGAAAACTGTCTTTTGAGTGTTTAATTACAATCTGAGATATATTTTTATTAACTAATTTGTATATTTAAGATATACCTGGAAGAGATCTATAAGATTTTTTTAACTGTTAAACTTTTAGTGAAGAAAATCCTTATTTTGAGTGTTAATTAACTTAGACATAGTATTCACTGCCTATCTGGACTTCTATTGTGAATACAAAGTTCTAAAGCTCTAATATAAAATAATAAGTACCAATTGGATGCCATTGGCTTGCACCTGTATTTCTGTACTCAGGAGGCTGAGATCTGAGGATTGTAGTTCAAAGCCAGTCCAGGCAGAAAAGTCCCTGGGAGACTCTTATCACCAATTAATCTTTTAAAAACCAGAAGTAAAGCTGTAGCTCAGTGTCAGAGTGCTAGCGTTGAGCACAGAGAGGCTCAGGGAAAGTGCCCAGGTCCTTAGTTGAAGCCCCACAACTGACAAAATAATAAAAATAATATTCAGGCCAAGAGACATATGAAAAAGTGCTCTATATCACTGGCCATAAAAGAAATGCAAATCAAAACAACATTGAGATTCCATCTCACCCCAGTAAGAATGTCATATATCAAGAAAACTAACAACAATTGTTGGAGGGGATGTGGCCGAAAGGGAATCTTACTTCATTGTTGGTGGGAATGTAAATTGGTTCAGCCACTCTGGCAAGCAGTATGGAGATTCCTCAGAAGGCTAAATATAGAACTCCCCTATGACCCAGCAGCCCCACTTTTGGGTATCTATCCAAAAGAACACAAACAAAATCGCAGTAATGCCACCAGCACAACAATGTTCATCGCAGCACAATTTGTCATAGCTAGTATCTGGAACCAACCCAGATGCCCCTCAGTAGACGAATGGATCAGGAAAATGTGGTACATATACACAATGTAATTTTATGCCTCTATCAGAAAGAATGACATTGTCCCATTTGTAAGGAAATGGAAGGACTTGGAAAAAATTATACTAAGTGAAGTGAGCCAGACCCAAAGAAACATGGACTCTATGGTCTCCCTTATTGGGAATAATTAGTACAGGTTTAGGCAAGTCATAGCAGAGCATCACAAGAGCCCAATAAGATGATGCTAAGTGAAATGAACTCCATGTTATGGAAACGATTGTTATATCACAGTTGTAACTTCTTTCAACGTCTCATGTGTATCTGTAGCTTCTATCATTGATGAGGTTTTTGTATCACCTTCCAGTGGTTGTACCTACACTATCTCTTTAATCTTATCTGAGTATATTGGAAATTGTATATACTGGTATTAGAAGTAGGAAATTGAAAGGGAATACCAAAATTGAGAGACACAGGGTAAAAAATGACAAACAACTACAAAAGCAATACTTGCAAAACTGTTTGGTGAAAATGAACTGAACACCTCAGGGGGTAAAGGGAAAGGTGGAGGAGGGGGGTATGAGGGACAAGGTAACAAACAGTACAAGAAATGTATCCAATGCCTAATGTATGAAACTGTAACCTCTCTGTACATCAGTTTGACAATAAAAATTTGAAAAAAAATAAAAATAATATTCATAGGTACCATTGACAATAAACTTTACTATATCAAAGCTACTTTTTATCTAGTTAAGATTTACGTTAAAATAAAATTTCCTACCAATAAAGTAGAAAAATGAAAAGAGTCATAGTTATGAGTGCATGATTTCTATTGAAAACTTTCTCAAGTATTTGGGAAAATTGAAAATTGTCATAAATCAAAATGCTGCTACAAAAACATTTATAGATTGGTCTGAAGTTACTCAAGTTTGTGTGCAGTTTGAAAGAATTTGAATTATGTAATCAATTCAGATTAGCTATGTATTTATAATGTAAAAGATTAGCAGTAAGAGACCTTAGAGTACTTAACTTCCTTTTCTAATATTCTTGGTTCTACTTTTTCACTTATACATGTTCCAAACAAATCTCCAAAAAAAGCACTCACACAACATTTACAATTAGCATGAGAAAACTGAGCATATGCCAATGCTTTTCTTGTCTTACAAACTTCAATAATTAGGATTCATATTATTAAGACTGAGATTTGAAGGAATGAATGACAGGATTACTTTTCTGGTAAAGCCATATTTGTATTTTCTTTGTATGAAACAAATTCCCCAAACAACTCATCTTGTGTCTAAATTTCATTCCCCATTCTCACTATGTGAAAATGAGTTGTTTTTAGCTCACATTTTCCCTCCACATATTTTATTTTACATTTCATCCACCCAGTTTTACTGTCTGGGTGATGATCATCTCTGTGATATATGTGAGGAATTTTCACTTGAAGGTCCATGTATCTTTAAATGTCTTCTTTTTATTCATTCTAGTTCTAACACATGTAATTTCCCCTTTAATTTGACATCATTTAACGGCACATTACACGTCAATGATGTGATCTGTGAATATTTACAATGTTCGTGTCATTTTTATTTTCTAATTCAATTTAAGTAGCTCTGCTTTTATGACATCATGAATTCTTCAGTCTTTTTGGTCTTTTTGGGACTAATTATTCCATTAGTTTCTTTGAACTAGCTCTGTGCTGTCAGTCATTTCTTCCCTTTTGATCCTAAGACCTTTGCTGTCCTCCTTTGCATGTACAATCAGTCCTAGGCCCGTGCTGCAGACTGAGCAGTAAGTGCAGCCCAAGAAGTAAGTGCAGCCCTCCTCCCCGCAGGCCTCTACCCACATCATTTCTGTCCTTAGGCCAGAGCACAGGTTCATCTTTGTGTCACAAAACTGAGCTTCTCAAGTTCTTACCTACTGAAAACATGCTTAGATGAATTAAAAAATATTTCTTTTGCAAGAACAAATGTTTTACATAAAATATTCTAGGTACTAAAACTATAAAAAGATTCCCACTGGTCAAAATATTGCATGGCACATAGCTAATAGATGAACACTGATTTTAGACATGATTATAAAATTTCACAGACTCTACTTTTGATAAAGTCCTGTCTTTTTTTCTGGAACATTTCATATCCATTTGTCTGCTAATTTATTTGAAAGTTTATGGTTGGGATTAATTTTTAAGAGCATAAAGACAAAAGAGAATTTGGGGTGATTACAGCATAACTTTGTCATATAGCTTTTCAACTTATGGGGAACTTTATTACCTCTACTGCAGTGTTACTGATCTTGCCCTACTCTAAAAGATGAGGCTCTCCTTGCTCAAATTAGGTTCAGAATGGAGCATGACAGCACTTTGGAAGTATAACCTACAAAACTCATCTTAAGTTGGTGTACAGTCAAATCTCTGTGACTGAGCAATAGTGAACTGGGTCAAAATATTTGGGGAATAGTTAAGTTAATAGAACATGTACAGTTTTTGACACTGCTCTTTAAACAATAGATAATCATTTATACTGCATGCACATTGTAAATAGAGTTGGTTTAAAATCTGTAGGAGAATGCAGATGTAATGCTATCTTATAAAAATAAATTGAGATTTTGGTATCCATCAGAGTTTCTAGAAGGCACTTGCCTAAGATACTGAGGGTTACTATAGTTGTAAAATAAATAATATTTTATTATAAAGTTGACACATGTGAGTTTGAATATCAGTTCCATCATTTATTGTCTGGGTGACTATATCATAGCCTGGTTGCTCAATTCCTCTGAATCTCAGTGTTCTCATTCGTACAACTAGGGATATTTTGTACAGTTAGAGACACCATTGAAGTGACATTCCCTACTAAACTTTACTGTTGTTAAAAAAAAAAAAAAACTAGAAGTAAATGTTTAGTAGGTTGGCTGGTTTTTTCTTGTAATACTGAGAATTAAACTCAGTGCTTTGGTCATTTTAGAGCAGTGTTCTTCCACTGAAACCAGACCTCAATTCAAGAATTCAAGCTAGTTGGTTTAAAATCTGGTCAGAATAAGAGCAGGGATTGGCCTAACAGGAGACATGAAGCTCTTTTTTGGTTTTTTTCCTTTTCTTTTCGGATCGGTGGCTTATGGAGCTTTTCTGTTTCCATAGTAGGGAACATTGGTATTCACTGGGGAGCTCAAAATTTTTGTCAGGAGCTCCTTTGCTCTCCGAGATATCAAGATTTCTTTGAGTCAGTTATGCTTATATTGATTTCTACTTCAGTTTTCAAAGACAGCCTATTTCTGAGGTGGAAGTTTTACCTAAATCTAACCTGGGGCTCATGTGTATCTCTTTAGTTTGCTGAAAAAGTACTTCCTCTTAAGTAAGAATCAATGTAAAGAATGAGAATGAGTAGCATCATTAATTTTGTTTCCTTTTATGGCATTGCCACAAGGAACTCTTATACACTATTCAGTTCTTTTAATGCAAAAAAATTAAATTACCATATAGGTTTTTGTACATTCAAAAAAATGAGGTCCTTAACTTTATTAACTAGATTTGGCATAACTACCGGTATTGGGACACTGACCTAAAAAAGCCACTGTTCACTGACCTTGTGTTAGCCAGGATTTCTCTTAATGAAAAGAGAAAGCACTTAAGTTTTAGATAATAAAACTGGTTTGCAAAAGGCATACATAACTCATAGTAAAGAACTTGCTTATCAAAGGAATGGGCCCGAGTTCAAGCCCCAGAACTAGCCACTCCCTTCCTCACAGGAGAAAGAAAAAAAAGAAGTGAAAAGATACTTGAGCTTTTCTTAAAAAGAACTGGTGATATTGTTCTTAACAGTGTTCAAAGAAGACTTCAGAACTGATGAGAACATACATAGTACTTACAAAATGAGACCTGGAGCCAGAATACCTGTTGGAACTCTTAAACTAGAACTTGCAGTGAGATTTGGACACATTCTTATGCCTGTTTGTATTATGTTTTCTCTATTTTTATTTTTAGGATTTATGTAAAAACGAGAGCAGTTTATTAGGGAAAGAATGCAATTTCAATTGCCTGCAGGTGTACACTTTTATAAAAATGGCGATTGTACCCTTCCTTCCTTCCTTCCTTCATTGTTCATTCACTTTAGTCTTGGGGCTTGAACAAAGGATGTGGGAGTTTTTCCAGAGCTTAGCCACAGCTCCACTTCTCACATTTTTGGTAGCTAACTGGAAACAAAAGACTCACCAATTTTCCTGCCTGGGCTGGCTTTGAATTGTGATCCTCACATCTAATCCTCCTAAGTAGCTAAGATTACAGGGGTGAGCCACCTGTGTATACTTACAAGTTTACATCAACGAGATCTGTGGTAACGTAAACCAAGATTGAAAGACAGGTACGGCCAAGCAAACCAATATTAATGTTTAAAAATTTGCCCAATTGACAGGTTTTTCCAAAGTAGTGCAATATATTGATTAGATATCCCTGGGATTTTATAAGAAACACATTGAGTTGGTGAACTGGGGCAAGCGGTGTCATGTAGTTCAAGGTTGCTTTCTGGATGCCTCTTTTTTTCTTTAGATATCAAACCTTTAGCAGTTTGGTGGATCGTGTCTTAATTTTCTAGGTGCATTTAGTAAAATGTGTGTTGTGAAGCTCAGAGCATGTTACTTTATGGCTGACTTGATGCTTGTAAAAAGTTTAGGTGGCTGTTAGTAGTTGGCCTCCTTGGTGATGTCTCCTATTTTTACTGCTCTCTTTTGTAGTGTGAAGTTTAATCAGTGTTTTAACTGTGAGTCAAAAGTACATATTTTATGAATTCTCCTTAAAGGTTTATGATTTTTTCTTTTACTACTAATATACAAAATGACCATTTTATGTCTCTAATGATTGTGTCTCCATAGCCCAATACAATTACTAATTGAGAACTACATGATCTGAAATGAGCGATAATATAATTATTTCCATCCCTCGATTGTGGTAATTCAATCTACTGTGCTGATGGATTCAGTTAAACATGGTGGATTTGCATACCTATAGTCATAGGTATGGACCTAAAAAGAGGCAACCGACATCGTGAATAATAATCATGTCATTTTGCTATTTATCTACTGAAAATCTGAATTTTGAGAGTCATACGTGATTTTTTCTTCAGGTAATCATTATTAATGAAGGGTAAGAAATTTATATGAATTACTTAGTTTCACAAGTCACTGAAATAGAATTTTCAAGAAATAGAAATGTAACTCTGAAGTTCACATATTAAAATTCATTATTCTTTCCAAAACAGTTTACTGAAAAACCTAATTCCAGTCATATTCTAACAATTAACTGATGATTTTTCTTTACTGTACCAAAATGTGTAACACATTACAGATTCCAGGTATTGCAAGTACAATAATATGACAGAAATAATGGCTGAAATGAATGATTGTGATAAGGTTTGGCCTGTGGTAGTGACCTATCCTGGGGCTCCAGTGTTAGTATTCCTATACTTACTTTTCTTCTACTCTATAATTTGGAGAATTTGGAACATTTAACTACCTCTGCAGCTAACAGAAAATTTCACATAGTTTGTTATGATTGTACATTTGTATGCTAAACCATGACTAAAGCAAGCAAAATGGAGAGTATAAATTGAACTTTTGCAACCAGTTAGCATCTATTCATCAAGTGTAGCCCAAAGTACTTACAAATTCTAACTTAGAATACTTTTTTTCTACTCTGTTCCTTGATGTTTGAAAAGTCTATGATGATAAAATAGTCCTTTGTGTTCAAGTACTATCACTTTGGTACCTAAATGGTTAAACTTAGTTCATACCAGCCTGGGAACACACGAAAGCTTATCATCTTATTATGAAGGTTAAAGGTTCTGATGAAACAAAGAAGATAATTAGAAAATGGAAGAGAAAACAAATTCATGAGTTATCTTGGAGATGATAATTTGAAGAGAAATATAACAATTTAAGTTTTAGCTATGAGATATCATGATCATTGATTCTAATTTGCTTTGTGTTGAACACAAATGTCCATTCTGAATTTTTTTAACAGTTAACGACAAATATTCATATTTGTCAAATTTCTCATGCTTGTGTTTTCTATATCATTTCATTTTAATTTATATATTGTCCTTACATTACAGGGTTGGGTTTTTTTCTTTTTTTGACTAATTATTGAAAACTTCTGTATGAAAATGACTGTTGTCAAGAGTTCTAAATTAGTGGTTTATTTGTGATTAGAGACAGAATGGGCTAAAACATATTTGTGGGAGAAAGAAGGGATTTTTTTTTCCCCACTAGATGCAGTTGATGGACTATCTTAACATAGTTTCAGTTTATAGGAAGAAACAGATTTAATTCTCAGTGTAAAGATGAAAAATAAGATTGTGGACTGCTAAGTAATGAATTGAAGCCTAGGGCTGGGAATGTGGCCTAGTGGTAGAGTGCTTGCCACGCATATATGAAGCCCTGGGTTCGATTCCTCAGTACCACATATACAGAAAAACCCAGATGTGGCACTGTGGCTCAAGTGGTAGAGTGCTAGCCTTGAACAGAAGAAGCCAGGGACAGTGCTCAGGCCCCTATTTCAAGCCCCAGGACTGGCAAAAAAAAAAAAAAAAAGAAGCCTACATTTTAAATTAAAATTCATAATAATTGATTATGATGTGGGTTTCACTCTATAGAAAATCCTGTTAAGACCCCTTGCAAACTAGAAAAAAAATTAAACACTGTTTTTATCATAATAATATACATTTCTAAAGTATAAAACAATTTTGAGTAAAAACTTAATCGCACAAAGTAAATAACTATAAATTCATTAATGCATATATATCTACCAGTACTGGGTTCATACCATAATGTTTTGAACTAGAACATAGTTCAGTGGCAGAAGAGTTGCCTAGTATGTACAAAACCCTGCATTTTATCCCTAACACTGCAAAAGCCCAGACAAAACCAATCAACCAAACACATAAATTACTTATTTAAATAATAAACTGATCTTCATAATGCTAAGTAATTTTATAAAACTTTTGGACATTCTTTAATTATCCAATAAAAGTCATTGAGAGAGAACTGACTGTATTCGCCTAGAGATTGAATGATAGGCATGAAAAATGTGTGCTGCAGATAAGACAAACCATGCTAGACCTTGAAGCAAAAGACACAGATGGACCTGAAAAAGAGTATGGAAATTAATATTGCCTCATCTCCTCTCTGTTAAGTCATTATTGAAGATGCTTGCACTAAATATTTAGCCAATTTGAGTTATGATACACCTGTATAATCAAGTGTTGCTTAAGTTTGTCTGCTTACAAAATAGATAATGTCCATTGAGTAAAAACATCATTGAGAACATAAATGACACTGAAGGTGCAATAGAGAAATATCCAAACAAGTTCAAGTCTCCCTAACACCGAAGAGTTGTGATCTTGCTTAAAAATATCCCCTTGATTCTTGGTCTCACCCCAGGACTCTGGAATAGATAAGAAAGGTCTGCTTTTCTTTTTCTACATGATTCTGAACATCTGCAATTTCAGGTAAAATAAGTGACAAAGGACATAGCTTGCAAGATAAACAGATAGCCCAAAGACTGGGAGAAGATCTTTAACAGCAATACAACAGACAAAGGCCTCATATCTAAAATGTAAATAGAACTCAAAAAACTAAATTTCTTCAAAACAAATCCTCAAAGAACCAATGGCCCCTCAACAAGTGGGCTAAAGACCTAAAAAGAGACTTCTCTGAAGAGAAAATGAGAATGGCCAAGAGACACATTAAGTGCACTACATCACTGGCCATAAAATAATGCAAATCAAAACAACATTGAGATTCCACCTCACCCCACTAAGAATGTCCATTATCAGGAAAAATTAATATTAACAAATGCTGGAGGGGATGTGGCCAAAAGGGAACCCTACTACGTTGTTGGTGGGAATGTAAACTTGTTCAACTACTCTGGAAAGTGGTATGGGGTTCCTCAGAAGGCTAAACATAGAGTTCCCCTATGACCCAGCAGCCCCACTTTTGGGCATCTATCCAAAAGATCACAAGCAAGACCACACTTAAGCCACCAGCACAACAATATTCATGGCAGCACAATTTGTCATTGCTGAAATAGGAACCAACCCAGATGCCCCTCAGTAGACCAGTGGAGGAGGAAAATGTGGTACATATACAGAGTGGAATTCTATGCCTCTGTTACAAAGAACCACACTGCTCCATTCGTAAGGAAATGGAAGATCTTGGAAAAAAATAAACCAAGTGATCCAGAACCATAGACTCTATGGTTTCCCTCATAGGGAATAATTAGTACATGTTTAGGCTAGTCATAGCAAAAGATCACAATAGCTCAATAGCTATGCCTGGGTGAATACATAAGACAATGCTAAGCAAAATGATCATGTTATGGAAACAAGTGGTGTATCATTGTTGTACTTAATCTCAACATGCCATGTGAAATCTCACCTTTTTTTTTCCTCCTGTTGTATTCCCTTCCTGTGATTTTACTCCTGGTATTACTGTAACTGATCTTAGTACCCCAGATACTGTATATATGCGTATTGGAACTAAGGAAGGGAAAGGTAATACCAAAATTGAGAGACAAAGGATAAAAAGACAAACCATTCCAAAAGCAATACTTACAAAACCATTTGGTGTAAACCAACTGTACAATTCGGGGCATGGGGGAGGCGGTGGTGGTGTTGGAGGAGGAGGAAAGGGGGAGGGGAGGCAGAGGAAAATGAGGGAGGAGGTAAGAAGTTCTACAAGAAATGCCTTACTTATGAAACTGTAACCACTCTCTACTTCACTTTGACAATAAAGGAGAAAAAAGAAAAAGAAAAAGAATAAAGTAAAATAAATGAAAAGTTAGTGAAATTTATAGAGGGCCAGGCTATTTCTCAGTAGTAGTTACACATCTTCAATTTACAACTATCATGTATTATATGTCTACCTACCTGTCAATATGCATTAATAAAATGTCACTTTCTCTAAATTGATATTTGAATTGGAAAAAGAGGTAAGAAAGGGAAATTATTCATCTTTGCATAACATAATGGAAATCACATTTAAAAATATTAATAAACACGTCTTCATGTGGATATACATATACATATACATAAATACATATATATACACACAGGCAAACACAGACATACAGTCGTACACATAATACACACACAGACACACACACACAGACACACACACACACACACACACACACACACACACACCTAGTGCCAATTTGGGGCCAATTTTGTCTTGTTCAAGTTGTGTAAGGTTTCTTTAAAGTTTTCCTGCACCTAACCAAACACAATTGCCTTAGAACTTCATATGGGAGAGAGGGCAGTCTGAGATTCAGTGGAATCATTTCATATGAATAAAAACCTAAAGGAAATTGACAGCCTTCCATTTAAAATTAGTGTTCTAAACAGAGAGTAATTGGTTTTAGAAGAAAACTCAGTTAAAGTTGTTATGGGACTACACTATTTGAATTAAGAGGTAACTGAGATTTCCCAAGTGATAAGAGATAATTTGCCATTTAACCTGTAATTAGATTTGAGGGGAGGGGAAATAAAAGAAACTCAACAAGATTTCAGCAGTAACAAGCAAGGCAGTGCACATTTACTACTTCATCCTTATAAAAGGCACACATTACCTAATGCTATATATTCACAGTATTTTGCATTAGTGACCCCCAAAAGATTCCTGTTGACCCTTACTATTTCTACTACTCCTCCCCACTGGCTTTTCCTAGTTTTCTGCTGAGCTGTGCTGCCATAAGCCATCTGGGTCAGATGTGGTGGGATAGTGCACAGAAACAGAAACCATAATCTTCACTGTTGAAGTAATTACATTTTTGCTAGAAATAGCCAGAGAAATATGACGCAATCTCTAAATACATATGCAAATGATGTGCAAATTATATGCTAATGCATATGAGGCCCACCTAACTATTACATATAACTGAATGCAGCCCTTGGGAAAATCTTATTGGAGATCATTGGTCTAATGAAAATTGCTGCTGCACGCTAATTACAGTGACATGTGTGCTGTTGTATTGCCCCTTAGTGGTGAGGGGAATGGCAGAGGTTAGTTGAAGAGAGATGATTGATTGACAGGAGTTATGTCTGAGATCATAGAAGTAAACAGAAAACTATATTCTCTAAAATCTAATTTTATGATTTTACATCTAGATTAAAATGCAATTGGAATGACTATCAATGTAGTAAGGAATCTGGGAGACAAAAATCATGAATGTCTACTTGAACATGTCAGTTTATTCTTTCTTCCCTATGGTATATTTCCAAAAGACTTTTTTTTATACTTTATTAGTTAACTAACTTAATGGAAAAGTTCAGATTATATAATTATACTCTACACATTTAGAGAAGGACAACTATACTTGTCTTTCAAGAATAAACCAAGTTCGAAAAATGGTGTAATAATTTATCAGACAAGTCTAAGCAACACTATGTTTTACTTTTTGACATTGAGTAAGTTTCTTAATACCTTTGAGATTTTATTTGACTACAAAAATATTATAGTGTACTCCTTCTTGAAATGTTAAGGGATAACATAAAACAGCGTTTTTCAGAGTGTAAAATAAGATTAAATACTATCTTTGCAGAGCCTAAGATAAAAGACAAGAATTACAAACCTCTCATTGTATTTCAAATAAATAACTCTTTTCTGGCAGTTGTGGAGTTTGAATGAAGAGCCTCATGATTGCCACACACATTTCCCTGCTGAGCCAAGGTTCCAGCCCTTTGTTGTACTTGTTATTCTCTAGATAGGGTGGTTATTTTGGTTGTTTTTTTTTGTTTGGTTTTACTGCTGAGGTGCCTATTACTGAACACAATCTGCCTGTTTTAGGCTTCGCATTGTAGCTGGGATGACAGGCATACACATTTTGCCAAGTTCTAACTTCTACTTAGATGGAGATTTTGCTACGGCTCGTTTGGAATTGTAATTCTCCCATGTAGCTAGGATAACAGAAAAACTAGTTCTTGTTTGAGAAGTAGCCACGGTCAACTATAATGACCAATCTATCCTCAAACCACTACTTTTTCATTCTTAGCCTCCAAAGTAGTTAGGATTGTAGATCTTAGCCATGGGTGTCTGGCTCAAATAAGTGACTTTCAAAAGTATTTACTGTTTATATCTAAACATATTCTCTGTTCTAATGAATGATATCGGCATTTTCAAATTAGAGAGATTGTCAACATGAGAAATGGTCCATTTCTAATTAAGCTGTACACTAAGAGAAAAATAAGTGGAACTTATTCTTGATTATGATTTAGAATTAGAAACTGAAGTATAATTTGTGATTGTATTTAGGAATCCTTATATCATCTGAGACTTAAGTTTAAGAGTTGAAAAACTGAATTGTGGGGGAAGAGTGAATTATCTTAATTATTCATTAACTTAATTAGCTTAATTAAACAGTTTGCATGCTTGAAAGAAGTAGTTTCTTGAACTTGTTCAGAAATCATATCTACCTTCCTTAAAGGCAATATAGACATAAAATGTTTGGTAGTTAGCTTAAAACAAAACTCAGTAATTGAAGCACTGGAAAATCCTATTGGTCAGGAAATAGCTTGTGGGAAGAATCCCTTGATTTCTAGGATTTACTGATTCGTGCCAAACATTTTATATCTTATTAAAATGTAATATTTGTGATAATTCTAAGCATTTTAAACTTAAATTTTCAAGAGCTTCTTGATGTTTTGGCAAAATAAAAACAGGCAAGAAAAAATTGAGAGGAAGTTTTTCACTGCATTTATAAGTGAAGAAGGTGTAATTTATTTTTTAAGAAAGACATAGTTTAGGTTTTGCATTCTATAACAAAACGTTTAGATTACTGTATGCTTACATCATATTTGATATAAAATTACATGATTGCTTTTTGGGGCATTGATCAACAAATGGGATAATGGAATATAGGTGACACTCTTTTTTTTAACTTAATTTTATTGTCAAGGTGATGTACAGAAGGGTTACAGTTACAAAATAAGGTAGTGAGTACATTTTTTGTCATACTTGTTACACCCTCCCTCATTTTTCTCTCATCTTCCCTTCCTTCCAACCTGCTAGTTATACAGCTTTCTTCCAACATATTGTCTTATGAGTATCGCTATTGCATTGGTTCACCCTTTATTCTTTGTCTCATCATTCTGATGTTCCCATTCCCTTCCCTAATTTGGATAAACATATATATATATATATATATATATTATATATATAATATATATATATTATATATATATACCCAGTGTACCAAAATAATATACAGGAATAACAGGGGTTAAGCCATAGAAAATTCACATAGCACATTAAAATAACAACAACAATTTGACAATTTTGAATGTACATATTAAAAAGTAAGGTATAATAAATAAGTATATATTGCACATTGATCCATAGAAAGGCCTGGTTTATAAATACTGTGTATGTTATTTCCTGTAGTACTTTATGCTTGTGTACCTATCTTCACATTGAGCAGCTTCATTATTATACAAGCAATATTAAGAACAGGTACTTACTTAATGCGTTGCTACTATCAGGATAATGAAAGAAAATATGAGTACTTTAACATCATTCTTTTTAATTTGTTCTATTTGACATCTAGAGAATTAAAGGTAGGATTGTTTCATGTTAGACAATAAGTTGTACCTTATGTTTCATGTCACATTTATCTCAATACAGATGACTTGATTACTAAAAATGAAATCATTGTTCAGTTCTTAATGACTAAATTATTTGGAAGCAAGCTGGTTTATCATTTACATTTTATTAGACTCCATGCTTCCTGCATTAAGCAGAAGGAAATTTGTTATGAAATAAAATAGAAGAAATAGATGCTTTTGAACACAGTATTTTCCTAGTTTAAACTATGTGAAATCAAGGGATTGACACTTTTAGCTTCAGGAAATGCTTGACTCCCCAAAAGGCATGTAATTGAGTCTACCTGTAGCACAGGGCTATGTCTAATCAGTCGACTGAGTAGCTGGTAGAGTCAAGTGCCATTCATCTGCCTCCCCTGAGATCTGAGGAAACAAGAAGAGGAGCAGGCCTAAGACAGAGATATATAACCATGTTGGCCACTGAAGCTCATGGATAACAACTTAATTATCTACATTCAACTATCAGTCAGAAACCAACCTGTGTAATTTAGGCACATTTCTTAATTTACAATAGAAATGGCATAACTTTAAGGACATTGCTCCTAGAATTAGAATCTAAATTAAGTGTGTTTAATTTAATTTTTCTAATTATATTTCTAATAGCTTACATATCTGCACTGATAAAGCGGTTAACCACCTGCATTTAAATGCCACCTGATGCGTTTATTTTGGAACAGTCACAGATGGGTATAATTTGAGCTCAAGTTCCTCTGAAAATTCTTTCATTAATGGATCCTAAATTAATCTTTGTGCCAGATCGGAAATGATGTTGTAAGGCAACAATAATTCTGAAAATAACCATTATGCGGTACTATGTTTTTGTGGGTTAGAGGACAGTTAAATTAAAAATTGAAAATTTCCTCACCTTTCTATTTTCCTATAGAGGTTTACTGTTGAAATAGTACCTGGTTTAAAAAATCATTTCAGTAAATGTCTGCATAGTAATATGTGTGGAAAGTGATATGAATTTGCTGTGCATCTACTGCACCTGCACCACATGAGCACAAGTACAGAATACTTGTACATGTTCTCTGTGTGTTCTATATAGTTGGACTGATGGTATTATAATGAGAGTTAAATTATTTCATTGCCCAAGTGATAGGCAATGAAAATCTGACAAAAGATGTAAATCTTTGCTTCATTTTCAAGAAAGGAAAAAACAGCGCGTACAAAAGGCCTGTGACTATAACCCCTCTGTGCATCACCTTTAAAATAACAATAAAGAAAAATTAAAAATTAACCCAAAAATGTATGGTCACTTTTTCAAGTTGGCCAAATGTGAATAATCTATTACTTTTTAATTTATATATAACTTAGTCTTAGCAAAGTGCATAGTAGTGCAAAGATCAAACCAGGTATCTTGTCCATTCTTAGACACTCAATTATAGGTTAAATTTCAAATACTTAAGATGCAGAAAGTGAAGACATTTGAAGGTTTGATTATATCACTGTCTTACTGAACTAGTTCTTAGTCCATGCCCAATATGCTGTATGCAAGGAAGCGTGAGATAATGTGACTATAGGGAATAATGTGGTATTCCCACAGAAGTTCCAGTGCTAACTAAAAGTATGGTTTCAATTATCAATGCCAATAATAATCCTGATGATTATTATAATAATGATTACAGTCTTCTTAGTTGAAGATAGTACAGAGGAGGGTTGAAAGGCTCATGAGTTTAGATATTAGTGTTAACGCATAAGGATGTTTGTATGGCTTTGATTATGTTTTTATTGATGTATATCATAGTTTCTCCCTCTCAATAATGTACAGATAATTTTTCAATATAAATATTTTTCATTGGGCACAGTATTGTAAAAGGAACAAAATTAACCTTAAGAATCTGAATTCACTTTCAAATGATACAAAGTCCATAGATTGTGTTTAAGAACCACCTTGCCTTTCCTTATTTTTCATTTTATTGTGTTGAGAAAATTCAAAAGACAAAACAGCTGAAGGAAGAATTAAAGTAGGGTAGTCTGGGGCTCACAGTAGGTGCTTAAATGTTGACTGCTTCTTTACATGTGATGGAAGGGACAGAAATTATGTAAGAAATCAATGATGGTAGATTGCAATAATTCATATGGGGATAAATCCATTCCTTTTTGTGAGACTGTCACACTGCCTTTTTCGTACTTAGCAGAATTAGCTATGAAGTTCTGAACTATAAATGGTCAGATTGGAGGTTTATCCTGTATGTCAGATAGACTTGCAAATCCCCTAAAATGCTACTGGAGATTGATACTATGGGTATTAATATGAAGAATTCATAGATACTATTTTACTTTGCATGCCCACAATAATACTCTCAAAAAGTACTGTGCAAAGGTTGATCATTGCTTATAGGGACCCTGTTGTAGCATTCTGGAATTGTAAGGTAGGTCAAACACTGTATTTAATCCATAGTGTTCTAGCAAAGAAAAATGACAGAAGGTTTATTTTCTTATGTATATTGAGTTCTTTCCTCTTTCATAGAGAGGAGCTCACTATAATTTTTGAAATATACACTCAAGGAAAGTATGTTTTGGACATAGAAATAGCATGCATTATTCCTGTTTGGATAAAAATAACTATTGGGAAGGAAGTCATCCTTGAATGACACTGAAGAGCAGGATAATGAAGCAAGAATTGACAGGTGATGGGAAAGACCTGAAACATTGAAGGGCTGTGTAATAAAATGAGTGAAATAGGTTGACTCGATCAAGGGACATTATGGGAAATTATGTCATTACTGTACTATTTGTTTCTGTGATGAATGAAGAACTCTATTTCCCTGACTCAAGTTTAAGATTTCTTCTATTCATAATTTCTTCCAAATCTACTTTGGAACACAAGAAGAGATTCATTTGTAAAGTATTATTATATTTGTCTCCTGACCCAAATTGTATATGTCATTTTGTGCTACTCAAGATGAATATTGTGGTAGTGTGGTCTTATTTTATTTCCCTGGATTGAAAGAAATAAAATTCCAGGTAATGGACAATTTTGAGATCAGAAGCAACCACCAGTCATGTCAAAAAATTACTTAACAATTTCCCTAGTAATAAATATAGAAAGTAAAATAAGTATGCCAATTTGTATTTAAGCCATTCTTAGAATGATGAAAAGCTTCCTTATACTGTGCAAGGTTTTTTGTTTGTTTGTTTGTTTGTTGTTTTCCTAGTCAGTAATGCTTCTGGTAAGGAAGGATTTTTTAAAAAAAACTTTCTTCAATGTCTTGTTATTTACTAAGTGGGTGGACAGTAATCATAGTGAGACAGAGATATAAGAGTTTGAACTGTTGACAAGAAACCACCTCCTTAGATAGGGAATAAGATTGTCTTTCAATCATACTTCTCCCCCAACAGCATGTAACACCATCCTCCCTCCTTGGACAACAATGGAGAAAAGTCAGGCATCATATAATAGGTCCACTTGTTGAAGTTTTAGGATTAACTAATAAATAAACTTGTTTTCAAATAGTTTTCTTCATGAAAAGCATCCATTAAGCATTATGTGGTTTTATGCAAACAAAATAGTCACTGAAATCCAATTGATATTTCAAGGGACTTTTTGAGTATGATAAGGGTAAATGACTTTTGGCATTCAGTAAATTACAATAAAATTGATGACATGCATTAAGAATGTAAAAACATTAAAATCAATATTCCCTCTAAATATTTACTTCATTTCTTCCATCACTGTCAGGTTATGATGTCTGAGTAATCATGGATTCATTCTTCTTATACACCCATTCACAGGCTGGGACACCCAGGATATCATTTCTACATCACAAGAATTTCTCAAACATGGCTGCCTTTTGTTGTTTCTTCCTATACCATTTCAGTTCACAATCTCAGCAACTTTCTCCAAATTCAGCCCAATCCTCTTTTCTTCTGCTTTCATCATTAACTTCATTCTGATTTTGTGCTGTGTTAACCCAGCTTTCCTTGCTCTTTTTTTTCTAATTAAACTTTTTCTTTATTTTCAAAGTGCAGTACAGAGGGGTTACAAAGTCCTATATAAGGCAGTGAGGACATTTCTTTTTCAACTTGTTACCTCCTCCCTCATTTTCCCCTTCCCCCCTCCTTTTTACCCTCTCTCCCTGAGTTGTGCAGTTGATTTACACCAAATGGTTTTGTAGGTATTGCTTTTGGAATGGTTTGTCTTTTTGTCCTTTGTCTCTCAATTTCCCTTCCCCAGTTCTAATACCCGTATAAACAGTATCCAGGGTATTCAGATGAGATATAGTGGTAACAGGGGTTCAACCACAGGAAGGGAATATAAGAGAAACAAAACTGAACAAAACCATTGAACAAACAAATAAACAAGAAAAACCCCAAAATACAAAAGGTACTGTTTCACATGGGATGATGGGATGATGGTATAACTCTTGTGTCTGTAACGTGGAGTTCATTTCACTTGGCTTCAACTTATGTGATCATATTGGTGCAGCTATTGCGGTATTTTGATCTTTTACCATGACTGGTCGAATCCTGTACTAGCTATTCCCTATGAGGGACACCATAGGGTTTATGCTTCTTTGGGTCTAGGTTACTTAATATGATTTTTTTCCAAGTCCTTCCATTTCCTTATGAATGAGGCAATGGCATTCCTTCTGATCAAGGCACAGAATTTCTCTGTGTATATGTACCACATTTTCCTGTGGTACTCCTCTACTGAGGGGCATCTAGGTTCCATGTTTCAGCAATGACAAATTGTGCTGCGATAGACATTATTGTTCTGGTGGCTTTAGTGTGGTCTGGCTTGTATTCTTTTGGGTAGAAGCCCAAAAGTGGGGCTGCTGGGTCATAGGAGAACTCTATGTTTAAGCCTTCCTAGGAACCTCTGCACTGTTTTCTGGAGGGGTTGAACAAGCTTGCGTTCCTACCAACAGTGTAGTAGGGTTCCCTTTTGGCCACATCCTAACCAGCATTTGTTATTTTTTTTAAAGTTTTTATTATAAAACTGATGTACAGAGAGGTTACAGTTTCATACGTTAGGCATTGGATACATTTCTTGTACTGTTTGTTACCTTGTCCGTCATACCCCGCTCCCCCCTCCCCCTTACCCTTTCACCCCTGAGGTGTTCAGTTCACTTACACCAAACAGTTTTGCAACTATTGCTTTTGTAGTTGTTTCTCTTTTTTACCCGTGTTTCTCAACTTTGGTATTCCCTTTCAATTTCGTAGTTCTAATACCAGTATACAAGGTTTCCAATATACTCAGATAAGATTACAGAGAGAGTGTAGATACAATCACAAGAAGGTGATACGAGAACATCATCAATATTAGAAGCTACAGATACACATGGGATGTTGAAAGTAGTTACAACTGTGATATAACAATCATTTCCATAAAATGGAGTTCATTTCACTTAGCATCATCTTATGTGATCATAAGGGTATAGCTATTGGGCTCTTGTGATCTGCTGTGACTTGCCTAAACCTGTGCTAATTATTCCCAATAAGGGAGACCATAGAGTCCATGTTTCTTTGGGTCTGGCTCACTTCACTTAGTATAATTGTTTCCAAGTCCTTCCATTTCCTTACAAATGGAACAATGTCATTCTTTCTGATAGAGGCATAAAATTCCATTGTGTATATGTACCACATTTTCCTGATCCATTCGTCTACTGAGGGGCATCTGGGTTGGTTCCAGATTCTCGCTATGAAAAATTGCGCTGCGATGAACGTTGTTGTGCTAGTGGCTTTACTGTGATTTTGTTTGTGATTTTTTTGATAGATACTCAAAAGTGGGGCTGCTGGGTCATAGGGAAGTTCTATATTTAGCCTTCTGAGGAATCTCCATACTGCTTGCCAGAGTGGCTGAACCAGTTTACATTCACACCAACAATGAAGTAGGGTTCCCTTTTGGCTACATCCCCTCCAACAACTGTTATTTTTAGTTTTCTTGATATATGACATTCTTACTGGGGTGAGATGGAATCTCAATGTTGTTTTGATTTGCATTTCTTTTATGGCCAGTGATGTAGAGCACTTTTTCATATGTCTCTTGGCCATTCTCTTTTCCTCATCAGAGAAGTCTCTTTGTAAGTCTTTAACCCACTTGATGAGCGGGCTATTGGTTCTTTGCGGTTTTGTTTTGGAGGAAGGTAATTTTTTTAGTTGTTCATATATTTTAGATATGAGGCCTTTGTCCACTGAATGGCCGGTAAAGATCTTCTCCCAATCTGTGGGCTTTCTGTTTATCTTGCGAGCAATGTCCTTTGCCATGCAGAAGCTCTGCAGTTTGATGCAGTCCCAGTTGTCCAACCTTTCTTTGATTTGTAGCCTTTCTGGGTCTTTGTTAAGGAAGTTCCGTCCTGCGTCAAGGAGCCCAAGTGTTTCTCCTACTCCTTCCTTTAGTGTTTTCAGGGTGTCTGTTTTGATTTTGAGGTCTTTAATCCATTTGGAATTGATTTTGGTGCAGGGTGATATATAAGGATCTAGTTTTAGTTTGTTGCATGTGTTGAGCCAGTTTTTCCAGCACAATTTGTTAAAGAGGCTATCTTTCTTCCAAACTATTGTTTTAGCCCCTTTATCAAAGATTAAGTAGCCATAGTTCTGTTGGTTCATTCCCGGGTCTTCAATTCTGTTCCATTGGACTTCAGGCCTGTTTGGGTGCCAATACCAAGCTGTTTTTATTACTATAGCTGGGTATATACTATATTACTATATACTACTATATATTACTGTTTTTATTACTATAGCTGGGTATATACTATATTACTATAGTTGGGTATTGTAATTCCTCCAGCACCGTTCTTTCTGCTTAGGATGGATTTGCTATTCTAGGTCTTTTATTATTCCATATGAACTTCTGGATTTCGTCCTCTATTTCATCAAAAAATGGTATTGGGATATTAATGGGTATTGCATTGAATTTGTAGATAGCCTTTGGCAATACTGCCATTTTGATTATATTAATCCTCCCAATCCAGGAGCATGGGAGGTTTTTCCATTTCCTTAGTTCTAACTTAATTTCATTTTTCAAAGTTTTAAAGTTCTCCTCAAAGAGGTCTTTCACTTCTTTGGTTAAGGATATTCCTAGGTATTTATGTTTTGGGGGGCTATTGCAAAGGGAGTTGCTTTCCTGATATCAGCCTCGGTCTTTGGGTCGTTAGCATACAGAAAGGCCGTTGATTTTTGGAGGTTTATTTTATAACCTGCAACTTTGCCAAAGTTTTGTATCAGCTCTAGTAGCTTGGGGGTAGAGTCTATGGGATTCTTTAGGTATAGGATCATGTCATCTGCGAAGAGAGAGAGTTTAACTTCATCTTTACCTACTTGGATCCCCTTTATATTTTCTTCTTGCCTGATTGCTCTGGCTAGGAATTCTAGTATTATGTTGAAGAGCAGGGGAGAGAGTGGACATTCCTGCCTTGTTCCTGATTTTAAAGGGAATGGCTTTAGTTTATGACCATTTAGAGTTATGCTTGCTATTGGTTTGTCATAAACTGCCTTGATTATATTCATGAATGTTCCCTGGAATTCCAGTTTTTCCAGGGATTTTAGCATAAATGGGTGGTGGATTTTATCAAACACTTCTTCCGCATCCAGAGATAAAACCATGTGGTTCTTTAGCTTGCTCCGGTTGATGTGGTGGATTACATTAATTGACTTGCGTATATTAAACCAACTTTGCATCCCTGGGATGAATCCAGTTTGATCGTGGTGTATGACTTTTTTGATGACCTGTTGAAGTCGATTGGCCAGAATTTTGTTGAGAATTTTTGCGTCTATGTTCATCAGGGAGATCGGTCTATAGTCCTCTTTCCGTGATGAGTCCCTGCCTGGTTTTGGGATGAGGGTTATACTGGCTTTATAGAATGAGTCTGGAAGTGAACGTTCTCTTTCAATTTCATTGAAGAGTTTGAGAAATATTGGTGTGAGTTCTGTTTTGAAGGCCTTGTAAATTCTGCAGTGAATCCGTCTGGACCTGGGCTTTTCTTGGATGGGAGATCATTTATTGTCGTTTCTATTTCAATACTGGATATGGGTCTGTTTAGGAGGTTTAAATCTTCATGGTTCAGTTTGGGGATATGAATTTTTACTAGGAAATCATTCATTTCTTCCAAGTTCTCGAATTTGTTGGCATAAAGGTTTGCAAAATAGTCCCTTATTATTTTCTGAATTTTGGTAATTGCCGTGGTGATGTTACCTGTTTTTATCTCTTATCTTGTTTATTTGAGTGTGCTGCCTTTGTTTTTTGGTCAGGTTTGCCAGGGGTCTGTCTATCTTGTTGATTTTTTCAAAGAACCAACTCTTTGTTTTGTTGATTCTTTCGCTGTTTTTTTTTCGTCTGTAATTGATTTAATTCTGATTTGATTTTAATTATTTGCTTCTGTCTATGGATTTGGGGTTTGGCTTGTTGTTCTCTCTCAAGAAAATTAAGGTGCTTCCTTAAATTATTGAGTTGCTGTTTCTCCAGTTTGTTGATGTATGAACTCAGAGATATAAATTTTCCTCTGAGTACTGCCTTTGCTGTGTCCCAAAAGAGCTGGAACTTTGTGTCCTCAACTTGGTTGAATTCCATAAACATTTGAATTTCCGTTTTAATTTCAATGACCCTCTGATGGTTCAGCAGTGTGTTGTTTAGTCTCCATGAATTGTAGCAATTTCTGTGGTGGCTGTTTGAGTTGAGCTAAAATTTTATTCCACTGTGGTCTGAGATAATGCAGGGAATGGTTTTGATACTTCTGAATTTGTACAGATTTTCTTTGTGCCCTAAGATGTGATCTATTTTGGAGAATGTTCCATGTGCTCTCGAAAAGAATGTGTATTCTGTCCTTGCTGGGTGGAATATTCTGTAGATGTCGATTAAGTCTAGTTGGTCTATGCAATTGTTTAGTTCTGTGGTTTCTTTGTTCAGTTTGTGGCATGTTGATCTGTCCAGAGGTGATAGTGGGGTGTTAAAGTCCCCAACTATCAATGTGTTTGGGTCTATGAGTGTTTTTAGAGTCAGTAGTGTTTGTTTGATGAAGTTGGGTGCTCCTGCATTTGGTGTGTAGATATTTAGAATGGTTATATCTTCCTGTAGGAGAGATCCCTTTACTAGTATGTAGTAACCTTCTTTGTCTCTTCTTACCTTTTTAAATTTGAAGTCAATTTTGTCTGATACTAGGATTGCAACTCCAGCCTGCTTATGGGGGCCATTTGCTTGATAGATTTGATTCCAGCCTTTCACTTTTAGAAGATGTTTAGTTTTGCTGGATAGATGTGTCTCTTGGAGGCAGCAGAAAGATGGATCTTGATTTTTGATCCAACTTATGAGCCTATGTCATTTGATTGGAGAATTAAGTCCATTAATGTTGAGAGTTAGGATTGAGAGATGATCGTTTGTTCCTTTCTTTATCACTATCTTGTTAAAAGCTGTGTCTTCCCATTTCTTGATCTGATGTTTACTAATTAGGGTTAATTTCTCTGTCTGTATTGGGATCTTGGTTATTATCCCTGTATAGTACATCTTTGAAGACTTTCTGTAAAGCTGGTTTGGTGGAGATATATTGTTTCAGTTTTCCTTACTTTGGAAGACTTTTATTTGACCTTCGGCTATGAAGGAGAGTTTGTCTGGGTACAGAATTCTTGGTTGATAGTTATTCTTATATAGAGTATGGTATACTTCATTCCAGGCTCTCCTTGCTTTCATGGTCTCTGCTGAGTAGTCTGGGGTAATTCGGATTGCTTTTCCTTTATATGTGATTGTTTTCTTTGCCCTAACAGCTTTGAGTATTTTTTCCTTGCACTCTACTGAACCTGTTTTGATCACAATGTGTCGGTGGGATGTCCTATTCTGGTCTGGTTGATTTGGGGTTCTAAATGCTTCTTGTATCTGTATAGGCCTTTCCTTCTGGATATTTGGGAAGTTCTCAGCTAATATTCTGTTAAATAGGTTGCCTATCCCATTAACCTCTTTCTCCAAGTTTTCCTCAATACCTATTAGCCTTAAATTGGGCTTCCTGATCGTGTCTTGAATCTCCTGTAGTTATCTGTTTTGTTGATTGGACTGGATTTGTATTGATTTTTGATTTTTCTCCATAGAATCTAAGGAATCTTCAGCTCCTGAAATTCAATCCTCTGCTTCAGTTAGTCGGGACTGTAGGCTAGTTACTTGAATTCAAATCTCTTTTGCTTCTGTCTGGTCTTTCCTGATAATTTCCATGTCATTTCTTAGGTCTTGTATGGACTTCTTTACTTCATTAACTTCATTACTTTGGTTTTGAGAGTTGTCTCTCAAATCTTTAATCTGGTTAGCTATCTTTTCATTTGACTCTTTTTTTTTTTTTTTTTTTGGCCAATCCTGGTCCTTGGACTCAGGGCCTGAGCACTGTCCTTGGCTTCTTCCCGCTCAAGGCTAGTACTCCACCACTTGTGCCACAGCACCGCTTCTGGCCGTTTTCTGTATATGTGGTGCTGGGGAATCGAACCTAGGGCCTCGTGTATCCGAGGCAGGCACTCGCC